>NC_090319.1:117088531-117751786 GCF_040869045.1 Eurosta solidaginis | reverse complement strand
GAGAAGATTTCGAAAATAAAATACTTAACGTCAGTTGTATGCAGGGCCGTAGAGAGAAAATCCGGGCCTGGGACTAAAAAATTTGCGGGCCCCCAAAAAAAATCCACTAATACATTTGATTAACTTGAATTAATGACGTCTCATTCATGAATCATTATTGATCGATTACATCAAAAAAAAACTTTTGCCACATCAACTAAATGATTTTTGGACTAAGAGCTGACAATGAAATTAACACAGAATATTTACTATTTATACTATATTATTGTAACGTAGAAATATAATTCTCTTTTAACAGTCACATATTGTTTCAAATAATCTTTTCTAGTTATTTGGTAACATTTTAATACATTTCTGATAAATTTAATGATGATAATAAATTTTAATTATAAAAAATAAATAAAAATAAATGTAAGGCGCGATAACCTCCGAAGAGATCTAAGGCCGAGCTTCTCTTCCAATTTGCGTCGTGCTCCTCTTGATTTTCCCTACAAATTGGCCGGACGGGACCTACATGTTTTATGCCGACTCCGAACGGCATATGCAAGGCAGATGAGTTTTCACTGAGAGCTTTTCATGACAGAAATACACCCGGAGCGCTTGCCAAAACTGCCGAGGCGCGACACCGCTTAGAAAAATTGTCTTCTAATTGAAAAACCTTATTTCTAAAATTTTGGTGCTGCTTTGTCCGGGGTGTGAACCCAGGGCGTACGGTGTGGTAGGCGGAGCACGCTACCATCACACCACGGTGGCCGCCGAAAAGGAAATATGGTCTTCTTCTAATTGAAAAACCTTATTTCTAAAATGTTGATGTTGCTTTGCCCGGGGTGCGAACCCAGGGCATACGGTGTGATAGGCGGAGCACGCTACTGCTGATCTCTAAGTATCGGATCATAATGGCTTATGAGATGTTAGATGATCAAAAAATGTCCATCGTTTCATTCACCAAGATATATACCTTCGCCTTTGAAAGCTAGACCTCTTTCACCCAAAACGAAAATAGTGTCCAAAATTCTATATAAAATTTGTTTCCACTTTTGAGTTTCAGTGATTAGCTGTTCATTGGTAAGTATATCAATTGTAGCCTCAATTTGAATTAGATTTTGTAAAGATCGCCATTGAATATAAGATTTAATGTGATGTTGAGTATTTTCGTGTGATAGCAGTTTATCGTATAGCTTCTTCCATACCTGGAATTTCGAGTATCCCCACAACAAATTTTAGGTCGATTTAAAGTATTGGTGCTTAACAGACATGGTAGGCAATAAAAAGCATTGATACTGGCACTCCACACTAACTAGTCAGGCTCCCTTTCTCTCCATTTGGCAAGATTCTGTTTAGCAACGAGGTAGGAAATGCCTCGTCATGACAATCACGTGGAAAAATAACAGGACACTTTTGATGACCTCGACGAATTATTTCGTTGACTTCTTCAGATCGCAAAAACTCATTATTCACGGTACCGATGTCAAAGTTGTTTAAATAATCTGGACTTTGATACAGAGTTGGTGGTATTGTTGGAAGACTTTTTGAAGATGCACCTTCATCAGTGTCACCACGAAAATTTTACGATTTCGGATTCATGTAAACATACATTTTTGTTTGATGTTTTTATTGTCTCCTCAGGCCCAGGCAAAAAATTATTATCAATATTCGTTGCTTTTGAAATTCGGCTTAAAATTTGCACATGGAACAACCAAAGACTCTCCCCCCCCCCCCCCCCCCCACTCGTCGGGCCTGGTTGTTTGAAAAGTGAACTTAGCTCTTTGGTTCAGGAAGCCAACGATATCTATACAGAATAAAGAATAATTTCTGGAGAAAAAATGCTCACTTCGCGGCACGGTGAATTTTTATCGGAAGTACTAAGTGTGAAAAGTGTATATATCTTGTTGGTTTTTGTTTGTATATATAGTGTAGCGGGTGGCAATGTGTTTAATATTGTATAAAGTTCTTGCATGCAAAAGCTTCTGTGCTTGTGTGAATCTCTGTGTGACGTCATGGGCTCATGAATTTAAATTAATGGCCAAAACTGGCTTAAATGACAGCAAAAGTGTTTGCGTGTCAAATGTAAAGTTCGACATTGATATATGTGTGCGTGCACCCCTCACATGCTTATCTATGATTGTATATTTTCTTGTGAAAAGATGGCGGACATATGGCTATTTGAAATGTTTACGTTAAGCTCCTTTGAGTTTGCTTATAGCAAACATAGCATAAGGGATGGACTCGGCTATATAAATGGCCGAAACACCAGAATTTAAATACTTTCATTTTATTGCTTAACATATTGCTATTTTTTGTTTTTATTAGATTTGGGGGTTTTAAAAAACAATTTAGATAGAACATTAGCTATTCTCACACAGGTACAAGTCTCTTAGAGCTACATATACATATGTAAGGGTGAGGTAATAGCTTCAAATATGCAAATGCAATTTGGGGACATTCAAATTGAACTTATAGATACATACATACGTACGGCGTCGTGGTATGGTAGTAATGGGCTTGCTTACCAAAAAATCACATCATTGGCAAGTAACCTTAAACATGAAAACGATTCGAAAGAAAGATTTAAACAAACAATTAGGCAAAACCATTTTCGAATGTTTCAGGAACCATAACTCGAATGGGAATCGAAGTATCGCGACAAAATTGAGTACATATATCTTTCTTATACTCGAAAATAGTTTCCATAAAATTAACGTAATCGGTAAAGACCCACTCTTTTATATAAAATATTTTTAAAGGGAACCTAGACGAACGGGCGCATGCCTTGAAGCTTGCTCCGTAGACGTCCCGACGGTTATTCTGACTGGACACTTCCTTCTGGCGTCATATGCCTTTAAATTAGGCTTGGTCAGTAATAGCAGATGTAGGAAGTGCGGGTTGGAGGAGGAAACGATCGAGCACGTTCTGTGCTCGTGCCCTGCACTTGCCAGGCTAAGACTCCAGCTATTAGGAGTTGCACAGCTGTCAGATCTAGAAGCAGCAAGTGGCTTAAGTCCTAGGAAGCTTCTAGTTTTTGCCAAGAGGACGGAGTTATTTTATAACATAGGTCCTGGTTTTTGATAGGGTTTTTCAGTTTGGTCGTTAAAACAAACTTCTGGTAACACCATGGACTCAATCAGTCTATGTGAGGTCCTCATGGACCGGACAGTTCAACCTAACCTAACCTAGACGAATAATTAACAATATTTGAAAATGGGAGTGGCAACGCCCATTTTTACCAAAGATTTTCTAACGTTTCGGGAACCAAAACTCAAAGAAGAATTACCACTTCGTTAAAAAGTTCTGTACATACATATATGTACATATTTCCATTATAACCCCAAATGTTTCCAATAAAAATTTAAGAAAACGGTTAAGGAAAACGCCCATTTTTATGTTATTGACTTTTAAAAGGCATCGTAGACAAATAGAATAGGCAATATCTTTGCGAAAAATAACTTTATATCAATGTTATTTACTTCCAAAATACAGTTATAATAAGTACTGGAATAATTTGTTACGATAGGTATAATAACGTTTCCCGTAAGCGTTAACCGGTAATGCAGTTCATGCGAATGCGTTGGTTAGCGATCAAAAGTTGAATATTATGAGAACTCTTGGAAAACGGGTTTGACAGCACGACTGTGATGACGATAAGGTTTGATGTTTCCTTCCTATGTTCTCTCGGTCTTTTTTTCGTTGATACGTCAGTCAGACAGCACATGTTATAACTTTGATCTATTTTGATTCAAGAGTAAAAACAATAATTTTATACAAAAGTTTTATTGGATACAGTAAAGTGCCATATTCGTGTTTTGGTAACGAAATATAAAACATTCCTACTCCTCGTCTGAACACAATGAAAATTAATCAGTGGTCAGGAGGGGATTGGGATCCCCCATACACCGTAAGCGAAACATTCATCGATGATGTCTGCGGGTTCCGTATTTACTGCACAAATACCTCTAGATAAAATACATATTTGATAATTACACAGCCGTTGGGGTAATGAACAATACAGATGATCTACACATTTTGCTGAAATTTAAATGAATTTTAAGGTCAAGTGCCAATGAAGGCGATATACTAGATATATACCTAGCATAAGTTAGTTATCCTTTTCATCAATGTTAATATGTCGGAATCTTTATAAAAATATAGATTAGAAACATTGAACAAATTATTTTGAAGTCCGTATATTCTGTGGTGTAATGCGAGGGAGAGGGAGTGAGTAGAAAATTTTGTTCAGTCACATGGGCTCAAATGGCCCGCTCATTTATTTAGGTGCCAGGTTCAGATTGCATATTGGGAATATCCCGCTGCTTTCTCTACTCCATACGCCTAATAACTACCGTGATGAGAAAATAACCTGTCTCACATTAAAATGTACATATTTTCATGAGCGCATAAATAATAATGTAAGATAAGCTGAGGTTAATAAACATGAATTGTTAAGAAGAAACAGGGTGTGTGATGAGTGATTTTCGGGGCTTTCAGTAAACGGATTGGGGCGAGGGTTATTACAGGGGCTAATCTTATAGGCCATGAGTAGCAAAGGTGTGGAGGGATGGAATGGCCGGTCTCTCGCGATTGGGACAAACCAAGGGGCGATGATCAGTTGCTATTCACATTGAGGAAACAAGGATGCGGGACGGATCAGTCGGCGTCTCGTGGAGCAGGGTACGATTAAATGTTCTGATTGTACGTGTATAACCGTGAATAAAACAGACCCTACCAAACACCGACGAGCTATCTTATGCGGTAGGCAAGCGTACTCGAATTTTCACAATGAGTTCAACACGGCCTGATGTGGAGTTGAGTCAGGTAACAAATTCAAAACAATTTTTAAATTGCATATCCTAGTAAAGTTAGAAAAACTGAAACTTTTCCATAACCAAGTTATTTTTAACACGTTTATATTAGCTTAACTTGTATGTATGTACGCTTGTTTGTAACTCTCTAGGCTAGGCGCGCAAAGGAGAGTTGGACCAATCTAGCGGCAATTATTGATAACTCGCGGCAGTGGTTAAATAACTCGCTACAAAACGAGTTGTGCTTAATAGCGGAGACACGAACCTCTGCGCTACGGTGCTATCAACATCAAATATCTAGGTGTATTGTAGATACTAAAAGGGCACCCACCACATTTGCATGTTTTTTGCTTTTTTAAACTATATTTATTTTATTAATAAGAATCCTATTATTACTAACCCAAACATACTAATAGTTTTTATTTTTATTTGAAAAAAAAAAAAAACCACGGTTAGCTAACTAGTTGGGCTTGGGACTCAAACTGCTTGTGAAACTGTTTACAACTAGTTCTTTCACCGCAGTATGCATACATACAATTCTATGCATATACATACGTACATATGTATATAAAATTACTCTAACACTGAGTTACTCTCGTTGACAGTTCGAGGCTGCCAACGTGTACCCCCTTGTTACCTCGGGTTGTCTGTGTATATATTTACCTTGTTATACGGGTATATTGTTGTTTATACAAATATGTATTCTTTACGCCCCTCAGAAAATTTTCCGCAGCATATTTGCTACGCTCTTACGCTAGCAGTAAAGCGTACTAAAAAACTACATACATATGTACTTTGAAATGTCAAAACAATTGCTTTATGTTGTCATTTTTTCTTTTGTTTTACTATTATGTATTCATGCTGTTGTTATTTATTAATAATGCGGCTATTAGCTGAGCACATGTGACAGTCGGTGGACTCACTGAACAATTTTGAATAAAGGGTTGTTGGTAGAGTAAGTAGCCATTTTGTATTTTTCTTAATCCTCATTTTTTACGTGAAACTATATTCATTGCTCCGATAGGGTTGAAAATAGATATATTTGTTGTTTTTGCGATACGGTTGTTATACTTATTTTTTTTTTAGCGCAATGGTGCATGAATGAGCCGATTAAGGTGCTTGGCTATCACCTCATCTAAATTTGTAAGGAAACAATTTTCGTCACACAGTGTAACATGCCCCCCCCCCCCCCCCCCCCGTATGAGCTGTTGTAAAAAGTTGCTACCGTTCTCCGATGTAATGAATATAGTGAAAAATCAAACAACTGCCACCACTTCTACACTGCTGGAGGCACCTTTAAGAAATTTGCTATTCGGATTTCTATTTCTACGTAAAGCCAAAAGTAAATACTCGATAAACAGAAGAGAGATTTAGAAAATACACAAGTTTTGAGGGAACTCAATAATCGCCGTCAGCGCCATCTTCTGTGAATTTTAAATAAAATAGAAAAACACAGTGCAGTGATTGATTCCAACACTACCTGTGAAAATTGGCTCTCATGTGTAATTTTTGCTGACTACATCCATAATATGATGCCACAATTTCTACCGTGGTATGTTGAGAGAGAGCAATGTTTTCATGTAGCCTTCTTTTTTAATCAAAATATTTTAGAGGAAAATTTTCTGCTAGATGCAAGTTTTTTTGGCAAAAGCTTAGAGTGAATTTCGGCGATAAAAAGCTTCTCAGCGAAAACTCATGTCGTCAATTTGTAGAAAGAATAAAAAAATACACAACGCAAATTTGAAGAGAAGCTCAGCCTAAATTGTGTACGGTGTATTCTTTTTATTTCATCCATTTGTTTTTATTTCAAATGGATTTTTTGATGAATAAGTATCTGCTTTAATATACTTCAAGGCATTACCAAAAATCACTAAATGTTTTCATATACATATGTACAAAGAATGTACGTTTGTAAGTCCATGAAAAATAATCCCCACTTTATGAAAGATTTGAACTAACTATGCTGCGCCACTATTAAAGTTGTGAGTTTTCTAAAACTCTAAGTCAGGGCTGAGCTGCTTCGTCAGAGTATTTTCATAGTTTGAGAGGAATTGCGAATAAGTCGCGCATATTGTAACGTAGTCAAAGAGGATAAATTATGATAAGAGCCACCAGTTTTCTAAGAATGGCGAGTAACTCGCTGGAAATCAGAAAATTAATGCCGAATATTTTCTAAGAGGGACATTTTTGAATTGTCGCCCATTTATCCATGCGGTGTGGGCACCTTATGCAAATGTGATCTTTGAAAAGAGAATTAGTTAAATAATTAAATACAGTCGAAAAATTCAAATTCATGTTTCAAATTCAAATACTAATTTAAGTTCAATTTCATACATAGTACATATTGTTAATTAATGCAATAATGTTTCTAAGTGTTGATCTAGGTTCTAAGAGTCGTAATAAATAAATAAATAAATAAATAAAAATAAACACAAATACCCCACGAAAATATATAGAAGACATTTTACGCACATCTCTCCCAAAAAAAAAACCAGCGACTACCTCTTAGAAAACATCGAGCAAATAAATGGCTACGAGTAACGAATGACGTCTCTTATCATAATTTATCCTCTTTGACGTAGTCACCACTTTTTGTTCGTCTCCCGGGAGTAGGTATGTATACGCGTAAGAGCGAGTATGCCCAGCCCCGCCTTAAGTAATTCCATGGGCACATTAACATTTGCGAGCGAAATAAAACCTCTAAAAATAACTTGTAATTTTCGATCGAATAAAAAATAGCAATTGTGTTCGATTTTTATAGTAAAATTCAAAACGCATGAACATTGCCGAAAGAAGATTCTACAAGATGGCCCTTGAAGTATTCTTAAGAAAAACTCCTCCCAACATTTAGGTATTTTTCAGTGACGCCAGCGGCGTGTGACGAGGAAGGTATAATGATTATTCCAGGTGAGACAGTTAATTAATGATGTCAATAAATGCTTTTTTGAGTTTGTGGAGCTCGGCAAACAATAGGTAGTTTGCGTTCCAATGAAATGGGACCAGATACCGATTAAAATGTAACACACAAATGCTGATATCTATTTGGATCAATGCCGAATAAACACGGTGGCTCTGTTGATTTTGTTTTTTATGGGTAATTTTTGAAAGCATACCCTCTGTACATGGTAGCACTTACGGACATATGCACTAGGGCATCCGATGTTTAACAAATTTTTTCCACTCGGCAACCCATTAATTTTTACTTTAAGTGTGAGAACAAATTTATAAGGCCATACAAAAATTACATTATATTACTTTGAAATCATGATAGAAAAACTATACATTTTTATTTGAGAAATACAAGAGCCACAACATAATGTGCGATTGCACAAAGCTCCTGACAGAAGTAAAACTTTTAATATCAGCCTTGGAACTATAGTTATTTAGGCCAAAACACTTCTTATCGTACCTCTCCCGACATTTTTGGACGTGCTTTAACTGCTGACTCTTTTGTTAAGCATTGGTACTCTACCTTTTTTAAGTGAAAAATCCCATAGAATTTTATATGGAAAATATGTGACATTTGTGGCGTTTAAAGAACTAATAATACTAATATATAATACTATAATTAGTTTCATAATTTGTTTTAACTTTTCGAGTAAAATTGTATGGAGCGATTCGGGAAAAAGTGTGAAAACAACAGGCGCTCTGTTATGTGTACACATTAGTTGAGTGCTACCAACTCTCATAGTACTGATCCCGCTCGTTCCAATGAGATGTGATTCAGAGCTGGATAGCTCATTGGAACGCCCTAAATATTATTCTTATTTTCCACACATTTGGAAGTGGTCTATTAGTCCGGTTAAAATAGTTAGTTACATTAATTCCCATCAAGCTAAAAGTGAGTAAGATTGTTCAAAACAACATTTAAAAACTCCTCATCATTCCAGAACATAGAGTAGAAATTTTTTCCAGACCAAAGGTAACTAAAATGAAGTTTTCGCAATTTTATTCCAAAATTGTTTACCTAATTTGTCCGGAACATACGTTTTGTTAAAATTTTTAATTTTTTGGATTTTATGGTTTTGTTCTCCAAGCAATTTTTTTAACTTTAACCTGCGGGAGTTTTGAGAAAACCAACAACCAACATTATTTTAGAAAAGGAGACGCCTTAATATTAAAATCATTAACGACATCTAAGAATTAATGTCAGACAAGCAAATGTAATAGTAATAATAAACCAAAACGAAACTTGCTTGTTTCGAACACATATGTATGTATATTTGTATCGGTTGCATGCAACAACATTTTAGTTCTGCGAATAAAGTGTGGCCACTCGTACATAAATTTATACATAAATTTACTCACTGATTCACAGATACACACTTATGGGAAACATTGAATATGAACGAAAATATCTCAACATTTTGCCAAAAGGTTGTGCAAATTTCAAGGAACAAAAAACACAAATGTATTCCCTGCTATCAAACTTCTTAGATGAATACTAGTTTTCCAGCAATCCGAAATATTTCAATTATTATTTGGCGGCCGCCGTGGTGTGATGGTAGCGTGCCTCGCCTATCTACCGAAGATCCTGGGTTCACGCATCCGGCAAAGTAACATCAAAATTTTAGAAACAAGTTTTTTCAATTACAAAAAAACTTTTGTAAGCAGGATCGCCCATCGGAAGTATTTGGCAAGCACTCCGAGTGTATTTCTGCCATTAAAAGCTCTCAGTGAAAACTTATCTGCCTTGCAGATGCCGTTCGGAGTGATATAAAAGAAGTAGGTCCTGTCCCGCCAATTTGTAGTAAAATTAAAAGAAGCACGGCGCAAATTCGAAGAGAATCTCGGTCTAAAATCTCTTCGGAGATTATCGCTCCTTACCATTCTTTTTTTAACTATTTCAATTTCTGTATTTTTTCCATATTAGCATCTGGTATTTGTAAAACAGCGCCATCCTAAGGAATATCAATTGGCAGTCTCTGCATCAGCATGGTACCAGTTGATATACTACTCATTATATAAATACACCAAAATCATACCAGGTGACATACTATTCAGTATATATGTACATAAGGGACATACCAATTAACAGACTAGTCAGCCTCTGCGCCGGAATTATACCGTTGGCATACTAGTTATTAAAAGTAAATAATCAGTCGACATCTTATTAGTTAATGCAACAGCGCCATACCATTTGAACATTTCAGGCAGGTCAAAGTACAAACTCGTAACAAAATCTTCAATTCATCATGGCAGCTCTTTTTTTTAGTATTTGGGTGTCATAAGGAATCATAACGTAGCAGTTTGGAGCGCCATGTTCTGGCGCGCTTGATATTTTTTTCGGCTTTGCGCCGAAACCATATAGCCGAGGTATAGCTTAGAACCGGCACACCGTTAGCGTTCTGTTATGCCAACAGGTTTTCTTTAATCAATTCGCTTGGAGATTTGCTTTGATCAAATTGCGCTAACTGGCGGCAACTGGAAACACAAAGGGAATCGTTTTCCACCTCGTTCTTCCAGCGGAGTGGAACCGCCGGAGCTTTATCTTTAATTCGCATAATACGGTGACCCTTAGCTTGATGGCAGCAAGTACTTCGTTTCGTCCTCGATCACCACCAAACTGATCTGCTTAATTTTCAAGTTTTGAGTAAGCAGAACTTACGGCAAAGGTGGTGCTCTGGTCGTTGATGTCAACGTCGTCAGTATACGCCAAACAAGTATGAATGACCCCACAAAACTCTAGGTAATGAACTAATCCCACAGTAACCAGTCTACTACAATAATTGTTGACTAGTTTGACTGCAGGGTTGCAATTTCGCTCAAATATTGTTGCTTTATATTTTTGTTGCAAATTTGTTTTCAAATATTGGTTATTAATCTGTTGAATTTAATTTTATATGTATTTCGCTTTTGTAGAATCATAATCGAAAATTTCTCATAAACTGATCTGCAGCACAACCATAAAATTAAACTGTCATCTTGAATTTTGTTTGGCACAACAACAATACGACCGATACCATAAAGAAATATGAACATAACACCTTAAACGAAAAAAAAGCTATTAAAACATCTAAAACAAACAAAAATACACCAACTTAAGTCATCGAATTACGTTGATACATATTTGAGAATTTTTATAATTCTTTTCATAACACAACATTATACTCTGACTAATCCTCTAAATCTCTTACACGCAGAAACTGAAAATAACTACCAAACAAAAAAATGCTCCTTATACAACTCTTATTTAATTTGATCAAATTGCGAATAATACGATACCCGTGATCTGTGAGGTATTCAGATTTAGGTATGCCACAACTTTTAAGTATGTTCTACACCACGTTGTTAGTGTAGTGATAAAAACATTGCCCGAAGGTTTTGAGGGGTGTTATAGATGTTGATGGTCCTTTGTCGGTGTTAGAGGTACGTAAATTGAACCTTCTAGGCGATCCCGCCCCCACCCCTACTTCCGTGAGGCACTTGGGGTCGCCAGAGCCTCGGCTGCTAAAGAA
Source organism: Eurosta solidaginis (assembly GCF_040869045.1). NCBI lineage: Eukaryota > Metazoa > Arthropoda > Insecta > Diptera > Tephritidae > Eurosta > Eurosta solidaginis. Next base: position 117,740,532 of record NC_090319.1, on the reverse strand, counting down.
GCAGGATTCGCCACGGCTAGGTGAGCTTGACAATTGGGTTGGAGAAGCTATAAATTGCGCTGGCAATCACTTGAATGGATTACGCTACACAACTCCTTAAATAATTTTGTTATTTTATTCGACTCTTACGACAGGTATACCTGCTGCGGATATATTTTAAGCCCCCTAAGCCGCTGGGGTGATGTGGGGGATTATATACTACACCATCTTTTGCTACACTTATGCCATCATTTGGCGACCCCACAAACCGTGGCACTTACCACGAAATCAGTATTTTTCATAGGTACTATACTGTGCGAAAAATAAATCCAGCATCGACGAACTTATTCCTATCGACACCCCAATTCGGAAGCAGAGAAAGGAGAGACTAGAGTTTTGAGAATCAAGTACAGGAAGGAATTACTGACGTGCTTAAGCTCCAATTAAGGAGAAGTCCCATCTGGGGTAGATATAGTTCAAGAACTAATAGAGAAAGATAACGAGGAACTGTCACTTAGTAATAGGGAGTTCCTCGCGACGATTTTCGACACACATTTTCTATGGAAAATATATCAGCATTACTAATAAGTATGGTATGATGTCAAATGAAATGAATGGGCGTTAAAAACTTTTACCAAGTTTAAATCGCCGGGATATTCCCTGCGTTGGCAAATATGGCAGGTGGGACGATTGTAAAATGGCTCTGAACAATCTTTGTGTTTTGCATTAAACTGTACAATATTTTGCAATCTTGACGAAAGGCCCGATTAGGCTCCTTAACTCGCCGTAAAGTTTATCGATCAACATAAAAATTGTTACGTGTAATCGCTTACTTCAACTTTTATCGGGTAAAATATTTGTATATTCATACATAATAGGGGGACTCATGTAACCGTATAAATGCATTATAAAGTGTGTAAACGTATAAATTTATCTAGTTTACGCACGAGCTGTCAAATTTTGTATGAAAAATCATTTACACAATTTGTATAAATTTACGCGCACATTTCATTGTGTAAACGCGGTAAACTCAAAGGAATGCAACCTTGCAGACAATACAGCCGGCATTTTCATCAGAAATCTCGAACATCAGCAAGTAAAGGCGTTTTAGTTTTGATTTTTCACTTAATCTTGGTATTTTTTAATTTGTATAACAATCAAAAATTTTTTTTTGGCAATAATACAGCTGAAAAACCATCAAGTTTATCAAGAGTATTACTAGGTGCGTTCATATAACCGCGTGTGTAAATGGATATAATTTTACACCTTATAAGTTTATATGCTATCATGAGTCCCCCTATTATAAGAACTAGCTTTCAAAATTACTGATATATGCAGTCCAAACAGTGTTGCCACACTGAACTAACGACAAATAGCACTTGTTAGATCAATAACTTATTATAATTTTTAATAATAGTTTGATAGTTGCATAATTTGAGTGAAATGGTTTTCAGTCACTGATCGTAAAACGTAATACGGGCACTGAGTTGATGCGTTGTGTTTAATTTGTATTTACAGGTTAAGGTTAGATAGGATTTACAAAAAGTGGAAGTTTTAAAACTTTCGTGACCATGGAGATATTGGGTGTTTTCTGCGAACACAACTATTGACTTGTGTGTTATTGATCCACTCAACGCTTTGAATTAAAACCAAATTACTGAGCAAACATTTTTTCCGCTACGTCACTCAACGTTTTTATTCAGGCAGCCAGTCTTGTCAGAGTATCATCTTCACTGGGTGCTTCATCGCTGCATCCGTTTAAGAGGACAGCACTCTCTGAACGATAGTTACCAGTGTAGCTATTCACTAAGTTTTTTACAATATTCGACAGCGGTACGTTAGCTTAACCACAACTTTCACAATTCTGCTACTCACTAACTTTTGCCGACCCCAGAACTCGACAAAATAAACCCATTTGTTATCGCTGTTGATTTGGACAACTGGCAATTATCATCGAGGAACGCATCTGCACATAATATAAGAGTGGTCGGCCTTGCTGGTGAACGCCATTCTGAAAAAATATAAAAAATGCCAGTAAATGTTCAAATAGTATAAAAAATATTTAATTTTGCACAAACTTTGAGGCTCGAAAAATTGATTATTTATTTTTTCTCAATTCAAATTTGATCTTTTTATAAATTTTGACATTTCATTACCAAAAATATCACATTTTCTCAAAATGAATGGATACTTAACAAAGTGCTGTTAAAACAAAGTTAGTGAATCACTCAATATACTATGCAGCCAATTATTGACTAAGGTAAAAATCTCGATTTTAAGAATCGGCAAAAGTTAGTGAATCGCGTTAGAGGTCGCGCTTTTCGTTCTGACTGAAATTTGACCAGGGTTTGAAACCTTGCGCCTTTCGACGAAATTTAGGCTTCCCAAATATTGCCAATGCTCTGTAGGAATAAGGTCAATCTAGTAACTTGGGTGACAGCTATGTAGCTTTGTGGATCTATTAATGCTTAAACTTGAGCCGGATATGACAATATTTCGGACGAGTTCAACGACCTCAATCCATCTATTAGTATATTGAATTGTGTTTTAATGAACAATACAAGTTTTTTCATCGCCAGATATATGGGAAGACCTACAGATCGGGAATATGTATGTGTTTCATATGCGTATTTTTCATATGTGATCCGGCCTATGAAAAGGTGGCTTAAGACTCAAAAAAAAAAACAGCTGTTAATAGATGTTTCTCGCAAAAAAAAAAAACAGCTGTTAACAGCTGTTTCACGCAATTTCTTTATTGAGTCATAAGCCACCTTTTCATAGGCCGAGTCACATATATAGAAAGTGGGTGTGGTAATCAACCGAATTTTTGATTCTTATATAGAGCGAAAAGGAAAAATGGATAAAAAATTTCATCACTATATCTTCAGCGTCCTTGAGGTCGATGCAAAGATTTTTTTTTGGAAGGCGCTGCCACGCCTATGTTTTAAAGAAATTATCCTTACAAAGTTGTTCCTATCAAGTTTTAGTTTTGTAATTTTAGAAATAAGGAAATATCTCTTAACCTCCATGCGTTATAGCAAAAAACATTTGAGGATGACTCCTCGGACCGATAGGTTAACAGAAGGTTATGAGTGGATTAGCAATGGCAATTCCTCGGTTGACTTAAACTGACCAAGTTGATAGAGGCTACCGAAAATATGGTTTTTTTTCGTATAGGCGCCCCTCCCAAAATATCTCTCTGGATCCGCCCTTGGTAACACTTTATTTATTTTTTGAAATGGTATGTGATGAGTCCTCTGCAATGCTCAATGGCATTATTTAAATTTTTTTGTTCATTTTTGTTTTTTTGTTGCTATTTTTCATTTTGAGTAACTCTTTACAACTTCCGACATTTCTCTTAAAATTATAAAAGGCTTCTAAGTCCATATACATATGAATGTACTTTCAATGCATACAATATGAGATTTCACTCAATTAAGTTTCTCCGTGCTACTGTAAAATTTTGTTTGATGGAGCAGCTTTTATCTCAGGGTGGATGATATGGAAGTCTATATTTATATCGATTAGCTTATGCTGTTACGAGCTACCGTTATGCGGACAAAATTAACATTCTATGTAAGCTTTACCCAGCTAAGTATTAAAATAAATCGTCCTAAAATGTTTTAAACCATTTTAGCAATTATAGTAGTGACAGATTTTTAAATTCAGGTAGAACTGGTAGATTTGCGAACGATTTGGTAGAATTACCACCGTTGCGATAGAGTGGCTACGCTGAACACAAGCAAACGAGGTTTTCAAAGCTCAGAGTTTTGTTTAAGAAATTTTATGTGGATAATAAAAAGGGACACCGAAAAAGAGAAAATATATGTAATTCATTTTATTTGACATCTATGAATGACTTTATGGTAAAAGTTATTTATAAAATGATAATTTGGAAATACCTGCATGATATGAATATATGTACACATGATAAGTCATGAGAGGATATGATAAAATTATATATTATTACCAATTATAACAAACAAAATGATGGTCCATTATATGATAGAACGTCTCGACTTTTGTATGTATATTATGAAGGTAGATGTGCATGTAATTTTCCAATTTACGAAAAAACTCAAAAACAGGGGTAACACGCGTCTAAAAATAGCATCAAACGCGTCTTGACCTTGGCAACAATAATTCGAGAAAATAAGAACGTAAATTTTCTCAAAAGATATTTGCAAGAAAAGTTGAAAATTTGATTTTCGTTGTACATTGGGAAAAAGGTGTGTAGAAAGGTGTTTTGCGCAGATTTAAAATTGATCTACAAGACTGTGTTGGACCTAGCCACGGAAATTTTTTATAAGCGCGGCCGAAGGTTCGCCAATGCAGAAAGATGTTCTGGGCAAAAACTAATTTTTCGGGTTCTCGTGAATACCTTTTAATATACGAAAAATTTCGATACTGAGGTCAAACGCGTCTTTTGACTCCTCTCTCCATATTTTTTGACGCGTATAAGTAGTCGACAGCTGTTCTGGACTTTTACCCAATTTTCATAACAAGTCAACTGCAGAAAAAAGTTTAACGCGAAACAAAAATATTTCGTTTTATTTGTTTAGAAAACACTATGTGTTTTCTTTAAATATTTTGTGTCTGTTTTAAGTTTTCTGCATCTTGGTCGTATTTGCGGGTATTTATTAGTACAACAAAAATGTAGGACGTATAAACAGGCAAAATACATAGTGTCAAAGCAACATTTGTACTAATTGCTTTATTTTGTATTAATTTTTCGCCATTAACTGTATAAACATTTCTGATCCGGATGCAGATAGCATGTTTGTCATTCACTAAAATTAAGGCCCCATCAAAAGACTGAACATGCGTTAATGCAAACTTCAACTCATGGCCGAGACACAATCAAGTTTTTCATATAGATGCGTTCAACGCAATCTTATGCATTCTGTTAAGATCGCCACAATCACGCAAGATGTTGTGTTTGTAAATATGAAGGAACTTCAGACTTGACAAGTGAACTATTTACTAATTTTCTTGTTAGAAATAAAAAAAAATATATGTAAGGCGCGATAACCTCCGAAGATATTTGCGAGCTCGCTCCCTTTAATTTTTCCTACAAATAGGCTGGACGGGACCTACTTGTTTTATGCCGACTCCGAACGGCATCTGCAAGGCAGGTAAGTTTTCACTGAGAGCTTTTCATGTCAGATCTACTCTCGGGGTGCTTACAAACACTGCCGAGGAGCGACCCCACTTAGAAAAATTTTCTTCTAATGGAAAAGATTTTTAAAAATTCTGATTTTGCTTTGCCCGTGGCAGGCGGAGCACGCTACCATCACACCACGGCGGCCATCGATTACCGATAACAATTAAAATCGCATTGATGTCAAATTATTTTTTACAAAGATATTCCCTATTTAAACCTCTTTTATATAAAAGTGGACGGTGTCCATATCTGATTTCATCTTTTTTTTGCAGAAATATTTGGAGCTTTAGAGCAAATATGTTTACCTAATTTTATCAAGAAAGACAAACTGGTCTTCGATTTATGGCACCCGAAATGTGAGAAAATGCTTGGCCAAAATAGGGACGGTGCTAAACCTATTTAAAAAAATATTTCTTATACCCATTTACTCGCTATAAATAGAATGTAGAATTAAAATAGCATTGATATAAAGTTATTTTTGCGAAGAGATTGTCCATTATATTCGTCTAAAGTCCTTTTAAATCTCTTTAATATAAAATTGGGGGTGGCCTTTTACTGATTTCGTTAATTTTTTTCGGCCTTATTCCTTATGGCAAGGTTAACCAGCTTACCAAGTTTTGTGATGACAACTCAAACCTTTTTGATTTATGACTAATAATATTTGAAAATGTTATTTTGTCAGAAGTGGACAAGACCCAGGGCAGGAGGTCAAGGTGGGCATCTTGAACCGGGCGCTAGATAATTTGTATTATTATTATAACTGCTTTCTGGAAAATATTGATTTCTGGAAAAAATGTTCTATACTAAAAAATGCATGCATATATCCACAACATTTGCGACAAGTTGTGGAATAATTAAAAGCATAAATCACTGTCAAACGTGAATCTGAACCACGATGGAGTGCCAAAATACAAGCGGTTAGCGTTATCGTCGATTGGCTAGAGAATGTAGTAGAAAACTTAGAACAACTATCAATGGACACTAACAACAGAAGCGAAGATCAATTCTGTTGTAAAATATACTAAATTTTCGTTTCATAACATTAGTTCATTTCTGGTATGAACATTAACATTAGTTCATTTCTGGTAAGGAGGATTGATCGTGTGCAGCTCAGATTACAAAATCCGGGGATGAATTTTAGAGAAGCGTATCATGATTTTAAATCACTAGCGACTGAACTCTCCAAAATTCGAAACACTCTATGTGAAGAAGCAATAGAAAAAGCGAAGTCTTTTTGTGAAAAATGGGATATTGATCTAGTAAAACGTGTAAGAAGGCGCCGCAAAATGCCCGGAGAATCGACTAGAGCCTTTCCGCAGAATGAAAAGTGTTCTCGATCGTCTCCAACAAGAAATAAGTACAAGATTTACATGACTAAATGACCTTAACTTTAGATTTGGATTTCTCCTAGATGTTGGAGATTTGTTAAACAACGATAATAATATAGACATAGAAAGAAATTGTAAAACTTGGGTGAAATTTATAATACAGATTTCGAAGGAACATAATTTTTTATCGAAATATGCGACTGCAAAATATTACTTCGCAGTAGAAAAGAAACTGAATCTAAAACTCTGTTAGAATCACTTACTTTTAAGTGGGCCATTCAAATACCAAAAATATATTTCGCCCCGGGCGCAAGAAAACCTCACTACGCCACTGAAAATAACCTGAACTTTTCGAAAAAAAATATTAAATATTAAAGTTAGTATATCAAGCCACGCATGCAATTTGGTTATTTTAGCTATTTTATTTACTGAATAATCACGTTTTTAATGTTTTCTAAAATCTCACATATGTATGTATATAAAAAGTGGGCGTGGTATATCGTCCGATTTCGCTCATATTAAATGGCGATGAAGAATGGGTGCCAAGGAGTCAACACACTAAATTTAAACATAAAACCTTAAAATTTTCTCAAGTTACCGTGTTCACAGACGGACGGGCGGATGGACAAACATAGCTTAATGAATTTTTTTTAACTTGATCATTTGAAATATTCAAGCCCATATTTATCTCGCTTAGTTTATGCCGTTATAAACTACCGTTATGTCAACAAACCCAATTACTTTGTTAGTTTTGCTCCGCTGAACATAAAAAAACTGCGCGGTCTGTCGGCAAGTTTGGAGTAAAGTCTTGTTTTGTTTTAAAACAATACTTTTGCACATAAAGGATCGATCGTTCTTTAAAAATTGCATCTAAAACTGAAACTGCATCTAAAACTACTGGGATGTGTATTTTCAACTCAAGTTTCGATGCATTTTATTTACATTCTCGTACACATAATGTGCCTACATATATAAAGCCATTTATTCACATTTATATAAAATATTGTATATACAACACAGTTTGGCACAATAGATCTGCACAAAGGTCGCAGTGCTTCCAGACCTAGTAGTAATAATACAACACAGTACTTACATGTACCCAAATATATATAAAAACACCTGTCTGAAAAGTAAGAGTTTCTTTCAAATACATGCTGAAAAATGTAGTTTTATGGCCTATACGTTAAGCGGTATTGCGCAGTGTTGCTATTTTGGTGCTTTTGGAGCCAGATCTAGCCCTTTTTTTGCGCTTAGCTCCATAAATTCCGGTTTAGCCCCTAGCTCTTTTTTGGCCCTCTTTAAAATGTTTGCCCCTTTTTGGCTCTAAATCTATTTCGGCAACTCGTATTGTGAAAACGTGTTTTACTTGCGTCGAAATTTTATTTTATTTGTCTCGTTATGTATGATGTGGCAACTTGGTAATCAACTGATAACAAAAACTTTAATCGATAAACTCTTTCAAGTACCATCCCTGTCATGACTTTAAAATACAGTATTTTCCGAATATAAGCACGGTAGAAAATGCACGAAAATCCATGCTTATAAGCGCGAAGTGCTTATATAGAAAGCCCGCTTATAAGCACTGACTGTGCTTATATCCAAGTCCCGCTTATAAGCACTAACTGTGCTTATATTGAAATCCCCAACTACCGGTGCCTCTAACACAAAAAATTTAAAAAGGAACAACTGAGAATTCATTAATTTAAAACAAAAAGGTATAAGTGCCCTACGGATAGTATCAATGGAATGAATGACTAAGGAAGTCAAGCTTGGAATACTATCTGCAACACAATTAGGAGGTTCATCATCGGACGATTCTTCTATTATTGAATTTTCTCCTGGGAAGGCTTCTGGGATTATATGTTCGTCAGTAAATTCTCCGTAGCAGGCAAGAATGCATAGAATCGATAGATGAACAGTAATATGGTTAATACAGTAAATTTAGTTAGAAGCCAAATAAATTCGTGTATGAGAAGATTTAAAATAGAATTTTTTTATTCAGTGCTTATAAGCTTGGAAAATTACAAAACTTTAGAAAAAAATCGGTGATTTTAAGCGGGAAATGCTAATAAGCGGGGTGCTTATATCGTTATTTTTTGAAATAGGGGACATTTTTGTAATTTTTGTAGTGCGTATAACAGGAAAATGCTTCTAACCGGGGTGCATATAAGCGGGAAATACTGTAAACAACGATCTGTTAAAATTAATGAACACAAAAAATATTTATGAATGTAGCAATTATAATAACTCATATTCTCAGGACGAAATCATACATTTTTAAGTCTAAGGCCCTTCATATATATCTCGTCCCAACATAAACTTGAATATCACACACGTGTATTTTAATGGTCATTCGTACACCCGTAGGTCGTTAAAAATTGACTAAAAAAAATGGAAAAAATTTAAATTAATTTTCGTATTTTTGGCGAATCATAGGTGGCCGTAATCATAGCAGTGTGAAAAATACTGCTTACTTTTTATTGATACCTTACCGCTAAATGGCAAAACAAAACTTAAAAAAAAAAACATATTTTTGTTATTAAAAAATATAAAATGAACTATGAAAGGAGTATTATTTATGTACCTCTCTTGTGCATTTTTTTTTTTTCAGTTTACTGTACTTACATTGAAAAATATACATATTCTTTTAGCTCTTTTTGCACGGGTTTTGGATTTTCTTGAAGTTTAGCTATTTCTAGCCCTTTTTTTCTAGATCCTAGCCCCAAAGGAATTTTTTCTTCTGACAACACTGGTATTGGGAAGATATGGTACGGGGGTATATTGTTTGAAGTCAAGCGAGATGTTGATACCATAGCATCCGCAAATAAAAATAACACATTTTTAAGTACTTCATTTATAAAAATGGACCAAAAAAAAAAACGAAAAATGTTAAACTTTGGTTTTCGAATTTTAACATAATCACTGCAAAAATATTTATGAAGACCAAAACTATTAACACTGACTTACATATGGTGTATGTATTTCGGAGAAGACCTTAAAAGTTTCATACTGAGGATTTTATATACATATGTTAGGGTATAAATACAAATTTATATAAATGTGAATAAATAACAATAAAAGTGTAGGTATATTATGTGTAGGAAAACATGAATATTTATGCTCCTCTTGTAGGGTTCCTTTTAATATATTAAAAATTTGACTTTAACTTTATGTACTTTGTAATTTAATTAGTTTATTCAATAACACAGGCCTGCAAAAATAGGTTTTTTTGGATCAGGAAGTCATTTCCGACGTATTTTTGCGCGCTGAATCTGAAGCCGTCCTCATATTTGGCCCAGCACGTCAGGATGTTGAGATATCCTAACCTAAAAGTGCGCAAAACGCTGTTTTTAGCATTATTAGAGTTTATTTTGTAATAACGGGAAATTTTTCTGTGCAAATCTGCTTACAGTATCTTTGAGAACAACTCTTCCCCCACAAAATATGAAAAAAAAAATAATGTAAACAAAATACACCAAAAAATCTTAAAATATACAAAAAAATGTTAAAATAGAAAAATTCGAAGCATATATGGGTATGGGTTTATAGGTTTCGGGTTTATGGGTTTTGAGTTTTGAGCTTATGGGTTTTGGATTTATTAATTTAGGGTTTAGGGTTATGGGGTTTATGTTTATGGGGTTAAGCATTGATTGGATATATGTATGATTATGGGGTTTTGTTTGGATTTCTATTGAATTTTATGATTTTGACCCTATTTTTTGAGGTTAGGAAAAACCTGACGCGATGAGGTTATGTGAGCTCCGGATTCGGTTTCAGCATGCTGGATGACATATTGTGACGAACATTAGCAACACTAAGGGATACTATTATCTCTAAGCCGATGCTAAGCAGTGACTTGTATGCACATTAATAAATCAATCATTATGTACGTACACGCAGCGGAGAAGAGACGCACAAACACATGCTGATATCTTATCTGAGATGCTCCCAAAAGTAGGCAATTATAATTGTGGAAGTGTCACTCACAAATACACGCGCATATGAGAAGCTATACACGTGCATCTGTAGTTATAATTTTCTAGCAGTAACTAAGTAAATTCTGGAAGCGCCTAGAAGTATGCGAACGAGAAATCACAGAGTATAAAAGGCAGCAACAGTAGAGGCGCGACAATCAGTTTGATTTAAGACGCTATCTGGCGAGCAATAGTAGTGTTAGTCTGAAGTACTTTAATAAAGGCCATTTTACATTATTGAATAGTGGAGTTATTTATTCAAGAATCTAGTGATTCGAACGTTTGCAGAAGGTTGCAAATAAAGGGAATTTCAGTAAATTCGTTACAATATAGTAAGGTAAGTCACATGCCTTTTTTGAAGAAAGTTGGAAATTTTTCAAAATTTTCGTTCGCCATATTGGCTCCGCCATTTTTAAATTTGATAGTTTTATAGCGAATTTGTAATCAGAAAAATCGAAAATCTCTACATACAAGTGTCGTGAAAAACCGATTGCAAGAAAAATACGTGACCCAAAGTGTTAGCGGCCACCTCATGATATGTGACTTCAACAACAGACCCTAACTTGAATTGACCATATCTGGGGGGAAAAAATCGAATCGAGACGTTCGAAAATGGATTTTGTGGGGAGAGTTGTTCTCAAAGATAATGTAAGCAGATTTGCACAAAAAATGTCCTATTATTAAAATATAAACTCAAAAAATGCTAAAAACAGCGTTTTTCGCATATTTAGGCTAGGATATCTCAAAAACCTGACGTGCTTGACCACGGATTCAGCACGCAGAAATACGTCAGAAATGACTTCCCGATCCGAAGCAAAAAAACCTTGCAGGCCTGTGTAATTTTTCTTTCATTTGATTTTTTTATTAGAAATTTTCATTCGATTTAAAATTTTGTCAAATAAAATACGCATATTTTTAGGCGCAGAGCATAATTTAATAAAATATTGTATACATACCTTAATATAAAAGGATAAGTTAATAAAATTGTGACATATAGAAACGTACATAAAGTTATTACATTTGCTTTATGTGACAATAATTTTATTTCACCAACTTTCAAAAACAATCTTGTTAATAAATTTTTAAAATAAAAATTTTTGAAATATAACATATCAAAAAATGAAAACAAAATTATTGAATAAACTAATGAATTTGCAAAGTATATAAAGTTGAAGTAAAATTTATAATGTATTAAAAGGAACCCTACACCTCTTACATGAAATCTTGCTATGAAACTGCGCACCTATATTTGTAATATATGCATGCAAATTTAAAAAATGCAATTTTCTCAAAAACAGGAGCAGATAAGGCTCAAAACCAAACTGATTTTTATCAGATGAAACCCCAAATGAGTTGGCATTTTCAAAAGATAATGCCAAGAATATCACATAAATTTTTGGTCGGATTGAAGGCTGTTTGGGGTGTCCAACAGGCGTGAACCTTCTATGGCGACTCCAAGAAATTTCTTCTTTTCTTTAAATTTTCTTTTCTAATACCAAAAGTCGATAATATTAAATTTGACAGTATCATACACAAATCAATTATGGTTACGGCATGTTTCATAATTGTTCAATTTCAGATTACGCTATGAAGGCCTAATTTATTAAAAGATGAATTTTAACCACTGTCTGATACCCCTAAATTGGTTCCAATCAGCACATCGATGGACCTGGGTTATAGCCCCGTCTGAACCACCAGCAAACACTTGTGTTTTTTATTATTATTTAAATTTAATTTAAAGTGCGCCTTTTACACCAATATTTTTTACAATTCCTGAAAATGTGGTGTTTAAAAAGATGGCACCAGGTGGATTGTGAGTTTTTTGTTGTTTTAACAGGAAAACAATCTTCGAAGGTTTCAGGGAGCACTGATATTACTGTTTGAATAGCACATTTAAAATATATGAAAATACATAGCGTCAACGAACATCTCTGTCATATCTAATATTCTTTCCTACGACTGGTATGTGCATATCAGTGAGCTGCAATTATTCATGTTTTAAGGTTATTAGTGGACTAACCAAAAAATTAGTATTACGCGTAAACAAACAAAGAATATCAAACACGTATATCCACTAAAACACATTTACATAGTTATGCTTCGTAAAATGAATAACCGTTCATAAGCCACGAAGCAGTTCAGTACTCAATTGCCTTATTGAGCAAGAAAGTCAACTGTGTTATACGAAAACACTAATTTGAATCAGTATGACTAACAGTACAATAAGATGAATATAGTCATATCAGTCTTCTGACGCTAGCAACACAACGATGTACACGAAACTAAACTGAATACAGTGCTAAAGAAAAACCGATAATAAACGAAGTATACAGTGTATTACACACGAAACTAACATGCTACTGAGTTAAAGCGACTATGATTTCAGTTTATACTCAACAATGTCATATATGTATGGGACATATGTGTTGAGGGGCACTCGTATGTATTTTCTATTTTATGTGCTAGTCACTCATAGTATTTGTCTGTACTTGACTAAGTACACATTTAGACACAATTTTTTGGCTCATGACTAAGTGCACTAATTTTATTAGTACTCAAAGCAGACCTCTGGTGCATATGTAGCGTAATCATATATGGTTGTACTTACACCAGCGCACTATGGAAAATAAAAGCCTGTTTCTGATTAAAAATCAATAACTTTTGTATTGCTCAATATTATGTTCTAAAATTTTGCACATATATAGAACAGGATTAAAATCAATAACTTTTGTATTTCTCAATATTATGTTCTAAAATATAGCACATATATATAATAGGGTATATGGCTTCAAATGGAAGGTAATTTATTATGCCTTAATTTAAAACCATACCTTAAAAGATAAAATAAATTCAAAATTATTAAAAATATCAAATATTTATTTTTTAACAATGAATTCTATTATTTTATGCCTACAAAAACCAAATAATACATCAAAATACAAGTCAATTTAAATAATAAAAACATAAACAAACGGTGATTGAAATTGAACACAGATTAATTAATTGTAATGTTTACTATTGTTATTGTACATATACTAGGGCGGGACGATTTAAAAATCGCTCATTGCTCTGTGAAAATCGTAGTCTAGGGATCAAAAAAGAAACTTTGCCGAATGAACCTCTAAAACGAATTCTGATGTCCCCCCTTTGGGTCGAACTTTTGGGTGGGTACAATTTCAATTCTACCTGCTGTGTCTTGTGGTGGCTTAAAAAAAACAACACAAGCAATTTTACGATCTGCAATTGTGTCACAGTGATACCTTCATTTTTTAAAACGGTTGAATAAAAAACCCACACAACTATGTTTACGACATGCGAATGCATCACAGTGATGCCTTGGTTTTAGAAGGGGTTGTAAAAACGCTAATTTCTAATAATTTTTTTTAATTTCTTTCCTATTACTAAGTTAAATTCATTTTTTAATTTACATATGTATGTTCTGACTAAATAAATTTCTAAAGAGAAAAACAAACTCCAAAAAGAAAAAACATAGGCATTTCAAAGTGGGATTTTTCAAAATTTGCCCCTACGACCCAAAGGGGGGACATCAGAATTCGTTTTAGAGGTATGGTTCCTTCGGAAAAGTTTCTTATTTTGATCCCTAGAATATGATTTTCACAGAGCAATGGGCGATTTTTTTGCCTCCCCACAAATCGACCCGGCCTAACATATATATATATATTTATTATGTTATTTATACCTGATGAACTTCGGGACCTCAAATTCATTCGTTCACTTTCAAAAGATCTAAGGTGTCTTCATCAAGTTCCTTCACGTTTTTAGTATACAGTTTTCTAATGCCGGTTATGTAAGGATCTGAAGTATAAAGAAGAGTATGAAATACGTCCCCTTTTGTAGCGAATTTTGATGATTTTCTAGCATGATGTAAACGACATTTTTTATAATCCTTAAAACGGGATTCTTTTGCATCTTCCGAAAGTTGACCAATAGGAAGTACTGCAAAGTGCTTTATGACACTTTCTCCATGAATCAAAATTTTGTGATCTGAGGATGGCATGTAGTGTTATTCATAATTGCTCACATAGATCCTGGCAGTCTCCATAGCATAACTGCTAAATTTTCCAGCATTTATCATTGAAAGAGCTTGCAGAATTATGTAAAGTCGTTTAATCAAATTTATATCCACTCCTGTAATTTCAGCAGAGCAGCATGCATTGTGAAAAATTCTTCTGGAAGTATTACCGTCATTAGTATTACCACTTACTTGCCTTGGTTTGTCGATGATCAATCCTAGCTCTTCACGGAAACGCCTTTGTACCAGGTTTTCTTCTCTTGCTTTAGTCGTTTATTTTCTTCGCTTGTGGCTCACCATGTTTGGAAAGACAGATTATAGGAAATATGTAAAATGATTTCCATACAACGAATCCAAAATAATATTAATCATATCGTTCATTTTTCCCGTAGTACAAATATTGTGCTTTCGTTAAGTCCAAGTCAATAAATACGCTCAATGCTTCTTCATCCGTAAACATTTTTGTCTGCCTTGCGTCTTCTATGAGACTTGAGAATACGGTCTTATTTTCACTGTCAGCAAACCTAATTCCACAAGTTTAGCTTCTGTTCCTTCTCCTATCTAAAGTAACCCTTGAATATATGCATTTTAGACGTGTTCAAATCCATATTAATTAAGTAGCATTGTATTTTTTCTTCTTTTACTGGATTCTGACAAATCTGGATAAGATACGCACGGTCTCCCACGTTTTCCAGAAGAAATAGATGGCGTGGAGTCGGTTGTAACGTCTTCAGTTTTCGGTAAAAATACTGAATATTCTGATCCTAACCAATTACTGTTTTTCATTAAAAATGTATCCTTTTTCCGTGAGGCTTCTGCCCATCGTTTATTAAAAGTATGAAAAATATGTCTTTGAAAATCACTGAGGATGAAATATAAGTTGTCTTCAGATACATGATAATTTTCTTTTAAAACTGTTGATAATGCCTCCAATGATTTTCCTCCTTCGATATACGAAAGTATTATTTCACGTTTAAAACACTTGAAAGTAGAGATTTTTAAGGGACAACAAAACACGTAGTTATTTGTATTCGTAACAATTACACTTCTGTTAATTCACTAATATTTTTTCTGTTTATACACTAATATGAAATATGAGGGTAGTGCGCTAAAAGAAAGGGTATTTTGGAAATTCCGTTATAATCGCTTTTAACCTCGTTAGTTTCCTACCTAAGGTGTACATTCATAAGTAATCCGTCAACAAAGTTTCGGTTGTAGGTATATTATGCAAAACTGCACTTAATGCTTTACTTTTTTATTGTTTAAAATGGGATTCAACGCTCAATGTCACACGGGAGAACTGGAATTTTTATTGATAAAAAATAGGTATTTTATATAGTAATAATATAATTCCGCCCACTGAAATTGAATAACTTAGGTAAAACTGTATTTAGCGTTTTTGCTATGATGTTTGAAAAGATAATGCTTTACTTTTTTTATTGTTTAAAGCTGTATTTAACCCTCACGGTCACTCGAGAAAACTGGGACTTTTATTGAGAAGAAAGAAGAATCATTCAGCGCTGTTCTCTGGTGTGCAACTTGTTACGAATAGTACCTCCGTTTGCACCGTTTGCCAGCACAGAATATATAGGTTTGCGACATCCGCCCAATGCAGCTCCTGCTATGGACGGTGCCACTTTCCTAGATGTTCTGGTCTCCGCGACGGCAACCGCTCTACGGGTTTCATTGCGCCATGTTGCCAGGCCGCACACCCAAATACACCGGGTACCCCAATTCTTACCCAAGGACGTCCAGTCCCAGGGCCACAACAGCAGTTGCGTCCTAGCCTTCCACAACCCAGGCGTAGTCACCCGTCACTTACTCCCAGAGTGGCGAAGTCTCCCTCTATGTACTTCAAAATTCTGCAGTTAAACTGTAATGGATTAACTGGGAACATCACGGAGATAGTCGATTTCATGAAGCGGCACAACATCCGCATTGCTGCGATTCAAGAGACTAAACTCACAGCAAGATCTGCACTGCAGACCTGTTCTGGGTACAATGTCCACAGAGAAGATCGCGAGAGCAGAAATGGAGGCGGCCTCGCGTTTATCATACACCACTCTGTGCAATATCATATATTTGATCCCGGCATCGACCGCAGGGACAGTGTCTTAGAACGTCAAGGCTTATCTGTCCGGTCAGGCGATGCAAACCTAGTAATCATCAACATCTACATCCCTCCTGCCACCTATTGCCCCAGTGGATACCGCCCTAATATCAGCGCCTTACTGGCAACAATCGCATTATCTTAGGCGATTTCAATGCCCATCACAATCTATGGCATTCAAACTTGCGGGCGGACAGTAGGGGTGAGATATTGGCGGATCAAATAGAAGAAACGACGTTCTGCACAATAAACGGAGACGCCCCCACACGTATAGTAGGCAGCTATCACAGTTCGCCGGATATTTCAATAGTGAGAGCAGAACTCGTAAACTGCGTCAACTGGCAGCCAATGGTAACATTGGCATCCGACCACCTGCCTACACTTATTTCGCTCGAGCGTACCGCCGACTTCATCGTCACAGAAAAACGCACGTTCATAAACTTTAAAAAGGGAAAGTGGGACGAATACAAATCCTTTACAGACAACCACTTTGCTGCCTTCCCTATCCCGACTGATGCCCGCCAAGGGGAGCGTGCTTTCTACAAGGTCATTGAATCCGCCTCGGCACGTTTCATTCCCGCCGGTAGAATTCCCGAAATTTGGCCCCACTTCCCGGCGGAGGCCGCAAATTTAGCGAGAGAACGTGACCTTATAAGACAGCTCGATCCCAGCGACCCCCAAATAAGGGATATACACCAACGCATCAGATTGCTTGTGGATGAACACAAGCGGGAGAAATGGGAGAAGCACCTAAGCGGTTGTAACCTCTCTGCCGGTGTAGGTAAACTTTGGTCCACCGTAAAGTCCCTATCGAATCCGTCTAGACACAATGACAAAGTTTCCATCGCCTTTGGCGATAAAGTGCTGTCGGATGAGAAAAAATGCGCGAGCGCTTTCTACGGTGCACAAAGATAGACGGAGGGCCAACAGACACGCACCTAAACATAAGTTCAGCGCGTCACCAAATACCATCACCGCCAAAGAAGTTGAGGATGCCATCGGTCATGTAAACCATCCAAAGCAGTGGGCCAAGACGGCATAGCCATGCCGATGCTTAAAAGCCTAGGAAAGAGGGTTTCAAATATTTAGCACATGTCTTCAACATGTCTCTTTCCACCTTTGTCATTCCCGAAAAATGGAAAATGGCCAAGGTGGTCCCGCTATTAAAGCCTGGGAAACCAGCTAACATAGGAGAGTCATATCGCTCGATATCTCTCCTATCGCCTTTAGCCAAGACGCTTGAAGCCATTTTGCTCCCCTACTTCAAAGCAAATTTGCAGCTAGCTTGTCATCAGCATGGCCCAGATAAATTGCGGTTTAAATCAAAACCCCTACCATAGAACAGTATTCGTTGCGCTAGACCTATCAAAAGCTTTTGATACGGTCAACCATGGCACGTTACTGCAAGACTTGGAAGAGTCTACCCTTCCACCATGTCTTAAAAGGTGGACCGCAAATTATCTGCGTGGTCGGCAGGCATCGATGCAATTTAGAAATGAAACATCAAAACCAAGAAGAATTAAACAAGGGGTGCCACAGGGTGGTGTCCTATCCCCACCTTTGTTTAATTTCTACATATCTAAGCTACCTTCGCCACCAGAAGGAGTTACTATAGTTTCCTACGCCGATGACTGCACAATAATGGCCACAGGCCCAGGCCCACAGATCGATGAGCTTTGCAACAGAATAAACGGCTACCTCCCTGATCTCTCCAGTTTTTTCGCCTCGCTAAACCTGGAATTATAACCGAATAAATCCTCCGCGACCTTATTTACAACATGGACATCTCAAATGTTGACCATTTTGAACATCCACGTCGATGGCACTACGCTACCGACTGTCCTACACCCCAAAATCCTGGGTGTGACGTTTGATCAGGATCTACATTTTGGTGAGCACGCAGCCGCAATTGTTCCGAAAATCCAGGGCCGTAATAAAATCCTCAAATCCCTTGCTGGCAGTACTTGGGGAAAAGACAAAGAAACGCTCATTACCACATACAAAGCAATTGGCCAGCCGTTTGCGTGCTACGCGTGTCGCCAAGCCTAAAAACTACCCACTGGAAGAAGGTACAGGCCTGCCAAAATACTGCTCTCAGAATCGCCACAGGCTGTCTCCTTATGTCCCCAGAACACCGTCTACATAATGAGGCGAGAATACTCGCCATCAAGGAGAGAAATAAGATGCTAACCAAAGAGTTCCTGTTGAATACCCAGAAAACTGGGCATCCCAAAAGACATCTGATTGATAAGCCGACACCGCCTAGGGGCTTAAGGAGTCATCTCCGTAAGCATTTTGAGGAGGAATAGTAGCAAAACTAAGGGGTGCTGCTATCTCTAAGCCGATGCTAAACAGTGATATCATGCACATCCATAGATCAATCATTATGTATCTCCATAAACAAAACAATAATTGCGTCTAAACATGTGTACCATGTACGTATACGAGCAGCGGAGAATCAATGCACAAACACATGCATATATCTGAGATACTCCTGAAAGTATGCAATGAGAGAAGCTATAAAATGGTGCAATTGTAGTTACAGCTGAGAAGTTTGAGAGCTGATGGCATCTAGAAGATTCTGGAAATGGAAGCGCCTAGAAGATGCGAACGTTGAAATCAGAGAGTATAAAAGGCAGCAATTGTAGAGGCGCTGGAATTCAGTTTGATTTGAGCTATCAAGCAGTTTCCATTAAGACGCTATCTAGCGAGCCATAACAGTATTATTTTGAAAGTCAGTTTTCATTTGAGCTATCAATCAGTTTGGTTATTAAGCAGCTATTCGTTACAAAGTATAAGTGTTATTGTGAAGTACTTTAATAAAGGCCATTTTTCCATTATTCAATATTGGAGTTATTTTATTCAACAGTTTAGCGATACGAACGTTGGAGAAAATTGCAAATAAGGGGAATTGCAGTAAATTCGTTACGATATTTTCACATGCAACATGAGTGCACAAGAGATAAACTTCCTAATATCAATGAAAAATTACAAAACTTACCGCAAATTATTGATGTACACAGCAACATTTAAAACCCCAATAGATAGCTAGTTATCATATTTTTAATAGTTACTCCGAAAATCGCAAATTTCCGCAGCTTTTTTTTATTTGATTATGTTTGTGGATAACTAGGCTATAAACCAACATAAAATGTAAAGCATGGCTAAACGTGGGCAACTGTCAAAAGTCTAAAAAAACTTTTTTTCACCATATTTTATTTTGCAATTATTTTAAGGTAAACATAAACATAATATTAAAAACATATTAGCTGTTTCATATTCTTCAAACTAGGTTTCCAGAAATATATAATACATCATACTTTTCCTGTAACGTATAACATTAAAATTAATTTGAAAGTGATGAAAGGAATGGGCTTAACATGGACGTCCGTCAAAACTTAAAGTTTGTGATATTGTAAAAAATCATTTCACATAATATGTATAATTTTTCGACGTTATAGTCTAGTTTGGTCCCTAAACTATTGAGTGAAATAATTTTTCGATGTTATAGTCTAGTTTGGTCCTTAAACTATTGAGTGAAATAAAAAAGTATGCCAGTAGCGACATCGAAAAAACCATTTTTAGCCAGTTGTTCTACGATTTTCCATAGTGCAGCAGTCCCCATTTATTGGAATAATTATTGGCCCCACTTCACACGTATTATTATTCTCTTTCATCTTTATTCGTATTTAGTTATCGCAAAGTAGAAACATTGGATGATTATTTGCGCATTTGCTAAAAGATATTTTGCAAACAAACGCTCATGCGCAGAATGTTTTAATGGTTTCATGTTAACAATTTATTCTGTTTAAATTTTTCCTTAGACGCAAGGAATAGTGTAGTATTTATATGGCATATTTACGAATTACTCGATCATCGCTACTAGCTATCCAAATATGTATATCAGTAATTGGCATTTTGGCAGCATTTCGCCAATAGCGATATTTCTTCATGAAGCTATATTTCTTCACTCGGTTGTGTTTACTTTTAGCTAGTTTGCTCTTTCAGGCGACGTTATTTTGAACTGATATTTTTATAAACGATGTTTTGATCTGGTTGGCTGCGAAAATTTGGTTGTATTAATTTATTAAAAATCTGTTTTAATACCGAGTGAAAGATGAGAGCAAATTATAGTAAAAAAAGCAGTGAAATGTGACAATTTTATGAGTCCATAAATGAAACGCATGCAGAGCCCGGTGATAATTGCAAAAGTCCCCGTTCATATAGTAAATATTTCGTGAAGTGTATAAAAGAGATTAAATTACTGAATTTTTTTGTTTTTAATTACAAATGACGCCAAACAGACCTGGGTCTTTAGACTTGGTCTAAAATTGGTTGCCTGTGTAACTCATAAGTTAATACTTCTAGGCAGTAGGCGTTAGCAGTTTTATAAAATTTGTGTTTTTGATGGAAAAATAAAAGAATTATAGAAATATATATCACTCATCTTACGGCCACCGTGGTGTGATGGTAGCGTGCTCCGCCTACCACACCGTATTCCCTGGGTTCGCACCCCGGGCAAAGCAACATCAAAATTTTAGAAATAAGGTTTTTTAATTAGAAGAAAATTTTTCTAAGCGGGGTCGCCCCTCGGCAGTGTTTGGCAAGCGCTCCGGGTGTATTTCTGCCATGAAAAGCTCTCAGTGAAAACTCATCTGCCTTGCAGATGCCGTTCGGAGTCGGCATAACACATGTAGGTCCCGTCCGGCCAATTTGTAGGGAAAATCAAGAGGAGCACGACGCAAATTGGAAGAGAAGCTTGGTCTTAGATCTCTTCGGAGGTTATCGCGCCTTACATTTTTTTTTTTTATTATATCACTCATCTTATTGTGAACAGATTAACTCAAACTTTAGGTTTTTTGGGAGAATGCAAATCAAGTTTTGTCATATTATATGGCTGAATTCGCCGGCTAGTTCCTAAGGCACTGAAGTGGGTGGCTAATTTTCTGTCAAAGAATATTTTTATAATAGTTTGAAGAATTTGTTATATTTTTACTCTGCATTTTTCATTTCATTTTCACTTTACTATAAAAACATTATGCAGCCAAATACAAACTTCAGAATAAATTCATAGGGAGTATTTCTGAATACATTGTAATAAATCATGTTTTTATGGTGTTACATATACGCATTTATTTCGGGTTGATTCATCTTACATTTAAAAATCAAAGTATTTTCAATTAGCAAAACTTATACAACAAAGATGCATAGACATCTATTTCAGCTAGTTTCATCTCATTGAGTGTAATACGAGACTGAACCTAATGTCGTCAGCCAGTTAATAATATATATCATATCTCAGAAAATTAGAATTTCACACTACATCAGTTTACAATAAAAGGTACTAGTTTTTTTCTTTTTATTCCAATTTTGGTTTATATATTCTGTATACTAAATTAAATTAATGTATAACATTCAATCTACTCCGGTAAACAAACTTAAACATTCATTTTTTATATCCAAGTATACAAATTGCAGATTCGCTTATTAAAAATAAATGAAAGCGATCGCTATAGCTGTAAAAAATAGCCCCGATTCAAAAATCGCCATATCTATTTTAACTGATAGCTCAAAATCGCTGTATCGTCCATCACTAATAATAAGATAACCCTTCAAAAAACGCGAGTACTCCTTAAATAGTGTAAGGAATACTCCTTTAGGAGTATAGGAGTTTTCCAAAACTAATCTGTATTCATACAAAAAATGTGCTCCAATTAACATTGCGATGTCCTAGGAGAGGAGTAGGTCATCCCACTCTCGCTTTGTTTGTAAGTATTGCATAGAGTACATACGTGAGAGTACTTTCCAAAGTACTTTCACTGTAGTACTCCATGGAGGACCCACAGAGGATCATATGCCGAAGTACTAAAGAGGAATTGTGTCGGAAAGAATTATCGGAGTGAATTTAATTTAAAATGAAAGTAAATGAAGAGGGGCAATACAACTTTTATATTTTATACTACGAATATTCTTATGTTATTTAGCATTTGCGTGAATAAACTAATATTTCACTATACTATAGTATGTATACATAAAACCAGTGCGCGGTTGCATTTTATCAGAGTTGCCATAGTAAAATTTTATTGTCAGTTATTTGTATGCAATATTTTACTTTTGGCAACTCTGCTCGATCGTCCTCGTGTTGTGATCACGGTCGTTAAAAAACGAGCAATGGTCGGCTGATGGTGGTTCGCAAACGCATTGTAAAGGAGTATTGTTAGAGTACTCCAACATGAAGAAAATGGAACACGTAATCCAACAATTTTTGCAGGGAATTTCAGTTTTACTCACACAGCCACAGTTTGAATTTTGGGAACCCTGACTTACACATACATATGTACATACATACATAGGTATACAAGAGCATGTCATCAGAGAAATCATTTTATAAACACGAAAATTTGTGTAAATATTGAGATATCGTATTTATTTGCAAGTGTGTGGCATAACTATTAAACAAATAAACACCAAAATAACAGTAGCCAATTCGTAGGCGTTCTGCCTGCCACGTTGCGTTCAATCGCTTCTACTCAAAGTGTTTGCGGTTTTGTCTCAGCCGTATTGAATTTCAGCTGCTCAGATGGCTTCTGCAGAGGAACGTACATATGTATCTACACAAAAAATTAGCCCGTGGGATTGCATTATATACACAAGAATCTGAATAGTTATACATACATATAAACAAAATACAGTGATAAATGTAGTTACGTTTTATTCACATTAGTAAGTAGATTTTTTAACTAATTTAAAACACATTTCATATTGTTTTCTATGTTTAGCAGCTTTTTGATTGGTGGGTCATTCTGTAACATTTTTGGCACTACTTGAACTTGCCGAATGTCTACAATTGTTTCTTTTTAGCGGTTAAGCTAAATGCAGCTATCTGCATTTATTATTGTTAAGGGTTACATAATGGACCTGAAGAAGGTGTGACATGCGTCGTCTATGAGCCCAAAATAAAGGCAGTGCGGATATTCAACCGTGCTTATTCTGCATATACATATATAAGTCGAAACTGCGTCAGGTAGAAGTCAACCTCTTCATGTTACCGCTCCAACCATGGCTTCAACTCGGGAATCAGTTCTCTGGCCAAGTTCCTGCAGCCCTGCAGCTCCATTACTTCCTATTTCTGCGCGGAGGTGTTAAGTTGATACCCTTTTGAAACGGTTTTATTTAGGTTGACTTGACAGGCTGCACTGCCGGCCGGCCAGCGCGAATTTTGTAATTAAAATTTAAGTAACTTCCCGATAAGCTACAAGCTTGAAACTTGGAATATAGTTCAGAACCCGATGACAGTGCAATAATAAGAAAAAAAAATCGCCGCTAGGTGGCGCAAGGATCGAGATATTCACAAAAATCGTATTTGTGGTCCGATTTCGCTCATATTTGGAGCACATAATACATACAAGAATAGAAAGCGAACTATGAAAAAATCGCCGCTAGGTGGCGCAAGGATCTATATATTCACAAAAATCGTATTTGTAGTCCGATTTCGCTCATATTTGGAACACATAATACATATAAGAATAGAAAGCGACCTATGAAAAAAAATCGCCGCAAAGTGGCGCAAGGATCGAGATATTCACAAAAATCGTATTTGTGGTCCGATTTCGCTCATATTTAGAACACGTAATATATAAAAGAATAGAAAGCGACCTATGAAAAAATCGCCGCTAGGTGGCGCAAGGACCGAGATATTCACAAAAATCGTATTTGTGATCCGATTTGGCTCATATTTGGAAATCATATTTGACATACAGAACTAGAAACCGCTTTAGAAAAAATTCACGCTAGGTGTCGCAAAAATTGAGATATTCAAAAAACTCGAACTTGTCTGTCCGATTTGGCTCCTTCAAAAAATATTATATACAGTCCGGTAGAAGTGACATCAAAATACTTTGGAGCACACAAGTTCAAATTTTGCTAGTGAAATTTCTGTATAAAAATTCTAGTCCCGTTAGAGGAGACGTCAAAATACTTTGGAGCACACAAGTTCAAATTTTGTTAGTGAAATTTCATTACAAAAATTCATTTCTCGGTAGAAGTGACGTCAGAATACTTTGGAGCACATAAATTCAAATTTTGCTAGTGAAATTTCAGTATAATAAAATAAATAAAAAAAATTTTTAAGTTGAACGGTTTTATTGAAAACAATACTAACATTAAGTAGTAATAATACTAAAAGATAGAAAATAAAATAACTAAAAAAAAATGTTTAAATTAAACGGGTTTATTGAAAACAATACTTACATTAAGTAGTAATAATACTAAAAGAGAGAAAATAATTAGGTAGGTCCTATGTACTAGTCACCACACTCCTCATCAATCTAGGGCGTTGATCAGACAATTAAAAAAGCGTTGGGCGCATGAAATTTCTGAAAATGTGAGGCGTAGCATAACCTGATTAAGGTTCAGTTGATCTTACTTATGACTATCAATAGAAATTTGACGCGTCCAACGCTTTTATTTAATTGTCTGATCAACGCCCTAGATTGATGAGGAGTGTGATGACTAGTACCTAGGACTTACCTAATTATTTCTTTTAGTATTATTACTACTTAATGTAAATATTGTTTTCAATAAAACCGTTTAACTTAAACATTTTTTTAAATTTTATTATTTTAGTCCAAAATTTAACTTTGTAGAGAAAATGCAAACGATATTTCAGTTTTGTAATGAAGCTTCATCCACAATGCTGGTAATTTTAGAAGTATTCAATGTATGTGAATTTATTTTTACCAGCCGCCTGTTTTGGAGGCCAATATATGTACATATATATATAATTTTGATTTACATCTTGTTACGATATACATATGTATGTACACATGTTTTAATGAGACACTAAAATCCAATTAGTATTTTCACTTTACTAATATATTGTAACGCATATTAGCAACACTAAGGGGTACTGTCATCTCTAAGCCGATGCTAAGCAGTGACGTGAATGCACATCAATAATTCAAGCATTACGTCTACACATATGTACGTACACGCAGCGGAGAAGCAACGCACAAACACATGCAGATATCTTATCTGAGATATGCAATTATAATTGTGGAAGTGTCGCTCACAAACACACGCGCATATGAGAACTATACACGTACATATGTAGTTATAATTATAACAGATAACCAACTAGTAGATTCTACAACAGAAGCGCCTAGAAGATGCAACGAGGAAATCAAGGAGTATTAAAGGCCTCAACAATAGAGGCGCTACAATCAGTTTTGATTAAGCACGCTATCTGTCGAGCAATAGTAGAGTTATTTATTGTGAAGTACTTTAATAAAGACCATTTTGCATTACTAAATAGTGGTGTTATTTATTCAACAGTTTAGTGATTCGAACTTAGCAGAAGGTTTCAAATAAGAGGATTTGCAGTAAATTCGTTACAATATTTTACAACAGAAAAATATATGTTCATTTTACCTTGCGCGTGAGACAAGACACATTCTAAATACATAATAGCAGTGTTTTTTGTAACATGTATATACATCTACATTTGCGAAAAAAAAAAAACGCTCATCGACAAATCCACATAGTAGTAGTGTATGGAAAAATAGTGGATACACAAATCTTTTAGGTCATAGTGTATAACGCATGCCAAAATTGAAAGTGGAGAATAGTGGGGACACGCACTTTTTAGTACTAATTTAATGCGTATACTGCTATATTCACGAACTGAAATATGATGTATGTATTTCGATTTTTTATCTGTGGTGGAATTTGGTTGGAATGACCCTATCTTAATACTAAAAAATATTTTTCTTCTAAACAGCGATTCATTCATATTTCTACAGCATTCTATGTTTACTATACTCTTATTACGCTATCAGACGAGTTATCAAAATCGACAATTAGGCTACGATCAACATATAATGAAGCTTATCAGCAAAGAAATCTTGTTAAAGTTGACATTTATAAACACAGCTAACAAGAAATAAAAATATTCATTACCAACTAAAGCTAGGAAGCCACAAGCAAATCTTTGTTTATCCTACAAATGTCTTACCGTCGCTTTGTCTGCATTTTTTTAGCTGTAGCTGATGACAATCTTGATGACATTTTAATTTTTTAAATTTTCTACTTGATGAAACTGAGCACAACTCTCAAAGTACTTGCACGTCTAAATATACATTTGCTGCTTCGACATTGCTAGAGATTAAGATCTTAAAGGTCCGGCATTGTCGGCAGCTTCAGTTATGTACATATGTATGTAGGTTTTCAAAGCCATTTGGCTTCTTTTCATTATGGATGAGCTAATTTTTTTTGCTTGCACTAGTGTGACCACGAGTGTTGTTGAGTCAACACCTTTGGCTGATAAGTAGCAAGAATCCCAAATGAAACTGATCGCTCTCTTATTATCGAGTATGTGAATATGTAGATTTGGTGAATGGTAACAGTGAACCCATCGTAGTAGAACATTGAATTTTTCAGATAATAGAGAAGGCGGGGTTGCTTGCATTGTTCAGACTCTTACTTATGTGTTATATGTTACATTTGAGAACTTCCGCAAATGCGTTGTGACATTAAGCCATTTTCAATGCTGCTAAAGAGAAGATCCAGCGTAAAGAAAAGTGGTTAAAAAATATATTTCTAAATATTTGGCATTTTTTGCTTTTTATGATGTATAAATATGTAGGTAGATAGTTCGCAGAATCAGAGACAATATTTGGCAGTTTGACTCAGTTGTGAATGAAGTGGGTTACCCTGCTTTTTATTTTATCATTTAACATTTTTTTCAACTAATCTCTAAAGATATTTGTGAATTTTTGCTTTCTTGTCGGAAGCATTGACTACTTAACATGTTAAGCCTACTCATCTTGTGTCTATGTATGTTAAACATCCATACATATTTAGGTATACATGTATACACAGAAATCTGTTTCCCTTGCGCATATGATCCTGTTTGCTGTGGTTTTTAGGTTTTTAGGAGATCATCTGAATAGAATCCTCTGATACTTTAAAAATTTACTGGAACACAGCAAATGCTTTGTCTTTCTGAAAATGTTTGCGTTCTTTTCTTTCACTTTTTTTAAGACCCTCGAAAGGTCACCAAAAATTACCTTCGTTGTCTGCTTTATTTGAATTTTTCTGCACAGCATATTTTACTTGAGTGTGTAGAAATCTTTAATTTGATTTTCTTTGGCTGTCTGGTAACGGTATGTCTACCGAGCATATTTGACAAGGGAAAGTAGTTCCAATACACAAAAATTACCCAACCCGCCAGTAAATTTACAAAACAAATTCAAATAGCTCTAAGAGGCGTACTTTGGTTCCTTGATGTGGAGGGTATCTTAATGTTTATTGTTTACAAAGCTCTTATGACTGTGAGTTTATACAGAATAGGAATTTCAAAAAGTTTTAGATATACGAAAGGAAATCTATGACTAGATCATCCATAACTATGAATAGATAAAAATGTATAATCCTCTCCCACATATAAATAGTGGTGTGCTATTCCTCTTCTAGTTATAATAATATCTTGAAGACGTATTTATACAAAAAATTTTCATAAAAAATATATTTGCTATAGATGAATAAGTCGTTCTCAAAGAAACCAACTGAAGCTTTCATGGGTACACGTGGGGTATGAAATCTGATCCGTTTGTATTGCAAGCCCAGCCCTCTACTACTAATCTAAAGCTTATTGTGTGCTTTAGATGTTTTGGAAAAATTCCAATCATATGAGAATTCAACTTTTTTATCTACATATGTATTTGTAAATTGTTATTACACCTATAGCTGTATTTCTTATATAATTAAGGCGATATCAATTAAAAATTCTTGAACTACTATTGATACCATATACATATGTATGTAGACATCTGTGTTATATAAAAAATGCGTTCTCAAAACGAGGTTGATGATATGTGAACAGACTCTTTATAGAATACAAATAAGTTTTGATAACAATTTCATACCAATAGCATATTGCATGAAATACGTCCAGGCAACAGTCAAGGCATTTCCCTCAAGGTTTTTTTGTATTTTTATGAATAAGGAGGTTAGACCAAGTTTACATTTAACGAGTTTATATTTTTTTTATTATAATTAAAATTCCATTTCTATACTCAGCTGAGCAGAGCTTACAGATTATATTAATTTATTTTGTTTTGTTGATTTTCCGACAGGGTGGATAAATGATGTATATTGGAACGATTTGCCGTCATCCCTTGTCAACGAAAATCGACATTGATGATGGCACAACGCGGAAACCGGTTTGTCTCAAAACCAAATTTGACAAGGGATGACGGAAAATCGTTCCAATATACATCGTATATTAATTTTGTTCGCTTAACGGTACCCCGTAACGGCATAAACTAATCGAGATAGATATAGACTTCTATATATCAAAATTATCTGGGCGAAAAAAGAAATTCATTCAGTCATGTCCGTCCGTCCGTCTGTCTGTCCGTGAACACGATAACTTGAGTAAATTTTGAGGTATCTCAATGAAATTTGTTATGTAGGTCTCCGGGCACTCATCTCAGATCGCTATTTAAAATGAACGAAATCGGACTATAACCACGCCCACTTTTTCGATATCGAAAATTTCGAAAAACCCGAAAAAGTGCGATAATTCATTACCAAAGACGGATAAAGCAATGAAACTTGGCAGTTGGGTTGACGCAGAATAGAAAATTAGTAAAATTTTGTGTGCTAAATAAAAATTAGCAAAATCGGATGACGAACACACCCACTTTAAAAAAAAAATTTTAAAAGGCAAATTTTCACAAAAAATTTAATATCTTTACAGTATATAAGTAAATTATGTCAACATTCAACTCCAGTAATGATATGTTGCAAAAACAAAAAACAAAAATAAAAGAAAATTTTAAGATGGGCGTGGCTCCGTCCTTTTAATTTAATTTGTCTAGAATACTTTTAATGTCATAAGTCGAACAAAAATTCACCAATCCTTGTGAAATTTGGTAATAGCTTCTATGACGGTAACTGTTTTCTGTGAAAATGGGTGAAATCGGTTGAAGCCAAGCCCAGTTTTTATACACAGTCGACCGTCTATCTTTTCGCCCGGCCGTTAACATAATAACTTGAGCAAAAATCGATATATCTTTACTAAACTTAGTTCACGTATTTATCTGATCACACTTTATCTTGGTATAAAAAATGGGCGTAATCCGACCATGACCACGCCCACTTTTTCGATATCGAAAATTTCAAAAAATGAAAAAATGCCATAATTCTATACCAAATACGAAAAAGGGAACATTGCGATTGGATTAGTTTTTGACGCAAAATCTAACTTTAGAAAAAACTTTGTAAAATGGTAAGTAGAAGAAAATGAAAAAGTTCTGCAGGGGGAAATTAAAAGCCCTTGGAGTCAGGGCAGGAATACTGTAAATGGTATTACATATATAAATAAATTATCGGTACCCTACAGATGGTGTTCTGGGTCACCCTGGTCCACATTTTGGTCGATATCTCGAAAACGCTTTCACATGTATATACAACTAAGGGCCCCTCCTTTTTAAAACCCTTAATAATACCTTTAATTTGATACCCATATCATACAAACGCAATATAGAGTCACCCCTAGTCCACCTTTATGGCTATATCTCGAAAAGGCGTCCACCTATAGAACTAAGGCCTACCTCCCATTAAAATACTCATTAAAACCTTTCATTTGACATCCATTTCGTGCAAACACATTCTGGAGTCACCCCTGGTCCACCTATATGGCGATATCTCTAAAAGGCATCCACCTATACAACTAAGGCCCACTCCCTTTTAAAATACTCAATAACACCTTTCATTTGACACCCATATCATACAAACACATTCTAGAGTCACCACTGGTCCACCTTTATGGCGATATTTCGAAAAGGCGTCCACCTATAGAACTATGGCCCACTCCCTTTTTAAATACTCTTTAAGACCTTCCACTTGATACCCATGTCGTACAAACACATTCCAGGGTACCCTAGGTTCATTTTCCTACATGGCGATTTTCCCTTATTTTTTCTCCAAAGCTCTCAGCTGAGTATGTAAAGTTCGGTTGCACCCGAACTTAGCCTACCTTACTTGTTAGAATATTTTTTTTTCAGCATTTCCCGGGGATAAAATTAACACTATTTTGGTTTCTATATAGAACAACACCAGAAAGTGCGGTTTTGACACCAACACTTTTGTGTATAGACAAATTCAAGAGATGTCAACCCTTTTCTTAGACCATCTCTAAGTTGTCGGGTTTCATCTCTAAATGCGAAGACGAAATAAAAGAGAAACTTCAAGAAAAGCGTAAGGTTGCCAACTGGCAGATTTGATATTTAGTAATCTAGTTCCTAGGGATGGGATATATATAACCGTGTAGATCAAAATTTGTTGATTTATTGTAGATTTGTGCATTATTTGTTATTAAGTGGACAAATATTTAAGAAAAAGTATATTTAATAACGCAAGTTGTCGTTCAATTTTTTTTTTTAATTTTCTTGTAACTAGTTGGCAGTACTATTAAATAATTTTTCGTATATTCATGTCAATTAATTTATTTCATCATGTTCCCGAAATGGATCTATACAACCCGCGATCTTAAAAATCAATAGGCCCATAAAACAACAAAAACATCTCAGAGCACAGGTAAACAGTGTCAATAAATGTGAACATTATTGAATCAATGAAGACATACAAACAGCCGCTGTGATAGCTTAATGGTTATAAGAGGAATTTAATTTAATTTAATTTAACTTAATCCATAACAAATATTAGAAAACAATTTTTTTTGTTCGCATCATTAAAGTTCATTGAAACGTATAGAAAAATGCTACAGAAAGCATCTAATAAATATATTTATAAATATGAGTAAACATAATGTAAAATCAATCAATATGTTTATAAAATTGGAAAAGAAGCTCGGCCTAAATTTCCACCAAAGCAAATCGCGCCAAGTATTTTGTTATTTTTCATTTATTCACTCTCCCTAACAAGTTCAACTCTTTAAAAATAGATCTTTATGCCAAAAATAATTTTTTTTTTTTAATTTTGGTTAAGTGGTTAATCAAAGTGTTGATGTGAGGTTTTGCACTTCACTGAAAATATATTCTTATAAGGCGCACCCTTTTTGGAGTCCTAAAGTATAACTCTCATCCCTTCGTTGCAAATTATTTGGGTTTTAATCAAAAACAATGCACTTTGGAAAAAAAACTGTTTCAATAGTTTATTATTAATTTTTTTGCAACCATCATCGCACACTTTATGCATTCTTTCTACACTCTTCGCTTCAACTACAAACAATAAAACCATCCCATTATTATTTACGACCTCATATTTAATTAAAGAAGATCACTTTTGCAACGTCTCATCTTTGAGAAATTTTATTGTAATTTTTCTCCAAGAAAACTATTTGCCTGTTTTATAATTTATGTCAATTTGTATATACATAGGTATCTATGTATGCTAATCTATATACATAATATGTAATTTAATTGCTTAATAGATGTGGTAGTTTGTAATATTGATTTATTTGCATATTACCCTCAATTATAATGTACATGGTCCTTTTTATATACTAATTGGGCACCCTCGTAGCGGCGCATTCAAGGCTTCATTCTCGCGGTGGTTTTGGTTTATGCCGCCGTAACTTTATAAAGGAAACAATGCGGTCGCTGTGGAGTAAAGGTAGTATACTGTCAAGTTACTATAGAATCAAAAAGAGATTATTTTCAATAAATTACAAAAAATAATGAAACCAAAAATCTAAATTTTTTTCTGCAGCGCTTGCAGGAAATTTGCCTAACCACCCAAATACCACCATAGGGCAAACATATTTGAATACCAATTTTGTAAAATAACGGTTATATTGAGTTTGGAATCCAAAATTGCTTTTATGAACTTTCATTTAGTATATAAAGTTCCAAAAACATTTTTAAACAAAAATAAGCTTTACCAATGTAAAATTCAAATGTCGTTAGATAAACGATTTTGCAGTTGGTCGATAGCTGGTTTTGCATATACATACATACATCGACGTAACATGGTTCGTCACACCCCAACGTACCAAGGAGGAAGAATTAAAATGAATAAATGAATCAGCTTGGGGGAAAATTAAAAAAAAAAATGGGTTAAAAAAAAAACCAAAAGAAATTAAAAATCATATAATTGTCGAAAATTCCCTAGCAACAATTTTTTATTCCTTTATATTAATTACCTGAAAAAATACCGAATGTTCATTTCTGAAAATAGACTAAACCTCTACCTGGAATACATATGTATGCGAATATTAGTAAACTAGAGTAAATTTCGATGTATGTATAAACATTGCTTTAGATAACCACTGCATCAATTTTTCTACATAAAATATAAGGCGCGATATACTTCCGAAGAGAATTCAGGCCGAGTTTCTCTTCCAATTTGTGTCGTGCTCCTTTTAATTTTTCCTATAAAATGGGAGGACTGTTGCTTAATATTTTACGCCTACTTCGAACAACATTCGGCAGATGAATTTTCACTGAGAAACTTTCGATGGCAGATATACTTTCGAAATCACTGCTGATGAGCGACTCTGCTAAGAAAAAGTTTTCTAATTGAGAAAACTTGTTTCTACATTTGTTAAGCTGCTTTGTCCCGTATATTCAGAGAAAAAACGTTCTAAAACGAACGAAACAAGTTTAAAATTAAGAACGTTCGTTGACAAAAGTCTGTTAAGTACGTTTTTTCTTAACTCGTAACCGATGGGCTTGTCTTAAGAACAGTTTTTCCAAGCACACCGGTCGTATTTTATCACCAGTTTGGTATTGATGTGTGAATCTTCTGTGCGCATTTCAAGCAGTATTTTTAAAGGAAAGTATTTTTCAATAGGTACTCTTTTACTATACCCAGCTGTACTTCTACACAGGGTATTATAACTTTGATTGGATAACGGTTGGTTGTACAGGTATAGAGGAATCGAGATAGATATAGGCTTCCATATATCAAAATCATAAGTATCGAAAAAAAGTTGCTTGCGCCATATCCGTCCGTCCGTCCGTTAACACGATAACTTGAGTAAATATTGAGATATCTTCACCAAATTTTGTATCTGGAACCAGAATAGATCGGTACTGAAAATGAGCGAAATCGGATGATAACCACGCCCACTTTTTATAAATATAACATGTTGGAAAACACAAAAAACATGATTATTTAGTAAATAATACACCTAGAATGTGGAATTTGACATGTGAACTGATATTGAGACTATTGATAAAAATTTGAAAAAATGTTTAAAACGGGCGTGGCATCGCCCACTTCTGCTAAAATCAATTTTACAAATATTATTAATCATAAATCAAAAATCGTTAAACCTATCGTAACAAAATTCGGCAGAGAGCTTGCCTTTAGAATAAGGAATGCTTTGAAGAAAAATTAACGAAATCGGTTAAGGACCACGCCCACTTTTATATAAAAGATTTTTAAAAGGGTCGTGGACGAGAATAATAAGCTATATCTTAGCGAAAAGAGCTTTGTATCAATAGAATTTTACTTTCTAAATTGAATTATAACATTAAATTGGAAAACACTAAAATTTTTGAAAATGGGTGTGGCACCGCCATTTTTAATGTTTCCGGAGCCATAACTAGAAGAAAAATTTAAATATCGTAACAAAATTGGGTACACATATTTTTCTTATAGCAGGAAATATTTCTAGTAAAAATGGATAAGATTGGTTAAGGACCACGCCCACTTTTATATAATTGACTTTAAAAAGGGTCGTAGGCAAAAATAACAAGTTAAATCTTAGCGAAAAATACTTAGTTTTGTACCAATCGTATTTTGTGCCATTATAACAAGAGAAGGGAAAAAATTCAAATCTTGAAAAGTGGGCGTGGCACTGCCCCTTTCTTACAATGGATTTCCCAACATTTCTGGAGCCATAATTCGATGAAAAATTTGGTGTTTACCAGGAAATATTTTCAATAAAAATTGATTAAATTCGTTAAATAGCCTTCTTTTGTATAAAAGATTTTGTAAAAGTGCGTAGATGCAGCTAATAAGCTATTTCTACTAAAAATTGGAAAATTTCGTTAATAACCCTGCCCTTTTTTATACTCAGCTGAGCAGAGCTCACAGAGTATATTAATTTTGTTCGCATAACGGTACCCCGTAACGACATAAACTAATCGAGATAGATATAGACTTCTATATATTAAAATTATCTGGGCGAGAAAAGAAATTCATTTAGCCATGTCCGTCCGTCCGTCTGTCTGTCCGTGAACACGATAACTTGAGTAAATTTTGAGGTACCTAATGAAATTTGGTATGTAAGTTCCCGGGCACTCATCTCAGATCGCTATTTAAAATGAATGAAATTGGACTATAACCACGCCCACTTTTTCGATATCAAAAATTTCGAAAAATCGAAAAAGTGCGATAATTAATTACCAAAGACGGATAAAGCGATGAAACTTGGCAGTTGGGTTGACCTTATGACGCAGAATAGAAAATTGGTAAAACTTTGGATAATGGGCGTGGCAACGCCCCCTTTTAATAGGAGGTAATTTACAAGTTTTGCAAGCTGTAATTTGGCAGTCGTTAAAGATAACATGATGAAATTTGGCAGGATCGTTACCCCTATTACTATATATGTGCTAAATAAAAATTATCAAAATCGGAGGACGAACACGTCCACTTAAAAAAAAAAATTTAAAGTAAAATTTTAACAAAAAATTGAATATCTTTACAGTACATAAGTAAACTATGTCAAAATTCAACTCGAGTAATGATATGGTGCAACAAAATACAAAAATAAAAGAAAATTTCAAAATGGGCGTGGTTCCGTCCTTTTTCATTTAATTTGTCTGGGATACTTTCAATGCCATAAGTCGAACAAAAATTTACCAATCCTTGTGAAATTTCGCAGGGTCATAGATTCTATGACGATACCTCTTTTCTGAGAAAATTGGCGAAATCGGTTGAAACCACGCCCAGTTTTTATACACAGTCGACCGTCTGTCCTTCCGCTCGGCCGTTAACACGACAACTTGAGCAAAAATCGATATATCTTTAGTAAACTTAGTTCACGTACTTATCTGCACTCACTTTATCTTGGTATAAAAAATGGCCGAAATCCGACTATGACCACGCCCACTTTTTCGATATCGAAAATTACGAAAAATGAAAAATTCCATAATTCTATACCAAATATGAAAAAAGGGATGAAACATGGTAATTGGATTGGTTTATTGACGTAAAATATAACTTTAGAAAAAACTTTGTAAAACGGGTGTGACTCCCACCATATTAAGTAGAAGAAAATGAAAAAGTTTTGCAGGGCCACCTCAAAAGCCCTTGGAATACTGTTCGTGGTATTACATTTGTATAAAAATAAATTAGCGGTACTCGACAGATGATGTTCTGGGTCACCCTGGTTCACATTTTGGTCGATATATCGGAAACACCTTAACATATAAAACCAAGGGCGACTCCCTTTTAAACCCCTCATTAATACCTTTATTTTGATACCCATATCGTACAAACAATTTATAGAGTCACCCCTGGTCCACCTTTATGTCGATATCTCGAAAAGTCGTCCACCTATAGAACTAAGGCCCACTCCCTTTTAAAATACTCTTTAATGCCTTCCATTTGATACCCATGTCATACAAACATATTCCAGGGTTACCCTAGGATCATTTTCCTACATGGTCATTTTTTCTTATTTTGTCTCCAATGCTCTCAGCTGAGTATGTAATGTTCGGTTACACCCGAGCTTAGCCGTCCTTACTTGTTTTCTAATAACGTTTTTTAGTGCAATGGCACTTGTTTGTTTATGTTTATTGTTCTGTTATATCTTTATTTTAAAATAACAGTAGGGAAATCTCCATATCTGAAGGAAAACTGCATTATTACCCGCTCAAGGTCATTGGTGTGAGCCTCTGTATCCTTTTTGCTTGTTTTAAACGAAAATTAGTTCAGAATAGAACCATATGTATATGTATTATTGCGCAGCCTTGTAACACAATTAAGGACCCAAAACAAAAAACAACAGCATTTCAAGTGTAATGCTGGGTACGTAATGTTCGGTTGCAACCGAACTTAGACTTCCTTACTTGTTTTTTATTAATAATAATTTTTTGGCATAAATAAAAAAAATTTATAACAAGCATTTTTTCATATATTTCTCTTATTGAGAAATTATTCCTATTTAAAGACGTAATCTGCATATATACTTAAAACATTTCATAACAAGTTTGGGAATTATCTGTGCATAATTGAATGGAAAATGTAATTGGACGAAAAATAAAAGTTAAAGAAATTGTTTTAAAAAATTTTAGAGCTTGACGATGATTGAACTCGCACCACGCGATCGCAACCGCAACTACAAGTGCCTTGATAACTTGTGCCAAGTATTGTATTTAACATTGTATTGCACACGAATTGTGCCGCTTCTTCTTTTCTTTAACTTAATTTAAGAACATTGTTCTCATTAATAAAACACTTGTTCATATTTTAAGACCAGACGTTCCCTTTCAAGAAAATGGTGTCGGTTCAAGCACAAGGTTGTTGTTTTAAGAACTGGTGGTTCGTTTTTCAAGAACCAAAAAGTAAGAACATGAAAAGCTTGAATTGACTCCAGTGGTGCTGGATTTTAGAATGGCGTTTTTCTCTGAGTATAACAACCGTGGAAGAGCGGGTGGAATATTATCACCTTCGATGGTCATACCAAGGCAGTTTAAATCGTTTTGCACCTGATCCTTCCAGCGGAGTGGGTCCGCCCTCTTCCTCTGCTTCCATGGATGGGTTCTGATAAAAATACTTTCTTAGCGGGAGAGTCGTCTTTCATTCGCATAGCAAAGCTGCGTTTTAATTCGTTGGACTATGTGGATGTCTGCGTAAAGCTCGCACAGCTCATTATTAAATCTTCTTCGGTACTCGCCATCGCCAACGCGTTGAGGTCCATAAATCTTATTCGCCGCACGTAAGCAAAATACGTTTAAACACTAGCTGTTGTGGCCATCAATGTGCCAAACATGAAATAAACACTCAAAAACTCTCCTCCTTTAGCACGATAGCAGTTGCCTTGCCTGGAAATTCGTTGGGTTTGGAAAGGCTCGGAGAGGACCTTCCCAAATCCGACGGAGCTGATGGCCGATGGTCAAAAAATTTTGTATTTCAATTACAACCTTTTTAAACGGACTTCTGAGAAACGTCTTTATTAACGACGTCGTTGAGATACGTCCTTTTTAAAGAAAAACTTTTAACCTACGACCTTTCTATTAGGATAGGTCGATATACAATTTGAAGTAACCTTAAATGCAGATTAGCTGACATACAGGAAAGTACTTTTAGCGCTGTCAAATCTCCTTTGAATTCGACAAAGAGATAGTGCGTGTTTATTCTTTTATTGTGATCGATAGTAGAAAGCCGCACACATAAGGCCAGATTAGATTGTTCACGGTCGCCTTCAGAATTTTGCGATGGCTACCTCGTTATGTGCGATATTGGGCAAGTTGATTGATTGTGCTCTTTATGTACTCTTTGCTCTTGTGCTTGAACAGCTCGGTGGTTAGTACGTCCTTTACCAGCGCCTTATTATTTTGTAGGCGGAATATTGCCGCGCACACTTCGTTATAGTAGGGTAGTGGAACCAATATTATGTTTTCAGAGATATCGCTATCGGGCTCGTCATGTTATCCCTATCTATCAGTAGCTGGAACCTTGACCAGACGAGTGCAGGCACGAACACAGAATGTGCTCCGCCGTTTCTACCTGCAGCTTGCACATCTGCTGTTACTGAAGAGGCCTTACGTATAAGCATGTGACGTCAGAAGGCAGTGCCCAGTTAGTATGCTCATCATGCGCCACTTTGTGGTTTTAATGTCGTAGGATTTGCACAGGATCTTAGGAATTTTGCAGTCCCGCGCTTTTGTCCACGCTTTTCATGCTTGGTGGATCATATTGTATATCGTGTCTCCTTTTGATTTCTCCCAAACGGGTAAGGGCGTTTACGCTCGATTTAGCGAGTGCTGCACAATCCTTTCCAAACTCTTCGGCCTTTTCGTTACCTTCTATCCCTTTATGATAGGAAACCCAGTACAAATGTATGGCTCGGCCTGAGCGAAGTTTTTCCAATGCTTCTTTACATTTCAGGACAATTCTTTATGAAGTACTGTGTGAAATTATTGCCTTAATCGCCGCCTGATTATATATTTATATATTGACGCGACGGAATCCAGAATTTCTGCTGCTTTCTTCACGGCTTTAACTTTCGCCTGAGGGACGCTGTAGCACACTTGCAGCATGAAGTATCTTCTTATTTCTGTATCGACATAGTAAACAGCAGACCCGACCCCTTCCAGTTATTTGGAGCCATCAGTATACACGTGTATAGTATGTTCTGTCATTTCCGCACCCTGGCACCAAATCTCCGGCTCAATTGTGGGCCCAGAAGTCTTTCGAACCTTAGGCATAGGACCATATATTCCCTTTGCTTGATATTAGATTGCGCCATACTGCCATGGCCAGACGGCCTGCACTTAATTTTGGTTAACGCTATATATTTGGCCATTACGTCTGCAGGCGGGATATATAGAGTAGCATGCAATGCTGCTGTCGGAGTAGTTTTTTTGTGTGGCTGTTCACCAAATAAGGACCCCATAGTGAAGTATGGGTTTGACAATTGCCGCAAATACCCAATTTCCTCACTCTCGCTTCCACATGGAGTTTCCACGACAGCTTACTATTTAAGATGGCTCCTAGATATTTTGTGCTACATTTTTTTGTAGGGTTACCCCTCCAAGCTTAAGTTTTGTCCAAATAGGGACCTCATATTTCTTAGTAAACAACACTACATCGACTTTTTTTGCGCTAGCGGTTAACCCAACTCCATATGCCCATGCATGTGCATCCCGAGATGGCTGATCCATCAGAGAGCTGATTATAATCAGTATTGTAATAATTATTGTTAGGCATGTGCCGCTTATGATGACTGATTCTTCATCTGCATATGTCGTTAGTTTGATTGGTCCTCCGTCGAACCGCCAAAGCAATTGGTTGATAACCAGCGTCCACAGCATTGGTGATAAAACCCCACCCTGCGGCGTTCCTCTGTTTACAGATTTTTTCACCTCGCATAGACCCTAATGCAACGTGATCTTTTGCAGCTTAACATGGAGCCGTTCACATTGTTAAAGAACTTCAATCGAGTTGAGACTGTCCATAATTGCTCTATTCGAGACATTGTTGAAGGCTTCGGCAATGTCCAGAAAAACACCTAGGAATATTCCTGGTGTTCCAGGGCTTTCACTATTCTCATGACGACCCTATGCAATGCAGTATCGACTGACTTGCCTCGTTCATATTTGATTTTATATACACATCTATTAAAGAAGATGTAAAACTACTGAGCCTCTAGTGTTTCGGATGCAGATGACTGGTTTTTCCCGCTTTCGGTATGAAGATTACTCGAGCCGCTTTCCAAGATTGCGAGACGTGGTTTAGTTCTATGCAACCCTCAAAGATTATTCTTAGCCACTCTAGAACCTTTCTCCCTGCCATCTGCAACATTACAGGAAATATTCCATCTGGACCCGGCGATTTTAATTTGGCAGAAGTTTTTATTGCCCATTCAATTTTGGTATTTGTCACCAATCCTGGTACATCTCGTTCCGTATTAGGAGTGTAGACGTTGTTACATAACTCTGCGCATCATCTCCTGATGGGAAGTGTGTGTTAAGTAGTGCCTCAAGGGACTTTTCACTTCTGTGTGACCATTTCCCAATGTCCTTTTTTATCAAACCCTGGCGCGCATATCCCTTGGATAGTATTTTCCTCCATACGCTGTGATGCGCATTCGCATCCGCGCCAACGATAAGCCGTGCTATGCACCCTTCTTGATCCAGCCACCGTTTGAACTCTTCTGATGTGACTTCCAAGTTATGGGCCATGTAGCAGGATGCCAGATACGGTTCTTTTTTTCCTCTATTGCGACCATCGCTTCGGTGCTGAAGTTAGATAGCATAGACGACTATAGGTATTTTCTTACCATGACTGCAGCTTTAACCCTGCTTTCCGTTATAAACGCTAACTCCGGGAGCGCTGAGTCCAGAAATCATAAATCCAGATGACAGCCATGACTCCTGTATCACCGCTACATCAAACGAACCTTCCTCAAGAGTGAGGAGGGGCTCGCTCGACACCATTTTACTCTGTTGGAGATTTAAGCCTCCTTTACACTCGCAGCGTCATTGATCTGTTTGTCTCTCCCCAAATTTTCCCTCATTGCGCGCTCGAAATGGATTTTTTACACTGTTTCTAGGGTTTGGAGGAACGTTTCTCCCTCCCCTTCTCGGAACGTCTTTGTTAGACTCGCTGCATCATTTAACGTTTAACGTTTGTCTTTTCCTGCTACTTGCAGGTTCTCGAGGTTTTTTTCTAATCCCCTGCTTTTAGCGTATTGGGTTTATTGTCCTGAGGCCTCCTCATTTTAAGGCATGTATAAATATTACCTGCGCTCTAGGTTGTGGTTGCAACTGATCCTCCGATTCCATATCAATTTGAAGGATGTAGCAATGACCCTCCGTCACGGGTCGAGATACATGAAAAACCTTCCAATCCAGCGTTGGTATATTCGGGTTTTGACGCTGCAGCATGTTATACGCGTCCTCCGCCTTCTCAACTAGGGGTATCCAAACCTTGGCCTTTGGTATCGTGTGGATCAGCGCTCTATCCAATACCTTCAACCTTTCGACTTCTTGTTTTTGAACGTATCGATCTACTCTCTGCATCCATTCTAAATTCGCGTTATTGGTGCAGACCATCGGTTTAACCCCATTATGCCATCTAACTGTTTCGAAGGATGGTAGCGGTTTACTTGGGTTACATGCATTATTTTAACATTCTTGTTGTAGCGATAAGGACACTACCCGAAGGCCCTGGGGAGAGTGTGATAGATATTGATGGTCTTTTTCCGGATGCAAATCCAGTACGTTCCGGTATCAAGTACCATTAAGGTACCAGCTGGGAACGATTTAGTTTGACCACATGAAACATGAACAAGGGGGCGTCCGAACAATTTGTTCACCCTAGGTGATCATTACCCCCGAGCTGGCCCAGTATCAGGAAAGTTCCGTTCAAATACAGCCGAAAATACCCCCTGTTTGCAATTCATACAATAGCCACGGTCCGCATAATGCCCTGGATTAGGGGGTTGACAGTTCTTGGTCACCGAACTCCCGCAGCTCTCCTATGAAGCAAAACGTTTTTTAGAAATATATTTTGACATATGTAAGTACAGTTTTTTAACTCCTCCTCCTGGGACTATTGATAGCGAGATCAAAACGCGTATTTTAGTACTTTTCCCGACATGTTTTAGCAGTCAACCCCCGTTTTAAATTATTACCATAAAAAAACCGATAAAAGAACCGATGCAAAGTACATGTCCATGCCTTTTTTGATGCTACTTGAAAGTACAGATATCGATACTTTCATGGTGTCGCTTCATCCCTAAGTATTGAAATCTTCCGTTATCTGGTGGGATATTCGAGCAGAACTATCATCCACCATCTGAAACTACTGGCACACACGTCTCTCTGTCTCACGTTTCGTTCTTATACTTAGGTGCCTATCCTCCCTCTTCAAGTTTCATTTATTGGTGTTTGGCCGTATGTATAAAATCCATTGCAGGTGGTTACTCCAGTTTAACGTTGTATATATCTAGTCTTATTCAACTGCGAACATGCAGTGCCACTTCATTCTTGTTATTGTTACAATACAATTTGCATGCGAGGAGCCCAAGAAATGAGCATGTGTGTAAGCTTTAAAGATTTCTTTTTCAGTTAAATGTTGCATCAATTGTCTATCAACGTTTTAGCACCACCATAGTCATCATACTGGTCGCTAGTCGCAGAACTTTATTGCCATATACTCTCCATGCTTTTTAAATGGCGCGACTATACCAATGTTGCACAGTATACTTGCTCGTATTTTTTGAACTCACTCCATCTTTGTTGGTTTCTTCACAATTTTCATGCAACTTGTTCACCAGGTCCTTACAAGACCACTTACATACTCCAAATGCACTCTAAATTGCTTGGTCTTGCCTCTTGTGTCGGAATTATGTAGTTGCATCAATTTTATTAATTTAGTATTTATTATTGATGATGAATATGGCAGACTTGTGCAACAGCTTTGCTTATTTCTACACGGTTAGAAATTTGAGCTTAAATTTTAAACCATTCATCGGCTTAAGCAATTTTTCAAAACTTTTTTCACCTCTGAATTTATCACTGTTTGTTTTCTAATTTTATTGGTATTAATTTTTTAATTTAATTGAAAAATATGTTTTAAATTCCTAAATTGTTTTTAAAACAAACCCAACAAATTTTTAAAATCTAATAATGGAAACTTGTAAACAGTTCTGGTTTTCAAACAAAATCAAACTTGTAAATATACATTTCTGGTTTACTAGCAAAACCCAAGAGTTTAAAAAATTAAAAATTTTAATTGTGAAAAGTGCTGCAAGTCTCAAATTCTCCTTCGGAACATTTTATTATACATATACATACATATAATATTATGATATGTTTTCTTGCACAGTTACAACATTCCGGGCACGTCAGTTCAAAACCAGGCGATCCCCAACTAGATTTTTCTTTTTTATAATTATAAGTGTGGACTTCTCCAGTTAAAAATTTAAACCCAGTCCTAAGCACTCATTTTAACGAAGACTGGTATAATTTATATTTTAAACCGGTTTGGTGATTTTTGTCGTAGTTTCAGACTTAGACTCAAACATTCAACCGTGTAAGTAAGCACCATTCCTGCTTTACTTGGGTAATATTTTTTTGTAACTCTATTGTGAAGTAAGAGGGATACTGCGTATTATGCATCATAAGTTTGTATTTTCAGTACTTATCCAACAAACACAGTCTAGTGAATTTTTTGTAGTAACGTTAGGTACCCATCTAATCTCGACTCGAGAAATTTGTTACAAAACTGACTACTTAGTAATCGAATCGAAAATGATAAGATATGTAACTAGTGCAAATTCAACACAGATTAGATTTCCGTTATAGAAATGGATTAGGGTTTGATTGGAGTACTTTAATATTTTTCGATTTGATAATTAGGTTTCATTTTGTTTTAGAACGCTTTTTTCTTAAGTCTTCCTTTAACAATAGAGGTACGAAAATGGGGGTAACTATCTAATTTTTATCTGAATTGAATGGTTTTAAATTTTTGTTGGTGACATGTTCTAACCAGGTAAGATATCATAACTTCGAATAACAAAAAGTGTTACCGCTCTTGAAAGCTCAATGGGTGTCAAAGAAGGGTTCGTATGCCCACCAAATACAATATATACGTCCAATCACAGCCAACACACGATATATAAGCGGGATGCTTTAGGTACTTAAATATCGCGGACTATGTTTAATGGAATTTTTAATATAAAACAAGTGGGGATTTCTCCCATTTTCAAACTTTTCATATACCACCAGCAAGAGGTGCATAAAGCTTCACTAGGATTTTGGGTTCGAATTCGAGCTTAAGACCTTAAGAACCGATTTCAGAAGAAAAAGGTAAATGAAGCTTAACTTGAATTATGGATTGTTACTTTAATGATATATGGTGCAGAAGCATTGACCAAGAAAACATCAGATGAGGCGGCTCTGGGAGCTAAGAAAGTATTTTTATGGGAACAAGCCTACGAAATCAGAGGAAGAGGGCGGCCCCCACTCCCCTGGAAGGACCAGTTAGAAGT
Organism: Eurosta solidaginis; assembly: GCF_040869045.1. NCBI lineage: Eukaryota > Metazoa > Arthropoda > Insecta > Diptera > Tephritidae > Eurosta > Eurosta solidaginis. The sequence continues at coordinate 117,696,244 of NC_090319.1, read as the reverse complement.
CGATTTAAAATCCCTTGACGTTAACAATTGGCGCCAGATAGCACAGCGGCGAAGCGACTGCGCGCCTTGTTGGGCGGCCATAACCGTTTGAGCGGTTAAGCGCCAATTTAGTAAGTTCATGATATTTAATACATTCCTCGCATTCCAATGGCCAGTGATCCACCATATCCCGATAAAATGTATAATGCAAATGCAACAACAATGTGATCCATTATTTGAATACATCATCGACGCATTCTAATGGCCAGTGATCCAGATCCCTATAAAATTTCTCATGTTCATTAATTTTTATCCAAAAGCGAACATCGTCACAATCGCGCAATATGTTGCGTTTGTAAACATAAGAGAAGTTCAGACTTAGCAGTTGAAACCTCTTTCGGCTTGCCCATTCACATAAAAAAATTGCGAAGAACTGTTATAATCATTCTCATTATACAAGAAAAATAATTGCTAACATATTTTTTCTGCTATTCATTTGTTAAAATACAGTTTTTATTGTTGAAAATATTAGAAAAGTGCCAAAGAGTGGGAAAATAATTACACTTGCACAATTTCATGTCAATTCATCTTCTTGTGCTTTGCTTGCAACTAAAGCTGGAAGTTGGCTACTTTTTCATGTCAGATGGCGCTGGTGATGCGCTCTCCATGCAATCTACATCTGTAAGCGCACTATGCTCAGTGACGGATCCACGGGGTTGGTGACTGGGGAGAGTTCCCCCCAAAAGCCATTGAAGCTCAGTAAACCTGTGAATTCTACACTCAAACTGGGAATATGAAATAGAAATATCTTCTCAAAAACAATAACATTTTTCTAAAAATATAAGGAACCCCTTTTTAATATGCATGGAAATTTTCTTCATTATTATAAAAATTCATATAATAATTTGAGGAAAAATTCCTTTGCCTACTGCAAAAAATCCCTCCGATGTTTATCTTCTGACAACATTTTTTTGAGTGTTTATTTCAAATTTGGCACATTGGTGGCCACAACCGCTAGCGCTTAAACGTATTTCGCCTACGTGTGGCGAATAAGTTTTATGGACCTCTACGCGTTAGCGATGGCGGGTGCCGAAGAAGATTTAATAATGACCTGTACGAGCTTTACACAGACATCAACATAGTTCAGCAAATTAAAACACAGCGGCTACGCTGGCTAGGCCATGTTATGCGAGTGAAAGATGACGCTCCGGCTAAGAAAATATTTTTATCGGAACCCGCTTATGGAAGCAGAGAAAGAGGGCGGCCCCCACTCCGCTGGAAGGACCAGGTGAAAAGGGATTTAAATTCCATTGGTGTGACCAAATGGTGCCAACTGGCAGAGCGAAAAAGTGACTGCCGCGCTTTGTTGGACGGTCATAACCGTTTAAACGGGTAAGCGCCAACTAAGTAAGTGACGAATAAAAATCTGGCTTAGAAGTATAATGACAAAGTCTATAGTACGCGCATTCCATGGAAAATCGTTAATTTTAACCGATTTCGAACTGCTCTCCTGACTGGCTAATGTCCCGAACAAACGGATACTTTTTTTGCAAATTTTCATACTCATATACAAATATTTCAAAATCAGGTTTCTATTTTTATTTACACATATACCATACAATCCTAATGCACTAAATCTTTGGCTGAAAAAGTTATAGTTTTTCTTTACTTAAGGCCAAATAATAAAAATAAGTGAACGATATGTCCCGTACCAACCGTGAAATGCTCCAGTATTAATTATTATGAAGAGCGGGTGGAACATTATCAACATCGCTGGGTGCTTCAACGCTGCCTCCGTTAAATAAGACGTAGACGAATTCCCTCCAGAAACTGAGCACTCCCTGAACATTGGTTACCAGATCGCCCTTTTCGTTCTGGCAGAATTTCGACCGGTGTTTGAAACCTTCCGTGTTTGGAATTTTTCCTATAATCTGTGCCGTATTTTTCGACCGAGTGTCAGCCATGTAGCTTTATGGATCTTTAAATGTTTAAATTTTGAGGTGGATATGAAAATATTTGTAAAAGAAAAGATGGTTATAAATAATATCAAAACATCTTCAACCGTTTTTGAAGTCGATTCATAGATTTTCAAAAGATTCGAGCGGGCTTAGTACCTTACGACGTTAATCATATCAAATTTAGCAGTATAGCCTTATAACCGACGGAAATATCTCGTAAAGTATTGAAATATCACAGAATTTTATTTCTTTTTGAAGCAATATTTATTTTCTAGAGGAGTATTAGTCGCGGTCAGAAGAAGTAGTGTGTTGAATTGCATTACATTTCTTTAAATTACAGTTATTGCAAAAAAAAAAAAAACACACGTATGATGATGACCCCATGGACAAATAGGATGATGAATAGACCGATGAATGGATGAGCAATGCTATATAAACTTTTTTTCTGATGAGACTATGAGATTTTTGCGATTGACTAAAGTAGGATATAAAACAAATCGCTAGGCGCTACCACCGACTAAGTCGATAGTGGCTACCGAAAAAATTGTATTTTTTTCGAGAAGTTCCATTCTTCATATCAACAGGGATATACATGTGGATGTATATTTGTATAATATTTGTTAAATTTGGATTTCGCGCTCCTTTTTAATGGGGTCGGACCTTTATTCTGGCTTAAAAAAATTAAAGCCCGGCTTAAAAAATAAAACCCGGTTTCAATACACAAATAGGGAGTAGTATTTGAGTCCCTGCTAAAAACACCAATACACAGAATTTAGGAGTAGGTACATGTCTATTTTGTTTATACTTAAATGTCAGCCAAATCGCCTTCAAAATTAAGCCAACCCAAAACCAATACCCAACCCAAATTATAAACAGTACACCGTAGGCCAAATATTTACATATATATAAAAACACATATAAATGTGCTTTACCTTTAGTTCCACAACAATTGCGTTTGAAAAATATCAATTCATTGAGTTGAAAACAGGCGGAAAACCGCACAGAAAATTATGACCGAATGAAGATCTTTATATAATGAATGAGTAGACTTACAGAAAAGCATTATTGAGGGCTTGTTTGTTTGTATGTTACGTATATCCCCCTATTATACAGCGCGATAGAGACTGACCCTAGTGTCAATTATTAACGTATCACTTGACAATTCGTGTGCAAACAGAATAGCAAATGTCAATGCCAAAATGGGGAGGATTCATATTTACGAAGGAAGGTAAATCTGCTATGTGTAAACATATGATAAACAACAAACCGGCAAAAAGTTTTAACACCAAAAATAAAAATTCATAAATCTTTTTTCTGCCCTCAACGGTTTTCTAACGACAACAAACAAATAATGAGAGCTATATACATATTTATATGTATGTATGTGTGTTTGTTTATTGGCGGGGAGTCAGTAAATATATATTTAAAGTGTTGTAACAAATAATAAAATTCATCCCTATGCAACTGAATGTTGGGTAGCGTTACGGATGAATGGTGATTATGAAGCTGATGACAATAAGGATGAGAATGTTGAAAAATGATAGTAGCAGAAGGATTCAATGTGTGTTTTAGAGAGTGTGTGTGAGTTTGTTTTTGACAGCGGTAAAGTTGCATGAATATATGATGCAGGGAATTATGATTTAAGAAAAAAAAAACAAATGAAATTTGAAAAAGCAGTTAATGAGCATTATATGTATGCAGTTCTCATTTATGTGATGATTATTTGTATTCGTTTAAATACGCAAACAGACGTTTGCTCACACTTGCAATACCATCACAGACCCCAAATGGATAATTTCCAGAGAAGAAAATAAAATCGACATAAAGTTGACATAAATGAAGCGACTGATAGTTATTTTCACTTATTAATGTATATCTAGGTATCTAAATAATAAATAAAAATAATAACAAGTCTTAGTTCTGGCGAAACCGAACATTATATACCCAGCTGTGTGCATATATTACATTCAAAGAGAAATTTCACGAGCTGAGCTGATACATATACATATACCAGTTATACATTCACATGCAAATATCGACTTCTCTAAGAGCCTATAAAATAATTACTGTCCTACAAACATTGTTATTACAAAATATCTTTAGAATTATACGATTCGACTTATGGCATTAAAATTTTTAACATGCTAGTAAAGTAGTTGCGTACAATAAATATATGGGATATTTTGTTAAGATTAAACCCTTAGACAACTTTTTTTTAAATGGGCATGGTCGTCAACTAGGTTTGTTCAGATCTAAACATAATAACAGGAACTATACTTTTGCTAAGCTGGAAAATAATTCCAACGATTTTCAAAACTTTGAAAGTTTCTTCTAGCAAGTGTGGGCTGTGCCACTTCCATTTTCCCAAATTTTGCTATATTTCTATTTTGCATCATAAAATTAACACAATTTTGCATCATAAAATTAACACACTAGCTAAGTTTCACAACATTGCTACTTTCTATACCAAAAATGTGGGTGTGGTAATAATCACATTTCCACAATCTTTAATGCCAATATATAAATGTATATAAAACTCATTTACTAAGTTTGGTGAAGATATCTCAACTTTTGCTCAAGTTATAGTGTTAAGTGATGGACGGAGGGGCAGAGAGAGAGCTAGGTATAAAAAGTTAGCGTGCTTTCCAACCAATCTCGCATTTTACAGGAAACCGTTACCGTTATAAACCAATGCCCTTACCAAATTCCATTAGGATTGGTAGATGTTTGTTCGATTTATAGCCCTAATAGTACTGTAGAGATATTAACGCATTTTCAATTTTTTTTAATCCTCGTACTTTGCTCTACCATATCACTTCTGGGAAAAAATATCAGTTTAATTTGGTAATAAATCGGTAAGTTGTATTACTTTTTGTTATCATTACCTTAAACAAAAAAATTGTAAGTTGTCAAGGTCGTCATATGATTTTAGTAGTTATATATAGAAGTTATGCGAACCTGTCTGCCAAACTTCAACACAATAATTTACAGCTTGCAAAACCTTCGCAAATTCTGGTTATATAAATTTGGCAGTGCAAGGACCATTTTCCAAAACTTCACTATTTTATTTTATTTTTAACTAAATTTTTCCTTTTTTAAATATCGATATCCATTTTTTTACATAAAGTGAAAGAAGTCACCAACAGATTTTGTTAATTTTCACAAAACGAATACGAAATAGCAACGTCCAAGCCAAACTGCATCATGACATCATCAATAGCTGTTGATTTACGACTTGCAATACTTCTAAACTTTCTTCCTGTTTTCCAAAGTTTTACCGAAATTTTATTTTTTGTCATAAAGTCAACCCGCATACCATTTTTCATTATATTTGCATTTTTCGATATTTTGGATATCGAGAAAATAGGCGTGGTTATCGGTCGAATACGCCTATTTCCAATACCAATCCAAACAAAACCAGTATACAAAATCTTTTTTAAGATATTTCAGTTTTTACTCAAGTTATCTTTTTACGGACGGAAAGACATGGCCACAATAAAATATTTACAATACTGAAAATTTGATTTGATATACATCTATCTATCTATCTATCACGATTTTTTATACCATTACGTATAACGGCAATGCAATCAATGTTATAATTTCCATGTATATAGGTACATGCTGGGTATAAATATAGTTAGCCACGATATACCTTCTAGGAAATTAGGGCCGATCTTTCTTTCCAATTCTTGGTAGGTACCTATGTTACTTTGACAGTACGACGCGAATACAGCAAATTTTCGAAAAAGGCATATAGCACAATATTATGGACGGACATTTCATAAGAAGAACGAGCATGCGATTGTTGATGTAGAGGGTAGTTATCACAAACACCACATGAGGAACAGGCATACGAAGTGAAATTATAAGGAACCAAGTGAAAGGCCTGGAACTTGAAAGTAATCTGCAATGCCAACAGTTTTTTATACTGGGCAGCGGAATAAACTTAAATTTTGGAGCAGAGTTATTCCAATTAGTGATGGAACGATATTTCACTGTCGGTGATTTCATCGCCGCGAATCAAAAATCGCTAATAGTGATAGCTATTGCTATCCAAATATCCAAATATCAGTGATTGGCGATTTTCCTTCATTCGATTATTTTGAATGAAAATCACCTCTGGCAACATTTCGCCAATAGCTAAATTTCTTCATGAAGAATGAAAATCACCTCTGGCAGCATTTCGCCAATAGCGATATTTCTTCATGAAGCGATATTTCTTCACTCGATTTTGTTTACTTTTAGCTAGTTTGCTCTTTCAGGACGTTATTTTGAATTGATATTTTTATAAACGACGCGGCGTTTTGATCTGGTTGGCTGCGAAAATTTGGTTGTATTAATTTATTAAAAATCCGTTTTAATACCTAGTGAAAGATGACAGCAAATTATAGTAAAAAAAGAAGTGAAATGTGCCAATTTTTTGAGCCCATAAATGAAACGCATGCAAAGTCCGGTGATAATTGTAAAAGTCCTCGTTCATATAGTAAATATTTCGTGAAGTGTATAAAGGAGATTAAATTACTGATTTTTTTGTTTTTAATTACAAATGACGCCAAATAGACCTGGGTCTTTAGACTTGGTCTAAGATTGGTTGCCTGTGTAATTCCTAAGTTAATACTTCTAGGCAGTAGCCGTGGCTAATTTCTAGGGCACTGAAGTGGGTGGCTAATTTTCTGTTAAAAAATATTTTTAAAATAGTTTGAAGAATTTGCTATATTTTTGCTCTGCATTTTTCATTTAAAATTAATTCACTTTACTATAAAAACTTCATGCAGCCAAATACAACTTTCAGAATAAATTCATATGGAGTATTTCTGAATGCATCGGTGTAGTATGAAAATAATAGTAAATAAATTATATTTTTATGGTGTTACATATACAGATTTATTTGGAAATGATTCATCTTACATTTAAAAATCAAAGCATTTTCAATTAGCAAAATTTATAAAACAAAGATGCACAGACAGACATCTATTTCCGCTAGTTTCATCTCATTGTGTGTAATACGAGACTGAACATAATGTCGTCAGCCAGTTAATAATATTGTATCATAATACCTCAGAAAATTAAAATTTCACATTACATCAGTTTACAATAAAAGGTACATATTTTTTCTCTTCTTATTCGAATTTTGGTTCATATATTCTGTATACTAAACTAAATTATTATATAAAATTCAATCTACTCCGGTAAACAAACTTAAACATTCCTTTTTTATATCCAAGTATACAAATTGCACATTCGCTTATTAAAAATAAATTGAAGCGATCGCTATAGCTATAAAAAATAGCGGCGATTCAAAAATTGCCATCGCTATTTTCACTGATATTTCAAAATCGCTGTATCGGCCATCACTAATTCCAATAAACATTTAAACGTGAGTCACATTAGAACTCTTGTTCAGAACAAACATATTTATCAAATCTAAAACGTTGTTTCTCAACAGTGGTGGGCTTTGAGAATCATAGCGTTCTCAACAATATACATATATCTATAATATTCGGGTGTTCAAAATTTACTGCCAATGAAAACTACCTAAATCCTCGCCCATTCAGAACCGTCCAGTTACATCGGTTGCTATGGCGGAAATGCTGAGAGACTTTACAACCAGTTAACAACTGTATTTTGTACTACTTATTACGTGCTTAGCTTTTTAACAATTGATAGTTGATTTTTTTCTACTGGCCCTTTTTAAGTGATTCAATACCATAGAAAATATTCTTTTATATGTAGAAACAATCACGCGGTGTACCAGTTTCGCACTACAGGTTTAATGACTACCCCCCAACTGCGGTCGAGCGGGATAGATGGTAGCCATATTTGTAGCAAAAGCTTTAATTTTGAGCTATATGAACTTAACTGAATCGACTGAACCAGCTAAAACCTCGTTCAAAAGATCTGCAAAGGTACAATTGCTAATGCTAAAAGTCTCAGTTGAAAGCACTGTGAGGGACAGCATTGGATCTAGAGCCAACCTGTTAAAGTGATAGTAGCCGTGTTTTTTATTACGCGCGTATACGTTTCGTTTGCGCGTGAAAAAAAACGCCTATCCTCGCTTAGATAATGCTTAGGAGACCCATCTAGCGGCTGTGGTTAAACAACTAGCTACAACAACAGGGTGTACCGAAAAGCGGAGACACAACGCTCTGATGGCCATAGGGTATAACATATAGCTGAATCAGTTGTGATGAATTGTGGATACACATAGAATACATAGAATTAGTGTAGAGGGTGAAACAAAGACAGATATTTCAGTTACATCTGAGTATCGTATTGAAATTTAGTAGGACAAAATTTATGCGCAGCAATTTCAGAGGTGTATTTAAAGTTTATCGCTTTGCTGTCCATATAAAGTTTAAGCGTAAACGGATATACGCGTGTTAAAAAACACGGCTAGTAATGTGCTATTTCGGAAGTAGTGCGATTCGCCGCAGGGTTGCTACCCGACTGCAATGCTAATGACACCGGCTAGAAACTAGCCGACGGAAAAATTTGAAAATTTTCTCAGAACCAATAAAGAAATAGTTAATTAAAAAAATATTTGCACCTTTGTGGAAATAATTTAAATGGGGAATAATTTTTTTCCACTTTTCTCCAATATTGGAATTTTTTCAGAGTGTGATAAATGAATATTGTTTTCCCTTCTCAATACTGCAGTTTATCTACATCAATTGCTCTAAAGTACGAAATCTGACTGAAATTGTTCACTGTCTAGAAAAGGTTTACTATGTACAATGTACATTCTGATGTATGTATTGTACATAGGAACATAACAAAATCTGGCAGTGACAGGCTTACTATCGTCAATGTTTACTGTGGAATAAGAGAATCATATAGGCATTGTTGTACGAAATCGTTCATGTGTGCTGAAAGTTGTTTGGTATACGCCCTGCACACCAACTCATTCCCAAAGCATCACAAACAACAAAACAATATTTATTGAAACCCCCGAAAGTTTTAAACACCACCCAAGAAAAGACGAACGAACTCAGCCAACCAGTCACCAAACTCTAACACATACTTCGGTCGCTTATATGTATAACGTACCTTCGTAATTGTTTTTATTTCATATTTGCCTATATGGCATTTATGCGTTGATTTTCTTCACAACAATTTCGTAGGCTGCGTATACAATTATAATAGTGATGCTCACATACATAAAATAACAATTTGCGCGTGTGACAAAAGTGAAAGAAATATACAGCTAGAAGTCCACACTTCGCTTCGTTTATCCCACATACGTGTACTGCCAAATCTAGAAGGACGCTAATCGTGTTGTGGGTTAACTCTTAGAAAGCGAGGAATGATAATTCGACACAGAGGCCGGAAACCCTGATGAAAGGTTGAATGGCCTTTCTTGGTGTATGCAATTGGTGAAAGTTCTTTTACCTGATGGTAAGGATCGCCCAGCCATCAATTAATAAGTAATATTGAAGATGAGGGTTAAAGTTGTGAGGTACGAAAATACTGTTAATTTTACGTTGCTCATGGTATAGGGGAGTCCAGAATGTAATCATCAGATAAGTGTAAGCGTATCATAGTGTTTGGAAGTGGTATGCTATATGGGGGAGAAAAGAAACCAAGTGTAGGCGTAGTGTGTAAATTGGTATGCTGAATGGGGGTATACAGAATGTAAGCGTAGTAACTACACAGTAGCGTAATTTCGGAACAAAGCACGTGGTAGAGTTGATATGACCGAAGCCAGACAGCTAATCGGTTCGTGGAAATTAACGAAAGAAAATAAAAACAAATCGATGATATAAAAAGAGATAGTGAATATAATTGTAAATAAGATGACATAGAAGAATAATGTCGATAATGACGTGGATGAAAACAACGATGTTTATGGTTATACTCATGTTGCGATGACAAAGCAGGAAAAATCAGGGAAAGGAAATGTAAGAAATGATAGGAAAAATGAAAATGAGCGGAGAGGAAAGCAAAAACCGAAACCGAAACTGTACGCCGTGTTATCAACTTTCTATAGCAGTGTTAAAGGCTTTTTATCGATAAGTTATCGACGTGATATGAGCGTGTTATCCACTTGTTATCGACGAGTTATCAGCTTGCTGTCAGATGTCATCGAGGAGGTGTGGCAGACATTGGTGCTTTATCGGTAACCGCATCGGTAACCTTATAACAGCTGATTGGACCAACCTTATGAGAATCAATGCAATCGATTATTGGTGCCGCTAAGGTCGTAACCGTATCATAGCCAACCAATTGGTTTTTGGTTTACCGTCGTAACGATAAACAGCTGATTACGTTAGGGATACGACTACAGCGATACGACAAACGGCACCAATGACTACAGCTATAGCCTTGCTATGGATAACAAAGGTTATCGATGATTTGTCGACTTTTAATCGATGTGAGGGGTTGGCAACGCCTATTGAATTATATTTTGCTAAGCATATTGAGGTGAAATATCGGTATATTTCAGTTATATACTGCGAAAATACTGAAATATTTGCTATCATTAGACTTTGAACAATTTTTTAAAGTGGGCATGATCGCAACCGACTTTGTTAATTTTACACAGTGTACATATAATTGGGAGGACAAACTCCTTGCCAAACTTTAACATGATATCTTCAACGACTTTTGATTTAAGGCTTGCAAAACTTTTAAACTTTCTTCTTCTAAATGTAGGCGGCTCCCCCCCCCCCCCCCCCCACATTTTCCAAAACTTTACGTCACATGATATCTTAAACGGCTTGAAAAGCTTTTAAAATCTCTTCTTCTAAAAGTCACGCCCATTTTCCAAAATTTTTTCAAACTTCTACTTTATTTTCCGTCGTAAAATTGCAAATTTCGAAGCACTGGGTTTCGAGCACTTGCTCAGACTGGGCTTTCCGAGCAAAAGATGGGTTCCATATAAAAAGTCTTGAACTCGCTTGCTTTTGGTGACTATTGTTGTAAAAACAGCGTGGGCGCTTTGTGCCATTTTTTCATACATCGAGAGTCCGATGTCATTTTTAGAATAGTACTAGGGAGGAGAGAAGCTCGTCCTAAAATATCTTCGGAGGTTATCGCGCCTTAAAATTATTTTATTTTTTACTAGGGGGGTTCCATGAAAAACTGAACCTGGGTGCATAATAACGTTTCTTATAAAACTGGCCATATTGTAGATACAAATGTTGAAAAACTTTCAATCAACCTTAAAATATCAAATTTAATCTTAAAATTAATTTACAATACCTTTGTTTTACTCTTAAAGTGAAGTGCTGACTTAAAAATTTCAATAAGGTCTAAATAGCTTGTTTTGCAAAAGCTATCAAACAATTTGTGATTTACCACTCGAGTGATTAGTAACAAAAATATCTAACGTAACTCATCCTTATTTAATGAAGCTGATTTAAGTACCAATGTATGGAAGCCCTATATTTTAATTATTAGATATAGGTATCAAACAGTATTAACTGCGTCCCACCCGTGAGAAAAAAGTCGAAAGTTGTTATCCTCAATTTTGCAAGTCGTTTTATTTCATATTTGTTATACAATGTTTAAAGCTCGTTTCAAATATATCCAAGAATTCAGTTTTGATTTCTTTGAAGTTGTTTTGGAATTATTTAACAATGAAATATGTCCCACCTATGCCATACAATCTTCATAGAGATATCAACTAATAAGGTCCAGCAGAGATTTTAATCAAAACATGACATCCATGGAGTTGGTTTTTTCATGGCGCTTGAATCTGAGTCAGAGCCTTAGAAAGTAAAATTTTTTAGAATTTTACGTAACTCAAAATTATCTAGCCCATGAACTGATTCCATGACATAAACCATATTTTGATCTTTTGGAAAACTTAATTTTCTACTAAGAAGTTCATTAAATGATTTTTATTGGAACATGTTCCACCCTTGACAAATGCTGTACCGTCACCAAATGTTCGTTTATCTAAAGGTACCTAAACAAAACAAGTTAAATTCATATATTCGGAGAGATTTTATAATATAACTTCACTAATGGATTGCGTCTATTTTTTGTCCCACCCGTGACAGTTATAAAATTTATTATAATTTGCATATATACAAAAATATTGTGATTTTTTTTACATAACAGTTGTGGTTGAATGTTAAGTGTCGCAACCTGACTATTAGAACTACAAATCTCCAGCTGTTTTTTCAAAATGCAACAAAGATGAAATATTGCGTACAACTGTCCCACCCATACCAAAGCGAACACGGGCTCGATCTATTTGCTTGGACTCAGTACATGAGATACATTTGGACAGTTTCGACTCAAGCAAAAGCTCGGTTTTTATGCATAAAGCCATAGTTTTCAAAAGCTTTTGTTAAATTTCAGTTTGAAATATAGCCAGAGCCCCATCTAGTTAATATACTGTGACGAATATTCACATCACTAAATAAATGCACAACAACAAAAAAAAAAAAACCTTAAAGCAAGCTACATAAAGGTATAATTAATCATCATGTACAAACATATGTACATATAAGCAACAGAGAGATACTCACAAACGCATGTCAGTATCAGCCGAAGCAGTACTCACATATACACCCGCATATGGTTACACGCTACAAATAGACGCGCGTATGGCTGGTGACAGGTAGAGAATTCTAGAAGAAGAAACGTCTAGACATTTGGGCAGATAGTATAAAAGCATCACAAGCTGAGTAGTCAGGAATCAGTTTGATTTAAGCACGCTATTGGTTGCGAAGTATAAGTGTTATTGTGAAGTACTTTCAAAGTAGTCTAATAAAGACCATTTTGCATTATTGAATATTGGAGTTATTTATTTAACAATTTAGCGATACGAACGTTAGTAGAAGGTGTAAAATAAGTGGAGTTTCCCTAAATTCGTTACAATACGTATGTGACTAAATATTAATAGGCTATAATCATAATCATTTGAATACACCCCAAGGGATTAGTTCAAAATGACTTTAGATCAATTTTACACGAAAATAGTTAACCCTTTTTCGGAGTATATACGCAACATGTAACTTTACTTTCAAACAAGCTCTTTTTATTTTATGTATCATCCCGTCAGTTTGTCAAATTGAATTATCTTTATGGTTTTAGGCTTCTTCATTTACCATGCATCTACATTTATGTATGCAATTCTTCGTTTTCCCGAAAATGTTTCAATTGCAGATACGTTTTTTACGAAAAAAATGGATGATATTGGTCTTCCCAGGTAAACTCAACCTACTAATGGATTTTGTATAACCGATTTGGGCTTCCTGTAATTTTTTCAATCTTATCCGTTCAGCTAATCGGGAAATACCTATGAATTTTTGAAAAAAATTCGACCCTTTTTTGGATAACTTGTTTTTTTTTCTAATAAAAAATAAATAAATGTAAGGCGCGATAACCTCCGAAGAGATTTTAGGCCGAGCTTCCCTTCCAATTTGCGTCGTGCTGCTTTTTTTTAAATTTTTCCTACAAATAATTGTTTCTAATAACTTGGTGAAAAAGTGTTCGACTTTTGTCATTTTACTTGAACTTGGCAAGTACTCAATTTTAATAATATTAATAATATTATATAACTTTTTTTAGCGTCTTGTTTTATTAACTTGGTGAAGTCAGTGATGCAAAATCCATTGCAAGGTTGATTTGGCATGGAAAGTCCCTTTTTTAAATAACTTTTGAATGGTAAAAAAGATAAATTTTCGGTGGCGTAAACCTCTGTATATATGTACATGTGAGGCTATATATTGGTATGCGCACAACTAAGTACATACATAAACTCATTTTTTTGTGTATGAATTTAGTTATACATACATATGTATGCTTATGCGAACGTTTGGGGCAAGATGCCAACAAAAAGTTGAATATGCCACACAACTCACATTTTCATTTGCCACGTTTTGGCTTAATTTGCTCCTCTCACCATCACTACTTTTCAGTGATGGGATTTATTTTATTGAAATATTCAAATAAGATTGTCGATTTGCAGGCCAAAATGAGATTCAAGTGTTAAAACATCATTCTTTTTTTCTTCCTGTCTCTTTTTAGAAGGGATTTTTTTACACGCAGTACATACATACGTATTTGGCTTTTTAGGAAACGAAAATTGCCAAGAAAGCATAAAAGTATTTAAAAAATATTATGGAAATGCCGATAAGCTTTAAGTGCAAAAAAACTTGCTTTTCATATACTTTTACGCTTACAGTATGTACATATGTATTTACTATATTAAAAAAATATATTTGATATGCATGTATGTAGGTATTAGAGATTTACGCCGGTCACTTTATCGGCGGCCGCGGCGTAGGCTCTATTATATACCGGCGGCGGCGGCGTAGCCGGCGCGCCGTCGTACGACGGTGTTCTTGTTTTAAAAAGCTTGATTTTTCTATTTAAAAAAATAATATTTAGAAAAGGTTTTGCTTGTATGTATTTAAGGAAATCAACGTGTTGGCCGTTTCGGAAAGATCCGGGGTTTTTGCTCCTTGCGGAGGGATTATTCCTTGTTCGCTTACTCCAGAGAGGCTTCGAACCTAACCCCATTCTTTGGAATTGGTACTGCTGCGTCTGCTGAAAATAAATAGAGATACATGCAATAGTCACACTTTTGTCTGTATATCTGGTGCAAAGCGTAGTTTCGCCTAGGGATAACTCCTAATAATCGTCGCGAACACAATTTCCTTAAATCATTTGTGGCTCCTTGGCGGTCACGCACAAAGGCGACTTACGGTTGCTATTAATGGTCTATTAAGACTCATGACTCTCGTGGCACAGGGCGCCTCCAGTTTTTAGGCTGTTTTTAAGAGCTACAATTCCCGATGTGCGAACAGTAGCAATCCCGACCACCAGTGCTACCACGCCTCCTGACCCTCACACCATATACCAGCGCAGAAACTATAGGCCTGTGACTTCGAACTCATACCTTCGTCGACGTTACTTTCCTAAAAGCTATAGGTGTAGCTCCGAAGACTTTCCAACGGATGCTTTTGTCGCGCTGTGCTTCCGAGCTACACCAGAGAAACACCTTGAAACGTTAGGGAGTAACTATTCGGCCAAGGATGCCGCCCTCGAAATCATAAGCAGTCCAAGTGGATATTCTTGTGTAACTCATGGGTGAAAATAGTATAATCCTACATAATTTAAATTTTACAAGGACCCTGGATACCTTTTTCTTAAATGTAGACCAAAATTTGCAGACGTTTGTGTTCGAAACTTTGATTTCAATAGTCTTCGCTAAACCAAAACGATATTTTAGAATGAAAGTCGACCGATTTTAAGTTGAAAGATGTTAACTGCTGTTTTCCGACCTTATGATATAAGAGCTCATTATGGATGACCGCGTAGCATCAGTTTTCAGACTAGTTCGACTGTCCACTACGTTAGGGTAGTAGAACCAACGGTCCTTAGTTCGACTGTCTTGGGAAAGCGTTTGCTTCTCCACTTTGAGTGTTCTTGCGAAGGACAAAGCCTTACCTAGTAAATATATGTGCCTGCGTATTCACATTTGTAAAAGGAGCCGTAACGTGTAGGTGATATTTAAACATGGTTGATAAACTATAATCAATGTGATTCACTCCAAGGGACTAGTTTTGGATGAGGCCGCCAACTTTAGGAAATGTCAAACCGGGAGAATTGGGTGTTGAAGGATCAATTGTGAAAATCAAAATTAATATTTCAGGCGCTATTGTATAGTTTCGCAAATAAACAACAGATGTTTGAGTGTAAGCCCAAGTGATTTTTCAAACCCTTCTCATACGTACATACATATATCTTCAACTTAAGTATGAGGTAAGAAACATTTCAAAGGAGTGTATATGCCCCTAGAACTTACTAAAGGATTTTCCATCACTCAATTCGCTTATTCTTTCAGCCAATCGCAATATAAAATTCTTTAAAAAATCTGCACCTTCTTTGGGTATTTTGCCTTTTTTAACAACTTGAGGACAATTTGAAAACATGTTCAACATTTTGGGGCATTTTATTTGAATTCATTGTTCATTATTAATTTTTTGGAAAAATATGCAGAGTGAGCATATAAATTTATTACATAACTTTTCTTTTAGAGTTTTGTTTTAATAACTTGGTGAATTAGGTGATGCAAAGTCCGTGTTAAGCTGACATCGAGAAAACACCTGTTTTTTTAAATAACTTTTGAGCAGTTAGAAAGAGTTAAATTTCGCAATTAGTTTCTTATAACTGGCAGTGATGCGCATCCGTTGATACCACTTTCGACCATATCCGGCCAATTTTCGACATGAACAATAAATGGCCTATACAGTCTTAAACGAGTAGAAAATATAGTAAGGCGCCGGACTCCGCGGCGCCGCCGCCGTGCCGATATTTTTGAATTTCGGCGGCGGCGTGCGAAAAACGACCTAAATCGGCGGCGTCGGCGGCGTTTATCGGCGGCGTATATCTCTAGTAGGTATGTATGTACATACATATGTATGCCCATTAGGGTAGTCTTAAAAAATTAAAAGAACGTTTTTATTCATCATCCGTTTCAAACGGTAGAAGGTAACACGGAGAAAAATATATCATACCCACTAGGGCTGTCACAATTTGTTTTAGGTTTACCTAAAACTCGACGTTACGTCTGTTTAAAATAAAGCGTGCGATATGTATACATAATGACAAAAATAATAATTTCAGGTAAATCATTATTTTTAGGAGAGTGTAATATTTGTTTTAATATGATTATTAAATTCAATGTAGATAAAATCTTTGTTGAACATTAGAAGCAGTGATGCTGTATGCGTATATCTATAACCTACGCAGCCTCCTCAAAATATTTAAGAATCGTTTTCCAAAGTCTCCTATTCGGTTCCAGCGTTGTAGAAATACCGTGATAAATCATTTCCCGCGGGAGCGCGGGTCATTTTGAATATGGTGAAAAATTCGGGGTGTTTCGGCAAACACGGGACATTTGGTAACATATTTGGGTCCGGTTGGAAACGTTGAAGGCATGTCGCACAAGGTACAAAGATCAGATTTAGGAATCGGGACTCCAAAAATTTAAATGTATATGGTATACATAATACAGTCCAAAGGGAAAAGCAACCAGAAATGCAACAAAATATATAAATATATGCGCAACCAAGCATCCGACAGCCTTAACACGCAGTTGACAGTAGCAAACATAAACAAAGTACAGATAGGAAGCTTACGAATTGTGCAGAACAGGCACAACACCATAAACAAACAAGAGGACATAAAAATCAAACAAAAATCGCTTCCCAAAGCAGTCGGTTCTATGTACCGGAGCGACTCGGGATTTTTCCCGACCAAGGACTGTCATTTCAGTGTAACCCCATTTAATTTGTTGCATCACTCCCCCAAATTTTCATCTTCCCAGCAGCTGCTTGCAGCGGGACTGTTCCATATTCTTTTGCTCCGGGAAGGTATCGAATCCAATCCGGGTCCGTCTCCTGACCCCGGTCCTGAGAAATGGTTTTGCTGCTTCTGCCGGAGAATAATCTTTTTAGGACGGTCATACTCTTGTCAGTGTGTCTCGTGTAAGGGATGGTTGCATAGGACAGGTTGTTCTGGGCTAGATCCCAATACGTCCCAGACGTCCACGTAACTTCTATACATCTTTTGTGGCTCCTTGCTCTTCACGCCCAAGGGCGTCCCGTAGTCTATGCCATAGTGCGCCCCCACTACCTTCTAGAAGTCCCGCTGCTCAGCAAGCCACAACAAGTACCCGCTGCTGCTCGTACCCCACGTCGCCACCTACTCATACGGCTGCTCCCATTCACACCTACAATCTCCGTAGTAGAGCTGGAAGCAATGCCTAGCAGCAGCCTCTGCCCCCGTCTTCTGTTCCCTTCTTTTCCGGCAGCAATCTTGTAGGTCAGGGAAACAGACTCTTAGTCCCTACCACCTTTTGCACCGTTTGCCAGCACAGAATATATATGTTTGCGACATCCGCCCAATGCAGCTCCTGCTTTTCTAGATGGTCTGGTCTCCGCGACGGCAACCCCCGACGGGTTTCATTGCGCCATATATCCAGGGCGAATACCCAAATACACCGGATACCCCCATGCTTACCCAAGGACGTCCAGTCCCAAGGCCACAACAGCAGTTGCGTCCTAGCCTTTCACAACCCAGGCGTAGTCACCCGTCACTTACTCCCAGAGTGACGACGTCTCCCCCGTTGCACTTCAGAATTCTGCAGTTAAACTGTAATGGATTAACTGGGAAGATCACGGAGATAGTCGATTTCATGAAGCGGCACAACATCCGCATTGCTGCGATTCAAGAGGATAAACTCACAGCAAGATCTGCTCTGCAGACCTGTTCTTGGTATAATGTCCACAGAAAAGATCGCGAGAGCGGAAATAGAGGCGGCCTCGCGTTTATCATACACCACAGTGTGCAATATCATATATTTGAACCCGACATCGGCCGCAGGGACAGTGTCTTAGAACGTCAAGGCTTATCTGTCCGGTCAGGCGATGCAAACCGAGAAATCATCAACATCTACATCCTTCCTGCCAGCTTTTGCCCCAGTGGATACCGCCCTAATATCAGCGCCTTACTCACTGGCAACAATCGCATTATCTTGGGCGATTTCAGTGCCCATCACGATCTATGTCATTCAAACTTGCAGGCAGACAGTAGGGGTGAGATGTTGGCGGATCAAATAGAAGACATGACGTTCTGCACAATAAACGGAGACTCCCCCACATGTATGGTAGGAAGTTGTCACAGTTCGCCGGATATATCAATCGTGAGCGCAGGACTCGTAAACTGCGTCAACTGGGAGCCGATGGTAACATTGGCATCCGACCACCTGCCTATACTTATTTCTCTCGAGCGTACCGCCGACTTCATCGTCACAGAAAAACGCACTTTCATAAACTGTAAAAAAGGAAAGTGACACGAATACAAATCCTTTACAGACAACCGCTTTGCTGCCCTCCCTATCCCGACTGATGCCCGCCAAAGGGACCGTGCTTTCCGCAAGGTCATTGAATACGCCTCGGCTCGCTTCATTCCCGCCGGTAGAATTCCCAAAATTCGGCCACATTTTCCGGCGGAGGTCGCAAACTTAGCAAGAGAACGTGACCTTATACGACTGCTCGATCCTGGCGACCCCCAAATAAGGGATTTAAACCAATGCATCAGAATGCTTGTGGATGAACAAAAGCGGGAGAAATGGGAGGAACACCTCTCTGCCGGTGTAGGTAAACTGTGGTCCACCGTAAACTCCCTATCGAATCCGTCTAAGCACAACGACAAAATTTCCATCGCCTTTGGCGATAAAGTGCTGTCGGATGCGAAAAAATGCGCGAGTGCTTTCTGCCGACAATATATGATGCATTATAATAGAATAGACGGAGAGCCAACAGACGCGCACATAAACATAAATCCAGCGCGTCTCCAATTACCATCACCGCCAAATAGGTTGAGGACGCCATCGGTCATGCTAAACCATCCAAAGCAGTGGGCCCAGACGGCAAAGTCATGCCGATGCTTAAAAGGCTAAGGAAAAAGGGTTTCAAATATTTACCACATGTCTTCAACCTGTCTCTTTCCACCTTTGTCATTCCCGAAAAATGGAAAATGGCCAAGGTGGTCCTGCTACTAAAGCCTAGGAAACCAGCTAACATAGGAGAGTCATATTGCCCGATATCTCTCCTATCGCCAGTATCCAAGACGCTTGAATCTATTTTGCTCCAAGCAAATTTGCAGCTAGCCTGTCATCAGCATGGCTTTAGAAATCTCCATAGCACCACAACCGCGCTAAATGCCACCAGCACCCAGATAAATTGCGGTCTCAAAACCCCCACCATAGAACAGTACTAGTAGCGCTAGACATATAAAAAGCTTTTGATACGGTCAACCATGGCACGTTACTGCAAGAACTGGAAGGGTCTACCCTTCCCCATGTCTTAAAAGGTGGACCGCAAATTATCTAGGTGGTCGGCAGGCATCGGTGCAATTTAGAAACGAATCATCTAAACCAAGAAGAATTAAACAAGGGGTGCTACAGGGTGGTGTCCTATCCCCATTTTTGGTTAACTTCTGCATATCATAGCTACCTTTGCCAACAGAAGAAGTTACTATCGTTTCCTACGCCGATGACTGCACAATAATGGCCACAGGCCCAGGCCTACAGATCGATGAGCTTTGCAACACGTCGATGGCACTACACTACCGACTGTCCTAAACCCCAAGATCTTGGGTGTGACGTCTGATCAGGATCTACACTTTGGTGAGCATGCAGCCGCAATTGTACCGAAAATCCAGAGCCGTAATAAAATACTCAAATCTCTTGCTGGCAGTACTTGGGGAAAAGATAAAGAAATGATCATTACCACTTACAAAGCAATTGGCCAGCCGACTGCATGCTACGCGTCCCCGATATGGTCGCCAAGCCTAAAGACCACTCACTGGAAGAAGCTACAGGCCTGCCAAAATACTACCCTCAGAACCGCCACGGGTTGTTTTCTAATGTCCCCAGAACACTATCTACAGAATGGCGCGAGAATACTCCCTATCAGAGAGAGAAATGAGATGCTAACTAAACAGTTCCTGTTGAATACCCAGAAACCTGGGCATCCCAACAGACATCTGATTGATGAGCCAACACCGTCCAGGGGCTTAAGGAGTAATGTCTTTAAGCATTATGAGGAAATACGGCACCTGAGAACTCAGCCGTACAAAGCCAAAAAACACAAGCAGGTCCTCAGCGAACTCCACAAACAGGCATCGGACCTTTATGGCAGGAATTGCCCGGTGAATCCAGTACTCAAAGAACAGTACCCAAAACTTGCGGAAGAGGAACGCATACTTCCCAGGGAAACGCGAGTCACTCTAGCTAAACTTCGATCTGGAGACTGTAACAGGTTAAACTCTTACCTATTCAGAATCAACCCCGACATACAAAATGTGTGCCCCGCTTGCAATATGTCCCAATATGACACCAACCATCTATTTAATTGTAATGTGGAACCAACGCCTCTAACACCCCTCTCATTACGGTCCACCCGTGTTGAAACTGCAAGTTTCCTTGGACTCCCGTTAGAGGACATTGATGACAATTTGTGATTGGTTGCACCTATTGGATGGGGCGAAGCAGTGCTACAACAACAACAACAGGACATAAAAATATCGCATACGTCTATGATCCACTCTCCTTTTGGTATGACAAGTTTATCACATAAGATGGTATAAATTTATTATTTTTGTAAATAATGACGGAATTTTCCTATTTGAATGTAAGTGGAACATGTTTGCTGTTTTTTGTGATTATGCGATACAAGTTTACGGCTTGGTTCTTATAGTTTTTCAAAAAATACGGATACAAAACTGCCTTTGAAAAAGCCAAGGAAAATTGACGAAACGTCGGGCCATAAGTTCGAATATACGAGTTTTACTTGTACCTAAGCCTATTGAATCGAGAAGGCTTAAACTACTTACAGACAAATGTTTTTATTTACTATCCAAAATACAGCATAAGCAAGCGGGAGATATCAACTGGTTAAAAGTTTAGATTAGCCTAGGTACTCTGTCGGGATCAAGATTCATATGTGGTATCTTCGTCTGCTTTTAATCCGTTCTACATTATAGATACAAAATCTATTTTCATCTTTCAATGTAGAAGTATCGTTTAAAGGGGTGAGATTGAAAAAAGTCCTAAAAAATTATATTTTTAAGGACCGCCCTAATGCATATATTTAGGTGTATGTGTACAAAACTCTATATAGCAATGCAAACAACAAAGGCGAGCAAGATTATGTGCCTGAAATTGACATTTTATAAATGGAAAAAATTACAACAAAATTATTTCTTTTACATGTAGGCCCAGTATATCAGGGCGAGTTTAAACTTCATACATCTAGGTTACTTACAGTTGGAAACAGCGTTCTTGTTCGTCATTATTGAGAAATAATCTACGATAAGGCTCAACATTTTTAAGCGCGGTTAACTTTAACCGAAGCTGGAAAACCGAGATTTAAAATTAGATCTAGAATACAGTAGCGCAGACATTTGCAGTGCAGAAACGTTTAACTGTTAATTTTTAGTTGGATTTGAATACCTCAAAAGTAGGGAATAATTTATTATTAAAGTTAAATATTACAGTCGATAGTAAGGTTAATATATTTTTTGATTATAATTAGTTGACAGTAGTGCAAACATAGCTATGCCTAACTGTTTTAGCCATTGTCGTACAAAATTAGTAAGCTTTTTTAAATGAAAATAAACAGACAATAAAGCAAGTAGTTCATTAGAAATTAACTTACACTTAACTTGTCGTTAGCTTCTTTTTCTGTTCTGCCTTTATTAAAAAAAAAAAAGACGAATGCTTTATACAGTTTTTTAAAATTAAATAAAACTTTTCAATTATGAGAGCTTTATGAAGGAATTTTATTTTTTATGAATAAGAGGCTTACGACAAGCTAACTGTAACTTGGTTCCCAATAAACTAACGTGTATGTACTATTATCTGTTTATTTTCTTTGAAAAAAGCAAACTACTTTTCTATGGTAATGACCGAGAAAAAGTCAGATCTGAATTTTTTGCACTACAAGTCAGCTAACCAGTAGTCAAGTGATTTTTGCGAAATATGCATATGTTAGCCTTTTACCAGCTTTTTTGTCAGGCCAACCTTATACATAAAAACGCATTGTGCTTTCGTAACGAACGATTATACATACATATACGACTTTTTTTGCCCCAACCGAAATAAGTATACGTTGCGACAATAGGGGGACTCATTTAACCTTACAAATGCCGTATAAAGTGTGTAAACGTATAAATTTATCTAGTGCGTAAAAGAACTGTCAAATTTTGAGTGAAAAATCATTTACACAATTTGTATAAATTTACACGCACATTTCATGGTGTAAACGAGGTAAACTCAAAAGAATGCAACCTTGATATTTCTCCAAAAAGACGGATAAACAAAATGGATCGAAAGGTCCTAATTATGTTGTGTTTCAATGATAACAACCATCATTTTCATCAGAAATCTCCAAGAATATCTTCGTAAAGACGTTTTAGTTTTGATTTTGCACTTAATCTTGGTATTTTTAATTTGTATAACAAATCACAATTTTTTTTTGGCAATAATACAGCTGATTGACAATTAAGTTTATCAAGAATATTACTAGGTACGTTCATATAACAGCGTGTGTAAATGGATAGAATTTTACACCTTATAAATTTATATGCTTTAATGAGTCCTCCTAATGTAGAACATGTATGCAAACGTCAAACCGAAATGTCACACAGAACAAAAATTGGAAATCGAGTTAGTTTTTTACGCAGTAAACTCAATTTCGGTAGCTCTCATATAATTTATATGGGCATGAGACATCTTTGACAGATTATTAGGTTGGCCAGTGACAAATAATTTTCTGACTTAGAAATATTGCGATTCGATTTTTTTAAATTTCTCAGTGGCTACCATAGCAACGCTACACGACTTCATAGCCAGTTAAAAGATGATTTTTTTTTAAACAAATCAGTTACTTTCGTAAAATAGTAAATTATTAGTTAAATTTGTTTAGCAGTAGAAACATTTTGTTCTGCAGGGATATTATGAAGATACTCTAGCAGTGTTGCCAAAAAAAAAATGTCTTTGGGGTTAGAATCTAGAAAAAAAAAAGCTAGAAAGAGCTAAATTTTTTCAAGAAAATCCAAAACCCGTTGCAAAAAGGCTAAAAGTATATGTACATTTTTCAAATACTCAAAAAAAAAAAAATATCGTACAAGAGAGTACATAAATAATAGGGGGACTCATGAAAGCATATAAACTTATAAGGTGTAAAATTATATCCATTTACACACGCTGTTATATGAACGTACCTAGTAATATTGTTGATAAACTTACTTGTTTATGAGCTGTATTATTGCCAAAAAAAAATCTTTGATGGTTATACAAATTAAAAAATGCCAAGATTAAGTGCAAAATGAAAACTAAAACGTCTTTACTAAGATATACTTGTAAATGACTTGCTGATGTTGGAGATTTCCATGAAAATGTCTGCTGTAATGTCTGCAAGGTTACATTCCTTTGAGTTTACCGCGTTTACACAATGAAATGTGCGCGTAAATTTATACAAATTGTGTAAACGATTTTTCATACAAAATTTGACAGCTCGTTTACACACTAGATAAATTTATACGTTTACACACTTTATAAGGCATTTATAAGGTTTCATGAGTCCCCCTAATACTGTTTTTATAGTTCATTTTATATTTTTAAATAACAGAAAAGTGTTTTTTTAACTTTTGTTTTGCCATTTGGCGGTAAGGTATCGTTAAAAAGTCAGAAGTATTTTTCACACTGCTACGATGACGGCACGGCTATAGGTTCGCCAAAAATACGACTTGCCAAAATGTTGGCCGATGGAAATTAATTTAAATTTTTTCAGATTTTTTTATTCAATTTATAACGTCCTGTGGTTGTACGAATCACCATGAAAATACACGTGTGCGATATTCAAGCTTATGTTGGGACGAGATATATATGAAGGGCTTTAGATTTAAAAATTTATGATTTCGTCCTCAGAAGATGAATTAGTATTATTGCTACACTCATAAATATTTTTTGTGTTCATTAATTTTAAGAGATCGATGTTTATTTTAAAACCATGACAGCATTTATTTAACCGTTTAAGACCACTTCTTATTGTCAGAAGCGAATTCGACATAACTAAATTCATTTTGTTCCTGTGTTTGCTTGTAATCAAACTCATGTTTGAAAACGTTCCTTCAACTGGAATCATACTGTTATTTTTCCGCTGCATTTGTACTCTCGTTATTTCATAATGCTATACTTGTTTTTTTCATTTGTGAAATATGAAAACCATTAAGGTTTAAAATTCTCAATGTGTTTTCAACCGAAAAGAAATCTATTTTGCTAAGCGTTTCTATACGTAACGGTTAAAATTTTCTTGACGGTTAGAGACATAATGATGATGAGTTTTGGCAGAATAAACTTTACTTTGGATTTCGATCAATTATTCATACATATTTACAGACATACATAAGCATGTACATATCGCTAGCTTCATAAGAAAAGGTGCTAAGTCACTTAATTCAAATTTTACAGGAGACAAATAAAACTCAATAACTTTTGAAAGAAATATTTTCTTCTAGAACATTAAATGCACATTTTTGAGCTAGGGGACAGTGAAATGATGTTTATTAGAAAAAATAATAAAATAATGTATAATGGCTTCCATTTAGCTATTAATTGACTTAACACGTTTTCTACTACAACAAAAAGACAAAAAATTGTATTTAGCACTAAAAATAAAAATAATACTTTACGTTTTAAACATAAATAGGAACTTCTTTATTGTTAAACAATTTAAGTTTACATATACACAGTCCTTTTTGTTGCTGTAAAACTAAAATTTTTTAAATTAAATTAAGTAAAGGAGTAGATAATTGAATCGCAAATTATAATTTTGCAGTCTTTATCATTGCCGCTTATCAGTTATAAAAAATAAATAAAATAATAAAAGAAAATAATTGTAAAATAATAAAATAAAAATTCATTCATACGGTAAATCATCATAATATTTATGATGATCTTTTGGCAATGTTAGTTTCAAGCATTGCAAGTCATTGTATTTTTTATGCGTTATTGGTCTTCTATTTTGGTAAAGTTGCTCCAAATGGCAGCATTTCGTTGCAATTACATTTTTATTAATTCGTTGTGGCAAAGTTTTCCACGAATCATTGAACCTTAACTTAAAAGAACTATTACCATTTGTATTATATTGGAGTGCGCGTATGTCTGTTACTTTTGCATCTCCTTTGCCACGTCGAGGACGAATGCTCTTATAAAATTCGATTTTATTGAAATTTTTGAAAAAATCGTAAGTTAAGTAATTCACTTCGTATGGAAACGGCTTTTTGAGAGCTGTCTTGCATATTTCTATGTATTCAGCAGGAACATGAATATTTCTTTTTTTTCATCATACGCTCTATAGTAGCATGAAGGCTGTCGGCCTCCATTTGCGAATGTCCAGTTTCCAATATTTTTTCTTCGATAACAATATTGTTTTTATGGCGCATTACTGAGTAAAGTATGGCGATTTTGAAACCACACCCATCGCTATAGAAAATTATTTCAATAGGCTTTTCATTATCAAGGCTAGGAAGTACCTTGTTTTCAATAAACCAAACCCAAATGCTTGCAAAGTCTTCGGCGTTAACTCCTCCTTCAGATTCATTCCATAAGAAACAATATCCTTTTTTGTTAATAATATTATAAAATACCAGATTGTGTATCTGCAGTTTAGTTTTATGATATAAGCTACTAACGTTAGATTTTGGTGCCATCAGCACTGCTTGAAGATCCACTGTGAAAACATTTGGTTTTCTATTCTTGCCTCTTCTTTCTTTTCTAGGTGAATAGTGTAATCTGTGTGTCGAATACTTCCGACGGAGTAACGTGCACATATTTCGCATTGATCCTTCTTTGGTGTAAACAAACAGATTTCTGCGTTCAAATTCAGAATGAAACTGTGTAAGCGAAAGTGGCCGGATGTTGTAAGCTTTACACCAATCCTTTGTATAAAAATCATAAATATGTTTTTTTTTTTAGTTCCACTCTGGCAAGAGATATTTTTTTCGCGTTCCAGAATGGCAGTAATGAGATTCCATTGAGGGAAGGTTGTCAAAAAATAATTTCAATGCTTTTTTCTTCCGATTTGTTTTGTAGTTGTTTTTTTTTGGCACATTGCTGTAACCGCTCAAAGGCTTCTTGAACCAGTTGAAAACAACACGTCGACCAATATTTAAGGTTTTCAAAAAAAAAACTTCTGCACACGTGCACATTTTCATTATTGACTTTGAAATGGTAGTTCAAACTGCGAACTCTTCTGGACACATCAGGATCGGTAAGATTGCGTGGATGAGAAGGTTTTACAGAATGTACCAACATACTCACATATATTTTTTTTGCTTCCAGTTCATTTCCCAGAAATCTTTGAATATTACCTGCCTTTGAGCATCAGTAACGCTTGCAGCATTTCCACTTCTTTGTTTGCATTGGGAGCGTGTCATTATTCTGTATTACAAAATTCTGGGTGACAAAATTCTGTAAATTGCAAAAAAAATTCTGCTTGAACAAAATTGTGCTTTTTTAAAATTCTGCTTTCTAAAATTCTGCATGTTTAATTCTGGAAGTCAAAATTCCGGAATCATGGCATGGCGTAGCCGGTGTTGGATCGGCTAAGGGTTAATTTTTTAAAGTGCGGCCGAAGGCCGCCTACGCAGAAGGTCAGCGGTAGCCACGGTTATACAACACACCCGGACTTGGTATGGCGTAGCCCAGGGTTATTTTTTATAAGCGCGGCCGAAGGCGCTGTTTTCCTCTTGCTTTCTTTTCTGTCGCTTTTTAGACCTGATCGGTATTTTGAAAGAATCGCCAGAATAACTATTGAATCCATACGGCACCAGTCCAACCTTTTGTACTAAAGATCCTTTTTGCAAAAAAAAAAAAAAAAATTTTGTAGGGGC
This sequence comes from Eurosta solidaginis, assembly GCF_040869045.1. NCBI lineage: Eukaryota > Metazoa > Arthropoda > Insecta > Diptera > Tephritidae > Eurosta > Eurosta solidaginis. The sequence goes on along the minus strand of NC_090319.1, from coordinate 117,668,879 downwards.
CCTATATTTACTTTCAATAAAAAGATTTTATTTTCACCTTAGTTATATTTTAAAACACAACTTGTCTGGTCTCATATCCAATTTAGTATTTTGTTGACAATACCAATGTCGGTTGCGAGTGGCGAGCGTAGCTTTTCGAAACTGAAATTAATCAAAACGTACTTGCGTTCGGCCATGACTCAAGAAAGGCTTGTCGGTTTAGCATTGCTATCAATAGAGTAAGAAATTGCGCAAAAATTAGATTTAAATAAAATCATATCAACTTTCTCTGAGTTGAAGGCGCGGAAAATGAAGTTTTAGTAAACTCTAAGATAATTAAAAAAACTTTTGTGTGTTATATTTTCGTCCTTTTAATGAAAAAGAAAAAATATATTTAATATGCAAAAGAAATATTTTTTTGTTTTATTGACACTAAGTTTGAATTTAATATTTCTGATCTCTAATTTTCTGATCTCCAATTTCTTTCTATAAATACGGGAGAAGAGGGCCGCAAATAATAACTCGCCTAGGGCCCCAAATTCTCTTGAGCAGGCCCTGAGTCCAACTACTCCATCAACAGATTAAATTCCATAATTGTTATCATCGGTGCACTGAAGGCAGATACCTGCTGCATAGTTATTGTCATTATTGTCGTCAGTATTCATCGCATTCTTCTATTAAATAATATTTTTCGTAGAAAGTTCTTTCTTGCATTAAGTAATAATATTTCTTACCTTTTTCAAATCAAACAATAACTCAAACTATTAATCTAGTGCAATTTATGTACACTACAACAAAAGCCGTGCGATTTGACTTAGCGCGCTCTTTTTGACAACAGCTGACTTAGCACTTTTGCGCGGTTCGATTTATTAAAAACTTGCCCATAAATGCGGTAATCATAATCATATAAGAGTTCATGCACTATTCTTAACGCCGTACATACCATGAATTTGAACTTTGCCACCAAAGGAGTAAAATAGCATTTAGTTGTTATACCCTTTTTAACCGATGCATATCAATTAGTTCTGCTATAATATTTGTATACGCAGATACATACTTGTATGTATGTATATGAATGCAAATGTGTATGTATGTACATACATATGTATATAAGTATATATCAACATAGTCCATATGGGGCATGCCGCACCAAAAATCTTTTGAAATTATTTACCTACACTGACATTTGACATTAGGTTTACCTACCAAAAAACGCTGCACCTTATTTAAGGCCAATTTCATTTGGTCAAGAAGCGTATAACATAGGGCTTCAAATCTGTAAGGAGTATTAGTTGTAAGCAGCATTCTTTATATTACGCTTAAAACGTAATGAGGCATATTCATGGCTGTATTTGGTTCAAACTTAAGTTGAAACTTTTAAGTTGCTCTAAAATATTTCATAATCGGTTTAGATTTGACTTTTCATGCTTAGTTCAAACATAAAATTCAGTTTCGGCTGCGGTACAAATTAAGTCGAACCCAATGAAACATATTACTTTCCGAGCTGAAAAAGAAAAACTTCCGGAATGCGAAGTGATCCATTCAAAACTGCTGCACTCATCCTGAACAATTTCTTTACTTTGTTAGTTCCTTTAGAAATGTGTAAGTCTATTCAACATTCTCATATACATAGATAAACATGCAATTTAAGTGATAATTAAGTTGTAATTCGTATTTGACACTACTTCACTTAAAAAATTGATTTTATTTTATAAAAGTATTGCTTTTTGATTTATCGAATTATCGATTTATCCCCCGTTTCACACATCTACAACCTCACCACATCACACAAGGTTCTGGGTCTAATTACCGGGAAAACCCACTTCGAAATTTTGGAAAAAAAGTTTTTCTGTGCGGGGTTGCCCCTCCGAAGTGATTTTGCAAACACTCCTAATGTATTCCTGCCACGAGCAGCTTCCCATGGAAAATTCATCTGCCGTGCAGATGGCTTCTGGAGTCGGCATAAAACATATAAGTTCCGTTCAGCCAGTTTGTAGGGAAAATTAAAGGGAGCACTAGGTAAATTGGAAGAGAAGTTTGGCGCTAATCTCCTTGCAGTTAAACTACTTTATGGAAGTCTAATATACGACTTTGAATAAAAGTAGCTTCTAAGATAGTCCCTCAATTTAAGCTTCAAATTTATTAGTTTGGGCTAAGAATCCCGACTATGAATACACGCCAAAGTTTATATCTACTATAAAGTTTAACTTTGGCTTTTATTGAAATAAATGGATGATATAATTGAAGATATAATTGCCCTCTTTCCACAAAAAATAATGTATAAAAACAAAATGCTGGGGAATGAAGTTTTAAAGTTAAGTTTTGGAAAAATCTATACAATCGCAAGAATTTTCACATTCAGCTAATTTGGGCTGTAAATGGCTTCTATTAATGATTGGTACTTGAATTTTTAATTTAATTTAGAACATTTGAAAGTTAACTTAGTGAACTTCAACTCAAAATCGAAAAAATGCACATTCATGGTTGAAGCAAAGGGGCGACGATATAAACCGTGGCCTATTACATAAATCCTTTTTTATTTTTAACTGAGACACAAGCAACAACTCAGGGTCTTACACCAAAGGATACCTACATATTCAAAATCGCCACATTTATTCGTTAGGCTCGTAACTACACCTTTTTAGAAAATCGGTTTTTTATGTGAAAACGCTCACCGGATTTCAATAAAATTTAAATATTCCTCCAAAATAGTTCTCATCTCCTACTTAAGTTTACCATATACACAAGAAAGAGAAGGATTTTTGAAAACGTTTGATCCTTTTTACGCATTCACTGTTAGAAGATTGAACCTAAACTTTAGACTTTTGTGTATAACTTATATATATGACCTGGCCAAATTCCGTTATTCAAACTTACAGTTAGGCAATTCACAAGGAATGTCCAACGAATGTGCTATGATTTTAAACCTGTCATGTGTGCTTTTTTGCGGTTTTTCATATACAATTTTTGTAAACAGATTACATACAATGCACAATAAATAAGGCGTCATTGTAACACATATCACTTTATTCATCTTTTATAAGGCTCCCTTTTTTTAAAAACCTTACACAATATTTTGCTGGTTACATACACTCCTAAAAGGCAAGCCACCCCTCATATTACAAAATGCTATTAAATTTGGGTCAAATATCTGAAACAAAAAAATAAGAGCAGCAAATTCGTTCTTGTCAATGTGTTGTTTTGGTTACACTTAAATGCCATAATAAACGAATTTGTCACGCGCTTTAAATGTAGTACAAGTCATTTGTCGCAAGTTTACAAGTGATGCTGGAATGAGCGAGGGAGTACATGTGAATATGTCTGTCAAGCGGTTAATTTGATGTGACAACGATGCATGCAAAACATCAGGGTACAGAACCGAGAGGACCGCCAAAGAGGGTAATCGTTGAATGGCCGTAAAATTGTTACAAAATGTTAAATTAGGTATGAACATTTAACAAATTTGCGGGGATTCCATTCGATTAGTTCGACTGAAGAGACTTAAAACAAACTAACTGCTTAAAACTGAAAGAGGTGAACATAAATACCGATTTATAATTGACTCACTAAAAAAGTTACGCAGCGAATTTTAAATAAAAACTAAAATTTATACGATATTGAAAGTTTATTAAATAATTTTCGACAAGTAATTGTTGCATTGGGCCAAAATAATAAAACATGGAATGGGAGCTAACTCAAAAAACTAGTTATACTGGAAAGTATATCAACACAAATTTTGGTGTACTTTGAAATTTAGTACCAAAATAGTGCAATGTGAAAAATTTTAGTATAATTGTACAGTATTGCACTTTTCGGAGTGATATCAAAACTAACTTTTAAGTCAACGTTGTTGCTCGTTGTATTGAGTGAACAGCAAGCCGCAGTGATGTGGTGGTATGGTAGCTATGTAGATCCGCTTTCACACCCAACGTCCTGGTTTCAAGTCCCGGCCGAAGCAACATTCACATTTTTTTTATTATATTCTAAATTCTATGTTTAGAATAGTTTTTTTAGCACTTCTTGGGGATGTGTGAATTGTTAAAGTTAGTGCATCAATTAAAGTAAAATTTTTTGAACAAATATTGCAACTGGGTTGTTGTAACAACTCAGTTATCTGTCTTGCCACCATTCATAATACTTCCAGCCGCATTCGGTTCAAAGTTTTCGTAATATTTCCCGCCGCAGTCAATATTGAGTTTTCATCGTAAACTTTTCATCCGCTTAAATATTCTTAAGAAGACATAAATTAGTATTAAATTACATGCCGAAGTCGAACAACAAAAACATAACAAACACCAGTGGCAGTCGCCGTAAAACGACAAGTAACAAAATGTTGACAAAAGTATAAGCCGCATGCGTTGAACGAAGCAATAACAAACAAATCCAGTAAAAGGCGTTTAACTCCCCCCGCTAAGCCGCAGCTGGCGCTTTTGGTCTATAGTCCGACAAAATACAAACATTTATATCATACATATATATATACATATGTATGTAGTAAACTCACCAGTAGCATATTGTTAGGCAGAAAAATCAAAATAAAAGTGACAGCAGTGGACAAAGTGTACGAAGAAAAAGTGAGGCATGCATAAAAACATTCAGTGACAACAAAAATACAAGGTACATAATATATATTTGTACAAACAGGCGGGAAACTCCAACAAACTATTGTGTGCTTTGTCATTTTTATTTCGTTAAGCTGAAAGTGTGATACTTTTCGATTATTGTCGTCAAACGTTATTGATTAACAAAGTGCGTTTAACGAAAAAAAGTCGTTCAGAGGGTGAGTGGAGGTAGGGTTCAGGTGTACACTTCAAAAAAGATGTTGAAAAATATATGGGCTTCGTCATGCTAACCCACAGTAGAGTTTTACCCCGATCACTTTATCGACGGCGGCGGCGTAGGCTCTATTATATATACCGGCGGCGGCGGCGTGGGCAACGCGCCGGCGTACACCGGTGTTCTTACTTTAAAAAGCTTGATTTTCTATTTAAAAAAATAATATTTGGGAAAGGTTTTGTTTACATGTATTTAAGGAAATCAACGTTTTGGCCATTTCGGAAAGATCCGGAGGTTTTACTTCAAAATCTCGCACATCGTTCAAAAATTTTCAGGAGTAGCTCCTTGCGGAGGTATTGTCTCTCGTTCACTTACTCCAGAGAGGCTTCGAACCTAACCCCGGTCTTTGGAATTGGTACTAGTGCGTCTGCTGAAAAGAAATAGAGATACATAAAATGGTCACACTTTTGTATGTATATCTCGTGCAAATCATAGTTTCACCTGGGGTTAACTCCTAATAATCGTCGCGAACACAATTTCTTTAAATCAGTTGTGGCGCCTTGGCAGTCTCGCAGAAAGGCGACTCACGGTTGCTGTTAATGGTCTATTAATACTCATGACTCTCGTGGCATAGGACGCATCCAGTTTTTCTGAGCTACAATTCCCGATGATTAAGAGCTACAATTCCCGATGTGCGAACAGCAGCAACCCCGGCCACCAGTCGCTACCACGCCTCCTGAGCCTCACACCATATGCCAGCATAGAAGTTATAGGACTGCGACTTCGAACTCATATGTACCTTCATCGACGTCACTTTCCTAGAAGCTCTAGGTGTAGCTCCGAAGACTTTCTAACGGAAGTTTTTGTCGCGCTATGCTGCCGAGCTACACCAGAGAAGCACCTTGAAACGTTAGGGAGTGACTATTCGGCAAGGATGCCGCCCTCGAAATCATAATCAGTCTAAGTGAATGTCATTGCGTAACTCATGGGTGAAAATCGAATAATCTCGGCGCATCTACATAATTAAAATTTTACAAGGCCCTGGATAAAATTTTTAAAATGTAGACCAAAGTTTGCAGACGTTTCTGTTTACAACATTGATTTCAATAGTCTGCGTTAAATCAAAACGATATTTTAGAATGAAAGTCGACCGATTTTAAGTTGAAAGATGTTAACTGCTGTTTTCCGGCCTTATGGTATAAGGGCTCATTATCATTTCAAAATAGTGTTTATGCCCCTAGAACCTACTAAAGGATTTTGTATCACTGAATTCGCTTATTTTTTCAGCCAATCGCAACATAAAATTCTTTAAAAATCGGCACCTTTTTGGGTAAATTGCTTTTTTTAACAGCTTGAGTACAATTTGAAAACATGTTCGCCTTGGGTCAGTTTATTTGAATTCATTGTTCATTATTAATTTTTTTAAAAATCAAGTAAGAAAAGCTAAGTTCGGGTGTAACCGAATATTACATACTCAGTTGAGAGCTTTGGAGACAAAATAAGGGAAAATCACCATATAGGAAAATGAACCTAGGGTAGCCCTGGAATGTGTTTGTATGACATGGGTATCAAATGGAAGGTATTATAGAGTATTTTAAAAGGGAGTGGCCATAGTTCTCTAGGTTGACGCCATTTCAGGATATCGCCATAAAGGTGGACCAGGGGTGACTCTAGAATGTGCTTGTGCGATATGGGAATCAAATGAAAGGCGTTAATGAGTATTTTAAAAGGTAGCGGGCCTTAGTTCTATAGTCGACGCCTTTTCGAGATATCGCCATAAAGGTGGACCAGAGGTGACTGTAGAATGTGTTTGTACGATATGGGAATTAAATGAAAGGTGTTAATGAGTATTTTAAATGGGAGTGGGCCTTAGTTCTATAGGTGGACGCCTTTTCGAGATATCGCCATAAAGGTGGACCAGGGGTGACTCTATAATGCCTTTGTACGATATGGGTATCAAATTAAAGGTATAATGAGGGTTTTAAAAGGGAGTGGCCCGTAGTTGTATATGTGAAGGCTTTTTCGAGATATCGACCAAAATGTGGACCAGGGTGGCGCAGAACATTATCTGTCAGGTACCGCTAATTTATTTATATATGTAATACAACGAGCAGTATTCCTGCCAAGATTCCAAGGGCTTTTGATTTCGCCCTGCAGAACTTTTTCATTTTCTTCTACTTAATATGGTAGGTGTCACAACCATTTTACAAAGTTTTTTCTAAAGTTATATTTTGCATCAATAAACCAATCCAATTACATCATATTTGGTATAGAATTATAGCATTTTTTTCATTTTTCGTAATTTCCGATATCGAAGAAGTGGGCGTGGTCATAGTCGGATGTCGGCTATTTTTTATACCAAGATAAAGTGAGTTCAGATAAGTATGTGGTCATAGTCAGATGTCGGCCATTTTTTATACCAAGATAAAGTGAGTTCAGATAAGTACGTAAACTAATTTTAGTAAAGATATATCGATTTTTGTTCAAGTTATCGTGTTAAGGGCCGAGCGGAAGGACAGACGGTCGACTGTGTATAAAAACTGGGTGTGGCTTCAATCGATTTCGCGAGTGCCAAATTTCGACTTGCAAAACTTTCAAATTGCATTCTTTCTAAAGTGGGCGGTGCCACGTCCGTTGTTCAACATTTGACTAATTTTCTATTCTACGTCATAAGGTCAACCCACTTACCAAGTTTCATCGCTTTATCCGTCTTTGGTAATGAATTAACGCACATTTTGGGTTTTTCGAAATTTTCGATATCGAAAAAGTGGGCGTGGTTATAGTCCGATTTCTTTCATTTTAAATGAACGGACGGACGGACACGATAACTTGAGTAAATTTTGAGGTATCTTGATGAAATTTGGTATGCAGGTTCCTGAGCACTCATCTCAGATCGCTATTTAAAATGAACGATATCCACGCCCACTTTTTCGATATCGAAAATTTCGAAAAACTGAAAAAGTGCAATAATTCATTACCAAAGTCAGATAAAGCGATGAAATTTGGTAGGTGAGTTGAAATTATGGCGCAGAATAGAAAATTAGTAAAATTTTGGACAATGGGCGTGGCGCCGCCCACTTTTAAAAGAAGGTAATTTAAAAGTTTTGCAAGCTGTAATTTGGCAGTCGTTGAAGATATCATGATGAAATTTGGCAGGAACGTTACTCCTATTAATATATGTACGCTTAATAAAAAGTAGAAAAATCGGATAAGGACCACGCCCACTTTAAAAACAAAATTTTTTTTAAAGTAAAATTTTAACAAAAAATGGCCGTTAACACGATAACTTGAGCAAAAATCGACATATCTTTACTGAACTTAGTTCACGTACTTACCTGAACTCACTTTATCTTGGTATAAAAAATGAACGAAATCCGACTATGACCACGCCCACTTTTTCGATATCGAAAATTACGAAAAATTAAAAAAATGCCATAATTCTATACCAAATACGAAAAAAGGGATTAAACATGGTAATTGGATGAGTTTATTGACGCGAAATATAACTTTAGAAAAAACTTGGTAAAATGGTTGTGACACCTACCATATTAAGTAGAACAGAATGAAAAAGTTCTGCAGGGCGAAATAAAATACCCCGGCCTGCTTATAAATGCACTAATTCATATACATACATCAAAAGTGTTGTGAAACCTTCTAAATAATTACGAAGGCGGTTAACATAAATCTCAATAATTATTAAATAAAAAATTACGGCTAATCTCTGAGAAGAAAGAGAAACAAGTAAGGAAGGCTAAGTTCGGGTGTAACCGAACATTACATACTCAGTTGAGAGCTAAGGAGACAAAATAAGGAAAATCACCATGTAGGAAAATGAACCTAGGGTAACCTTGGAATGTGGTTGTATGACATGTGTATCAAATGGAAGGTATTAAAGAGTATTTTAAGAGAGAGTAGGCCATAGTTCTATGGATGGACGCCATTTAGGAATATCGCCATAAAGGTGGACCAGGGCTGGCTCTAGAATTTGTTTGTACGATATGGGTATCAAATGAAAGGTGTTACTGAGCATTTTACGAGGGAGTGGGCCTTAGGTCTATCGGTGGACGCCCTTTCGAGATATCGCCATTAAGGTGGACCAGGGGTGACTCTAGAATGTGTTTGTACGATATGGGTATCAAATGAAAGGTGGTAATGAGTATTTTAAAAGGGAATGGGCTTTAGTTCTATAGGTGAACGCCTTTTCGAGAAATCGCCATAAAGGTGGACCAGGGGTGACTCTAGAATATGTTTGTACGATATGGGTATCAAAGGAAAGCTGTTAATGAGTATTTTGAAAAGGAGTGATCCTTAGTCCATAGGTGGCCGCCGTTTCGAGATATCGCCATAAAGGTGGACCAGGGGTGTCTCTAGAATGTGTTTGTACGATATGGGAATCAAATGAAAGGTGTTACTGAGCATTTTAAGAGGGAGTGGGCATTAGGTCTATAGGTGGACGCCTTTTCGAGATATTGCCATTAGGGTGGGCCAGGGGTGACTCTAGAATGTTTGTACGATATGGGTATAAAACGAAAAGTGTTACTGAGCATTTTAAGAGGGAGTGGGCAATAGGTCTATAGGTGGACGCCTTTTCGAAATGTCGCCATTAGGGTGGGCCAGGGGTGACTCTAGAATGTGTTTGTATGATATGGGTATCAAATGAAAGATGGTAATGAGTATCTTAAAAGGGTGTAATCCTTAGTTCTATAGGTGGACGCCTTTTCGATATATCGCCATAAAGGTGGACCAAGGGTGACTCTAGAATGTTTGTACGATATGGGTATCAAACGAAAGGTGTTACTGAGCATTTTAAGAGGGAGTGGGCATTAGGTCTATAAGTGGACGCCTTTTCGAGATATCGTCATTAGGGTGGGCCAGGGGTGACTCTAGAATGTGTTTGTACGATATGGGTATCAAACGAAAGGTGTTACTGAGCATTTTAAGAGGGAGTGGGCATTAGGTCTATAGGTGGACGTCTTTTCGAGATATCGCCATTAGTGTGGGCCAGGGGTGACTCTATAATGTTTGTGCGATATGGGTATCAAACGAAAGGTGTTACTGAGCATTTTAAGAGGGAGTGGGAATTAGGTCTATAGGTGGACGCCTTTTCGAGATATCGCCATTAGGGTGGGCCAGGGGTGACTCTAGAATGTGTTTGTACGATATGGGTATCAAATGAAAGGTGGTAATGAGTATTTTAAAAGGGAGTAATCCTTAGTTCTATATGTGGACGCCTTTTCGAGATATCGCCATAAAGGTGGACCAAGGGTGACTCTAGAATGTTTGTACGATATGGGTATCAAACGAAAGGTGTTACTGAGCATTTTAAGAGGGAGTGGGCATTAGGTCTATAGGTGGACGCCTTTTCGAGATATCGCCATAAAGGTGGACCAAGGGTGACTCTAGAATGTTTGTACGATATGGGTATCAAACGAAAGGTGTGACTGAGCATTTTAAGAGGGAGTGGGCATTAGGTCTATAGGTGGACGCCTTTTCGAGATATCGCCATTAGGGTGGGCCAGGGGGACTCTAGAATGTTTGTACGATATGGGTATCAAACGAAATGTGTTACTGAGCATTTTAAGAGGGAGTGGGCATTAGGTCTATAGGTGGCCTTTTCGAGACATCGCCAATAGGGTGGGCCAGGGGTGACTCTAGAATGTTTGTACGATATGGGTATCAAACGAAAGGTGTTACTGAGCATTTTAAGAGGGAGTGGACATTAGGTCTATAGGTGGACGCCTTTTCGAGATATCGCCATTAGGGTGGGCCAGAGGTGACTCTAGAATGTTTGTACGATATGGGTATCAAACGAAAGGTGTTACTGAGCATTTTAAGAGGTACATAAGTCGAACAAAAATTTACCAATCCTTGTGAAATTTGGTAGCGGTTTAGATTCTAGGACGATAACTGTTTTCTGTGAAAAAGGGCGAAATCGGTTGAAGCCACGCCCAGGTTTTATACACAGTCGACCGTGTGTCCTTCCGCTCGGCCATTAACACGATAACTTGAACAAAAATCGATATATCTTTACTAAACTCAGTTCACATAATTATCTGAACTCACTTTCTATTGGTATAAAAAATGGCCGAAATCTGACTATGACCACGCCCATTTTTTCGATATCGAAAATTACGAAAAATGAAAAAGTGCCATAATTCTATACCAAATACGAAAAAAGGGTTGAAACATGGTAATTGGATTGGTTTATTGACGCAAAATGAACCTTTAGAAAAAAACTTTGTAAAATAGGTGTGACACCTACCATATTAAGTAGAAGAAAATGAAAAAGTTCTGCAGGGCGAAATCAAAAGCCCTTGGAATCACGGCAGGATTACTGTTCGTGGTATTACATATATAAATAAATTAGCGGTACCCGACAGATGATGTTCTGGGTCACCCTGGTCCACATTTTGGTCGATATCTCGAAAACGCCTTCACATATACAACTAAGGGCCACTCCCTTTTGAAACCCTCATTAATACCTTTCATTTGCTACCCATATCGTACAAACAAATTCTAGAGTCACCCCTGGTCCACCTTTATATCGATATCTCGAAAAGGCGTCCACCCATAGAACTAAGGCCCACTCCCTTTTAAAATACTCATTAACACCTTTCGTTTGATACCCATATCGTACAAACGCATTCTAGAGTCATCCCTGGTCCACCTTTATGGCGATATCTCGAAAAGGCGTCCACCCATAGAACTAGATAGATAGATGTTGTGAGGTTAAGCACTGCGACCTATTGGTCTATTGTGCCCTCAATTAGAGCATTAGGTCTATAGGTGGACGCCTTTTCGAGATATCGCCATTAGGGTGGGCCAGGGGTGACTCTAGAATGTGTTTGTACGATATGGATATCAAATTAAAGGTATTAATAAGGGTTTTAAAAGCGAGTGGCCCTTAGATGTATATGTGAAGGTGTTCTCGCGATATCGACCAAAATGTGGACCAGGTGATCCAGAAAATCATCTGTCGGGTACTGCTAATTTATTTATATATGCAATACCACTAACAGTATTCCTGCCAAGATTCCAAGGGCTGTTGATTTTGCCTTGTAGAACTTTTTCATTTTCTTCTACTTAATATGGTAGGTGTCACACCCATTTTACAAAATTTTTTCCAAAGTTATATTTAGCGTCAATAAACCAATCCAGTTACCATGTTTCATCCCTTTTTTCGTATTTGGTATAGAATTATGGCATTTTTTTCATTTTTCGTAATTTTCGATATCGATAAAGTGGGCGTGGTTATGGTCGGATTTCGGCTATTTTTTATACCGAGATAAAGTGAGTTCAGATAAGTAGGTGGGCTAAGTTTAGTAAAGATATATCGGTTTTTGCTCAAGTTATTGTGTTAACAGCCGAGCGGAAGGACAGACGGTGGACTGTGTATAAAAACTGGGCGTGGCTTCCACCGATTTCGGCCATTTTCACAGAGAACAGTTACCGTCATAGAATCTATGTACCTACCAAATTTGAGAAGGATTGGTAAATTTTTGTTCGACTTATGGCATTAAAAGTATTCTAGACAAACTAAATGAAAATAGGCGGAGCCACGCCCATTTTGAAATTTTCTTTTATTTTTGTATTTTGTTGCATCATATCATTACAGGAGTTGAATTTTGACTTAATTTACTTATATACAGTAAAGATATTAAATTTTTTGTTAAAATTTGAATTAAAAAATTTTTTTTTTTAAAAAGTGGGCGTGTTCTTCATCCAATTTTGCTAATTTTTATTTAGCACATATATAGTAATAGTAGCAGCGTTCCTGCCAAATTTCATCATGATATCTTCAACGACTACCAAATTACAGCTTGCTAAACTTTTAAATTACCTTCTTGTAAAAGTGGGCGGTGCCACGCCCGTTGTCCAAAATCTTACTAATTTTCTATTCTGCGTCATAACGTCAACCCATCTGCCAAGTTTCATCGCTTTAATTGCCTTTGGCAATGAATTATCGCATTTTTTCGGTTTTTCGAAATTTTCGATATCGAAAAAGTGGGCGTGGTTATAGTCCGATATCGTTCATTTTAAATAGCGATCTGAGATGAGTGCCCAGGAATCTACATACCAAATTTCATCAAGATAGCTCAAAATTTACTCAAGTTATCGTGTTAACGGACGGACGGACGGACGGACGGAAGGACGGACATGGCTCAATCAAATTTTTTTTCGATCCTGATTATTTTGATATATGGAAGTCTATATCTATCTCGATTCCTTTATATATGTACAACCAACCGTTATCCAATCAAACTTAATATACTCTGTGAGCTCTGCTCAACTGAGTATAAAAATAAGTGAGAAAGTTTTGGTTCTAAGATTGGTAATATCTATTGTAACAGCCATGGCTATCTCTACAATCCGATAATCAAAAAAAAAAAAAAAACAAAAAACAAACACATTATATTTGTCCTATAGCCTTTAAGTATTTTGTTGACTTCCTAAAATAAAAATTGGTTCTCACTTATTAATTTCGTCAAAGGTGTTTGAAGGTACGTACATATCTGCAATTGTATAAAGGTAAGAAAGTTGTCGTCTAATACTAGTTTGTATGTACTTATTTAGGTAGTTAATTTCTAACAAGTGTCTCTCATTTTTTATTCCTATTTGCGTTGTTATTGAATGTAAGCCTTTTGGTTGAGGGTCTCCGTTTTATTATTTATTAAAACATCTTCAATAATTTAATGCCAGAACGAGGTTAATGTGTTCTCGATTCCCTCGTTAGTTGAGTTCATGAAGCAGGTGACCTGGCCGATTTGGTGTTTTGGTTTTTTTTTTTTTTGTTTTACATAATTTATTGGATGTAATAAAGTTTGCCCATTGCGTGAAAACAATGGCAACCATATGTATTACAAACTGTCTATTAAACTGTTTAATCCCCAATACATTGACAAGATTACCTCTACTTTTTTTCTTCCAAAGCGGTGATATAGGTTTTGTTACATCGAAATAAAATTCACCTTTGCCGCGCTCTTGTTCGTTTACTTTTTTGTTTTGTTGCTGTTTTTGGTCCTGCCCCATATTCAATGTGTGCATTGTGCCTGCTTTATAGTGAACCATATATAATATCCTCTGTTCTATTATTCTATTTGGATATTTGTTTTTTTTTTACGTGAGAGCTCTAGCGTTAAAAGCGAATAACCAAAACTGACACCTTTGGAGCCAGTGGCGTAGTGAGGTTTTCTTGCGCCCGGGAAAAATATTTATTTCCATAATAACGTTGAACGTGAGAAAGAAAGATATATGCTTTCAATTATTCCACAACCTGTCGCAAGTGTTCCGGATATATGCATGCATTTCTTAGTATAGAAAATTTTTTTCCACAAATCAATGTTTTCCAGAAATCAGTTATAAAAATATACAAATTATCCAGGAAGTTCTTCTTTGCGCACCATTTGGCGCCCCCTGTGAGTTGCGCTCGGTGCTCGATTAATAATTTTTCGACTTCGAGCTGGCTATTTACAAACGATTAAATTTCATTCATATATGTTTGTTTGTAGTAAAAGATATATTAAAGTATAGTTTTTTTAAATATCTTAACTACTTATAAGAGGTCGTTATAATATAATGAGAAGTAATTGAAAATTATGTGCCTGCAACATCAAATAGACTTCAAAGTAACTTGTAACTTGGCGCAGGTTAAAATTCTACCATATAAGGCTGAACACAAAGCTCGAACTTTACTGCAATTGCAGTAAATCTATTGAATTTCTGAGATGACGAAAATTCTATACTTAGTACTAACAACTACATTTACTGTCTCTTAGGAATTTCGATGCAAATACGTTTCTGCAACTTCAATTTACTCATAAATTAAAAATTGACCATTTAAAATTCAATTTTAAAAATAAAACAAGATTTATTTTTTTTTAATTTGAGTATTTTAAATTTCCCAAACAAAAAAGAAGTAAATTAATTTTCCAAGGCAAGTAAAAAGTATAAAATAAATATTACTGCTTTAGTTCTCCGAAATTTGGTTATACATCGAAATGTTATATTTTAACATTAAAATAACATTACAATAAAATTTTACTATAAGAAAGATTTCAAAGCAAAAAAGCAACCGTAATTTAAACTATTATACGAGAAACAGATATCTCATTTTACTGCTTTTAGATTTACAATACATAAAGGTATTTCGCGTCTTATTTCAGGCTCTGAAAAGATTTATGGACCAGAATCACGTCATGGCTTTCCTTGAAGTTATTTCATAGTTTATTGTTCATCAGTTTTTGTTGTGTAGCTGATGAAACTATTTAATTAGTTTAAAAAACGTGAAACTAGTACCATATATTTCTAATTTCACTTATTATACCTTACTGCCTTTTTGCTATGGACGGCAGTACAGTCGAATGTGGTTTGAGAGATCTTAACAATTCATATTAGTTGAAACGGCTAAGCTGGCAGAGTAAAGCTAACTTTTATTTTTACTGTAGTTTAAATTCGCGCTCAAAGACTAGTCCTTATAATTCAATAGTTTGCTCCTTTGGTTGTAAAGCTCGAATTATGGGCACTTTATATAAAAATATATGATTATAATACCATTATCCACTTGAGGAATGATTTTGAATTTTGTTTTTTCATTCTAGTTTTTTTAAGCTATATTTAGCTTTTTTTCTCCGTTTAGCTTAAAAAATTGTGATTTAGCTTTAAGCTTTTTTCAGCTTTTTTCATAAATGTTTTAGTTTTTTTTTTTTCAAAATTTTAGAAAATATATAGAACCGTTTGGTGTAGATTTAATTTAAAGAACATTGAATGAATTCAGGCTAGATTTTGGGAATTTGAGGTGCTAAAGTACAGATAATGCTAGCAATATGGTAGGCAGAAATCGAGGCTTAGTAACTTTTTTAAAGTAACATCAACTTAATATCGTTTTCGTTCCGTGCGTTTGCCACTCGATTCCATTGGCTGTTTCATCTGCTTCGAAACTGCTTCCGAGCGAAACTGAGTTTCCGATTTCAGAAACAGTTAATTAGTTTTCTAAGTCCGCATGTAGACAAAACAGCTATGCAATGATACATATATGCATATATGGACCCGTTGTAAATTTCATTCTCACGAATAGGATAACTCCTGAGTTTTCTGTACTTATGCCAACAAGCATAGGATTTATTTGAAAGATACCGTTATCTGTAAGGCTTATAGCCAATATTGATTAAGAAGATGGAATTATTATAAGCCATAAGGTAGAATATAACTGTTTATTACTAAGGCTTATGGGGCAAAGAAAATAAGGCTTACTTACATGCATTAGGCTTTTATTACGTGTTATAATAAGATAATACAATAAATAATAAGAAGTTCGAAAAAACCAGGGTCGGAAGTTCTTAGTAGCTTCCTAATTATTTTTTCTAAATCGTTTAAGTGCATAAAATTATATTAGATGGGTCCAACTCTCCTTTGCGCGCTTAGCCTAGAGAGTGACAAACAAGCATACATACAAGTGAAGCTAATATAAGCGTCTTAAAATGGAATAAAGGCTGCAATCTAGAAACGTTAGTCCAGGAATGGAAATGCATGGATTGTATTCTGGGGTGATTGCATTCCTTAACTACTCTAGGCCGCAGCAATATTTTTCAAGTTAGTGTTAAAATATTACATATTTTCTGCCTAAATTTTGCATTTCCATTTTAAAATATGTATTGTGAAATTTTTGTGGGGTGAATTACTTTAGGTTGAAATTTCATCGGCTTAGTACATATACATATTTATTAAAACCATTCTAAAGATGATTTCACGGGACGATTGAATAACAAGATAAGCCATGTGTAATAAAAATTTCATTTGGAAATTTATTTTCTTGAAGCAAATTCCTAAGGTATTACAATCTTGATTTGAACAATTTTAGATACCATAGGCCGTTAAGCCTTTTTAAAAGTTCGGGTTCTCGAACTAGTTTATAATTTTATATAAAAAAATTAATGGAAGGCGCGATAAACTCCGAAGAGATTTTAGGCCGAGCTTCTCTTCCGATTGGCGTCGTGCTCCTTTTTTTAATTTTTGCTACAAATTGGCGGGACAGGACGCTGCCCACTCTCTAGCTATGGGCAGCCCTGGATTTACAATAGATATTATCGGGGTGCTATCTTAGGGCACACTCAGAAAAAGCACTTACCTAAAAGTAAGAAAACATTTTCTAAAAAAAAAATTTCTTCAAAATGAATTGATTTGATCATTGCTGTAACATTTACTTTCGAGTGAGGCTGGCGACAGAGTGCTCGCTATAAGCTCTGCTAGGCGAGAAGCTATTTTCATTTTTATACATATACATATTTTACAAGCTTCAACCGTTTCTAGCACTCTGACATCTTTTGGAATTTTCCATAAGAAATAATTTTCAAAGCTTTCTATATTTATATTATTGCAACGCTTCTGGCCTGTCGACAGCCTAATTTTAGAAAAAATGAGATAAGTCCCAACATAACATAAAATAACTTCCAATTTTACACAAAATATGAATTAACGCAAAAAAATTATGTTGGGATAAGTTCCAACAAAAAATAAAATAACTTTCAATTATAAAAAAAATATGAAGTAACATAGTAAAATTACGTTGGCGGGTATTTCATTTGGGGGTCATGAAATATTTCCCAACAAAAAAATTCGAAATAAGTCCCAGTTATTTCAAAATGCAACACGTTTTTTTGTATGGAATATATCTGGGAGTTATTTAACTTTTTTTTGGGAGTTATTTCACTGTACCCATATAAACTATAAAAAAAACAGCAATACACGTGCCTCATTTAGCTGAGGCTTGACATTGGCCCTTTTTAGACCACACCGCCCGCAAAACTCTTTAAAAAAATCAAAACCGATGAATGGTTCATATTTATATACTTAGCTATACCCTCAAAGTAAGAGTGAATGAAGGTTACTATTTTTGCGTACTTTTTGCTTAAGGAATTTGAATAGTAATAAATTTCGGTTTGCCCGGCAGCGACACGCCAAAAGTAAAATTATTTATCACCACCTAGTGGTATTCAAGAACAGCATCATAATTTTTAAAATAAATCTCAATACCAGGAATTCCTAAAATATGCAGCCGCAATCAGAAAGACAACTCTGCAAATAAAACCAATTCGAAATGTATAGAAACCCCAAAAATCCGCACAAGCGAGCCGCAACCAAAAATATACATTCGATGTTCATAAGTATAAAACTTGATGTATTTTGTTGTTTGAGCCTCACGGTAAATGCAAACATGAGAAATGTAAAAATGTATTGATCAAAACAAATAAAATTATTTTGTGGTGTTTGATTTTCTCCTTAGTTTAACGATGTTGCCACCAACAGCGTTATTGGCCAAAAGCGTGACTATTTTGAATGTCATATATAATAGATAGTGACAATAAAAAATTTATGCAAACGGTTTTTTTTGTTTTATTAAAATATCAGCTCCGGTGAAGGTCGCGTGTTTTATGGCACTCATCAATCCAAATATGGCTGTTTAGTATAAAAACGATAAAATAAATTTTAAACTTATAGAATAATTATTTGGTATAGTCTTGAATCAATTGTGCATGGACACACAGTTACGGTAAAAAAAAAGATGTTGGGAATTGTTTTCTTGTTACGATCACTACAGCTACGTAATTAAACTTTTTAGTTCTGGGGAAGATTTATAACTACTTGGCTTATTGGGAGACGATAAAGTTAGTAAGCCCCTTACTATCAGTAAAAGCAACTATATTTCATATAAGAGGAATAGTCAATCCTTAAGTAAAACAGCGACATAATTGTAAACAAGTAGCAAATGTAAGGATAGCGTAGGCGGCGTATATTGCAATGAACATATATGTAATACTCCTACATATATTGCTATAAAATTCTAGGTTCACTCCCAGACATCAGAGTGCCGATATATTGCTGTTTACACGTTTTTTTTTGTATTCAATAATCGAATGTAACTAAATTTAAATTTTTTCTTGTCACACTTATGCTGCTTCAATCACAAAAATTTTATAGGCTGTCTTGTTTTGAACATTTTATATTAGTAATGTAGGAGTATTACATATATGGCAATGAATCATCACTAAATTAATCATCACCATAGAAATATGACTCGTCCCCAGCCGTTCTCTCAGCAATTTCTTTTTCGCCGTACCAGCTTAGCCGGGGGAGGAATTTTTTGTGGTGTTCTTTTTATAGCTATGGACCAAAATATTACTTTTCACTAAGCTGTCGTAATTTTCATAATATTCATGTTTTATCTATATTGCAATTTCTGGAGTAGTTGTAAATGTATTCAGAAGAGCTATCCTCATGATAAACTTACCCTAGCTTTCAGTGGCCGTCCGACTGTATTTTGTAATGACTGTAATGAAATATATAATACTAATCTACATAGTAGTTACTTATCACAAAACGGATTTTTACTAATTTTTAAATTTTCTTGCTTTTTTACGTTATCACTATATACATATATATTTTTTGCAAAATGGAGCCTGCTTAATTTTTATTAAAAATACGTAGGTCATTTTGTA
Organism: Eurosta solidaginis; assembly: GCF_040869045.1. Classification (NCBI taxonomy): domain Eukaryota; kingdom Metazoa; phylum Arthropoda; class Insecta; order Diptera; family Tephritidae; genus Eurosta; species Eurosta solidaginis. Next base: position 117,649,632 of record NC_090319.1, on the reverse strand, counting down.
GGGAAATGTAAAATTTTATGGTTTTTTAAATTATCAAACTTTTAAAGTGTGTGCACACTAAGCGACACGACACGTAGCGACACGTTCCACAAAATATTCGCGGCATTTTTGCCTAATTGGTCAACTTGGTCGTGTCGTGTCGTCCGACTGCCGCTATGTGCGCATGGTTTCACAAGAATACATGCAAAGAATATTTTGTCGCTACGTGTCGCGCCGCTTAGTGTGCACGCACTTTTATAAGGGAATAAATTAAATATATTTTTTATTGATTTTACGTCAACACAACATAAAATACATAAGCTCTATACAGAGCAAAAATAAAAAAATCTAACCGACTAGTATTGCAAAAAAAAATTGAATCTAAAATTTTTGTACAGCTTGTTTTTTTTAATATTTTGCAATGCGAACCAATTTTGATTTGTTTAGTGTTTGTTATAATAAAGAGTAAGTATTTACTCTCCTACAGAAAATGTTAATTTTGGTAACATAACGGCTGATCGTAACGGCATAAACGAATCGAAATAAATATAGACTTCCATATATCAAAATGCTCTGGATGAAAAAAGGAATTTATTTAGCCATGTCCGTCCGTCCGTCTGTGCACACGATAAATTGAGTAAATATTGAGATATTTTATTGAAATTTGGCACTTATGTCCCATCGATAATTAAAATAAGCGTTAGGTATATAACATTTTGGAAAACACAAAAGACCTGATTATTTAGTAGATAAATAATACACCTAGAATGTTGAAATTTTATCTAGGCTATATTAATTTGGGCCAATTTTAAGTTAAGTTTGTTGTTATTGGAGCTTTCCGGCCGATAATTTCAAGACAGAACACAAGTTTTTCTTTTTCACCTACGCGTTTCGATGGGTATTTTCTATCTCCCTCGGGGAGGCTGTATATTTTAACATAAAAATATAAACATAAAACAAAACAAACATTAACATATTTAACAGTTAAAACTTCACACAACTCTTTAACAGACTTTCCACTTACATTCAATGTTAAATAACGGACTTCAAAACAATAGGTAGCATCGCACGCAATAACAAAATAAAATTGGTACATAAACCAAATCAAACTTTAAGTACAATATTTACACAAACAAAAGACAAAATCGACAAAGAACAACAACACAATGTAGTATACCAAATCCAATGTAATGGGAGTGCAGCCGAAAATTGCAAACAAATATACATTGGAACAACAAAGCGATCGCTAGGCGTCCGAATAAATGAACACAGACTTTACGCGAAAAAAAAGAAAACAACAATAGCACTATGCGAACATTTAACCATCACAGGACTCACAGCCGACTTCAAAAACACGAGAATATTAGATATTGAGGGGAAAGAAAGAACACTAATGACGCTGGAAGCATTGAGAATACAACAAAAAATCAACAGTGCTATGAATTATAAAGAAGACGTCAATAACATCAACAGTGCTTACATGACGGCATTATCAGCTAGTGGACGATTCCGTGCAGATGAATGAATTAATGTTAAGTGTTGTTTATTTATGTTTAGTAATGTCTATATGTTTTAATAAAGTTATTTAACATTGAATGTAAGTGGAAAGTCTGTTAAAGAGTTGTGTAAAGTTTTCACTGTTAAATATGTTAATGTTTGTTTTGTTTTATGTTTATATTTTTATGTTAAAATATACAGCCTCCCTGAGGAAGATGGAAAATACCCATCGAAACGCGTAGGAAAAAAAGTTAAACTTGTGTTTTGTCTTGAAATTATCGGCCGAAAAGCTCCAATAACCACAAACTTAACTAAAAATTGGTCCAAATTAATATAGCCTAGATAAAATTTCAACATTCTAGGTGTATTATTTATCTAATAAATAATCAGGTCTTTTGTGTTTTCCAAAATGTTATATACCTAACGCTAATTTTAAATATCGATGGGACATAAGTGCCAAATTTCAATAAAATATCTCAATATTTACTCAAGTTATCGTGTGAACAGACGGACAGACAGACATGGCTAAATAAATTCCTTTTTTCATCTAGAGCATTTTGATATATGGAAGTCTATATTTATTTCGATTCGTTTATGCCGTTACGATCAGCCGTTATGTTACCAAAGTTAACATTTTCTGAAGGAGAGTAAATACTTACTTACTCTTTATTATAACAAACACTAAACAAATCAAAATAGGTTCGCATTGCAAAATATTAAAAAAACAAGCTGTATAAAAATTTAAAATTTTTTACCAGAAATATTTCTTGTTATAAGCCGAGTATGTGTATCTAGTTTTGTTACAAGAGTTTTTTTTGAAGCTCTAGAAATTTGGTGTAATGCCAGATTGAAATAAGGGCGTGGCACCGCCCATTTAAAAAAACAAAAATGCCACCCAATTTCCTCTTACAATAAAACTTGGTAAGTGAAGTACCATTGATATACAATTATTTTTCGGTAATATATAGCTTACTATTCTAGTCTACGGCCCTTTTAAAAATCTTGTTTACCTTTTATCATACCCTACAATGAAAACGTTTTCGCCAACTTGGTGGATAATTACATTTAAAAAGGGTCTTTTAGAAAACAAATTTTTAGTGGTAATTTTCGTAATTGATATAGATGTGTATACCAAATTTACCAATACAAAAATTTCAAAAAGTGGGTTCATGCTCCTTTTGGAAACGAAGTTAATCATTGTGTGCCCTTAGTGGCTTATATAAAATTTTATTGGCCTATCGTGACCTTTTTCATGCCAACTGAAGAAACTTCACATATGTTAAGAATGGTAACGCCCATAGTCTATTTGAAAATTTAAGATTTTCAATTTAATTTTCTAGAGATTTGCTACATAACTTCTTGCAATATTCACGATCAACTTAGCTCCATTAGCGGTCTTTTTATTCTCACAGTTTTTAACATAAAAATTAGGAATGGCAACTAATAATATTATATTCTAAAGTTCTAGAATCTGGCGAAGCTGAATTTTCCCATTATTGAACTTATTAGGAAAAAAATATTTAATTTTTTTTTTGAGCATGCGTACATGCATACATACATATGCGTTTATTGTACTTACACCTAGTTTTGAATTCAGTTATAACTTTGTTTACTTAACTCCTTTTTATTTATTATTTTATTACAGGCGAGAAACCCTTCAAATGTGAACACGAAGGTTGTGATCGGCGATTTGCTAACTCCTCGGATCGGAAGAAACACTCACATGTGCACACATCGGACAAACCGTACAATTGTCGCATCAACGGCTGTGATAAATCTTATACTCATCCCTCTTCACTGCGTAAACATATGAAGGTAAGCTTATTTTAAACAAAACATTTACTTTTCGAATTCATTATAAAATTTCATACTTCTACATTTCTGGTACCAAAGTCGGTTGCCAGGAGTTTCTTTGATTCCCTGCTCTAAGCTCATATCTGCATAAACTTTATACAGGTCGTCATTAAATTTTCTTCGATACGCACCGTCTGCATCAGTTGAAGGGTAAAGAACTTTTCAATCGAATACTCCAAAGGGCGTCCCATCTTCCTTCGACACCATCTAAGATTCCTACCCATACACCAGGAGAGATATGAAGAAGAATTAACTTCTGAACTGCCTACGCAATAGCACACGTTCGAAAATGTTTTGAGTCGATGCATGCTTTTAGCCAACTCTTCGCATTCACGTTTGTGCAGCCTGTCATTTAAACCCGCTTTATTATTTTGAACCAAAACATTGCTATTTTCGCCTTGTTGTTGTTGTTGTTGTAGCTATAACACCACTGCTCGAAGATTTTTGGGAGTATTATCGATGTTAATGGTCCTTTGCCGGATATAGATCCGGCACGTTCCAGTAACAAGCGCCATTAAAGTGCAAGCCCCACCATCTCGAGAACAATTTAATATGACCATATTGAACCTTTTAGGCCATCCCGCCCTCCACCCCCTACTTCCATGATGAACTTGCTTTCGCTGGAGCCTCGTCTGCTAAAGTAACAGGATTTGCCACTGTTCGGTGAGGTTGACAATTGGGTTGGAGAAGCTTAATATTTCGCTGGCACCCCCTTGAAAGGGTTGTGATACACAACCCCTAGAATAATTTGGGTATTTTAGTCGCCTCTCATGACAGGCATACCTGCCGTGGGTATATTCTGAGCCCCCTATTCAGTTGGGTGTGGCATTTTCAGCGCAACCGATGCTAAATTTTCCTCAAAAAATGTAATTAATTGACATAAAATTATTGCAAGTTTCTTAACACTCGCGCCTAAAGAGCCCTATGCAGTTCTTAAGAAAACCAATAAATTCATATAAAATGACACTCAAGAACGCTTAAGAAAAATTCCGGCTTATAAATTATCTTACGCAGTTCAAAAGAAATGTCTACTACTATTTTCTAAAAAAAATTTAGGAACAAATTCACGCGGAAACTTTAGTTTTGCTAAGAAAAGGTTGATTGTGCATTGTGTGCATCATCAAAGGTCAACATTTCTTGGCTGCTCCTATTTCCATGCAAAAATAAATCCAAATACTTTTTAGCGTTTACTTAAGAGCTTAGTAGGGACCTTAAGGCGGATTAATATTAAGGATGAAGCGATACTAGTAAATACAAGTAGATAGCATCGATAGATGCCTTTGGTTAGATACCAAGAATATTTGTAATCGATTACTTTTTAGCGAGTATGTACTGACTTGTTATCTGCAAAAAATAGTTGTATCAAAACACGATTTATCGAACAATTTATCACCGCAAATTTCTTTCTGGCCAAAGTTATCATAATGAATTAAATGAATAAGGTGCGATATACCTTCGAGCAAATATGGTTCGAACTTCTCTTCCAATTAGCCTCGTGCTACAAGCAAATGAATTTTCGGAAGCTTTTTTATACTCAGCGTGCTTTGCACACAGAGTATATTAACTTTGATTGGATAACGGTTGGTTGTACAGGTATAAAGGAATCGAGATAGATATAGACTTCCATATATCAAAATCATCAGTATCGAAAAAAAATTTGATTGAGCCATGTCCGTCCGTCTGTCCGTTAACACGATAGCTTGAGTAAATATTGAGATATCTTCACCAAATTTGTTACACGAGCTTACCTGGACCCAGAATAGATTGGTATTGGTTCATTTTTATATATATAAGATTTTGGAAAACACAAAAGACCTGATTTTTTAGTAAATAATACACCTAGAATGTTGAAATTTGACGTGTGGACTGATATTGAGACTCTTGATAAAAATTAAAAAAAAAAATTGTTTAATGGGCGTGGCACCGCCCACTTGTAATAAAGTAAATTTTACATATATTATTAATCATAAATCAAAAATCGTTAAACCTATCGTAACAAAATTCGACAGAGAGGTTGCTTTTACTATAAGGAATGCTTTGAAGGAAAATTAACGAAATCGTTTAAGGTCCACGCCCACTTTTATATAAAAGATTTTTAAAAGGGTCGTGGACGAATAAAATAAAAAAAAGAGCTTTATATCAATGGTATTTCATTTCCCAAGTGGATTCATACCAATAATAGGAAAAAGTTCAAATTTTAAAAAATGGGCATGGCACCGCCCCTTTTATGACTAAGCAATTTTCTATGTTTCGGGAGCCATAACTCGAAGAAAAATTAACGGATCGTAATAAAATTCGGTACACAAATTTTCCCTATTGCAGGAAATATTTCTAGTAAAAACGGACGAGATCGGTTGAAGACCACGCCTACTTTTATATAAAAGATTGTTAAAGGGGACGTAGACGAAAATAATAAGCTATGCCTTAGCGAAAAAGGGCTTTGAATCAATAGAATTTTACTTTCTAAATTGAATTGTAACACTAAATTGGAAAACACTAAAATTTTTGAAAATGGTTGTGGCCCCGCCCCTTTTATGACTAAGTAATTTTCTAGGTTTCGGGGGCCATAACTTGAAGAAAAATTAACATATCGTAATGAAATTGTGTACACATATTTTCTTATAGCAGAAAATATTTCTAGTAAAAATGGACGGGATCCGTTAAAGACCACGGCAACTTAGATACAAAACAAGTTTAAAAGGGTCGTAGACTAGAATAATAAGCTATAACTTAGCAAAAAATAGTTCTGAATCAATGATATTTCACTTATCAAGTTTTATTTTAAGAGGAAATGGGGAGACATTTTTCTTGCAAACGGGCGGTGCCACGTGTTATGTAGAAAAGTAATTTATATGAAATGAAATGTACAATTGAAGCTCACGCTGAGTATATAATGTTCGGTTACACCCGAACTAAGACACCTATACTTGTTACGAAGTAAATTCAATTTCGGTTGCTCTCAAACAATTTGTATGTGCATCACACGTTTTTGATAGATAACTGCCGCAATGCCTATTTATTAGTTTGGTCTGTTAGGATGTTCATTTCCTACTGATATTACAATACACATTTAATGAACCTATGTACATATATACTCTTGTGAGTGCTTTGCGCATTTACCAAAATATATTAACATAATAATAAATGAAAATATCTTCGTATACCCCATTAAAATGTCTAATATACAAAATTTACTTTAAATTTCAGGTGCATGGCAACATTGATGAGAAATCTCCTTCGCACGGCTATGATAGCGATGGCGACGAGTCGTCTTCGTCTAGTATCGTTACCGGCGGTGCTCAAACTCCACCGACCAACCGCCTAACAGCAGACAACAACAATGGTATCGGTAACAAATCCTCCCCACACTCTATTAAGTCAGAGCCAAGTAACCACAGTGAAATGCATGGTGTCATATATTTAGGGACAACTAGCGGGGGCAGCAACTCTACAGGCAGTTCACATCTACATCATTCACATGCACATCACGGAGCTAATATAGGAATCAATGGTAGTGGTGGGACGGGAAACAGTAACAATAATCAATCAACCAAATCACCGGCTCTTCAACTGATGGCTACATCAGCAGCGGCATACCTGGCACCACCTCTAGGACCACCTCCATCACTAACAGCGGCGAGCTCACATCATCATCATCAGCAATCAAGTTCGCCGAGCGGCAGCAATGCAGCAGCAACTTCAATGCTAGTGAGCGGTCATCATAATCATCATCTGCTCTATCATCCAGCGGCACAGCATCATCCACCCAGCGATTGGTATCATACAGCTACTCCGCCGGCAGCCGCTGATGCAATGAATCCGCTGAATCATTTCGGCCATCATCATCATCACCATCATTTAATGCACCCGGGGGCGGCTACTGCTTATTGAAATTGGTGAGATGATAAAGAGAGGGGCAACTAGAGGATAACATAAAGCTAATAATATTTGATCACTAGTCTGCTAGTTATTGGAGGGTACTGAATGAAAGTTAGAAATGAGTGAACAATCAGTAAACAAAAAAAAACAGCAGCGCATGTAAAATTCTCTTAGATGCATTTTCTGTTACAGATATAAGCTATTAAATAAAATAAATATCTACCTGAACATTTATTTGATATAAGCTTTGTGAAAAGGGCAGGCCTTAGCTTAGTGCGTTAAAAACATTTTTTTGCCATAAAACATACCACCGGCAGGTGCAAACGTGCTAAATACCATTTTTCCAAAAAATTACATTTTGATGCAGTTTGATAGAGCAGGAGCTAATTCATTGATCTGGTATAACAGTAACATTAAATATTGGCCAAACACAAAGTTAATCTACTTTATGATGGGTCCATTACCTATACTTTGAATGAAAAATTTCAAATAGTTTTCTGCCTTCCTTGTACAAATTTGTATGCCGCTTAGCAGGTTTGCACTCTAAGCCGACTATATATGTACATATATATGCTATAAGATTTTCATCTTTATGAAATTCATTACAGGAAGTGCTGTTTTAAATTATTTTTAAAGGGAAAACATAAAAATAACCAATGTAACGAAGCAATACACAGTGCCATGATTCATGCGTAATCAAAAGCCAAAATATGGCAGATGAGAATTGAATTATGGACACATAACAGCCAAAGTTACAGATTAAAAATTGCTTAAAATAATGTAAAAGCTTGGTACACTAGTTTACTATTTCTCGTGTGAAACAAACGAGATAGACTTGACAGTTTTCTCAGCATACATTATGAAAATTAGAAAATTGCTGCTTACAGTGATATTTTTTCTGTGGAATTAAAAAAACACACTTCAGTTTTCTGCACGTGAGCAGACGCGACATGATTTCGCGCGCAACTGTACTCTAGACTAGGCTTTTTGTTACATCTCAGGATTAGAATTAGGTATTGATTTATTAGGACCTGATTATTGTTTTAATAAGAAATGCCCTAATAAAAGATATCTGAAATCAATAATAATTTATAAGAACATTTACTTATCATATTATCAAAACTGAAACTTGTAATACACCATGATGTGTGATACTTTTAACCACAGATTTTATAACTACAGAAGTTAACAGGAAAGCAGTAAATCGGCCAAAAATTGTAATTTCCTTTGATGCATACGTGATAAATTTCTTTATTGACTGGATAATTTCAAGAAATAATTTTATAAACGGAATCTTTCTTGAGCATTTTAAATCTTAACAAAGCTAAAATAAAGATTTGTTGCAAGTTAAAGAAATATGTAGTTGTTTCCAAAAAATGGTTTCATAAAATAAAGGGTTAAAAAAAGGTTCAAGCTAAACTAGTCTTCGTTCAAATATTCGAAGTGGCCTACACATTTATAAGTATCGACAATGGCTGCCGACCGGACTTACTAAACCTCTCCATTTATACTGATAAGGTTTGCTATTTTTATCTGCAACGAGTGAACCATGTTAGTTTTCTACAGTGAACTTCGAAAGAGTTATAGACCAGTCCGTTTGAGTTCATTTTTATATTTACATAATTAGATACCAAGAGTATTTCATCAACTTGTACAAAATATAGATGATTGACAACTTTGAAGTCCAAGGTTATATTATTGTAAATTACTTAACATTTTATGCGTAAACTTGGCGTTCCACCACTGAGACTTTTTTGGCGCAGAAGTAAAAAAATGGTAAGTCAATCTTTGGGGTAATTTTCGGCTTCAAAACTATATCTGTGCAAGTTTAATTAGGATTCGAAAATATAAATAAAAGAGCTGCAGGTTGAAGCATTTCAGAGATAGAAGAGTTGAAAAGATCCCAACTATTTTTAAGTAACAGTAAGAAACTACAATCCATTACAGAATTATATTTTTTATAGTTTTGACCTAAAAATACTACAGAAAAATATTAAGATCTACATATGTATGTATGTTTATAAAGAGGATCGTTTTGAAAATAAAAATTCAAATAAATCTTGTTTGTAAAAATATAGTTTCCAAAAACGAATTTTCATAATATGCAAAAACACGATTTTAGGTGAAAAAATGCCAATGCAGAAATACCAACGTTGTAAATAACAGCTTCCATGAATTTTTCAAATCTAGTTCTACGAAAACTGATTTGCGTATGTGATCGTTTTTATCTTCTCATTTAACTTCTTTTACACTGGTGCACTTTTTAGGAAGGGAGTCCAGTCCTGGAAGGTTGAACGAAATTCCAATGCGGCCAACGTAAACGGTATTTGGAACCAATTTAAGTGTAGTTTCAGTCAGATTATTTATACACATTGTAAACTTGCAACCCATTTACGATTCAACTCTCTTATCATCCTAGTTGATTTTTTAGAGAGCACTTCTACATACTACTTGTACTTATAAAAAAGTCAAATTTGGGGGAGTATTTTCAAGTTGGTTCTAGGGATGAAACGATACTAGTAAATACAAGTAGGTATCAATATTTTTAGTCCGGTACCAAGAATATTTGTAATCAATACTTTTGTACCGAGTACGGTGGTATCGAAACACGCATGTTTTACCGAAAAATTTATCACGGCACATTTCTTCTGCGCTCAGTTTATCATTGTGCATAGTTGGCATTAATGAACTAAAATACGTTTAAATGAATTGATATGGCACCACAGTGCACTTACCTTCATTTTTTGTGAATTATATTTTACCCCGCTCTTGATCAAATTTTACTACCGAACAATGAAGTTGCAGATTTTAGATAGGCAATGTTAGGTTAAATTAGCTGATCCGTGAGAACCTCACCTAGACTGAATGAGTCCATAGTGTTAACAGATGTTTGCTCAACAGCTAAACTCAAAAAACCTATCAGAAACCAGGACCTGTGTTATAAAATAGCTCCGTACTCTTGGCCAATACTATAAACTTTCTAGAACCTATGCTACTTGTTGTTTCTAGATCTGATAGCCGTGCGAGCATAGGGCACGAGCACAAAATGTGCTCGGTCGTCCCCTGCTCCAACCCGCATTTCCTACATCTGTTATCGCTGATAATTTAAAAGCATGTGACGCTAGAAAGCAGTGTCCAGTCAGAATACTACGTATAGTCTCCTTTTTTCAATGATAAGAGTAACTTTTTTAGTCGAAGGTTTCTGCACATGGTCTTCGACACTTTGCAGCTCCGCGCTTGGTTCCACGCCTTTCCCACTTGGCCGATCATGTTCAGTTCCCGCCTTCTTTCCATCTCGCCCATTATGATTTGAACATCTACGATACAAGCTTCGAGCGGCACTCCCAGATTTCGGAAAACAATAAAATCTCTAACTTACCACAAAAACTCATGTGGAGAAGTTTTGCTGCAGTGCTGATAGTTCTGCTGCTGCTTGAATGTTTTGAAGACACATGTTCAGCTACATTTACCTGGCAGCTTCATGCAGCGAGTTATGTCAAATAATCAGCAAAGTTTTTAAGCTCACTTAATATTGATTACATTAATCCAAAATCAGCTTTTATATTCACAAAAATTGATTTGACAGAAATGACGCAAAAATATTTGTTTATTTGGCATTTTTCTTTGTACTTGTTTAGGTTTTTCATTACCCAACACTAATTATATTCAGCAAATTTTGTTTGAACAAGTAGAGTAATTGCGGGTGTTGTGGTACAGGCGGGTAATAAGGCACAACAGCTTTTCTCGATAACTATAAATGTGAAAGATCCGGGATCTATCTAGATACATAGCTTGGCGTTCTCAAAATAATAACGATGCATCATTTGACTTTTGTTTTGCACGTTATGTTGTGAGTTAGTTTTATTGAAACTTCGTGGTGGTCAAATCGAGAATTTAAAACCACATTCGTTAATCGTAAGTAATCAGATAGTTTTATGTGTGTGAATGGATATGCAATGTTTTGTATTGATTTGTGTATAAATAATTATTTTAAAATTATGTGATAAAACTCGATGGCGGCTATTGTGGTATAGGTAAATACGGGTAAGTGGTCGTTCCTCATACTACTCTGCAGCGAACGTCAAGGAGTGAGAAGCCGAAAGAACTGTTGGGAACTAAACTAAGACAACCTCCAATTTTAACAGCAGCCATTAAGGGAGGCTCATTGAAATATTACTTAGAAACGATTCGAGACATTGGGGGCTAACATATGCAGATATCCCATCTTTAGTCTATGAAATTGCGAAACAAAAAATATTCCCAATAAATTCTCACTTCTGCTGAGTAAGGTTCTCATTAAGGATCATAACTTGCAATACCGCCAGAGATAGGTAGATTCGTACCACATTTTTTTATATTCCCGCATAAAACCCTCAATTCTCTTCTCATAAAGGACGTTCCACCTGGGCCAGCTTCTGTGTGTCATTTGTCAGGATGGGTTCAAGCTCCCATTTTCACGAAACCATCTGAATATGTACCTGTGCTGCTTATATTGTGCGGATAGTATAGTCACGCAAGGAATATAGAAGCTATTTATCTTGCACGGCTAATAAAATTATCATTCCTACTAATTCATTTGATGATTCCAGTTTAAGTGGTAGTCAAGAGTTAGTCAAGTTTTCAGACATTTCATCAACAAAAGAAACTTTATGTTACTATTGCGGAAAACTCTTTGGGGATGATGCTTTTATAAAACCATGGGTGTCCTGTCTAAAATGCGAGGAAATTTGGGCATATTAAAAGTTTATTTCCAATTGTAATCTTTGTATTTCGTGAAAATAAGTCTATGATTTTTGAAATAGTCCACCCAGTTTAATTACAATTTGCCAGTTTTTGAAACGAGGTGAATTTTTTTTTTGCGTTTCTTGTGAGGAACTATCTTACAGACTTACGGCCGTTTTCTCATATGAACTTTAAAATTAATCTGCCCTATAACCAGAAAATTTGTTCAAAAATAATGTCTTTATCGGACAGGTAAAGTTTAAAGTTTCCTTGAGAAAACTGTCCTTAATTATTTGAATTTTTCAAAGTCTAATACCGATTTCACACAGAAACTTAATGGAATCACAATTAGGTTTAACGAAAACATTAAATTTTCCTTTTCAACCAGGGCATTTTTTGCTTTATTAACGAACATCTATCAGCAGCCTCAAAAAATAATTATGCTTTTTACAAAAAATAATTAAAACGGATAACAAACCCTTTCTATTTAACTTTAAAGACAGTGAAAATAAAATGCATGTGTAACTATTCATAGACGTTGCACCTAACCAAATATGTGCCTATTTTTAAAAAAGCCTTATTATCTTTTGCTGCAATAATAAAAAATTAAATTTTTCTGATAATTTTCTATTTTTTGTAAATTATTGAAACAAAATGGTTTTAATGTAGAAAACTTAACTAATTAATTTTTACTTACACCTTTGTCTGAAATTGGCTATTATAATTTTTGTAAGTTTTAAAACATTTCTTTCCTTATTTTGCAGTTTTTAATTAAAATTTTAGTTTTCAATCTAAAATCACATTATTATTTAGGGCTGGGTGTGGTATATCTATACCACATTAACCAGCATGGTATACGATATAACCCCCCAATTTTTTTAAAAACCTCTTTATGAGTTATAAGATATTTTTTCAATCTCTAAAACTTTCAGCTGAAAGGACATAATTTCTAGCTTCCTTTATTCGCGATTCTTGTAGCAACTTGTCAACCCATTTTCATTGAAAATTAATGCAAATTCTTCTATCTGAACCTGCATTTAGCGCCAAAATTTAATTGCAAAATGTATATTTTATGCATGCAAAAAGTTTACAAAACTGCCGCGCACAGAGTTTGTTATATTTTCTAGCTGAAAATTCCGTTATAAATTTTCTATTCAAATACTTGTATGCAGTAAACTTTTGCAGTAAAATGAAAAGCTTTCTACGTTTTCTATGGATTCAAGACAAAGAGAATACCCCTAATATAAATAAAATTATTATTTCACGAATAAAGTTGATTTAAGTTGTGTATTCGGGCACAGCGTTTTTAAAGAAAAAACAAAACTTCCATTTCAAAGAAAAAAATGGAGAAAAAACAGCCAAATGTAAAAAAAAACATGACAAAATACAAACTGGCTCGTTTTTTTAGCACACTAGATCGTATTTTTCATTAGTATTAAAAATTACAGGAAAAATATCTAAAAATAATATTAGTCCATATCAAAAAGGCAGTAAAGTGTAAAAAGCGAAATCGGAGAAAATTGAATTTTTGCGTGGCAAATTTAAGATTTTTCAAGTAAACTTAAAATCTAAGACTTGGTTTGATCTTCCACTATGAATTTTAAGTGACCCTTTATTTAGTTAGTGAGTAAATTGTAATCGCAGTAATTTATTGGCATTAAAATTCCTAAAACGCAGTTAGTGCATATTACTGCTTTTTTGCTATGGACGGCAGTATAGTTATAAGGAAACGGCCTTATTAGAATAGTTTCTCAAATCTGGTAAAAACACTCTGGAACAGATACTGCCTGTGAATATCTGGTGATAATTCACTGCGCACTGCCTCATTTTATCCGAAATTGTAGATGGTGCTATCAACTGATACTGATGTCAATCAAAAATCCGAAATTGGAAATAACCCCTCTAAAACTGTGAGTAGGATACTTTCTACATTGTGGTCGCGCTTTAAAAAATGACTTTGGATGGGTCCTGCACCGACTACGCGATCAACGGGGTTTCCGCATATAGTAGTTTTCTGCACATATATGTGTGTATGCATGTACAACTAAGTAATGCATGAAAAAAGCCAACCACCTTGCAACCATTTTTAACAAAATATATATTTGACAAAAGTAATTTATTTCCTTACTTAATTGGCTTTTAACCATTTATGACCGTCCAATAACTTGTGACAGTCGTTTCTTCGATGTGCTAAAACTGAAGCCAATTGGTAACAACAAGGGAAATTTGGATCATTTTCCATCTGGTCCGTAGAGGACTTTACTTTTAAATTGTCAACTAAGTCCAAAGCATGGCAGAACCAAACAGTCAACAGGCGGAAATCAAGTGATTGGTACTTTTTTAATATGATTTGACACTTCCACTTCCGGCCCAGTATGATTTTGTAATTAGTCCGTCGAATTACAAAAACTAAGTACATGGAATTTTTATTTATGTTTGTATATATGCTTTATATGATTCCGCCATAGTCCAAAGTAGCATTAATTAAGAGCGGCTAAGTTCTGCAGTTTGTGTTATTTTATACAGCATCAAATTAAAGAATACGCACGATAGGGGTCACCCTGTCTGAAACCTCGTCAAGTTTCGAACGGCTCGGAGAGGTCCTTCTGAATCCTGACTGAGCTGATGGTCAACGACAACGTTATTTTGAGCAGGCATATAAATTTTCGCGGAAACCAATATGAAGCTTCTTTTTGTGCTATCGAATGCGACTTTAATATCGACGAAGAGGCGATGTGCGTCTATTCTTTTGTCGCGGTTTTTATACTCAGTTGAGCAGAGCTCACAGAGTATATTAAGTTTGATTGGATAACGGTTGGTTGTACATATATAAAGGAATCGAGATAGATATAGACTTCCATATATCAAAATAATCAGGATCGAAAAAAAATTTGATTGAGCCATGTCCGTCCGTCCGTCCGTCCGTCCGTTAACACGATAACTTGAGTAAATTTTGAGGTATCTTGATGAAATTTGGTATGTAGGTTCCTGAGCACTCATCTCAGATCGCTATTTAAAATGAACGATATCGGACTATAACCACGCCCACTTTTTCGATATCGAAAATTTCGAAAAACCGAAAAAGTGCGATAATTCATTACAAAAGACCGATAAAGCGACGAAACTTGGTAGATGAGTTGAACTTATGACGCAAAATAGAAAATTAGTAAAATTTTGGACAATGGGCTTGGCACCGCCCACTTTTAAAAGAATGTAATTTAAAAGTTTTGCAAGCTGTAATTTGGCAGTCGTTGAAGATATCATGATGAAATTTGGCAGGAACGTTACTCTTATTACTATATGTACGCTTAATAAAAATTAGCAAAATCGGAGAAGGACCACGCCCACTTTTAAAAAAAAATTTTTTTAAAAGTAAAATTTTAACAAAAAATTTAATATCTTTACAGTATATAAGTAAATTATGTCAAGATTCAATTCCAGTAATGATATGGTGCAACAAAATGCAAAAATAAAAGAAAATTTAAAAATGGGCGTGGCTCCGCCCTTTTTCATTTAATTTGTCTAGGATACTTTTAACGCCATAAGTCGAACAAAAATTAACCAATCCTTTTGAAATTTGGTAGGGGCATAGATTTTATGGCGTTAACTGTTTTCTGTGAAAATGGGCGAAATCGGTTGATGCCACGCCCAGTTTTTATACACAGTCGTCCGTCTGTCCTTCCGCATGGCCGTTAACACGATAACTTGAGCAAAAATCGATATATCTTTACTAAACTCAGTTCACGTACTTATCTGAACTCACTTTATCTTGGTATGAAAAATGAACGAAATCCGACTATGACCACGCCCACTTTTTCCATATCGAAAATTACGAAAAATGAAAAAAATGCCATAATTCTATACCAAATACGAAAAAACGGATGAAATATGGTAAGGTAATTGGATTGTTTTATTGACGCGAAATATAACTTTAGAAAAAACTTTATAAAATGGTTGTGACACCTACCATATTAAATAGAAGAAAATGAAAAAGTTCTGCAGGGCGAAATAAAAAACCCTTAAAATCTTGGCAGGTATTACATATATAAATAAATTAGCGGTATCCAACAGATGATGTTCTGGGTCACCCTGGTCCACATTTTGTCGATATCTGGAAAACGCCTTCACATATACAACTACCACCACTCCCTTTTAAAACTCTCATTAATACCTTTAATTTGATACCCATATCGTACAAACAAAGTCTAGAGTCACCCCTGGTCCACCTTTATTGCGATACCTCGAAAATGCGTCCACCTATAGAACTAAGGCCCACTCCCTCTTAAAATACTCATTAACTCCTTTCGTTTGATACCCATATTGCACAAACGAATTCTAGAGTCACCCCTGGCCCACCTTTATCTCGAAACGGCGTCCACCTATAGAACTAAGGCCCACTCCCTTTTAAAATACTCTTTAACACCTTTCGTTTGATGCCCATATTGTGCAAACAAATTCTAGGGTCACCCCTGGTCCACCTTTATGGCGATATCTCGAAACGGCGTCCACCTATGGAACTAAGGATTACTCCCTTTTAAAATGCTCATTAACACCTTTCATTTGATACCCATATCGTACAAACGCATTCTAGAGTCACTCCTGGTCCATCTTTACGGCGATATCTCGAAAAGGCGTCCATCTATAGTACTTAGGTCCACGCCCTTCTAAAATACTCATTAATACCTTTCATTTGATACCCATATCGTACAAACGCATTCTAGAGTCAACCCTGATCCACCTTTATGGCTATATCCCTAAATGGCGTCCACCTATAGAACTATGGCCCACTCCCTCATAAAATACTCTTTAATACCTTCCATTTTATACAAATGTCATACAAACACATTCCAGGGTTTCCCTCGGTTCATTTTCCTACATGGTTATTTTCCCTTATGTTGCCACCATAGCTCTCAACTGAGTATGTAATGTTCGGTTACACCCGAACTTAACCTTCCTTACTTGTTTTTCCTAGATTTGGTGCGTAGTGAAAGTCTAGATGGTGATAGATTTACCAGGTCTGAAGCCACACTGATAAGGTCAAATCAGTCGATTTACGATCGGCTTCAATCTTACGCACAATACGCTTGAAAGGATCGTATATACAATACCACAACTTGCAGGACTGAGCAAAAAATACTTATAGCGTGTTCTTTTCTGAAAAAAATTTTTGCGTAAATAAATGGTGAAACCTTAATAGGGTTACTCCTACCCTTGAAAAGTGTCAACTTTTCTAGTGCATGAAAAGAACATAAACGGGCTACCCCGTGTATCAACTGATTCTCATAAGCGCGTTATCAATAATAATAAAAATTCCTTAGCAATTATTGCCTTCATTTCAATTTTCTTCGCTAAAAACTTGCTGGTTTGGTAGATTTACACTGCCACACCGTAATTCTGTGCTGAGTAAAAGTGTAACGCTTTTACGTTGCGACCAGGTAACAATTTTCAGAAACAAAATACTCCGTAAAGGCGTTGCCTGGGTTTTAGAATAGAACAAATAATATTTACAACTTTTGCACAGCGTACAAAAAGTGTAACACTTTTGTCAGAAAAGAAAACGCTATAATAGCCAGGCAAGCACTCATCCGACCATTATTTCCATACTTTTCCAACCCCTCGCCGCCGTATTTTAATAGACCGTAGGTAATCATTTAACGCCCATGGTATTTTGATTTCAACCTTCGGATTATTGACACAGAGGTCAAGACGACATTTTTGAACGTATTTTAGCAGTTAACACCTGCTGTAAATTATTACCAAAAAAGTTGTGATATAAGTATCAATACTTTCGGTCCGATACCTGCATGTACAGGTATCGATATTTTATTCGATTCTTCCCTAATTGGTTCAGATCCCTGAGAGTTAAAATTATACTAAATATCTTGGCGGAATTTTAAAATATTACTAGTTCTACTAATATGTTGATTAAAGGGTTGATTTTTAATATAGAGAGTAAGGAATTCGAATATATGTATATATATTTTCACTGGAATAAAAACTGTAAAAAACTGAAATAACTATAACACGAAACCAAATAGTGCCTGCTGCTCAGAATTAAAAATTTCGATGTATTTTTATTTATTTTTGTTCTTAAGCATAACTACTAAAAACATAGTACATAAAGTACAAATAAAGCAAACTCAATTTTGCTGCTTCCAATTTGACTTCTCAAGCTAAGCTATAAATATCGCCACGCACTCTAAGAAAAAGTACATACGCCTTTTTTGAATGCAGTCTACCATAGAAGGTGTCACCTTATTCAACTAATATTTTGCATGTCTAGCAGGCGATTCTTCGAGTTAGTAATTAGTTTAGGACTCATTGTACAAATGAATATCGGCTTAGCTAAACACCACATATTGGCAGTTTTCATCACCACTTAAAACTCATTCGAAAATTCATTTGAATGCATTCAACAACTCGATGGAATGGTTAGTCCTAAACAACAAAATAAACACTTGTTTTGGGACTTATAAAAAGGACTGCCCCAAAAAAAATGACTATAAAAAAGTTTTAATTACTACATAACTTTATCTGAGAAACTTTGTATTTCCGCATATATATATGATGTATGTATGTATTTAAAAATTTTCAAAAAAAAAAAAAACAAAATTCGAGATATGAACTTGGGGCCAAATCGTAACGTCCTTGATCGTCACGTAAAAACATGACTTTCGGATTATAACTAACGTGATCATACTACTTCAGCGATTACGTTCACTCGTTCACGTATATCATATTGAAGTATACGATACAAGTAGTATGATCTTACTTACTTAATTGCCGCTTAACCGTTTAAACGGTTATGGCCGTCCAACAAGGCGCGCCAGTCGCTTCTTCGCTCTGCCAACTGGCACCAATTGGCACACCATGGGAGTTTAAATCCTCCTTTCAGCGGAGTGGGGCCGCCCTGTTCCTCTGCTTCAATAGGCGGGTTCCGATAAATATAGTTTCCTGCCCGGATCGTCATCTTTCATTCGCATAACATGACCTAGCCAGCGTAGCTGCTGTTTTAATTCGCTAGACTATGTTGATGTCTGCGTAAAACTCGTACAGCTGACCATTAAATCCATTAATCTTTCGAAGAACTTTTCTCTTGAAAACTAACAGAGCCGCTTCATCCGACGTTGTCATGGTCAATGCTTCTGCACCATATAGCAGGACGGGTACGACAAGTAACTTGTAGAGCATGATTTTCGTTTGCGGGAGAGGACTTTACTTTTCAACTGCCTACCTAAACCAAAGTAGCATTTGTTGGTGATACTTTACTGGATTTCAGAGCTGATGCGGTTGTTAGTGTTAATGCTTGTTCCCAAATAAAGGAAGTTTTTTACTATTTCGAAATTATGGCTGCCAACAGTAGCGTGGTTGCCAAGACGCATATGCGCTGACTCTTTGCTCGATGACAGCACGTACTTCGTTTTGTTCTCATTCACCATCAAACCTATCTTTACCGCTTCTTTTTCCAGTTTAGAGTAAGCAGAACTAAGGGCGTGGGTGTTTAGGCCGATGATATCAATGTCATCAGAATATGTCAGTAATTGCACACTTTTATAGAATATTGTTCCAGAGCGGTTAAGTTCTGCAGCTAGTATACTTTTCTCCAGCATCAAATTAAAGAAATCGCACGATAGGGGGTCACCCTGTCTGAAACCCCGTTTAGTTTCGAACTCCTCGGAGAGGCCGTCCGCAATTCTAACTGAGCTGATGGTGTTACTCAACGTCATTTTGCACAGCCGCATACGTTTTCCGAGGAAAGCAAATCCAGCCACAGCGGCATATAAGCTAATTTTCGTGCTGTCGAAGGCGGCTTAAAATCGACGAAGAGGTGATGTGTGTCGATTCTTTTTTCACGGATTTTTTCCAAGACTTGGCGCATTGTGAAAATCTGGTCGATGGAAGATTTACTAGGTCTGAAGCCGCATTGATAAGGTCCAATAAACCAATTCACGTGGTTTCAATCTTTCGCACTATATACTTGAGAGGACCTTATATGCCATGTTAAGAAGGCTGATTCTGCGATAGTTGGCACATTTTTCAGTATCCCTTTTCTTGTGTACTGGACAAAGAACGCTTCGATTCCAATCGTCGGACATGCACTCGTCCGACCATATTTTGCAAAGAAGCTGATCATGCGCCTTACCAACTCCTCGCTTTGAATAGCTCCGCAGGAAATCCATCAGCGGCCGCGGCCTTGTTGTTTTTTTAATCTGGTTATTGCTATTCAGACTTCGTCATAATCGGATTCGTCATCCCTGGGCGGTACATCGCTGTCTCCATTTAGGAGAGCAGAGAAGTGTTCCCTACCATAATCTAAGTTCTCTCTGGATATCAGTTACAAGGTCGTCAGACTTTTACTCATTACCCGCATGAAATTAGGTATTTTTTAAACTTTATTTCCACTCATTAACTAACAGCTTTGAAATTTAAAGCAGCCTCTTTCAATTTTTTTATGCATTTTGCATGGGACAGATTATATTTACTTTAGCACTTTTTACTGCATTCCTTGTCATCACAAAAAATTCGTCCAAATTAAAAAAAATGTAACTTAACAGTAAACGTTTTATTACATATTTTATATACAAAAAGATGTTAGGCGTGATGATCTCCGAAAAGATTTAAGGCCGAGCTTCTCTTTCAATTTTCTTCCTGCTCCTTTTTATAATTTGTCCTACAAATGGGCGGGACGGGACCTATATATTTTACGCTAACTCTGAATGACATCTGCAAGGCATATGACTTTTCACTGGGAAGTTTTTCATGGCAGAAATTCACTCGGAATGTTTGTCAAATCACTGACGAGGGGCAACCCCGCTTAGAAAAATTTTCTTCTAATTGAAACAATTGTTTCTGAATTTTTGATGTTGCCTTGCCCGGGAATTGAACCCACGATCTTCGGTATGATAAGCGGAGCACGCTACCACCACACCACGGAGGAAAGAGACAAACTTAAAAACAGAAAAGTATCGGTCTTAAAGCCGTTTTTTTGAATTTAAAAAATATAATACAGGTTGGCAAGCCGCTGTAAAAATATAAGCCGAAACAAAGCATTTTTTAGTGGTTCCCGGTTAGGAGTTCGAACCAGTTTGTTCAGAACCACCTACAGCGCTAATAAAAAATAACGTTAGTAGTAGTCGGCGGAAAAAACTTTACCGGTCTTACTAATACGAAACAGAGCAATGTGTTTCATATATGTAATTTGAATCGAGTTTTTTCCTATTTTGGAATATCTTTCCAATAATTTACCATAAAAATACGAGTCTATCCTCAAGCATTGTATGTTTAAGTTTGTCTTTGCCCTAGGGAAGAAAAAGACATTTCAACACTAGCCTACGGCGATAATACAATCGGACAGGAAATTGTCATGAAAGCTTATATAGAGTACAATGCTGTGAAAGCTTCGGTCAACTTTTTCTGCTGCCTCTGGGCCATTGTCAAGCACTGTGGGCTCACTTCTACACTTCTACATGAAGTAGGTTCCGATAAAATTATAATGATATTAGGTCTTAGCGGCATCACTGAAAATAGCCGCGGATCTTTTAGCCGAGTTGTTACGTGCGAGCAGGAGTCGGATGCCATTAGGGGAATTCGGAACAGCAATGGTGAGAAAAATCCCTCTAGATATTTATATTTTATGTTTGCCGTTTCAGGCACCAGGGCTCAGACCCATGACCACTCCCATGTACGTAATTTAACTGGGTTTTTTGGGGCCAAATTTCAAATAGTTTGGGACTGTCCAAAACGTGACAATTGATATCTTGTAGGCCATTCTCATATAAAAAGTACTTATATGAAAATGAAAATCTTTTAGGATTCGTATTAGTTGTAATTCGTAACTAAGGCCGTCATACGTACAAGCTCGAAAATTTGAGTTTAACCAACTTTTACTGCATCGAGTTTTAAGGTGTATTCATAAAACTTTTGGATGCAGAATTGCATGCAATTTAATGGTATTTGACATTCCATTACGATTTTCCGAATGGATTTTCAAGGGTAATGGAAACTGTTCATGTATGATTAACAGATAACTATGTAATAAATTAATAAATGTTGTAAATAATGTTGTATAAATGTATTGATATGTGTGGAGAAATACTCATTAGCACATATGTACATAGTTATGCACAAGAAACTATATTTCAATATATAATAGAAATAAAAATGATGTGAACGAATTCTCTTTATAATGGTGCATTGCTTAATACATTTGATTCTACAATAATTTAAGGAAACAAATTTAACTTGGCTGCCTAAAATATGAAACTAATTTAAATTTCATTCTGTATTTCTTTACTATAAGTGTTTTAACAAAAACCTTTCTAATATTTGTATTAACCACTCTCACTCTTCGCTCATGCCCATGCTCGTATACAAACACACCTAATACAAAAACATTAATAAATAGCAAATTAAAAAAAAAAAATATTTATACTTGCCTACATTTATTTATAGTTAGTTGGAGAAGTTAAGTAAAATATTTAAATTTACACACAATTCATCTGAAAGCACTCTAAAAACATACATATTATACTCAGATTCACATAAACGTTACGAAAACATAGATATATAAAAAAATTCATACATACATATATGGTGAGCGAACGAAGTGTATTTAATTTGGAAAATAAATATATTAAAGAATTTAAGATTTAAAAATAAATTGCTACAAGTTACTAAATAAATAAATACACATGTTAAGTTATAAAATATATTTGAAACCTTGCAATTCATTGAATAAATAAATTATTGATTCCAAATGCATCACAAATAGATCTTGTTTTCACTTCTCACAAAAGACTGGATTATTATAACGCGCTCCCAAAGTCAAAATCATGGTTTTTGAAATTGTAAACTCTACCAGATTTCATAATTAAATATCCAAAATCAGTGAGTCGTCGATTCAACAAATTCTCCACTTCCCAGGAACGGCTTTCACTATCCATTACATCTTTTGGGGCAAAGTAAAATAAACCGAGATTCTGCCTTCCAGGTACTGGTTAAATTAAATGCGGTATGGACCAAGGTAGAAATAAAGAGAGACTCAGCTTGGACGCTCCGGTATAAAAGCCCAGTCACATAAGCAGTTTTTCATATAGATGCATTTAACACAATCTTATGCAAAATGAGTAGATTGAACGTATTTTTATGGATAACGGCACTGGCGCCATCTGACATGAAAATGTAGCCAACTCCCAACTTTTGGTGCAAGCAAAGTATAAGAAGAAGAATTCGACATTTGCTATGGGTATGTGTGCTCCCACACTTTGCAAATGAAATTATCTTTCCTACTCGTTGGTACCTTTCTAAAATTTTTCACAGTTAAAAACTGCAATTTAAGAAATGGATAGTACACAAAATATGTTAGCAAGTATTTTTCTTGAATAGTGAGAATGTTTATAACAGTGCTTCGCGAAATTTCCTATAGGAATGGGCAAGGCGAAACGAACTTCAATTGCTAAGTCTGAGTTCTTGATATTTACAAACCCGACATCTTGCGTGATTAATGGCGATGTTACTGGTATCTATAATATTGCGTTGAACGTATCTATATGAAAAACTTCATTGTCACTCGGTCTTAAGGATTAATTAAAATTAGCACCATCTACTTCCAAGAATTTCGGCTTAAGTTTGCTCGCTGTTTAACTGTAAAAAAAAAGTTTTTTCCTGATCCTCTACTACGGTTTTGAGGCAGATATTAAACCTCTGAAGTAATAAAACCATTGGCAATGAAATTTCTTACAAAGAAATCATCATTATTAATTGGCACTTAACCGCATAAGCGATTTTGGCCGTTTCGTAACAAGTCACTCCAGCTATCCCTGTTTCGCGATAACTGACACCGATTGGGAGCACCATGGGCGGTCAAGTCTTCCTAAACATGCCTTTTCCAACTCAATGTAGATCCCCCCTCCCTCTGCTTCCAAAGTGCGGTGTCGACTGAAATACTTTCTTTGCCTGACATGACCTAGCCCGCAATTCCTTTGGGTTTTTGTTCGCTGCAATATCGTCATATCTTCGATACTCGCCATCGGCAAGACGTACAAGACCATAAATCTTCCGGAGAACTTTTCTTTCGAACACTCCAAAAGTCATCTCATCTCTCGACAGCGTCCATGATTGCAAGCCATACTTCAAAACAGGTATGATGAGCGAATTGCAGAGTTAGATTTTTGTTCGTTTGATTTCTGTGCTGACATTGTTTTTGCCCTTAATGCGGGTTCTCAAATAGACAAAATTCTTCACAGCATCGAATTTATATCCGTCAACGATGACGTGGCTGCCATGGCGAGAGAGCGACGATTCTTTCTTTGGTGACAGCAAGTACTTCGTCTTGTCATCATTTACCGTAAGACCCATTTTTTTTTTGCTACTTTTTCTAATACCGAGAAGGCAGGGCGTGATAACCTCCGAAGAGACTTTAGGCCGAGCTTCTCTTCCAAGTTTCTGCGCGCACCTTTTAATTCTGCAAGGCAGATGAATTTTCAATTAGAAGCTTTTCATGGCAGAAATATACTCGGAGTGCTTGCCAAATTGAATTGAAAAAACATATTTCTTGAATTTTGATATTGCTTTGTCCGGGGCGTGAACCCAGGATATTCGGTGTGGTAGGCGGAGCTCGCTACCACCACACCACGCTGGCCGACATCAAATCAACAACGGGCTAGAAGTGCCTCTTCACCTTACATGAGTTAGTGTCAACCCAGCGCTTGCTCAGGTGACTCGAGGACCCCTTGTCCAGAAGCAGAGAACGAGTACATGCTCTGGCCAAGAGATAAGAGTGACAGTTGCCAAGAATATACAAATGCCTTGCCAACCAAATAAATTATTTTGAAAGTCACTGCGATTGACGTCAATTAATTATGATATGATACCTCCACCTCCACCTCACGTTGGCAGAACTTAGTACTTTGACAGCCGCTTGGCTATCTGAGAAACTATTAAACTTCCTAACAGTCAAAGAGGCATATATATAATCTACCGCATCCTTAACAGCGGAGACTGGGTACAATCTCAGCATTGTATGTAGTGCCTATGGAGGTATTGTACGATGGCGACGTTTACTTTAACTAGAGCCAATCGCAGCACTGCTTCTATCCTTTTCAGGAAGAAGTGTATAGTGCTGTACACAAGGGCAGAACTCTATAGAAGATAATCAGTTTGACAACATACAGCCAATGTACAAACCTTAGTGATGGCCTACATTGTTTGGAATATAGTCTAAAAGGAGCAATCGAAATATATCGCTTTTTACAAGATCAACTTAACTAAAAAATAAAATAGTACCCTTTATAGTGGTTTTTCACAACAAACATCTCATTACTAAAGAGAAAATAAGTCCTTTCATTCGTTTCTCTCATACCACGGACGTACCTGCCCGAAAAAAACGAGCCAAACAAAAAATTATCGAAATCGGTCAAGCCGTTTTTTAGTCTTACTCCTCGCGAAACTAATGCACTGCAATTCATTTTTATATATATTCATATCCTATCATATTCTTGAAGGGGTTTTTCAGTTTGGCCGTCGAATAAACTTCTGGTAACAAAATGGACACACACATTCAGTTTATTTGAGGTCTTTACGGTACAGACGTTCAACCTCACCTAACTTCAGGCAATTCGAAAGCCTCTCTCTTTTCAAAATCGTTCCAGTCGTCACATTCACTTCGTTACTGTACATTATTGCACTTAAGAGTTTGTCTGAAAAAGTTTTTCTTTAGTTAAGGTGGAAAGCTGTAAAAATGCTTACGATATTTCATGTACAAACCGTGGAATCGTGGAATGCTCCGAATACGAATTCGTATTTCACATGAGTACAATTACTCAAACATATGTACGAATTACAAATAACATAAAGCATCACGCTTGAATTGAATTGCTTCACATGCAATGTACATTAAGGTGGCCCTTAATTGTATGGTGAAAAAAATGTGTTTGGACTCTCGCCCTCGCAAATTGTCCAATATCGAAAATATCCGAATTATACCAGTTAAAAGAGATTTGGATTTAGATTTTAGGTTGTTCAAAGAGTGTGAAATCCTGAAAAGTCAAATTTTAACAATTCAAGTAACCACATTCGTTCATTCTAGAAGCTTTTACTAATTTCGAGTACAATTTAAATATATCTTTACTTCCTTGCTTTTCTAAAATGTATACAATCTAAGAAATCCCTCCATTACTAACAGTGTAACAGACCAAAATGTAATGTATCTAAAAACAGGTTTTGTTCATTCATTGTATGGAAGAAAATGAGCAATAGCAGCGCCGGGAATGTCTTCGCCTGCGCCGAAGGCCTAAAATGGGGCAGAAATTACGGGATATATACAAATATGCGGCCGATCTCTACAATTTCGTCTGACAGCAATTTATACCAAATACGTAAACTTTTGGTGAAATTTGAAGCTTATGACTGTTAAAATGGGGCAGAAGTTACGAAAAGCTTCTTATCTGAGCAATCGGTTGTATATGGGATATATACTATATCTGCGACCGATCTCCAGAATTTTTTCAGATAACAATATATGCCTCTTATCTGGACAATAAGATTTATGGGATATATACTATATACATCACCGATCTCTATGTTTTTTTTTTTTCAGAAAAAATATGTGCCAAATACATAGTCATTTGGTGAAGTTTGAAGCTTATAGCTGTTAAACTTCTCATCTGAACAACCGGGTGTATGAGATATTTGCTCTATATTTATGACCGATCCCTACATTTTTCTGACAACAATATGTCCCGTATAAGAAAGCATCTGGTGAAATATGAAGCTTCTATTTGATAAATTGAAGAAGATATGATCTTTATTCTGAAAATTGGTTTTATTGGGGATTCTCCGAACCCGCTCAACAAGTCTAACGAAAAAATATCTTAAAGATTGGGGAACTATTTTGCGTGCAAACCGACAGACGGCCATGGCTAAATCAACTTAGATAGGTCACGTGATCATTTCGGTATACTTATTGGTGGTTCTATCTCTTCTCCTTCCAAGACTTACAATTGTGAAATTCGAACCAAACTTAATATACCATTTCATTCTCATGAAAAGTATAATGAGCTACCAAACTATATACTGCTGTTATTTGTTTTTCTAGGCTTTTTTTAACATTGAGAAAAGTATAAGACATTTTTGATAATATATTTTTTGCAAATTGATCATACCCAAACTACAAAAATTTTTCTAAAAAGCAAAAGTCCACTTGAAAGCCAAAAAGCTTTCAGATTTTAAATAGCTATGTGTACTTACAAAAAAAATAAACATCTTTTTCCGGAGCATTCTAGTAACATATTTGATTGCTGTCTAAAATTTGTCACATCGGTAACCACTCTTTCCCTGCTTTCATCGAGGTATGAACTTTAAAGATTACTTTAAGTTTAGTTTTTGTATTCTACAATTTCATATTAAGACACGGAAAAAAACGCACAAACTACGTTGCTTTAATTGTTGCATTTTATAAGCTGTACAAATATTTATCGACTAGAAGTGGTCAAAGTTGAATAAGTATCTCAGCCAAATTTCAATGAATTTCTTATATTCGTTAGTTTTATTTACGCTTCTTAGTTAATCCTCTTTTGTACATATTGAAAAGCAAAGTGAATTTCACAAAGTGTGATTACAGTTGAATATGATTCTCTTGTAAGGAACTATTATGTCAAACACTTATATTTTTTTACATTGTGGACTAGGTTCGATTGGCATGGGAGGAACAGTTGCTGGATACAACCGAGAACGTTTGAAAAGACTCTGACGGGCGGCTGATAAAATTAGTTTGCTTTAAATTATTTTCGCAAATGCGAGTTGAATTCGTTAAAATAACGCTCAAGCTTTCTCCCATCGCTCCCGTCTTAGCTACCAAGCTCGCATTTGAAAAAAACGGACTATTTTGCTGTATTCTTTGTTGTCACATACACCGCAATTTTCATACGTTCTACTCCTTTTAATACTTCTATGATCCAAATGGACTTTTAAAGGGGTTGAAAAGCAATACAAAACTTTACAGCCTTATAGCTTCCGCAACCCATTGTCAACCTCACCTACCCGAGGGGAATCCTGTTACAAAAATGAGTGTATCATACAAATACTTAGCAGGCTAGGCCATTGTACAGGTCTACAAGTAGGATATGTAGCAGCACGCACATACACAGCCACGCTCACCTGATAAAATGCTTGTTCTTGTTCGTTTTTTTTGTGGATGCTATTTGGCACTGTTGTACTTCTTAGGACAAAAAAAAGTTTAGTAGCTGCTATCGAAAACTGCTTAAAATTTTTTTTTCTTATACTACAAAGAAATATACTTATTTACTTTCAAACGAGCACTTAATTACATCTCTCTTTAATAACCATATATTTTGGACAATTTTAATTAACAAATTGTGATACTTTATTACCAGGGACGATTGCTAAAACACGACCAAAACCGTCGGGGGAGGTATTAATAGACGCGTTTTGGCCTCGCTTCCAATAATTCGAATACTTTTTCTCTTCGGACTATTGACAACAGGACAAAATGCGTCTATTCATTTTTCTTTCCGGTTTTTTGGACGGGTTATTGCAGTCGACCTCGGTTTCAAACTGTTTTTCGCGGAGAACTTTTGAACGGGTAGAAAAACTTAACTCACGTGTTTGTATTCTTAATACTGAAATAACTACGCGTCCTCAGATACCCCAATTGAAGACTTTTTTATAATTTTCTGAAGGACCCATATGGGTGCACTTAAAATGTCCTACTAAATTCGTTCAAAAAAATTTACCATCACAGCAACCCATATCTGATATTCCGATCCCTTTTTTGCTTCCCTGTGTCGCTTTCGACGAAGCAACCCCGGTAATTTTGACACTTCGTTCAGTGTCAAAACTCATGTTCCACGCAGGTTCCACTGGGTTCCACGCTAGTTTGACACTGACCGAAGTGTCAAACTGCCGTGTGTTAGAAAGGGAAAGAAATTGTTTCCCTCTCATACATATCATACTTGTAAACCTGTACAATGGGCTAGGCTTTCTTTCTTCTGTCATTCGGCTATCACCAATGTTGTCCCCGAAAAAGTGTTGTTTTTTTTGCATTTTTCAGGAGTAAAATATGCCCTTTTTTCAACTTTTTCAACATAAAATATAAGGTGAATATCGATGGATCTTTACTGGATTTAATTACAGAGATTCATCGTTTGGATATCATTGGTGTTGGCTTCCATAAGGAAGGCCGTGCTTACCTATTACGTCCATATTGTTGATGTTTCCATTATATACATATGTATGTATATTTTATTTGTTCCCAAAAAAATTGAAACAGGTCTTTGTTAAAACAAACTATTTGTATTCACGACATATCCATTTTGTAAGAGTTTTCCCTTTTGCAGCGCTACTAAAAACTTTCGAGGAATGTTTTTGTCATTACTACAAGAATAACACCAAGATTTTGTTAGTATACCGTATTTATGTAAAAACTTTGCTAAAACAATGGTATTTTAAAAATAGTTACAAAAAATTTTAAATCACTGTTGTTGCTTTGCCCTAAAAGTCAGACCACTAATAACCCTGACATATTTTAATAAATAATAACTTCGTATCATTGGCAATACATCATGAGTTCGACTGTCAAAAGTTTTTGGGGGATCTTCTGATAAAGTTTGTATAATATATTAGACAGTCATATGTTTTACTTCCGACTCTAAACGAAAAATCAACATAGCAGATGGAAATAACATTGGGTTTGAGGGATGGAAACATATTAAAAAGTATTACGATCACTTGCAAGTATGCCGAACCCGAAACCCATTTCAGTTGAGCAAAAGGCAGTAAAGTTCAACTTAAATAACACCTCTCCCTTTTGTTTCCAGGATTTCAAAGTTTACTGCTTATCACAGTTTAAGTGGCTAAATTGATTTTTTTATTGTTTTTCGATGCTAAAGGTAATGTAATCTCGCACTCGTACTGTGTATCCCCTATTGCTTTGGCGGTAGGTGGCACTGATGTTGAAAAAATTGTTTCTGTAATGGCTTCCGTAGCAAGGTATATATGCTCCTATTTTTTTAAAGCGCGTATAAATTTTAACCTCTTCTGGCCGTTGAAAATACTTCCCTACCCTTTCAGATAGCGTACATATTCTGTCTTTTTTATTTACTTCACCTGGTGATTCTAGAAGAACAAAAAATCGACAATCGGAACACTTAGGAAAATAAGCAACACCCAGATGTGCATACATGCATTGCTGGTGAATTTTCTTCAATAAATGCATAGTGGTGAGGCTTGTGCCATGTTTGTGGATAGGCACGGTTGCCAGATATCGAAATTCATATGATTTATATTTTTTTAATTAACCTTCCAATTTGTTACGTATATATGCTTGTACTGCTGTTGTGTTCGTTGTTTTTATCATGGCTATTGTTGCTGTGATAACTTGTATTGGAAGTTTATGCATTAGGGATATCCAATGGCAGGGCCAGTTAAGCTTATGCATGCACATATACGTGCCATTTTTCACAAATGCTTCAATTCTATGCGATCATGATGTGTAAAATGCCATCAAGTGTTACTCTCGGAAGCAAATATATATACCAAAGATGCTTTTTCGGAAAGTGGAGAAAAAATAAAAATACACGTGTATCGGCGATTTTCATGTACATGTCAGTATTTTTTTTATGTATAAAGTATAAATCTCGTAGTGTCAATCTGTCTGCTTGTGTGAAAGATTTTGGCCCGATTTTTAACCCTTTTCCCGTGATCCAATCGAGCTGAATTTTTGCAGGCAGACTCGTGGAAATGTCTGTATCGCGTCAAATTTTAAAAAAAATAGACTTTTATCAATTCTCAGATTTTCCTGAATTTGTTTTCACTTTTTTCGGCATAACTTGAAGGGACTCTAAATTTTTAAACTACTAAAGCGTTCCGAAAAAAGATTGTTTTTCGACCCATATATGTATTTCGGCGGTTCCGTACTCATCAGAAGAACCTATAGTGGCTTCAATGGAGATTTTAGATTATGTTTCCAAATTAAGCAATGGAGAACCAACAGTAGTACCAACAATGCTATCAACATTTCTTGCATCGAATGCGAGATGCGAGAATCCAGAAGTATCGGAAGTTGTACCAACACCCAGTGAACTTGGGTCTGCATTGCCGCATTTAGTAAAGCAAGCCTACTTCAATGACTTTGTACGAGACGGAAATTTGTCAAAGAAAATAGCCGTACTCTTTGCATCACGCTTTAAGCAGTGGAATATAGTGGCGGCCGATTTTAAAATAACAGCCGCTCGTGGTCGACGTAGCAATATTCCATATGACGAATTTTTAAATTGTACGAATATCGGGAAAAAACCTGGCTTATTGTTATGATATTGATTCGATGTTTGCAAAAATTGGTTACCCTCATATTTCAGAGGAGTGCCGACTTTTCATCGATGCATCGGTGACGTGATGCAGACATTTCCACGAGTCTGCCTGCAAAAATTCAGCTCGATTGGATCACGGAAAAAGGGTTAAAAATCGATCCAAAGTCTTTCACACAGTCGGACAGACGGACACTACGAGCTTTATACTTTATACATAAAAACAAAATTCTGACGTGTACATGAAAATCGCCGATACACGTGTATTTTTATTTTTCCCCCTTCCGAAAATGTATATTTGGTTCATAGGACAGAGTTAAAACTCGTTTTTGTAACGCAGTGTAATAGGAGAAAAAAGTTATGTATGTATAAAAACTAATTCTTCGTCGCCCTGTGAATGCAGTGGGAAATTGGGATTTTCTCTATATGTTCTGTATCTTAATATATTTTATTTATTTTTTTAGCTCAAGGGCCATAACAATAATTTCGAACCAGGATTTCTCTATCAATAGGCCGATATAAACAAAAATATTTGTTAATAAGCCAAAAGCACATGGAAATGTCAAAAAGTAATTGACATTAAAAAAAAAAATTTTAATTATTAAAAATTAAATAAAAACATTATCAGGGATTTGTAAAGGATGTCGCAGCGCTGATAAAATACAGTTGCTAAAGAGGAATACAAGAAGCAATTTATCAGTCGAACAAACCAGCGCTGTGTACTAAATGGTTAGCGCAGTGTATTGATGATGAAGTATTACCAACCTTCGGAATGGATCTGTCTGAGCAGTTACGACAATTCACTTATAATCAGGATAAAGTGAGCGCTAAAATTAAAGGCTCGAGGGGACAACGGCCCTTAAGCTAACATCCACAGCTTCCATATTTTACAAACGCACCCAAGGGTTACTCGGGTCCACGTTTTGGTCTATATCTCGAGACCCTAGACACCGAGCGGTACAACTGTTGTATCCTACAACTGCGGTACCCTGTACTAAAGCACACATCAACAGCTTCAATTTGATACCCTGATCCACGTTTTAGCATATATCTCGAGACCCTAGTAACCAATAGCTAAGAAAATTACCCTGTAATAAAGTACTTATCAACAGCTTTCATTTGATGTCAGTATTGTATAAACATGTGTTAGGGGTACCCGGGCCCACGCTTTGGCCTGAACCCAAGACCCTAGTCACCAATAGTTATGACCTCTTCCTTTTCTTCTGCCTCTTCCTTATTCTCTTTATCTTCCTCATCATCTTCTTTTTCCTCTTCTTCCTTTTCCTCTATCTCTTCCTCCTCCTTGCAATAATTTCCTTATAATAAATTTATTGAAATAGGTAGGTTCTGGTCCACTTCCCGGAATGGGAATGGTTGTATGTAGTTTTGAATGCTCTATGATAAAAAAATAAAAAAAATGTTGCCAAAAAAATAAACAAATAAGTGGTGGACTACCCTTAACATTTATGTGGCCATACCCACATATATGTTGACCAATTATCAGATCTACCCGATATGAAACCCCATTCATTTGATACCTATCCACTGGAAGCCCTTGTCAATATTTAGGTCTCTATCCCTGAAACGGTTTGAGATGTCACAATAAAAACTACTTACTTAATTCGCGCTTAACCGGTTAAACTGTTATGGCCGTCCAACAAGGCGCCTCAGTCGCTCCTTCTCTCTGCCAACCGGCGTCAATTGGTCTCACCAAGAGCCGCTTTATCTGCTGTTGTCATGGTCCATGCTTCTGCACGATATAGCAGGACGGGAACGATAAGTGAGTTGTAGAGGATGATTTTCGTTTGCCGAGAGAAGACTTTACTTTTCAATTGCCTACCTAGTCCAAAGTAGCATTTATTGACAAGAATGATTCTTCGCTGGATTTCAGGGCGGAATTTGTTGCTAGTGTTGATGGCGGTTCCCAAATAAACGAAGTATTTTACTATTTCGAAACTATGGCTGCAAACAGTAGCGTGGTTGCCAAGTCACGTATGCGCTGACTATTTGCTCGATGACAGCAGGTACTTCGTTTTGTCCTCATTCACCATCAAACCCATCTTTACCGCTTCTTTTTCCAGTTTGCAGTAATGAGACTAACAGCGCGGGTGTTTAGGCCGATGATATCAATGTCATCAGCATATGCGAGTAAGTGCACGCTTTATAGTATATTGTTCCAGTGCGGTTAAGTTCTGCAGCTAGTATAATTTTCTCCAGCATCAAATTAAAGAAATCGCACGATAGGGGGTCACCCTGTCTGAAACCTCGTTTAGTTTCCAACGGCTCGGAGAGGTCCTTCGCAATTCTGACTGAGCTGATGGTGTTGCTCAACGTCATTTTGCACAGCCGTATAAATTTTGCGGGGAAACCAAATTTAGACATAGCGGCATATAGGCAGCTCCTTTTCGTGCTGTCGAAAGCGGCTTTAAATTCGAAGAAGAGGTGATGTGTGTCGATTCTTTTTTCGCGCACTGTGAAAATCTGGTCGATGGTAGATTTATCAGGTCTGAAGCCGCACTGATAAGGTCCAATCAGCTGATTCGCGGTGGGCTTCAATCTTTCGCACAATACATTTAACAGGACCTTATATGCCAGTTTGCAGTATCCCCCTTCTTGTGAACTGGGCAAAGAACACTTAGATTCCAATCATCGGGCATGCACTCGTTCGCCCATATTTTGCGAAGAAGCTGATGCATGCGCCTTACCAACACCTCACCGCCATATTTGAATAGCTTCGCAGGCAATCCATCAGCGCCCGCGGCCTTGTCTTTTTTCGATCTGATTATTTCTATTCTGACTTCGTCTAATCGGATGGGGGGACATTTATTCCATCATCATCGATTGAGGAATGGGGTTCGTCATCCCTGTGCGGTAAATCGCTTTCTCCATTTAGGAGAGCAGAGAAGTGTTCCCTATATAATCTAAGTATTCCCTGGACACCAGTTACAATGTCGCAGTATTTGTTCTTACAGGAGTTTGCCCCGGTCTTAAAACCTTCCGTCCGTCGCCGAATTTTATGGTAAAATGTTCGGGCGTTTTTCCTGGTGGCCTTTTTAAATCGTGATAGCGTTCACACACCCCTTTTGTTACGCTCGCTTTTAACGTAGCCCTGTAGGCAGCGTCTTTTCTTTCGGTTGCAACGCGGCATTCTTCATCGTACCAGTTGTTTTTCCGTGGCCACCGATAATCAACTTTTTTCTCGGCGGCTGTACGAAGTGCTTTGGAGATATCCTCCCACTGCTCCTGCATGCCTTCAGGCTGAGTTGTGCTCTTAGAGAGCAGCTATGAGAGTCGAGTAGCGAAATCATTGGCAGTCCGTTGCGATTGCAGCCTTTCGACGTATAGCTTTCCTTGTGTTTTTTGCTCCTTGGTTTTAGCCGCGCAGAGACGGGTGCGTATTTTGGCTGTGACGAGATTATGGTCCGTGTCGATTTTAGGTTCTCGGATCATGCGCACATCTAAAACACTGGAGGCATGTCGTCCGTTTATCACAACGTGATCGATCTGATTGCCAGTATTTCGATCGGGGGACAGCCATGTAGCTTGATGTATCTTTTTATGCATGAACCTCGTGCTGGATATGACCATGTTTCGAGCACCGGCAAAGTCAATCAGCCTCAGTCCATTAGGAGAAGATTCATTGTGTAGGCTGAACTTTCCGACTGTAGGGCCATCCTCCCAATAAAGTGCAATTAACTTACCGGACAGGTAAACAATTCCTCACTTTAAAGTCAACTTTAACGATTTTCGTTTTCCCATTTGCTCTGTAAACTGAAGCTTGTATTTGATTAAGATTCGGCAGTGTCACATTGAAAGTGTACTACTTTTATTTGCTGCATACTTTTAAGCTTGACATGATATGCTTCAATTTAAACCTATTTAAATAATATGTTGTTGCGGCTGAACCTGATAAGTCGCCGCTACTTTTTACTGCTATGAAAAACGCAAAGTGCGGCGGTTCGAATCTCACTGGCACCTTTATTTTATTACATTTTAGATTTTATCGCGGGCTTGGCGACTAAATCAAAAAAACCGTAACGGATATTTGTCAAAAAAGATCCGAAAAGGCTCGAAAAGGTTCGTAAAGGTTCGGTGTTAGCAACAGGCCAAATACATAAAATTGGATCTCTATCATAAACAGCGGTGGGCACCACTACATTTACACGGTTACCAAATTGAGAATGGGTTAGTAAACACGAACGCGTAGCGAGCACGAAAGCAAAATCAATTATTTATTTAGTTTGACATTGTGAATGATGACAAAGTGTGTTATCTTATCTGTCAACTGCCTGACAGGCTGTTCAATTTGGCTACTTTTCAGCGTTTTGACAGGCTGTTCAATATGGCGGCGTCTATCTTCAGCGGGTGATAGAAAGAGATACAGAATGAGACAGCGATAGTCATTTACAAATCAGGAGATCCAATCACTTTGGAATTTTGACGTTTATGCAGAAGATATCACACTTAGACATCATTCACAATGTAGTTTGATTTCAATGCTTGAACGGTGAATACGTGTCACAGGCACTCTTTGGTACTCTGTTTTAAGCGCGCGTGCGACACTTCCTCACCGTACGACCATCGAAATCAAACTAAAAGAGCTGTCGTTGATTTTCACGAAGTAGCCATTGTGCTATCGCTTATCGTATACATATATGGTCGCTTACAAGCCAACCTAATAAAACTGCACTGCGTTTTTTTAGCGCACGCAAACAACCGGCGTTTTTTGCCCTAACCCAAATAAGCATGCGTTGCGATAATGTAAAGCAAGTGTGCAAACGTCAAATCTAAATGTCACGCAGAACAAAAATTGGAAATCGAGATAGGTTTTCACCCAGCAAAGTCAATTTGAGTTGCTCTCATACAAGATGTATGTGCATGAGACATTTTTGACAGAAAATGACTTGCGTGCGTTTATATTAGGTTGGCTTGTTAGCAGGTGCTAAGCTCACGCCCACCCCGGATCATAAAGTTAAAGTTAAAGCGAAAGTTAAAGTTAAAAATAAAGTTAAAGTGAAAGTTAAAGTTAAAGTTAAGGTTAAAGTTAAGTTAAAGTTAAAGTTAAAGTTAAATTTATAGTTGAAGTTAAAGTTAAAGTTAAAGTTAAGGTTAAAGTTAAAGTTAAAGTGAATGTTAAAGTTAAAGCTAAAGTTAAAGTTAAAAATAAAGTTAGAGTTAAAGTTAAAGTGAATGTTAAGGTTAAAGTGAAAGTTAAAGTTAAAAATAAAATTAAAGTTAAAGTTAAAGTGAAAGTTACATATTAACTTCTCATTTATTCAATAAAAGTAAACAATTTGTTTTCTTATAGGTCACCACGCTTAAAAGGGTTAACTTGAATTAATATCAAAGACAAAACTTGAATTAATATCAAAGAAAACAAAATGTTGCATAAATATTATAATTGCATAAGTTGATAATATACAATAGCTTTACCGTGGCAGTCCCCGAGTGCCACACGTTCTTTTTTTTTTTATTTACGTTGAAAGCTAAAAATACATTTTAAAGGGCAGATGAGCTGCAGATAAATTTTTCCGCCACGTAATTTAAAAAGAACTTGAGCAAACGAAAATTCATTCATAGGCAGGATAAAGTGAGCGCTAAAATTAAAGGCTAGATGAGAACACGGCCCTTAAGCTAACATCGACAGCTTCCATTTGATACCCATATTTTAGAAACACATGCAAGGGTTACCCTGGTCCACGTTTTGGTCTATATCTCGAGACCCTAGTCACCCAGGGGTATGAAAATTACCCTCTGCTACAGGACTCATCACCAGCTTTCATTTGTTATCCATATTGTATAAACAAGTTCTAGGGGTACCAGGCACCACGTTTTGGCCTATATCTCGCGACCCTAATCACCCAGGGGTATGAAAATTACCCTTTACTAAAGCACTCATCAACAGCTTTCATTTGTTATCCATATTGTATAAACACATTCTAGAGGTACCCGGGTCCACGTTTTGATCTTAAGACCCTAGGAACCTAGCGAAAAAAGGGAGACGTTGGCCGATTCTCAGACCTACCCAATATGCTCACAAAATTTCATCAGAGTTGGGTCAGCCGTTTCGGAGGAGTTATGCCTCTAACACCGTGACACAAGAATTTTATACATTTGATATATATGGATTTGAGTAAGCAACGTAAAAACCGTAAAAGTTTTTCACAGATGTATTTTATTGTTGCGTGAAATGAAAAACTTTCTAGGTTTTTTATGGATTCTGAATAGAGAAAATACCTCTATTATAAAATATGTAAATGCTTGGCGTGATTTACTTTCGAAGACAGCTTCTCTTCCAATTTGCGTCGTTGGCGGGAGGTCCCCTACATGTTTTATGTCGACTCCGAACGCCCTCTGCACGGCAGATGAAATTTCACTGAGAAGCTTTTCATAGCAGATATGCACTCGGGCGATCTCGCTTAGAAAAACTGTGGTAAAAATGTTTTTTGCTCCTTCTGTAAAATTTTAATTTATTTGGTTAGGGCCCTTGTGAAATGAACAAAGCAATTAGGAATACCCCCGTACCAGAGAATGCACAAATTGTGGAAAAAATAGTGCTTGTTAGCTCACCGGAGATGAATTAAATTACCTTCAGCAGCCTCTTTTTTTCCAGCGAAATTTTCATCCAATGAGCCTATAGAAAATTGGGCCATATATTATTTTTTATTTAAAAAATTAGTTCCCGTAGGGCGGCCACCGTGGTGTGATGGTAGCGTGCTCCGCCTACCACACCGTATGTTCTGGGTTCACACCCCGGGGAAACCAGCATCAACAAATTTTAGAAATAAGGTTTTTCAATTAGAAGAAAAATTTTCTAAGCGGGGTCGCCCCTCGGCAGTGTTTGGCAAGCGCTCCGGGTGTATTTCTGCCATGAAAAGCTCTCAGTGAAAACTCATCTGCCTTGCAGATGCCGTTCGGAGTCGGCATAAAACATGTAGGTCCCGTCCGACCAATTTGTAGGGAGAAAACCAAGAGGAGCACGACGCAAATTGGAAGAGAAGTTCGGCCTAAAATTTCTTCGGAGGTTATCACGCCTTAGATTTATTTATTTATTTAGTTCCCGTAGGGAGCGGGTTGCGCACTGGCTAGGACTTGCTACGTCAAATCCCACCCCAATGAAAAATAACAACAGACCTCGGGTAATGCAAAAACCCTTTTCGATGACGACCCTGGTAAACGTTGAATTTCTTATGATTTGATGACATGTACCGGGAATGTCCGTTCCCTTAATGTGATGGTGATGCCCGGGTTGTTGAAAATTGTCCAGTCAGAATACCCGTCACAACTCTACAGTCCTCTCTTTTTAAATTTGTTAGTCTAAGGTTGTAAGACCTACACATTATCTTCGACACTTTGCAGCCCCGCGCTTGAACCCATACCTTTCCCGTTTGGTCTATCATGTGCACCTCTCGCCTTCTCCTAATCTCGTCCAATCTAATTGGGACATCTACTGAGCAAGCTTCAAATGATGCGCCCTTTCTTAGATAGTTCATATTCTTTTTCATTCCCATCTATTCCCATATGCTCTGGGACCCAATATAGATGTATTCCTTTCCCTGACCCGATTCTCCCCAGAGATTGCTTATACTCTAACACGCATTTAGATGTTATGCTAAGCGAGATTAATGCCTTAAATGCTGCTTGACTGTCAATATAAAAGTTAACACTGTTGCAGTTTAAACTATTCTATTCCAGTGTTTCTACTGCTTTGGTATCGGCTAATATTTCCGCTTGGAAAACGCTATAGTAATCTGGCAGCTTGTAGGATCTGTTTATTCCTACATCAGCACAGTATACCGCAGAACGTACTCCTTCCACTACTTTGGAACCCAGGACCGTAGAGAGAAAATCCGGGCCCAGGACTAAACAATTTACGTGTCCCCTATAAAAAAACTACTAATACATTTGATTAATTATAATTAATGACGTCTCATTCATTCATTATTTTTGCATTACATCAAAAAAAATGTTTGCCACATCAACTAAATGATTTTTGGACTAAGAGCTGAAAATATAAATTAACACAGAATATTTACTATTTATACTGTTTTATTGTAATACTATGTTCAAACAGAAAAATAAATTGAGGAAATTTCGATTTGAATTGAGTGCTGTTCATACAACTCGATTTAGCTTACACAATAGTAATTTGATAGCTAGTTGGCTCATCTCTACAGCAAGAACATACCTTTGTTCAGAGTGTTAAAATGAACACGCACATTATTAGGCGAATGAAATGGAATGAAAACATAAAACTTTGAAATTTTTGTGTGTTGTAAGAAAATGTGTTCAATGTTTTGGTTTCATTTTGATTTTGCCATCTTCTTTTGACAATCCCTACTCCAGTGAAATGAAAGACATAAAATCAGCTGATGAGATGAGCCAACCATATAGTTCAGCCATGCGTAACTGACGTTTAAATATACTCAATAAACACACTTTACAATGTTGCATTTGCAGTTTGAAACAATTTATTACGCAATTTTTTTTTAAATTGGCAATTTATTATTACAATTTATTATATGACAAATTGCGTAATAAATTGCCCAAATAGTATAAATTGCCAATTTGGTGTGTGTTTGAACCTAGTATAACGCAGAAATAAAATTCTCATTTAACAGCCACATATTGTTTCAAATAGTCTTTTCTAGTTATGTATTTGGTAACATTTTAGAACATTTCTGATAAATATAATGATGATTATAAATTTTAATTATTCAGTATAGAAGGTTCGGATGCCAAAGAGTGGCTTTTCTTGCCTTTTTCGCTGCAAAATGTTTATACTCAGCTGAGCAGAGCTCACAGAGTATATTAATCTTGTTCGCATAACGGTACCCTCTAACGGCATAAACTAATCGAGATAGATATAGACCTATGTATATCAAAATGATCTAGGCGAAAAAAGAAATTCATTTAGCCATGTCCGTCCGTCCGTAAACACGATAACTTGAGTAAATTTTGAGGTATCTTAATGAAATTTGGTATGTACGTTCCTGGGCACTCATCTCAGATCGCTATTTAAAATGAACGAAATCGGACTATAACCACGCCCACTTTTTCGATATCGTAAATTTCGAAAAGTGAAAAAAGCCTTAATTACATACCAAATACGAAAAAAGGGATGAAACATGGTGATTGGATTGGTTTTTTTGATGCAAAATATAACTTTAGAAAAAAAATGTGTAAAATGGGTGTGACACCTACCATATTCAGTAGAAGAAAATGAAAAAGTTCTGCAGGGAGAAAGCCAAAGCCCTTGGAATCATGACAGGAATACAGTTCGTGGTATTACATATATAAATAAATTAGCGGTACCCGACAGATGATATTCTGGGTCACCCTGGTCCGATATCTCGAAAACGCCTTCACATATACAACTAAGGTTCACTCCCTTTTAAAACCCTCATTAACACCTTTAATTTGATACCCATATCGAATAAACGCATTATAGAGTCAATGCGTACACCTATAGAACTAAGGCCCACTCCCTTTTAAAATACTCACTAACACCTTTCATTTGATACCCATATCGTACAAACACATTCTAGAGTCACCCTTTGTCCACCTTTATGGCGATATCTCGAAAAGGGTTCCACCTATAGAACTAAGGCCCACTTCCTTTTAAAATACTCATTAACACCTTTCATTTGATACCTATATCGTATAAACTTATTCTAGAGTCACCCTTGGTACACCTTTATGGCGATTTTTCGAAAAGGCGTCCACCTGTAGAACTATGGTCCACTCTCTTTTAAAATACTCTTTATTTCCTTCCATTTGATACCAATGTCATACAAACACATTCCAGGGTT
The DNA here is from genome assembly GCF_040869045.1 of Eurosta solidaginis. NCBI lineage: Eukaryota > Metazoa > Arthropoda > Insecta > Diptera > Tephritidae > Eurosta > Eurosta solidaginis. The sequence continues at coordinate 117,608,567 of NC_090319.1, read as the reverse complement.
ACCCTAAGTTCATTTTTCTACATGGTAATTTTCTCTTATTTTGTCTCCAAAGCTCTCAGTTGAGTATGCAGTGTTTGGTTACACCCGAACTTAGCCTTCCTTACTTGTTTATAATAATATTGTGACGAATTGCGTGAAATTCCGCTTATTTCAAATCTTCTGCTAACGCTCGAGTCGCTAAACTGTTGAATAAATAACTCCAATATTCAATAATGCAAAAATGGTCTTTATTAGACTACTTTGAAAGTACTTCACAATAACACTTAACTTCACAACCAATAGCGTCCTAAAATCAAACTGCCTACCGACTACTCAGCTTGTGCTGCTTTTATACTCTCTGCCCAATTATTTAGACGTTTCTTCTTCTAGAATTTTCTACTTGATCGTCCCGATCAGACAAATTTTCCAGTCTACACGCTGCCATAGATGAATGGATTTGCAACTCTTTGTTTCGAGAGAACGCTGTCAAAATGCACATTTTTGTCAATGATGCCACTCCAAACAAAATTGAATAGATCTGAATATGGGGATTTTTGACATACATTTCGGCGATTATAGTTTTAAGTCATTTAATAAAATGATAGTCGTAAAATGTCCATCTATTTAAACTTATTTTACAATAATACGACTAGTTAGAGTTAAATATAAACAAATCTAAGTAAAATTTACATTTTGATTAAATTAATTAGTCAAATATTGTAGCGCATTTAACTCACAGTGAAAACCATATATTCTTTTGAAATTTTTAGTAAATCGGACCTATGATATAATAGTTAACATCATTTAATGGATAGGGCATATCCTACATGTCTGACTTTCCAGGTTCTGTGATCAAAATGGTTGCATTTCGACTTCATATTTACAAAACCTATTTTTAGTGATAACTACTGAATGGGAAATATTATTTACCCTCCGCCTTCGATCTAATAACAATAATAATAATACCCAACGGATTAATGCCCTCCAAAGCCCCGCCCCCTCTTTTTATTAAGAGTTAAGATAGGATAAGACAGTTTTCTTTATGGTAAAAGTGAATCCGTTATATCAAATGAATTAGAATGAGTGTTAAAATCATGACACAAACACCGAAAAGGTTCATTTAATTCGAAATTAGTTCTACACTGCCTCAAAAGAAGAGGTTTGTAAAATCTTGATACCCGTTATGGGACGTTAAAGTTTACTTCGTTCAAAAGAATTGGACTAGAAATCAGTCCATTCAGGAGTTTAGCCATAAATATAGCGCCTAGTATTTCTCTACGACTTGCAAGAGTTGGAAGATTGATAAGCTTCAACCGACTAGTATAAGGTGGAAGATTATACGCAGAGTCCCACTGAAAATTCCTTAAAGAGAAAAGTAAAAATTGCTTTTGTATTGATTCAAGTCTATCTGCATGAACTCGATATTGTGGATTCCAGATTATTGATCCGTATTCTAGTATCGGTCTAACTAAAGTGATGAAAAGAGCTTTAGTTATATAAGGGTCACTAAATTCTTTGGACCACCGTTTCACGAATGAAAGAACACCTCTAGCCTTATTGACAGTAGCATTAATATGAAGGTTGAAACTAAATTTAGCATCTATCGTGACTCCCAAGTCCTCAAATTAGTTTACTGATAGATGAAAAAATTATTAATTACGTAAGAGGCTGCTGGCAAAGATCTTCGAGATAGGTACACGAATTTTCATTTATTGAGGTTCAGCGGCATTGAATTTACGTTGCACCAAGTAACTAGGCAGTTTAAATACGCTTGAAGCAAGGGACGTTCTTCGATAGACGCTAAAAAGTTTTACATCATCAGCATATATTAAGATTTTGGAATATTTTATAATAGTACAGATATCATCAATAAATAGCAAGAACAGAATCGGACCAAGGTGGCTGCCTTGTGGGACGCCAGAGGGAACATCGATGACATTTGAAAAAGTATTTTTAAAAATAAGTTTTTGCGTTCGACCGCAGAGATACGACGAGATCCACTGGGTGAGAACAGGTTGAGAGCCAAGCCGATCCAGCTTGTAGATAAGTAGGGAGTGAGATATTTTGTCAAATGCTTTACTGAAATCAGTATAAATAACATCTGTGTGAAGATTGTCTCTAAATCCCTTAGAAACATGAGTTGTGAATTCAAGTAGATTAGTAATGGTAGATTTGCCTTTACAGAATCCGTGTTGCGGTTCTGCAATCAAAGTAGAAATGGAAAATGTTAGCTGATTGGTAACGATAGCTTCAAACAACTTTGGGATGGCCGACAACTTTGCTGAGCCTCGATAGTTCTCTACACACGACATACTACCACTTTTGTGAAGGGGTATAAGAAAAGATTCCTTCCAAACAGAAGGAAAGACTCCACGTTTTAGGGACATATTGAATAAATCAGTTAGAGGCTGATAAATGTGTTCAGCGCATTTTTTAAGAAAACAAGTGGGAATTAAATCAGGACCGTACTTGTAAGATTCTTGCAAAGACGGTAAATATGAAAAAACTTCATCTGGAGATATTTCTGGAATATTAATTGTGTTAAGTGAGTTAAGTTGAAATGGATATTCATTTGAAAAAGTATTAAATTCAGTGGAATAGTTGGACTTGAAAAATTGTGCAAAGAAGTTAGCAATATCTTGATCGTCGCTAGACAAATCACCCTGGTATTTTAAAGCAGAGGGAAACCCCTTTACCCTACGTTTAGAGTTCACGAAATCATAGAAGGCTTTCGGGTTGCAAGTTATTTTCCTTTTCATCTTACAGATGTACGCATTATAGCACATTTTGTTTAATTCAAAATATTTATGACGCAAAATAGAGTGTCGGAGTGAGAGCCCGACCTTTTGAATAATTTGAAGAAGCGCGATTTTCTGTTTTTTAAATACCTCAGCTCTTTAGTGAACCATATTTGGACTGGTTCGGTAGACACACGTTTTCGCTTAGGTACGTGTTTTTCCAAAATACCGTAAATGGTGGTATAAAAGTCAGAAACATTCTTGTCAATATCTACACCATATTTGGGCCTAGCCACTGTAGATAAAGTTTGATTAAGTTTACTAAAATTAGCCTTCGCAATTTCAAATCTGAAACTAGAGTCGTATTTAGTAGCAATGCTACTCGGAGAATTTCTTTCAACAGATATGGTCCATAATATATGCAGGAGATTAAAGTCACCCAGGACTATCATCGAATCAATGGGCTTCAGCATTGAATTAGCAATTTTGAGCAGGGAAATATGATCCATATACACCGAAGGATCAGAAGATGGTGGGATATAGCAAACGGCGATATAAACACAACCCATTCAGAGCATGATTCTAATGCATTTGAATTCTGTAGAACCGGGCGGCCACAAAGAATTATTTAATATAGTATCAAAATGTTGTGCGGATACACCAATCCTAAAAGACGAAATATCTCTAGGAAATTGAATTTTCGAACTGTCACGTTTTCAAATTTAAGCTTAGCGATGATTTACGACTTTAGGTCCTCTTCTGTGGTGTCTTTATCAAATCTTGACACAAAAACAGATATTTTAATAGGGACAACAATAAGATTGTTAGACGGCGGTTCGGATTCCATAGAAGGGTTTTGTGGATCCTGATTATTTTTTGTAGAATATTTTTTAGGTTTTGTTAAAGAAACCTTGGATGAAGATGGCTGAGCTGCTAAGGGACTTGGGGATGCCAGATTTATTAATTCGATAGTTGGGTGTGATGTAACTACGGGTGGAGGAGCTTCAGCAACGGCATTGAGTGTCGGAACACTAGAGGAAGCATTACAATTTCTATGTGGAATGTTTACGTTAGTTAAGTCATTCAGATATTTGAAAGACTTAAAAAAGTTTTCATACTGGATGAATTTCTTGGACAGTGGCCCAGAACATCTGCTGTCGCGCACCGCTAATTTATTTATATATGTCATACCACGAACAGTATTCCTGCCAAGCCCTTGGAAGCATTTGATTCCGCCCTGCAGAACTTTTTCATTTTCTTCTACTTAATATGGTAGGTGTCACACCCATTTTACAAAGTTTTTTCTAAAGTTATATTTTGCGTCAATAAACAAATCCAAATACCATGTTTCATCTCTTTTTTCATATTTGGTACAGAATTATGGAATTTTTTCATTTTTCGTAATTTTCGGTATCGGAAAAGTGGGCGTGGTGATAGTCGGATTTCGGCTATATTTTATATCAAGATAAAGTGACTTCAGATAAGTACGTGAACTAAGTTTAGATGGTCGACTGTGTATAAAAACTGGGCGTGGCTTCAACCGATTTCGTCCATTTTCACAGAAAACAGTTATCGTCATAGAATCTATGCATCTACCAAATTTCACAAGTATTGGTAAATTTTTGTTCGACTTATGGCCTTAAAAGTATTCTAGACGAATTAACTGAAAAAGTGCGGAGCCACGCCCATTTTGAAATTTTGTTTTATTTTTGTATTTTTTGCACCATATCATTACTGGAGTTGAATTTTGACATAATTTACTTATACACTGTAAAGATTTTAAATTTTTTGTTAAAATTTGGCTTTAAAAAAAATTTTTTTTAAAAGTGGGACGAACACGCTTTTGCTAATTTTTATTTAGCATACATATAGTAATAGGAGTAACGTGCCTGCCAAACTTCATCATTATATCGTCAACGACTGCGAAATTACAGCTTGCAAAACTTTTAAATTACCTTCTTTTAAAAGTGAGCGGTGCCACGCCCATTGTCCAAAAGTTTACTAATTTTCTATTTTGCGTCATAAGGTCAACGCACCTACCAAGTTTTATCACTTTATCCGTCGTTGGTAATGAATTATCGCGCTTTTTCGGTTTTTCGAAATTTTCGATATCGAAAAAGTGGGCGTGGTTGTTGTCCAATTTCGTTCATTTTAAATAGCAATCTGAGATGAGCGCCCAGGAACCTACATACCAAATTTCATCAAGATACCTCAAAATTTACTCAAGTTATCGCGTATACAGACGGACAGACGGACGGACGGACATGGCTAAATGAATTTCTTTTTTCACCCAGATCATTTTGATATATAGAAGTCTATATCTATCTCGATTAGTTTATGCCGTTACGGATTAACGTTATGCGAACAAAGTTAATATACTCTGTGAGCTCTGCTCAGCTGAGTATAACAAATACAACAAGTAAGGAAGGCTAAGTTCGGGTGTAACCGAACATAACATACTCAGTTGAGAGCTATGGAGACAAAATAAGGAAAATCAATCTGGGGTAACCCTGGAATGTGGTTGTATAACATGTGTATCAAATGAAAGGTATTAAAGATTATTTTAAGAGAGAGTAGGCCATAGTTCTATGGATGAACGCCATTTAGGGATATCGCCATAAAGGTAGACCAGGGCTGACTCTAGAATTTGTTTGTACGATATGGGTATCAAACGAAAGGTGTTACTGAGCATTTTAAGAGGGAGTGGGCATTAGGTCTATAGGTGGACGCATTTTCAAGATATCGCCATTAGGGTGGGCCAGGGGTGACTCTAGAATGTGTTTGTACGATATGGGTATCAAATGAAAGGTGGTAAGGAGTATTTTAAAAGGGAGTAATCCTTAGTTCTATAGGTGGACGCCTTTTCGAGATATCGCCATAAAGGTGGACCAAGGGTGACTCTAGAATGTTTGTACGATATGGGTATCAAACGAAAGGTGTTACTGAGCATTTTAAGAGGGAGTGGGCATTAGGTCTATAGGTGGACGCCTTTTGGAGATATCGCCATTAGGGTGGGCCAGGGAGACTCTAGAATGTGTTTGTACGACATGGGTATCAAATGAAAGGTGGTAATGAGTATTTTAAAAGGGAGTAATCCTTAGTTCTATAGGTGGACGCCTTTTCGAGATATCGCCATAAAGCTGGACCAAGGGTGACTCTAGAATGTTTGTACGGTATGGGTATCAAACGAAAGGTGTTACTGAGCATTTTCAGAGGGAGTGGGCATTAGGTCTATAGGTGGACGCCTTTTCGAGATATCGCCATTAGGGTGGGCCAGGGTGACTCTAGAATGTGTTTGTACGATATGGGTATCAAATGAAAGGTGGTAATGAGTATTTTAAAAGGGAGTAATCCTTAGTTCTATAGGTGGACGCCTTTTCGAGATATCGCCATTAGGGTGGGCCAGGTGTGACTCTAGAATGTTTGTACGATATGGGTATCAAACGAAAGGTGTTACTGAGCATTTTAAGAGGGAGTGGGCATTAGGTCTATAGGTGGACGCCTTTTCGAGATATCGCCATTAGGGTGGGCCAGGTGTGACTCTAGAATGTTTGTACGATATGGGTATCAAACGAAAGGTGTTACTGAGCATTTTAAGAGGGAGTGGGCATTAGGTCTATAGGTGGACGCCTTTTCGAGATATCGCCATTAGGGTGGGACAGGGGTGACTCTAGAATATTTGTACGATATGGGTATCAAACGAAAGGTGTTACTGAGCATTTTAAGAGGGAGGGGGCATTAGGTCTATAGGTGGATGCCTTTTCGAGATATCGCCATTAGGGTGGGACAGGGGTGACTCTGGTATGTTTTTGTACGATATGGATATCAAATTAAAGGTATTAATGAGGGTTTTAAAAGCGAGTGGCCCTTAGATGTATATGTGAAGGCGTTCTCGCGATATCGACCAAAATGTGGACCAGGTGATCCAGAAAATCATCTGTCGGGTACTGCTAATTTATTTATATATGCAATACCACTAACAGTATTCCTGCCAAGATTCCAAGGGCTGTTGATTTCACCTTGTAGAACTTTTTCATTTTCTTCTACTTAATATGGTAGGTGTCACACCCATTTTACAAAGTTTTTTCCAAAGTTATATTTTGCGTCAATAAACCAATCCAGTTACCATGTTTCATCACTTTTTTCGTATTTGGTATAGAATTATGGCATTTTTTTCATTTTTCGTAATTTTCGATATCGATAAAGTGGGCGTGGTTATGGTCAGATTTCGCCCATTTTTTATACCAAGAAAAAGTGAGCTCAGGTAAGTACGTGGGCTAAGTCTAGTAAAGATATATCGGATTTTGCTCAAGTTATTGTGTTAATGGCCGAGCGGAAGGACAGACGGTGGACTGTGTATAAAAACTGGGCGTGGCTTCCACCGATTTCGCCCATTTTCACAGAGAACAGTTACCGTCATAGAATCTATGCACCTACCAAATTTGAGAAGGATTGGTAAATTTTTGTTCGACTTATGGCAATAAAAGTATTCTAGACAAACTAAATGAAAATGGGCGGAGCCACGCCCATTTTGAAATTTTCTTTTATTTTTGTATTTTGTTGCATCATATCATTACTGGAGTTGAATTTTGACTTAATTTACTTATATGCAGTAAAGATATTAAATTTTTTGTTAAAATATGAATTTAAAAAATTTTTTTTTTAAAAAGTGGGCGTGTTCTTCATCCAATTTTGCTAATTTTTATTTGGCACATATAGAGTAATAGTAGTAACGTTCCTGCCAAATTTCATCATGATATCTTCAACGACTGCCAAATTACAGCTTGCAAAACTTTTAAATTACCTTCTTGTAAAAGTGGGCGGTGCCACGCCCATTGTCCAAAATCTTACTAACTTTCTATTCTGCTTCATAACGTCAACCCATCTACCAAGTTTCGTCACTTTATCTGTCTTTTGTAATGAGTTATCGCACTTTTTCGGTTTTTCGAAATTTTCGATATCGAAAAAGTGGGCGTGGTTATAGTCCGATATCGTTCATTTTAAATAGCGATCTGAGATGAGTGCTCAGGAACCTACATACCAAATTTCATCAAGATACCTCAAAATTTACTCAAGTTATCGTGTTAACGGACGGACGGACGGACGGACGGACGGACGGACGGACGGACGGACGGACGGACGGACGGACGGACGGACATGGCTCAATCAAATTTTTTTTCGATCCTGATTATTTTGATATATGGAAGTCTATATCTATCTCGATTCCTTTATATATGTACAACCAACCGTTATCCAATCAAACTTAATATACTCTGTGAGCTCTGCTCAACTGAGTATAAAAATTAAAACTGATGCCTAACAACAGCAACAACACAATGCAAAAACATTCGGCAATTCAACTGTAAGTGAATAAGTGTGTGTATATGCAAATTAATGAAAAATTAGTTTTGATATTAAATATTTAACTAAAACAACTGAGATTAATTTAATTTCTTTAATTAGCACACTCAATGAATTCACTTCACTACTTATGCCAACAATAAAACTATCTTTAACAACATTAGATAATTTATTTATCAAAAAAGACAAGAGCACAGATACAAATCAACTATACAGCTTGACGTTTGCGAATATCTACACTAAAACAAGTATTTTTATCCTTTTTCCCATAATTTTTGAACGCTGTTCTACAGTTGTAGGTCAAACTAAAGTTTACCGAAATTTTTGGCCCGTTTTTCGTTTTAGCTGGCAGTTTTTTTGTTCTGGCACCCGCTTCAGCTGGCGCGAGGGATTTATCTGTGATTGTTGCCAGCTCAAATTTGAGATAAATCCCTCGAGAAAGCGCAAAAATTAGGAATTTCCATATCAAGTCATCTTTGACGCTGCCAGCCTTTCAACTTTCATTTTGTTTCGTGGTTTGCCAATGGTTTGTATGCGGTAAACTACATCGTTGATCCGTTATTTTCGTTGTGGGTTGTATAACAGCACCAAATCTCCTTCCAGAAAACCTTCCGAATTAACTGCTTTATCGTATCTGGCTTTCATCTTGTCACTCATAATCTTAGTTCGTTGTCTTATAAGATCATGTGTTTCCCTCAGCTCTTCCTCCAAGACACCAGTGGATTTCTTGGCATTTCTCTCCGCATCGGCATTTGTCCCAAACTCCAAATCAGCTGGCAGTCGAAGGTCATTGCCAAAAATTACTTTTGCGGGAGTTTGGCCCGTTGTCTCATGCACTGCCGATCAGTAAGCCATCAAGAATAATGGTATGGGTGTATCCCACTCTTTATGGAACTTGCCCACTACTTTCCTTAAGTGCTCCTCCAATGTTCTATTGAATCGTTCGAACATTACCATCGGACTGAGGATGGAATGCAGTTGTCCGTGTTTTTCGAATGCCCAATGTTTTACATATTTCTTTGAACACAGCTGATTCGAAATTCCTGCCTTGGTCAGAATGTAACTCCATTGGTACACCATACCTTGCAACCCAATTGTATATGAACATTTCTGCTACTGTGTTCGCTTCATGATTTGGAATTGGGTATACCTCTGGCCATATGCTGAAATAATCCATAACCACCAGTACATATTTGTTTTGCGCAGTTGCTAGTAGGAAATGGGCCTGCGACATCCACAGCGATCCTTTCAAATCGCGCACCTGAGTTATATTGCTTCATCTGACCATGAATTCGGGTTTTGGGCCCCTTCGCTCTGCTGCAAACCTCGCAGTTGGCAATCCACTCATTGACCGACTGACGGCAACCAACCCAATAGTATCTCTGCTTAATCTTCTCGAGCGTCGACGTGATTCCCAGATGACCTCCACTTGGACCATTATGTAGCTCGTTGAGAAGTTCGGGAATCATTTTCCTGGGAACAACTATCAGGATCCTCTTACATTGACCATCTTTACACTCCCATACTCGATGCAAGCAACCGGATATCAACTCTAAACTGTTCCACTGTGCCCAATATGACTTCGCAATGGGACTCTCTGCTGACATCTACTCTCTATTTGCTCTTTCGTTTCGTTCGATCCCTTGCATAACATGTGACAGATCTGTATCTTCTAGCTGACACTTCCTTAGTTGTTCCTTGTCTCTTTCATCTGTACATGTTATAGCAATTAGCCGGACATCTATAATGTCTTCTTTAGCCGCCACCTTTGAACAGTGCTTGCATTCCAAACTACATGGTTTTCGTGACATGGCATCAGCATTTCCATGGTAGTACCCCGATGCTCAATGGAAAAGAGCTTTGCTGTCGCTCGATCCACCGTGCCAATTGTCCTTCTGGATTACGGAACTGCAAGAGCCATTTTAATGCTGCGTGATCTGTCCTGAAACGGAATCGCAGCCCGTAGAGGTACTTGTGAAAATGTTTAATGCACTCTACCAATGCTCTCTCCGTGTAACGCAATAGTTCCTCTCTGGTTTTCCAACTGAACGGCTGTAATATGCAACACCTTCTCCTGTCCATCGACCAGTTGTGATAAAACGCCTCCTATAGCATATCCGCTCGCATCTGTATCTAGAATAAACGTTGCTCCTGGAATCGAATATGACAACATTGGGGCAGTGCACAAACGCTCTTTCTATGTTTGGAAAGCCACTTCTTGCTTCTTCTTCCATTCAAAAGCTTTATTTTTTCTTGTAAGCTCGTAGAGGCTATATGCTACGCTGGCAAAGTTTGGTACAAACCAGCGGTAATATGTGCACAGCCCAAGGAAACTTCTTAATTCATGCCAGATCTGTGGTCTTGGCCAATCCGTTACAGCTTCCATCTTTTCATTCGCAGTGCAGATGCCCTCTGTCGTTACCTCATGACCCAAATAATTTACTTCCTTTTCAAACAGCGAACACTCTTTTGGACTTAGTTTCAGACCAACGCCAGCTATTCTCAGGAAAACTTCCTCCAAGTTCTTAAGATCTTCACCAAAGTTCTTGCCCAATACGATGATGTCGTCCAGGTACACCAAGCATGTTTTCCAATTTAGTCTTTTCAATACCTGATCCATGAGTCTCCCGAAAGTAGCTGGTGCATTACAAAGTCCAAAAGGCATCACTGTAAATTGCGAAAGACCATCACCGACAATGAAGGCTGTTTCTCTTTGCCAGTAGCGGCTTTTCAAGTCCAGTGTGGAAATCCATTTCGTACTAGATAGCGAGTCCAGAGTATCGTCAATTGTTGGCAATGGGTAGCTATCCTTTTTCGTAACGTCTTTCAACTTGCGGTAGTCCACGCAAAACCTCGCTTTTCCATCCTTCTTCTTCACAAGTAACATCGGTGAGCTCCATGGACTTGCTGATGGCTCGATGAGGCCGCTGTCGCTCATTTCTTGTACGATTTTACTCACACCTTCCCGTTTCGCCAGTGGAACATCACGAGGAGCTTTAAGGATCGGCCTCGAATCTCCAGTGTCAATTTGGTGTTTCACTACGTTGGTGCGGCCTAGTTTGGAGCCATCTTAGTAAAATATGTTCGCGTACTTTAGGAGCAGTTGTTTTGCCTTACTCTGATAGGCTTCCTCTAGCCCCTCCGTCCATGCCGCAACATCATTTTTAAAGATCAGTATTACTAGTTGAAACGTGTTCCTGGAGCTGTTCACAGTTAATAACAACTCAGCCTATTGGCATCTTCCCAAAATAGCTCCTTTCGTCAGTTTGAGTGATAACTTGAACCCATTGAGTACCCTTACCGGAATACGTCCATCTTGTTTTGCCATAGCCAGGGTTTTTCCTAGAAGTACGTTCGATGTTGACTTGTTTGCTGCTTCGACAACCCACAATTTGTTTGTCCCACAATCTCCATCAACCTTTGCCTAGATGACTGCTTCTGATTTTGGTGGTATTTGCTGACTCTCTTCCAACAGCACTCGTTTACTGTAGTAGCCTCTCTCGTAGCCGAAATTAAGTGGCACATCCATATTCTTATATCGCATCGTCTTGCTTTATAGGGTTAGTACTTAAATAACATGCAATGTGGCCTGGCTTTCCACACTTAAAGCATTTGACGGCACCATCGTTTTTCTGCTGCGTTCCTTTTATTGCTTCTAAAATTTTGTCTACCCAGTCTGGCCTTTCCACTTCCACGCGATGAGCTTTTTATGCGGGCTTACTCATAAGTGACACGGTTTCCTGAGTCAGTGCATGGGATACCGTTTCAGCTACCCAGTCTGGCCTTTCCACTTCCACGCGATGAACTTTTTATGCGGGCTTACTCATAAGTGACACGGTTTCCTGAGTCAGTGCATGGGATACCGTTTCAGCTACCCAGTCTGGCCTTTCCACTTCCACGCGATGAACTTTTTATGCGGGCTTACTCATAAGTGACACGGTTTCCTGAGTCAGTGCATGGGATACCGTTTCAGCAAATGTTCTGGGTTTGCGTATGCAGCTCGCTTCCTTTCCACGACCCGTATGCCATTTATAAAACTCTAGATTTTTACCCTCTCGGTGTATTCCACGGGTGCTTCCGCATTTGCCAAATGAGCCAACCCTTCAACATCCGAAGCAAACTCTTGCAAAGTCTAATTAGCTTTTTGGTAGCGGTTTTGCAACTATATTTGGTATATCTGTGTTCGCGTCCGTATCGCCTCTCTAGAGCGCTCATCAATGTTTCATAGCTGTTCCGTTCGTACTCTGGAATTGTCTGTAAGATTTCAGCTGCAGGCCCTTTCAATGCCACGAACAGTGTAGCAACTTTATCTTCAGCACTCCAGTAGTTCACTGCTTCCGTCTGGTAAGCTAAATCAACGGATGGAGTTTTTACCTTCGTATTGCTTGCTGAAACAGCTGGGCGATTTAGTAGCAACTCCTGTATACGACCTCTCAAAGCATCCACCTCGGCCTCATTTTTTCCTCAAACTGCGTTATTTTCTCGTCCATACGCGCTTCGAGTTTTGTTGATATACGCGCCTCTTGCGCTTCAAGTTGTATTGTTATGCGTGTCTCTTGTTCTTTCAGTTGTGTTTCCATCTTTGATATAATCTGTGTCGACATTTCTGAAATACACGTTTCTTGTGCTTCAATCTTCGATTTAATGCGTATCTCCTGCGATTCCAGTTGTGTTTCCATCTTGGATGTTATACGTGTCTCCTGTGATTCCTGTTGCGATGTTATATTTGTCTTTTGTACTTCGAGCTGTGCTGACATATTTGTGGATATTTGTGATGACATTTCTGACATTTGTGCCGATATTGCAGCCAATATCATGTTCAGGTCTGTGTTCGCCACTGTCTGCGGTGTTTCATTTTTCTCCTCCAATTTTGTTGTCTCCTCGCCATCAAGATGAAAGACATACTCTTCCACGTTAATTGCTTCTAATTCCATTGCCTCTCGTAGTCGTGCCTGAAGTTCGAGTTTATTGCCGGTTGTGTTCAATCCACGGCTCTCCAACTCCTTCTTCAGTTGCGGGATCTTCTATTCACTCCACTTTGCCATGTCCTTGTTGTACCCAAAATCTTCGGAGTTTATTCAACAATTCCTCTTCTGGCACCAATTGTAACGAATTTAGTGAAATTCTGCTTATGCCGGTAATATCCCCGTATGCTTGTGCAGTAAAATATAGCTTAAGTAATGCGTTTAGTGCTTGTGCCCCAATTATAGCCAACCACCTAGTGTCTGAAAGACTGGGAAGAGAGCTCGGTACATGTTTTTGAGGATGTCCCATCGTTGTGGACTGCCGTCTTCTCCGCGTTGGCTGTCAACCCGACATTATATGCCCAGGTATGAATATCCCGAAGTGCCCGATCCATCAAAGAGCTAATCGTTGGAAGGCACTTTCAACTTATGACAGTTGCAACGTCATCTGCGTAAGCCGTAAGTTTTACAGGTCCCTCATCGAATATTCTGAGCAGATGGTTGATGACCAGCGTCCACAGCAGAAGAGATAGCACCCCTCCCAGCGACGTGCCCTGTCCACTGATTTCGTGGCCTCGTACAATCCCCATTGTGATGTAATCTTCCTGCAATTTGAATGCAGCCGATCCATCTGGTTAAGGCTGGATGTACTTTAATGTAATTAAGGCCATCCATAATCGCCCATTTAGAAACATTATTGAAAGCCCCGGCAATGTCTAAGAAGACTCCTAGAGCATTTTCCTTAAATACCAGGGCTTTCTCTATGTTTATTACCACCCTGTGCAATGCGGTGTCTATCGACTTGCCTTTGGTGTACGCAGGTTTTGAACAGAAATGATGTTTGAGCAGAATGACGTTAAGCTAATGGTTCTATAGTCTTTGGGATACACTTGACCGATCTTCACCGCCTTTGGTAGGAAAGCTACACGAGCAGTTCTCCAAGAGTGCGGTACATTATTCAGTCTTATGCATCCATCGAATATTATTGTAAGTCATTCCACGACCGCTGTACTTGAAACTTGTAGCATGGCCGAGAATATACCATCTGGGCCCGGCGATTAAACTTAGAAGACGTCTTCACCGCTCATTCAATTTTGGTATAGGTCGCCAAGCCCGGCACGACCCGCTCCGAGATCGAAGAGTGAGTGCTGTCTTTTGGCTCTTCTAAATCATCTCCCGATAGGAAATGTATATCGAAAGCACCTCAAGGGAGTCCTCACTATTACGTGGCCTTTCTCGTTCTCTTTATTAGTCCCTGGACAATGTTTCACCTTGCTAGGACTTTTTTGAGCCGTGCTGTTTCCCTGAAGCACTCTATGTCCCTGCAGATACTTTTCCATAAGATTCTCTTCGTCCTTCACTCTTGCAGATCCTCAGTAGATCCCTGTACGCGTCCCGGCACGCTTCGCTCTCCGCGGTCTTTGCTAGCTTAAACATTTCTTTTACCTGTCTTCTTAGCAGACTCAGCTCATTGCTCCACCATGACGGCTTTGCTTTTCCTCTGAATCTTCTTAGATGGCAAGCCTTTTTTTATGCAGTCATAAGCGTCCTTGTTAGGAATTCATTATACTCCTCCAGTTCCTCCACATTGGCAACCTCTTTGGGTTGTCCCAGTTTTGTTTCTACCTGTTTCTGGAATTTAGTCCAGTACGTTCACCCATGGTTTCTAAAGGTTCTTCCCTTCTCTACTCTCTTTAGTTGGATGCTGAAGCTGATATACGCATGGTCGGAGAAGGATGGTCTATCAGGAACCATCCAATCATACCTTGATATATCACGTTCGGAGCTCAATGTAATATCAAAAACATTGCTGGATATTGGACCAGTATATGTAGAGACATTTCCCCGGTTGGCTATCTGCAAATTGGTTTGCAGGATGTAACCAAATGGGCCATGTAGCAGAATGCCAGGATGAATGCCTGCTATTCTTTTGCTTAACGGCCACTACTACGAGATCCTCAGTAGTGTAATTAGGCAGCATATATGAATGCAACTGTTTCCTTACCATTACTACTGCTCGCGCCCGTCCTTCTGTTTGCGCGTAGTAAACGCCAAATCCAATGGCGCTAAGGCCAGAACCCTTTCCTCCCGATGAGAGCCACGGCTCCTGGATCACCGCCACGTCAAACAAACCCTCCTCAAGGGTTTGAAGTAGTTCGCTCGACGCCACTTTACTGTGTTGGAGGTTTATCTGTAGGACTGGCAGCACCATTGGGCTGTTGTCGCCCTACCATTGCCTTTTTGGTTTAGAGTATTCGAGGTCCCGTTCAGCCGCTCTTAAATGCTGTGCCGGGTGTTCCTCTGTGCGACTTGCAGCACCATTTGGCTGTTGGTCCCCTTCTAACACCTTCGTGGTGACGTCGGCTACCTCCACCTGCCCTTTTTCTCTAAGGCTGTTTTCCTTTTCGACTTCGCCCTCTTCTAACGTGTTAGGATTTTTATCTTCGGCACTTCTTTTCCTGAGTCGCATGTAAATTTTGCCTGCACCCCAGGCCATTTTGCCGAGCTGCGTGTACAATATATCCTCCGCCTGCTTGTCTATTTGGAAAATATAGAACTGACCTTACTCCGTAGGCCGGGATACAGTAAGTACCTTCCAATCCTGTGTCGATATGTTCGGATTCTGATTCTGCAGAAATCGCAGTGTATCCTCCGACTTCATCACGGATGGTATCCGTACCTTGACTTTTGGTACAGTTTGGATTTGCGCTTTGTCCACCACCTCACACCGCGCGTTCGTGTCTAGCCTTTTGAGATTTGGAACCACTTCCTCCAGCCACCGCACGCTCGCGATATTGTCGCACGCTATCATCTTCACACCATTATACCACGCCCCCCCCCCCCCCCCCCCACACAAATTCAAAGGTTGGATGGGCTTTTGGGGCCCATCTGTCCTACAACTTTAGGCCTACTTGTCTTGTCTATTTGACTGCCCTGCCTCGCGGCTGTGGGACTGGGTCTTCTCTGCCTCTTAAAAGCAAGCTTGTCGCCTTCCGCCGAACGTTGCCCCTCCATTCTGCCATTCGAAACTTCTTCCTACTCGTACCGGTTGCAGAACCGAGAGTTCCTCGTAGCAAACCTTTTGAACTGCCTTCGACCTACTTCTACCGCCTCATGGGCCCATTCCAAGCGCTCGATCTCCACTTCTCCCAGGCGTTGGACAATTCTTAGTGCTGCACGGTACTGCGAGAGAGCTCTTTTACTTCCTCTGCTCCGTACCCTTCTCCACTCTTCTACTCCGTTTTAATTTGTGTGCTTTTCCAACAGCACGGAGTTCATTGAATCAGCACTACTCTCGCTCCCCGGGTCCGACGCATCGCTTAATGCGTATTCGTCGTCCTTGGCTTGCGACTCAATCCTTCTCTTATCATCTTCCTTATTACAATTTGTTAATGAGTCGTTCATCTTTGTCGTACGACCACCTGCCAGACAAGGCGGGCTCAGCGGTCCAGTATTATATACGGGGAAAGAACCGTCAACCACATCAACGCCCCTTACTGTGGCCATCAATACTTCCCGAGGTGGCCTGGTATCGGGAAGGCTCCGTTCGAATACAGCCGAATTTATCCCCTGGCTGCAAATCATCCAATAGGCACGGTCCGCATAACACCCTGGATTAGGGGGTTGGCAGTTCTTGGTCACCGACATCCCGTCACTCTCCTATGAGGCGAAACGGCTTAGATGCCAGTCCTAAACAGCTCCGCCTCATAGTCGGGCGCTATGGAGTTCGACTAAGCCCTCACACCAACGACAAGGTGCCTACCCTAGTGAGGGGCGTGTTGGTGTTAGGCGAATGTAATGGAATGAAATCATAAAACTCTGCAGATTTTGTGTGTTGTAAGAAAATAACATTTGACAAAATTTTCTTACATTGTTTCATTTTAATGGTTTAATTTTAGTTTGCCATCTCCTTTTGACAATCCCTACTCCAGTGAAATGAAAAAAAATTAAAATAAAATCAGCTGATGAGATGGGCCAACTATATAGTGGAGCCATGACACAAAAGACATATTCTTGCTGATATTTGATTTCAAAATTGTAAAAATATTTAGGAGAGATAGAAATATAAAGGTGGGGCGCAATTAATTGACTATATATATATTGATAAGTTGACCCCTTTCCTGTCAACTTTCCAATCCGAGTAATGTGCGCCCCACTTTTATATTTCTATTTATATTTCTATTTATTTATTGGTTTTTTTTTTTTCAAAATATAATCGAGTTTTTGTGGAAACCTCAAAAGGCCTGTATGTTTTCCATTCTTGAGATTTTAAAAGTGCAATTAAATATACTTATCGAATAGTTACATACAGGTAATTCAAAATACTTTTTCGGACTAACGAAAAAACCACTTGTGCTTACAAAGAACTTCAGAACTATATACAGGTATCGTATTTGTACTTCAATTGTTTAATTACAAGTAATATTTCGAAATATTAACAAATCCATAATTGTTCATAAGTAATTCTATTTATATTAATAATAATAATACAGTGTCGCAACTGTTACTTTTGCAAATCCCATTTCTTAATAATTTAAATAAAAATTTTAGAAAGATTTAGATTCAGTATTTTTTTAGTTCCTACGGAATAAAAGTTTAAATTATAAAACTCAAACTTACTGCATCTACCTAGCCCCAGAACAGATAAAACAAACAGAAAATGCAGTAAACTTAACTTGTTTTTGGATACAACTTTACATGGTTTGAATGCAACCGAGTGTAGTTAGATATTGCAAGCAAAAAATTGACACCCTAATATACATATGTACATATTACATTGCCTGGCTGAATATCAGTGACAGCAAAACGAATTGAACTTAATTTATTGAATAGGAACCGATTGAAACGATTAGATGAGCATAGATACAACACAATTTAAATATATATGTACCTAGAAAAAATACTAAAAAAATAAACAAAAAAAATCGCATATACGCCAAAAGTTATATTGCGGTGGGGTTGTACCCCGTAAGCAGCCGCAGTTTTGCAGTCATATTCAAAACCTCGGAAAAGACCCCAATTGTTTAAAGGCGAATATGACAAACATTATATGAAATGCGATAAGCGGACCAAATGCAGCTTTTGTGGTAGATAACTCATAGGAAAGTACAGACCTCGGCCGCTGGCAGTATTTGTTTTCCCCTTACAAAGGCGAGCACTAAGGACAATAGCCACAATACGACAAAATCAGGGGAGGTATGAAAGGACTTCGAGAACCTGAATTTAGCGGAATATGACGGGAACATGGGCGCAGTGGTGGAAGTGTTGGACGCGGACAATCGGCACAATAGTGATATCAGTCTTCAAAATAGGCTGAAAGCAGAGGAGGTCGAGAGGGAGCTCGAGAACCTGGAAGTAGCGTGAAATGACTATGGTATAGCTGTAGAGGTGAAGGTGGTGGTAGTGGACAAACGGCTCAACGATGTTGCGAGTCTTAAAAATAACCATAAGACGCCACGACCTCAAGAGGCTGAAATCAGTGGAAAAAAACTATTTGGTGAGTGAGTGACGGGGATTATGGGGAGAAACAAACAGCTCAATGGCGCTGCGTTTATTATGCAAAAAATTAAACCGCGGTTCATCAGTCATGGTGGGGAAACACCTATACTAGTGTATGCTAACTAGCTTGAGCTCCGAAGACCTAGCGGTGGCCGCAATAACATCCTGGTAAATAGCCCAAAACGTCAAAGCTCCAACAGAAAAGTTGTATTCTATAGAGAAGGCTCTGGAATGCCAAGTATATGCCCTGGGTGTTTTTGTCGATACTGCCGGAGCTTTCAACAACGTCTCGAGACAAGCAATCATCCACCGTCTCAACTCGATCGAAGTAATTCCGGCCTTAACAGATTCAATGGGCACCATGTTAAGCTGCAGAATGATTACGTCGCAACGGGGTCTATGCGAGGCCACAAAACCTGTAAATAGAGGCACGCTGCAGGGTGGGGTTCTATCACCAATGCTGTGTAGGCTGGTTATCAACCAATTGCTTAGGGGGTTCGACGGAGGACCGGTCAAATTTTCGGCATATGCAGATGAAGATTTAGTCATCATAAGCGGCAGATGCCTAACAACAATCAGCTGTTGCTGTTTGGCCAATGTCTCTGATGAGAGAAGACTTAAGACTCACGATGGGCATACTAACTAGACACTGCCTTCTGGCGTCTCCTGCTTATAAGTTATTCCTTGGTGAACAGGTGTAGAAAGTGCGAGCTGCAGGAAGAAACGATTGAGCACGTCCTGTGTTCGTGTCCTGCGCTTGCCAGAACAAGGCTCCAGCAAGTAAGGACGGCAGAGTTGCCAGATCTCGAGGCACAACTTAAACTACGTTCTAGAAAACTTCTCGTATTTGCCAAGAGGAAGGAGTGATTCTATAACATAAGTCCTGGCACCTGATTGAAGTTCTTCCGTTTGGTCGTCAAACAAATTCTGGTAACATAATGGACACATTCATTCTATGCTAAAGTAGAAAAGCACCTAGTGGTCCTGGAAGTAGCAGAAAAAGACAAGAGCATAAGAGTAGTGGCGGTGCTGCTGGAAGTGGACAGACAGCTCAATGATGTTGCCAATCTAACAAAGACGCTGGTAGGGGAGGGGGAAACAGACCTCAAGAATCTGCAAACAGCGGAAAAATCCATTGCGTGAAGGCAGTAGCAGATAGTTCACTTACTTATTTAATTGGCGCTTAACCGTTTAAACGGTTATGGCCGTCCAACAAGGCGCGCCAGTCGATTCTTCTCTCTGCTCACCGGCGCCAATTGGTCACACCAAGGGAGTTTAAATCGATTTCCACCTGGTCTTTCAAGAGGAGTGGGGGCCGCCCTCTACCTATGCTTCCATAGGCGGGTTCCGATAGAAACACTTTCTTGGTCGGAGCATCATATTTCATTCGCATAACATGCTCTGGCCAGCGCAGCCGCTGCGTTTTAATTCGCTGGACTATGCTTATGTCTGCGTAGAGCTCGTACAGCTCATCATTAAATCTTCTCGTATTTCTGGTACTCGCCATCGCCAACGAGTAGAGGTCCATAAATCTTTCGAAGAACTTTTATCTCGAGCACTCCCAGAGCCGCTTCATGTGAAGTTGTCATGGTCCATGCTTTTGCGCCATATAGCAGGACGGGTACAATAAGTGACTTGTAGAGTATGATTTTCGTTTGCTGAGAGAGGACTTTACTTTTCAATTGCCTACCTTGTCCAAAGTAGCATTTATTGGCAAGAGTGATTCTTCGCTGGATTTCAGAGGTGAAGTTGTCGCTAGTGTTGATGCTGGTTACGAAATAAACAAAGTCATTTACTATTTCAAAATTATGGCTGCCAACAGTAACGTGGTTGCCAAGGCGCATATGCGCTTACTCTTCGCTCGATGACACCAGGTACTTCGTTTTGTCCTCCTTCACCATCAAACCCATTTTACCGCTTGTTTTTTCACTAACGGAGCGGGTGTTTAGGCCGATGATATCAATGTCATCAGCATATGGGTGATTCTCCGCGTGCTTAGAGTTTTGTGACTTTTCGAAATTTGAAATATATTAAAGCATTTTCTATGAATTAAATTATGTAATTGAGTTAAAATTATGTTTATTTTAAAGTTTCATGTTGAATTTTATTGACTGGTCATCAGTTTTATGAAGTTATAGTTCATAATACCCTACAAATGTCACAACCGTGGCATGTCCACAACCACATTTTTCATAACATTTTAGGTGGTACATTTTTTAATCTTTAATTACACGAGTAATAAGTCGTAATTATATTAAATACTTCACCTAATCTGCAATGGCGGCCACCGTGGTGTGATGGTAGCGTGTTCCGGCTATCACACCATATGCCCTGGGTTCACACCCCGGGCAAAGCAACATCAAAATTTTAGAAATAAGGTTTTTCAATTAGAAGACAATTTTTCTAAGCGGGGTCGCTCCTCGGCAGTGTCTGGCAAACGCTCCGAGTGTATTTCTGCCATGAAAAGCTCTCAGTGAAAACTTATCTGCCTTGCAGATGCCGTTCGGAGTCGGCATAAAACATGTAGGTCCCGTCCGGCCAATTTGTAGGGAAAATCAAGAGGAGCACTACGCAAATTGGAAGAGAAGCTCGGCCTTAGATCTCTTCGGAGATTATCGCGTCTTACATTTATTTTATTTACATAATTTCATTCAAATTGTTAGGTTGGTATTGCTTTATTGCACACTGGTTTGTGGCGTGTGAATTTTGTGTGAGTGTGAATTTTGATCAGCAAGTGTGCCCGCATATTTCCATGTTAATGTTTGCAGTCTTAAAATAACTGATATCTATTTTTAAAAACTGAAGAACTGGAAAAACGGTACGTATCGAAAAATCATATCACAACCGTGGCACTTGTATTTTTGTAGTTTTAAGTTAAGTACCGTCTATTGTACCATTTTTCTTTAAAGTTTGCTGACATAACCTTAAAATTTTACGGAAAATCTTGCAAGTCATACTAGTTTTTTTAATGTGCAATTTATTGTCAAAATTTCACAACCGTGGCAGATTTCAGTATCAAAAACAGAAATTAATAGCTGTAGCTCGTCCACTTTGAGAATCAATTTTAGCTATAAAAACTCATAGAAAATGATTAAAAATATTTGAAAATCGAATATTTTTGTTTTCAAAAATTTTGGTTTGGTAAAACTGAGAGCTCACGGAGAATCGCCCATATGCCGGTAATTGCAAGCTTTTATAGAATATTTTTTCAGAGCGGAGCGCCGAAGACCTAGCGGTGGTCGCAATAGAGAGGGAGAAAGAACTTTCCCTTATCCTGGCATCCTACTACATGGCCCATAGCGTGGAAGCCAGAGGAGTTCAAATTCAAGAAGGATCAAGAAGGATGCAGGTGGAGGCTTGTGATGATATTAATGATAGAGGTGATACAAATATACAGATTATAAATGATTAGCATAACGGGAACCCCCAAAAACAAAGTCTTTCAGGAGGATATTATAGGCGTAAATAAAGCAGCAGAAATTCTGGAGGAAACGTGCTTAAGCTGCAGTTACGTCAATAGATATATAGGTAGTCAGGCGGCGACTAAGGCAATAATCTCACACAGTACTTCGTTGGAAAGTGTTCTAGAATGCAAAGAAGCATTGGAAGAATTTTGTTCGGTCCCGGCTATACATCTATACTGGGTTCAGGGTAATAAGGGGATAAAAGGTAACGAAAAGGCCGATGAGTTGGCAAAGGAGAGTCCAACACTCGCTGAATCGATGGACATCCCAAACCGTTTGGGAGAAATGAAAAGGATACAGGGGTTGCATATGATCCATCAAGCAGGAAAAGCGTGGATAGAAGGGCGGGACTGCAAAATTTCTAAGATGATGTGCAATGCCTACGATATTAGACTACCAAAGTGGCTCATATCTCTGAAGAGAGAAGACTTAAGCAAAGACGTTAAACTATAAAGATGTTGCATGTGCGAAAAATAATGTGAGACAACCTTCGCAAAACTCTAGTAGGATACTTGTATCACTGACCACAGCAGAATGTGTTAAACTACCACTTCATGTATTTATTATTTAACAATTATTTGTACATTTTTTATTCAGTTAATCTTTTCAGACCACTAATTTTTACTCAATCTCTCTAAAACTCCAATAATTGCAGTTTGTGTGCTTAAATTATGTTACTAATTGTGTTAAAGTTTGTGGTGAGGGGAAAGTGTCCAACTACTATTTTGTTACGCTCCGCTGCTTCACACTGAAGTTCGCGCGTGCAAAATCTTTGTATTCTAACATCTTTGACCTAGGGCTCACGATGGGCATACTAAGTGGACATTGCCTTCTGGCGCCACTTGCTTATAAGTTAGATCACGTCGGTAACAGCAGGTGTAGGAAGGGTGAGCGGCAGAAAGAAACTGTTGAAGACGTTCTGTGTTCATTCCCCCTGCTCGCCAAGTCTGTTATGAGCGGCTGAATTGCCAGATCTCGATGCAGCAATTAAGCTAGTTCCTAGAAAACTTCTAGTAGTAGCCATGATGACGGAGTTACTCCAACATAAGCCCTGGCACCTGATTGGGGTTCTTCCGTTTGGTCGTCTTACATATTCTGGTAACACTATGGGCACATTCAGTCTATGTGAGGTTTTTATTGACCCGCCAATTCAACATTACCAATATTTGTTTAATACATAGTTGGCCTTTCACGCACTTGTTCTTTGATTGATCTAGATTCAACAGTTGCTCAGAGTTTTGAATTTGAGAAAACTTCTTGCTATTTACCCCATAGTGCGGCGCGGGTGTTTAGACCGACGATGGCAATGTCATCAGCAAACGCCAATAAATAAATATACTTTTAAAAATTATTGTTCCAGAGCGGTTAGGTTTTGCAGTTCGTAAAATTTTCTGCAGCATCAAAGTAAAGAAATGACACGAAAGGGGTCACCATACCTGAAACCTGCTTTAGTTTCGAACTTGTCGGGGAGGTCCTTTCCCATTCTGACTGAGTTGATGCTAATGCTGAGTGTCATTTTGCAACGCAATTTTGGGTTTTTTTTTTTTTAATTTAGAAGGTTGCAGGATCATCTCTCTAGTGGACTGTACAAAGAACACTGAAAGTCTGATCGCCATGCATGCACTCGTCCGACCATTACTTACATAGTAACTGCGTCTTTCAATACGAGCACCGGCGAAGTCGATCAGCCTCATTCTATTAGGTGAGGTTACCTCGTAAAGCCTAAACTTTCTGACTGTGGGTCAAAAAACACCTTATTTTCCTAGCCTTGCGTTGAAGTCGCCAAGCACGACTTTTATTTCGCGGCTAGGATGTGCTCGTATGTGCGTTCCAGACGCTCTTGGAATTAGTATTTTATCTCATCGTCCTTCTACTCCATGCATGGACGTAGATGAATGAGATGTTGAAGAATCTCGCCTTTATTTCTGAGTTTTAATTGAAACAACTTTGGTAATTTTCGACCAGGTGGATATTAGTCAGAAAACTATATTTGCTAGCTAGTATTTTTTTTACCAGTTTGGTGGCGTGAGCCCCCAAATAAAGCTGAAACTAGTGATAGAACTTTTAGAGAAAGTATCGATACCGGTACTCATATAAAATACTCGGATCAGAGTATCGATGCTGGTACTCATACTTAGTAAAAGGTATCGAGTATACTCGATACAAGTTTGGAATTTTTACCAAAAGTGAGGAAACTTTTTTTACAATGAGATCGTATGGTTTGAATTTATTAGAAACCAAGTAAGGTTTCGACGAAATCGAACATTATATATGTTTTTGTGTGCTCTTACATATATTTTAAGGATACATTAAAGAGAAAAGTTGTTCAGTTACAAAAAAAGGTTTTCTAAACGGGGTCGTCCCTCTGCAGTGATTTGGCAAACACCCCGAATGTATTTCTCCCATGAAAAGCTTCCCAGTGAAAATTCATCTGCCTTGCAGATGCCGTTTGGAATCACAATTAAATATGTAGCACGACGCAAATTGGAAGAGAAGTTGAGTCTAAACCTCCTCGGAGGTAAATCGCGTCAATTATTTTTTTATGGCATTAAGCGTTTTATGGAGAGATTAACTAAATAAAACTTATGTACTTTGTACTGTCACATCTCTACTGTTTGTTGTTGTTATAACAGTGCTTCGCCCCATCCAATAGGTGTGTCCACTCCCAAAATATCATCAGCATCCTCTAACGGGAGTCCAAGGAAACCTGCAGTTTCAACAGGCGATGTACCACAGAGAAAGAAGTGTTTGAGGCGTTGGTTTCACACAACAATTGAAAAGATGGTTTTTGTCATGTAGGGACACTTCGTAAGCAGGATATACATTATGTGTGTCGGTGTTGATCCTGGATAGGTAAGAGTTTAACCTGTTACAGTATCCAGACCGAAGTTGAGCTAGAGTGGCGTGCGTATCTCTAGGAAGATTGTCTCCCTCATGGTATTTAACTCTAAGAACGCGGTTCGCCGGGCAATTACGGGCATAGAGGTCGGCCGCCTTTTTGGATATCACTGAAGAACTTTTTGTATTCTTCTACTACATACGGCTGAGATCCTGGCTGGTAGAGCTCTTTAATGAAAAGATGCCTGTTGGGATGCCCAGGCTTCTGTGTATTCAACAGAAACTGTTTGTAATGGGGAGTACTCTCGTCTCGGTGTTTTGACAGGCCTGTATTTTCTTTCAGTGAGTAACTTTTAAGTTTGGCGACCATATCGGGGACACGTAAGTGGTAATGAGCGTCTCTTTATCTCTACCCCAAGTGCTGCCGGCAAGAAATTTGACGACTTTGGATTGTAGGTACAATTTCGGATGCATGTTCGCCAAAATTTAGATCATGATCGAACGTCACCTAACATTTGTTTTGTGTATGTTGTAAATAAGGATGTTTACGATTTGGTCGGGGTGACATTGTCCTTCGCGAGGGGAAACAGCGGGAAATATTATGTAGACAAAAATAAAATAAAAAATAAATGTAAGGCGCGATAACCTCCGAAGAAATTTTAGGCCGAGCTTCTCTTCCAATTTGCGTCGTGCTCCTTTTTAATTTTTCGTACAAATTGGCGGGATGGGACCTACTTGTTTTATTCCGACTCCGAACGGCATCTGCGAGGCAGATGAGTTTTCACTGAGAGCTTTTCATGGCAGAAATACACTCGGAGTGCTTGCCAAACACTGCCGAGGGGCGACCCCGCTTAGAAAAATTATTTTCTAATTGAAAAACCTTATTTCTAAAATTTTGATGTTGCTTTGCCCGGGGTGTGAACCCATTCGGTGTGGTAGGCGGAGCACGCTACTATCACACCACGGTGGTAGATAGTTGTTCATTTTATTACATAGCTCATTGTTGGGTGAGCCGGGAGCTGTAGCCATTATCGTGCAGTCATCGACGTAGGAAACAATGGTAACCTCTTCTGGTGGCGAAGGGAGCTTCGATATGCAGAAGTTAAACAAAATTGGGTATAGAACACCACCTTGTTTAACTCTTCTGGGTTTAGATATTATGTTCGTGAATTTCATAATTTGCGGTCCACCTTTTGAGACAGGAAGAAGAGGGGACCCTTACAAGTCTTGCAGTAACGTGCCATTGTAATAAATTTATATTGGCGGCCACCGTAGTGCGTGCTCCGCCTACCATTCTATAGAATCTGGGTTCAAGTCCCAGACAAAGCAACACCGAAAATTTAGCAACAAGTTTATTCAATTTGAAAAATTTCGAGCGGGGTCGCCCGCCGGCATCTGTCTTGTAGATACCTTTCGGAGTCGGCGTAAAACATATAGGTCCCGTCCCGCCAATTTGTAGAAAAAAATAATTGGAGAAAATTAGAAGAGAAGCTCAGCCTAAAATCTCTTCGGAGGTTATGTTGCTGTTATTGTAGCGATAAGGTTACTCCCCGTAGGTTTGGGGAGTGTTATCGATGTGATGGTCCTTTGCCGAATACAGATCCGGTACGCTCCGGTAACACAGCTCCATTAAGGTGCTAGCCCGACCATCTCGGGAACGATTTATATGACCACATTAAACTTTCAGGCCATCCCCTTCCCCCACCCCCAAGTTCCATGAGGGGCTTGAGGTCGCCAGAGCCTCGTCTGTTAGTGAAACAGGATTCACCGCTGGAAGGTGAGGTTGACAATTGGATTTGGAGGAGCTATATATTGCGCTGGCAACCTGAAAAGGTTGCGCTACACAACCCCATGATTCTGGTATTTTAGTCGCCTCTTACGACAGGCATACCTACCGCGGGTATATTCTAACCCCCTAACCCGATGGGGGTTTCGGAGGTTATCGCGACTTGCATTTATTTATTTGGGTTTTTTAGCATTTATTTTGTTTTTTTAGTAAATTTTTATTGTGCATCGTAACTTTTTTTCCACTCGTCAAGTTTCACCACTTCATCAGTATTTGTTGAACCATTGTTCATTTTTTTCCATTTTTGAAAGTAGGCGTTGATATAGTCTGACTTCCACCATTTTCAATACCAATATATCGTCGACGATACTGCAAAAGCTGCTAACACCATCCAACAAAATTTCACAGTAGAACGAGAAAGCTATATGTCAAGGCAATTTAAAATGTATTCAAATTTCATGGAGTTAGCAACTTTTCATAATTTTTTGGAGTAAGTGATCCTGGAAAATAAACACATACTTTTCTTTTACACCATATGCAGAAATCGTCTCCCACTCTAGCAATATCAAAAAGTTGATTTAAATTAAATGGGGAGCTTTTACCGCATTGTCCACGATCGCAATTTATGCTCAAGTTGTGATGTTAATGGACTGAACTTTGTTGATCTTAAACATGTAGACGATCAGCACTTGGTAAAGTATCGCGGAAAAGTATCGAGGTAAAGTATCGATACTTTACTCAGTACTTGGGAAAAAGCATAGAGTACGAAATACTCAAGTATTTTTTGGAAAAGTATCGATACTACTCACTCAGTACTCGTATCGTTCTATCACTAGCTGCAACCTGTTGCAAGCACTAACATATGTAACTACACACTAAATCAATTTGCTTCATGTATGCACTAATATCACCCATTTGCGGTGTGCGGTTGTTAATTTTTTAATGAATATGTTACCAGTGTTATAATAGTTCCTAGTGTGTAATTATTTTGTTGAAATTTGATTTTTGTATTTAACTTAATTGAAGGCAATTAAAATTCGTTTGCCTGCGGTTGTGCCCCATACAGTATGACGGAAGAACTAAAATGAATAGAATTTCAGTTAACGCAAGTGTATTAACATTAAGTATAGATTTTAAATTACTAAATAACTTGTCTATGTTTTAAATGGTTTAAAAATTTGTGTGTTTTACTGTCACTCACAAAAAAACTTCACAAAAAAAATCTGGGCTCGTATCGTGTTATACGATCACGTATAGAAAACTATTTTCACTCAAACGATAAATATAAATCTTTCAGGCTTTTTGTAAAAATCAGCATACATACACTCAAAAAATTTTTTGTCTTAAAGTTAAGGAGACATGCTACTTTGCACAAAAGTTAGGAAATTTTCCTATTTTTTAGGAAAAACTTATGGTTTCAACGAAATTCGTTCTTAAAATGTAAGAAAAATCGCACTTAAAACAAGTAATTAATTTCCTTGATCTGATATTTAATGAAATTTTATAAATTTTTAGTAAATTTCGACGATACCAAGTAACAAATTGCTTAAAACCAGAAATAAGTACACATTTTACTTAGGTTTAAGACACGTTCCTCAAAATAAGGAAATAAGAACAAAATCTCATAGCAGGGCTAGCAATACGAATACATGTAATATGTATGTAAATCCACATAAATGTGGATATATATGGGGTATTCCATCCCATTTCGACCAATTTTGAACCCGACCCCTTTAGAATTGGCTGAAAGTTTTTCTTCTTTTTCTAGCTTACGAAAGACGTTTTTCAGAATTTTTTAAAATTTTTTCATCCAACTCAAAAAAAGTTATGAATTTAAAAAAAACACCATTTTTATTTTCAAAATGCTATAACTTTTTCAAAAATTAACCGCTTGGGATCTTTTTTTTAAATTTTTTTTTAAATATACTTTTCGGAAAAAATACAAATAAAATTTTAAAGTTTTTTTTTTGTAATTTTTCAGTTTTTCGAGATTTTTCGAATTTCGCCATCTTTTTTTTTCTCATAAAAAACTTCAATCAATTCTGCAATCATCCCCACTAATCCCGGAGACATTTTTTTTTATGTACTTGAAAAAAAAACTTTTGAAATTGTTTTGTATTTTTTCCGAAAAGTACATTTAAAAACAAATTAAAAAAAAAAATCCCAAACGTTCAAATGTTGAACAAGTTATAGCATTTTGAAAAAAACACCGTTTTTTTTTTTTTTAATTAAATAAATAAAATAAAAATAAAAAAAAATATCGGCCCACTCCGGGATTAGTGGGGATGATTGCAGAATTGATTGAACTTTTTTATGAAAAAAAAAAAAAATAAAAAATGGCGAAATTCGAAAAATCTCGAAAAACTGAAAAATTACAAGAACAAACTTTAAAAATTTTTTTGTATTTTTCCGAAAAGTACATTTAAAAACAAATTTAAAAAAAAAAAGATCCTAAACGGTCAATTTTTGAAAAAGTTATAGCATTTGGAAAACAAAAACGGTGTTTTTTTTAAATTCATAACTTTTTTTGAGTTGAATGAAAAAATTTGAAAAATTCTGAAAAACTTCTTTCGTAAGCTAGAAAAAGAAGAAAAACTTTCAGCCAATCCTAAAGGGGCCGGGCTCAAAATTGGTCGAAATGGGATGGAATACCCCATATGTATGTACATACATACCATCGGCTTGCAACAGGCTGGAGTTTTTCACAAAGTTCCGTTAGATATCATTATTTTTGTCAAAATAAAAGATTTGGTCAGTTTAAAGTTGGAAGTTGTGAGTGTCGGTGTAATGCAGCATGAGTGAAACTGATTTTTTAGACTTGTTATTTTCATTGAAAGGTGAAATGTTTTTTGAGTTATTTAAAGGTGAGTTAAGAGTGTAAAAGTGTAATAAATTGATAAATGTAGGGGAATATTTTAATTCCTTTTGAATTATTTTTGCACAGTTCATCTTAAATCGGACATCGAAAACTTTTTGTTAATATTTACAAATGTTATTATTTGTTATTACTATTTTCTCTAGAGCACAACATAACGTTAGAGGCTTTGAGCTATATGAAAGGCAGCCATTTAAGTGAGATAGTGCCAATAGTCTTTGCAAATATTACAAGGCTACGACAGCGAGTGCCACAATGGATCAACACAATCTATCAGCAGTAGTTTTTGTGATGCCATTGATGACGTAACTGTGGTAATTGTTGGAAAAACAGCCAGGAAACTATCATTAATTTTAATAGATTCCAATTTTAGACGTCTTAAAATCCAGTTCTGGTGGAGCAGCACTATTGAGGTCGTACGAAATATACAAAAAACTTTCAGAACCACAGAGAAAAATTATAACTTCATCCATTTGCGCATACATTCTCGATAATAAGATAGCAGCAAGGCCGAAATTATTCGAAAATATTTCTAAAAGTCTTGTTGTAATTTTTCCTACAGAAACAAAGGTAGAGTTTTAATTACAAAACAATAATTAGGCTGTCGTATTCATTGTAAAGTCTTTAGTTTCTGTCTGTTGCTATAGTTTCCAATATAAAATTTGATAACATAGCACATATGACGAATAGGATACATTGTGAGTACCCTAAATAATACAAAAAAAAAATTATTATAAAATATAATAGCCAATTAATTAATCAAAACAAAAATCTTAATTAAAAAAAACCATTTGTTTCAGGATACTTATTTTTAACGTAAAAAGGGGAGAAACCCAGGAGGCTCCCTATATGCTAAATATCACAACGAATTATATCGGTTGCGCAAAGACAGTTTAAGGAGAATGAACAACCCAAAATAAATTCACAAACAGTCATCCCAACTACTGTTGAATGTGAAGAAAACGAACTCTGGCTTCTATACAATATTGCCCCCTACGACGAGGTTGTACAAAGATGGCAACATTTATTTATCAACAGAATCCAATTTTTTAAATCTGCTGCATCTATATCTGATATTTTGGCTGAGTGGCCGATCTTGAAACAAAGCTTTGTCTACTGCTTGGTAAATGTTCTCAATTTATTTTATTTATATTAAATTATATTAAAATTTATTTTTATAATAATTTTTGTTAGCGATTTTGCGAATATTTATGAGCAGAAGCAAAATCTTTTATTAGAAAATTGGGACTCATTTGTTGAGAAAGTGGCTCCCATATCAACACGTACAATCAAAGATTCTTTCACCTTGGCTTTTCTTCATAAAATAGACTCAGAAAATTTAGAAAAAATTAAAGATTGATTTAAAGCTTATTGAATATGTGTAGTTATAAATGTTTATATTCTTTTTTTTAGATATCCGTGATATTATCATTTGCCTTAGTCTACCAGCTCTTCTAAAGCCGAAAAATAGAAACTGTAAAAAGAAAACAACAATATCTAACTCAAGGGACTCATTTTTATGTTACGCAACAAGCCGACTGGAGTTACAGCAAAAAATCAATGCAATCACAGATGAAGTTTATGGACAGAATATAAAACTGCAGCCGTTTTTGTGTGCGATTGGTGATGACATCATCGATTGAAAAGAGTTTTTCGTTTATTTCGCAGGTATATATTATAAATCAAGTAACATTGTCAAAAGCATTTATATATGTTTCAAAATATTTTGTGTGTTGGATTTGAAATATCCACAAAATTGTGAAGAAATATGGAATTTTCTAGACCAATTCTTTTTTAAAATTTCTAATACTAAAAACAGTTTTATATCTACAATAATTAATGATTTACAATGATTTTCTTTGTATGTAAAAAAAAAAAAATTTTAACTTGCCAAGATTTGTTTGTTCGTTTGAAATATTACCATCAGAAAAAACTAACTGATATTTTTGAATGTGGATTGATTAGTTGCCATCAAATTTTTACGGACTTTAAGTCGTTTCGCCGACATAACACACTAACCACAAATTTGAGCATAACGAAACATTAAAACAAAATTGTTCTTTAAATACATAAAATTATCGAAAGTTGATACCTGCTTTTCTTCATGTAAAAATCATGAAACAAAAGAGAAAAAAAATTCTCAGGATTTTGATTTGCAACCATTATACGAAAATTCTCTTAAATTTACAATTAAAAAATATGCTACCAACTTTTATCCCCGAAACGAAGTATGTAATCTACAGCAGGATATCCGTACAATGATAACTAAACCAATTTATGAACACTTAGAAATTATTTGCTCACAACTAGATGCCGCGGAAAGTTCACTAAAGCAATATTTTGAGAAAATCAAACAGTTTT
Organism: Eurosta solidaginis; assembly: GCF_040869045.1. Lineage (NCBI taxonomy): Eukaryota > Metazoa > Arthropoda > Insecta > Diptera > Tephritidae > Eurosta > Eurosta solidaginis. The sequence continues at coordinate 117,576,702 of NC_090319.1, read as the reverse complement.
ACGAAAATCCTTTTGACCAAAGAACTTCCGAATATAAGTTTGTAAAAAAAATTACTTCTCTCGAACTATTTGAAACACCGAACGTTTTCGAAATTGACAAATGTATTACATATAATTTGTCTAAAAGTTATAAGTGCTTAAATGAGTCAGCATCGAAAGGCGTCTTATTTCCTATACAATTTCAAATGAAGAAAGTTTTTGAGTTGCCAACGTTTTAGAAAAATTTGATGAAGAAATGTTCAAATTATCTCGATCAAGCTCGTTGAAAAACTTTGTTAATGGAAAACTTTGGAAAAACAGGCAACGACATTGTGAAAAGTATTACATACCTTTTTTATACTTTGATGATATTGAGTTAAACAATGCTCTAGGTACTCACACATCACCAATATTGACAGTTTATTATTCATTTCCAACAGCTCCTGTTTCTTCTTTTCCTGCTGCACTTTTCAAATCTGAAGACGTAAAAACATACGGTAATAGTAAATGTTTCTATAAGTTAATTGGAATTTGCAATGATTTGGGGACAAAACGTTTAGAATTAAATGTAAATAATACTAATAGAAAAGTTTACTTTTCCTTGGGACTAGTGCTAGGAGACAACTTAGTTTTGAACAATATTTTAGGGTTTTCTCGTTCGTTTTCCGCAAATTACTTTTGCAGGTTTTGTAAAGCAAGCAAAAATGAAACAAAACCCCAATTTGAAGCAAATACTTTGTTAATGCGCACGAAGAATAATTATGATGAGGACACTCTCTTATGAGATGTTAAAAAACATGAATAAATGAGAAATCTGTTTTCAATAATATCAATGGTTTTCATGTAATTAATAATTATTCAGTAGATATCCTTCATGATATATTTGAAGGAATACTGAAATACGACCTTAGTCACATACTTTTGTACTTTTTCAAAGCAAAATACTTCTTTGCTTTTCTTGACCATAATGTTGCTTTTAGTGCAAGTAAAACTCCACTATTACGTCCCAACGTTTCGCTAAGCACCTTAGCTTCCTCAGAGGCGAAACTGCATTTATTTAAATATTTTTTTCAATTTACTAACGTAATTTTACATGAAATTATAAAAATAGTTGTTTAAAATTTCAACAATGTCCAAAAATTAAAACCAAACAAAAAACAATAAACAAAAATGGACTTACATACATATACATATATGTTAAATTTTCTATTATAAAAACATATCGCTGATACCATCTATATGTGGTAGAATTGTCAAACTAAACAACCGAATTTAAAGGCATAATAAATAAACCGCGGAAATGCAATCCGTGTCTTCTATTTACATTTTTTAAACATGAAAAAACATAATTTTGAATACGACAAATCTGAAATGGGCAATTCGTCGCCACCTATTTCCTTGCAAAATTTGAAAAATGACAGGCAGGGAAATGTTGACATTTGTACACTTTTTTCCGCTTCTAATTGGAGATAAAGTACCTGAAAATGACAAAGTGTGGCCTTTTATGCTTAATTTGTTAGAGTTATTGTCATAGTCAAAACACCATTTACTCTTACACTATTGCAGAGTTATAGAAGAATCGGGACCTTTGAAAAACTTGTGGACTTTTTTATTTGAAGCCAAGCATAGGCAGCTAAAAGCTTATGAAAAAAATACATGTTCTCGTAAAAATATTATATTATCATTACGTTTTAAATTATCTTTAAATTTTTCAAATTATATTTCCAACTTTGAAGACGAAATATATATTTTCAGTGTTTGACACATTATCAAATCATCAACAAAAGAAAAAAAAAAACCGATTTATAACACTTGCCAATATTGAGTAAAATTGATCTGATGGGTAAAACGAATCGAATGGGCAAGGATCTAATTCGTTAGCACCAATGAAACACAGCCTTCCAACGTTTTGGCTATGCAGCTGACTTCACGTTCGCAAATTCTTTTTACACACATATCTACATTTTTCGCTGGATACAGAAATACAATTTTCAACCTACTTAAGCTTTGTAACTTAAATTATAAAACTAAAATTAAAGTTATTTATTAAATAATAATTGAAAGCCCACATTGCATTGTACAAGCTGGGCCTTCGAGCCGGATTTCTTGATCTGGCTAATCTAATAGAAGCAACGGTTCCTGTCGATAAACAAGTTCCCCCAACATGGCTGACTTCGGCCTCTCCCTCGGTCCCTCGAGTCCAAAGTCCAGTTACAACAACATCGTTTTGAATTATTAAAAATCGCCGCTGAGCCTATATTAAAGGCCTCTGTAGCGGAGTTAACCAAAATTAAATTTCAATCGCGCCCTGACCACCTGGAACAGACTTGGGAAAGAATTGAACGTGAACACGAATTAATATATGCATTGAAATTTGAGGTTATAAAAGATAGCGATTACATAACCAACAATGTGTTTGCTAGTATGTACGAAGTTTACGATCAACAAAAAGTTTTTTTATTAGAAAAGATTGCTGACTTCAAGGCAGCAAATCCACACGACGGATCTTTCCTCGCCGAAACTTCTTTAGTAGCCCCTGCCTTATCCACCCGAGCAAGATTACCTGAATTAGTTCTTCCCACGTTCCATGGAAACTTCAGAAATTGGAGATCTTTCAGAGGTATGTCGCTTGTCGGGCGGAGTACGATTCTCGACAGTGTCACCAAGTTACAGTATCTTAAGCGAGGTTTATCCGGGGAAGCAGCGCGTCTGCTAGCCACCTTCGCAATCACTTCTGATAACTTCGTTCCCGCATGGAATAAATTAGTTGCACGCTATGAGAACAAACGCGTTCTTATTGAAACTCAACTTGAAGCCTTATTTATGATTAAAAAGCTCACGCAGCCGTCTGCAAAGGGATTATAAGGGTTGCTCTCAACTGTCTCCGAAACCCTGTCCGCTCTGAAAGCTCTTGGAACACCTGTCGACTCTTGGGACATCATGATTGTCCACCTTGTGACTTGGTGCCTCGACTCAACTACACGTCAGGCATGGGCGCTTGACCAAGGTGCATCCGCAACCCCAACTGACCTTTCAGCTCTCACCAAGTTCACCGAAGCTCGTACTGCTGCACTTGAAACCATCGATCGTCATGATTCCGTTAAGTCGCAAAATAGTAACAAGGCGAAAAGTCATGCCACAACCTCGTCAGCTTCATCATCGCAATGTTGTTTGTGCTCCGAGAATCATAAGTTAATTCAATGCCCAACCTTTGAACGAAAATCTCCTACTGAACGGAGAGATTTCGTTAAATCGAATCAACTATGTTTTAATTGCTTAGGCCCTCACGTGTTAAAGGATTGCTCGTCAGAAGGAACTGCCGTAAGTGTAAACAACGCCACAATACGTTGTTACACATCGTTTCACCAAAACCTACCAAATCGACTGTCAACCACGTGACAGCAGATTCTGATGACTTACAATCATCAACCGTTCAATAGAGTGATTTGCAGTCAAACAGTAGTGAGGAAGCTGCTGTCATCAACCATGCCACTGCAGGAGCTTGTAAAAGCTCCAATGTCTTGTTAGCAACTGCACTCGTAGAAATTAAAGTTGAGCACATGCGTCACATAGCGCGCGCATTGATTGATCCAGGTTCCGAACTGTCATTTATCAGTGAAAGAATGGTTCAACATCTTCCATTGAAGCGTTCAGCGGCTGCAATTAGCCTTCTTGGCGAAGGAGCTTTCCATGTTTCCACCACTCGCGGAGTAGTATCTGTCAACTTAAATTCATTAGCGACAAAACGATACGCATGTACAATTACCGCATTCATTTTACCTAAACTTACCGCATTTTTACCGTCGATAGAATCTAAATCCACAGAATGGGCTCACCTTAAAGGGTTACAACTTGCTGACCCAACGTTTAACACTTCTGGTAAAATCGATATGATTTTTGGGCTGACGTCTACTCCGAAATCTTACAAAACGGTATTCGGAAAGGTCCAATCCATACTCCGCTCGCACAGGCTACAGTCTTTGGCTGGATTCTGTCTGGATCGATCGCAGAAAATCCAGCAATGCCTTCAGTTCGTATTCATTATTGCTCGCATGATGACGAAATAAGTAATCTCATTCGAAGGTTTTGGCAACAGGAGGAGGTTACCACCCTAACATCTAAGTTGACTCTAGAAGAGGAGGCGTGCGAGACGCATTTTCAACGAACGCACACACGCACCGAAACTGGACAGTACGTAGTCCGATTGCCTCTGCAACAATCCTTTTCAGCACTAGGGGATTCACGATCAAACGCAGTTCGTATCCTATTTTCCTTAAATCGACGATTGACCGCGAACCCGGAATACGCCCGAATGTATACCGAATTTTTGAACGATTACGAAACCAATCTTCACATGTCCAAAGTCCCTGATGGCTACGTACCTAAATCAATCACTTATTATTTGCCTCATCATGGCGTGCTCCGACCATCTAGTACGACTACAAAACTACGAGTTGTTTTTAATGGTTCAGCTCGAACAATGAGCGGCAAGTCACTCAACGACATAGTTTACACAGGGGAAAAATCTTACTGATATTTTACATTATCGTCGTTACAAATACGTGGTCTCGGCTGATGTTAAACAAATGTATCGTCGCGTCTTGGTTCATCAGGATGATTGGGATTTACAGAGAATACTATGGTTGTCAAATGGGAAGTTAGGCGAATATTATCTCCGCACCGTAACTTATGGTCAAGCATGTGCACCCTTCTTAGCCCTAAGAGCATTTAAGCAGCTTGTTATTAACGAAGGACATCGATTTCTACTAGCGACTCCAATGCTATCACTCGGTCGATACGTAGACGACGAATTCGGTGGAGATGACACTATACTGAATTAATCAACCAAGTTATACAACTTTGCAACGCTGGTCAATTTCACCTTCAGAAATGGAGTACCAATCAACCGATGATCCTCACACATCTGGAGCCCAATCTTTTGGCTACTGAAACCAACATCAAGTTTGATTCAACAAAAATTATTCGAAACCTCAGCTTAAGTTGGAATCCCGAGTCTGACAGCCTTCATTTTTATAACAACTTTATTCCTATTAAGACCATTACAAAACGTAACGTTTTATCTAAGATTGCGCAAATATTTGATCCTCTAGGATTTATTTCTCCGATAGTCGTCGCTCCAAAAATTTTCATGCAAAATCTCTAGCTTCACAAGCTTGAATGGAATCAACAACTCCCTGATTCGTTACAAAACTCTTGGAAGGATTTTGAGTCAAGTCTCCAAGACTTCCACATTCTCACAATTCCTCGGCATCTAGGTCTTGCTAAATCTGCTTTAGTCGAAATTCATGGCTTTTCTGACGCATCATTAGCAGCCATGAGCGCAGTCGTCTATCTTAAAGTTTTACATGAGGAAAACATTACGGTGAGTTTGGTTCAAGAAAAGCCCAAACTAACTCCTATTTCTAGAATGTCAATTCCTCGTCTTGAGCTCACCGCAGCAGTCCTGCTCACTCGACTAACGCATAACGTTATTGATGCGTTCAATTTTTCATCGGGCTCTGTCTGCCTTTGGACTGATTCATCAATCACCCTCACTTGGCTCACGAACCATCCTTCAAAATGGAAGGACTTTGTAGCAAATCGAGTGAGCTTCGTTCAAGAAAGGCTACCAACGGCAAGTTGGAGGTTTGTTCCGGGTAAGGAAAACCCCGCAGATTGTGCATCACGTGGTGTGACGCCTCGTCAATTACATTCACGCGAACTCTGGTGACCCGGTCCCTAGTGGCTTAAGTTGGATAGCTCGGTTTGGCCGACGAATAAGTTCACTCAATCCCAACAAGCAGAAACAGAAGCAAGGAAAAAGAAAGACAAATCCACATTTCACACCAAAACAGATTATTCCGAATCAGTATTACTCGACTACTATTCGGACTTAACCAAATTATTACACGTGACCTCATGGTATTTCCGATTAGCGAAATGCAGGATTCTTTACAATTTTGGATAAAATTCGTCCAGCATATTACTTTCAAGGAAGAAATAAAGCTTCTAGCTAAAACCAAAACCACGGTTGCAAAAACTTATAGTTCCATTCGCAACCTCAATCCATTTGTAGACTCTAACGGCTTTCTTTGAGTTGGGGGACGCCTCGAAAACTCCGCATTACCATATGACGCAAAAAATCCATATATTTTACCACGAAATTCTAACTTAGCAAAGCTGATTATTCTAGACACCCACCCAACAAAAGAAAAACAAAACAAAAGAAAAAAAACCGATTTATACCACTTGCCAGTATTAAGTAAAAATGATCTGATGGGTAAAACGAATCGGATGGGCAAGGATCCAATTCGTTAGCCCCAACGGAACACAGCCTTGCAACGTTTTGGCTATGCAGGTGACTTCACGTTCGCAAATTCTTTTTACACACATCTCTAGATTTTTCGCTGGATACAGAAATACAATTTTCAACTTACTTAAGCTTTGTAACTTAAATTATAAAACTAAAATTAAAGTTATTTATTAAATAATAATTGAAAACCAACAAAGCTGAGTTTTCTTACATTGCGTGAAGATAAAAGAAGGTAATCACGTTTCAGCGACCGTACCATATCGCGCCTGCGAATTTATATACAATCCACTGTAATTGCCACCAGAAGGTAGCGTGCGCCAGTATTTGCCGAATAACCTCAATCGGACTTTGTTCCTGCCATCCACGTAAGTGATAAAACAAATTTCCTTTTTTGACAAGTTCACGTAATGTAAGAAAACTCAGCTTTGTTGGCTATCAATTATTATTTAATAAATAACTGTAATTTTAGTTTTATAATTTAAGTTACAAAGCTTAAGTAGGTTGAAAATTGTATTTCTGTATCCAGCAAAAAATGTAGAGATGTGTGTAAGAAGAATTTGCGAACGTGAAGTCAGCTGCATAGCCAAAACGTTGGAAGGCTGTGTTCCATTGGTGCTAACGAATTGGATCCTTGCACATCCGATTCGTTTTGTCCATCAGGTGAAGAATGAGGTGTATACGCTTTTACAGCATATTTCTTTAATAAAATATGAAAAACATTTATTATCGTATATGCTAGCAGCAGAAATATACAATTTTAAAGTCGTTCATTAAAAAAAAATGTCGTACCCACCAATAAAGGCACATATATTAAATAAGAATATGTATGTGAAACTTAAATATTATTTCTAAACATTTTGTAAAAATCTTTATTAATAACAATTTAAATAAATGTACATAAATATATGAAAAATTTGTTTACTGAGTAAAATATTTACTTCTATAAAGGAAAAAATATCATAAAAGTAAGTATGATATAGACTCATATTAGTACTAAAATTAAGTTGCTTTATCTACGTGTATTGAGGCCAACATATCTTTAAAATTGCAAAAATTTTAAGTATCACTTATACTTGAATTGAGGAAAAATATTTCTTTGTTTAAAGTACAATTGTTAATAAAGTTAAAAAATATTTCCTTGGCCTGTGCTTATTCAGCTTAAGTAAATGATATCCTTTATTCGAGAACGATAATGCTTTAGTGCAATTTTGTTCCCTTCTTGTCCTTAAATTTATATGGGGCTTCCTAATTTTTAGGAAACCCTTTTTTTGAGTGTACACAATGCATTAAATCAGCACTTGGAGCAATTATTGAGGGAAGCCGTTAACGTCATCTTAAACTGAGACAGCTTAAACGCACCCAGCGAATGTGATAATGTTCCACCGCTCTTCACAGAAGTTGCTACTGGAGCATTCCACGGTTAGTACGGGCCAATTTTTTTCATTTTTAGACTTTAACTAAAGAAAAACTATAACTTTTTACTTACTATTGTGTGGTAAATATCTAAATAAAAATAGAAACCTGCTCTTGAAATATTTGTATATGTATGTGAAAAATCGCAAAAAGTTAGGTGAAGGTTCAGCGAAACTATTAATATTAAAAAAACTACCGGTGGTAGGACTTGTATCAGGGTTTGTCAAAATAACAAAAAAACTGAAATAAGTGTATACGAAAACAAAATTTTGTTTAAAAATGAATTGTTTTTGCGGCACACGTCTGAGTTTCAGTTTCCAAATTTAAATTTTCCGTTGTATACCGAAATTCCAGGCTTAAAGTCCCGGGCAAAGCAACATCAAAAATTTAGAAACAAGCATGGCTCATCTCATCAGCTGATTTTATTTTTATCATTGCATGGTCGATGAGATTGTCAAAAGGAGATGGAAAACTCAAAATGAAACCAACACATTGACAACATTTTCTTACACATACAAAAACCGCTAAATTTTATGTTTTCATTTCATTCCATTCGCCTAATCCCAATATACAGATTTTGACAATTTGAACAGACATAATTTATTGCTGTACAGATGAGCCAACCATATAATTGAACCATGAAAACAAGTTTTATCAATTAGAAAAGTTTTTCAAAGCAAGATCGCCCTTTGGTAGTGATTTCGAGTGTATTTCTGCCATGGAAAGTTTCGCAGTGAAAATTCATCACCCTTAGCAAATGTCTTTCGGAGTTGCCGTAAAATATGTGAATCAGTCCCCCAATTTCTAGGAAAAATTTAATGATACACGACGCAAATTGGAAGAGAAGCTCGACATAAATTCTCTCTTTCTCCGATATGATCGCCAAGCCTAAAGGTTACTCACTGTAAGAAAATACAGGTCTGCCAAAATACTGTTGTTCTTGATGTAGCAGTGCTTCGCCCTATCAAATAGATGTCACCGATCACAAATTGTCATCAATATCCTCTAACGGGAGTCCAAGGAAACTTGCTCTTTCAACAGGGTTGGACCATAATGAGAGGGGTGTTAGAAGCGTTGGTTCCACATTACAATTGAAGAGATGGTTGGTGCCATGTGGGGACACATTGCAAGCAGGGCATACATTTTGTATGTCCAGGTTGATTCTGTATAGGTAAGAGTTAAACCTGTTACAGCACCCAGATCGAAGTTGAGCTAGAGTGACTTGCGTTTCCCTACTGATTTTGCGTTCCTCTTCTGCAAGTTTAGGGTATTGTTCTTTGAGTACAGGATTCACCGGGCAATTCCCGACATAGAAGTCCGACGCCTGTTTGTGGAGATCACTGAGGACCTGCTTGTGTTTTTTGGCTTCATACGGCTGTGTTATCAGGTGCCGTATTTCCCCATAATGCTTACGAAGATGACTACTTAAGCCCCTGGGCAGTGTTGCCTCATCAATCAGATGTCTGTTGGGATGCCCAAGTTTCTGGGTATTCAACAGGAACTGTTTGATTAGCATTTCATTTCTCTCCCTGATGGGGAGTATTCTCGCCTCATTATGTAGATGGTGTTCTGGGGACATAAGAAGACAACCCGTGGCGGTTCTGGGGCAGTATTTTGGCAGGCCTGTAGCTTCTTCCAGGGAGTAGTTTTCGGGCTCGGCGACCATATCGGGGACGCGTAGCATGCAATCGGCTGGCCAACTGATTTGTAAGTGGTAATGAGCGTTTCTTTATCTTTTCTCCAAATATTGCCAGCAAAAGATTTGAGGATTTTATTACGGCTCTGGATTTTCGGTACAATTGCTGCTGCATGCACCAAAATGTAGATCCTGATCGAACGTCACACCCAAGGTTTTGGGGTGTAAGACAGTCGGTAGCGCAGTGCCATTGACGTGGATGTTCAAAATGATCGTCATTTGGGACGTCCATGTCGTAAATAAGGTCGCCGATGATTTAGTCGGTGATAATGTCTGGTTTCGCGAGGTGGAGACATCAGGGAGATAGCCGTTTATTTTATTGCAAAGCTCATAGATCTGTGGGCCTGGCCCTGTGGTCATTTTTGTGCAGTCATCGGCATAGGCTAGTAGAAGTAGGCTTTGATATGTAGAAGTTAAACAAAAGTGGGGATAGGACACCACCATGTGGCACCCCTTATTTAATTCTTCTTGGTTTATTTAATAATTTGGGAAAAATTTAAACAACGTGACATCAGGACGGACAAGGCGACAGCTGTTTCGATTATACCTTGTAAATCTCTTCAAAGCATTTTCTCCCGGGAGTGGGAGTCGAACCCGCACTCCTACGATAGTTGAAATGGTTACAAACGCATTCAACTACGTCATGCCTCAGTTGTTGTAAAGTTTTTCCCAATTTCTTTCTTTTTTTTGCATATTTTAATCTTTTACACATTGCATACTTCGTATGCAATTATGTGTTAAAGCTATGCTTGGTACGGCGGTTTTCAAAGAAACTTTGGTATTGTATTTTTATACTCAGTTGAGCAGAGCTCACAGAGTATATTAAGTTTGATTGGATAACGGTTGGTTGTACATATATAAAGGAATCGAGATAGATATAGACTTCCATATATCAAAATAATCAGGATCGAAAAAAAATTCGATTGAGCCATGTCCGTCCGTCCGTCCGTCCGTCCGTTAACACGATAACTTGAGTAAATTTTGAGGTATCTTGATGAAATTTGGTATGTAGGTTCCTGAGCACTCATCTCAGATCGCTATTTAAAATGAACGATATCGGACTATAACCACGCCCACTTTTTCGATATCGAAAATTTCGAAAAACCGAAAAAGTGCCATTATTCATTACAAAAGACCGATAAAGCGACGAAACTTGGTAGGTGAGTTGAACTTATGACGCAAAATAGAAAATTAGTAAAATTTTGGACAATGGGCGTGGCACCGCCCACTTTTAAAAGAAGGTAATTTAAAACTTTTGCAAGCTGTAATTTGGCAGTCGTTGAAGATATCATGATGAAATTTGGCAGAAACGTTACTCTTATTACTATATGTACGCTTAATAAAAATTAGCAAAATCGGAGAAGGACCACGCCCACTTTTAAAAAAAAAATTTTTTTGAGTAAAATTTTTACAAAAAATTTAATATCTTTACAGTATATAAGTAAATTATGTCAAGATTCAACTCCAGTAATGATATGGTGCAACAAAATACAAAAATAAAAGAAAATTTAAAAATGGGCGTGGCTCCGCCCTTTTTCATTTAATTTGTCTAGGATACTTTTAACGCCATAAGTCGAACAAAAATTAACCAATCCTTTTGAAATTTGGTAGGAGCATAGATTTTATGGCTTTAACTGTTTTCTGTGAAAATGGGCGAAATCGGTTGATGCCACGCCCAGTTTTTATACACAGTCGTCCGTCTGTCCTTCCGCATGGCCGTTAACACGATAACTTGAGCAAAAATCGATATATCTTTACTAAACTCAGTTCACGTACTTATCTGAACCCACTTTATCTTGGTATGAAAAATGAACGAAATCCGACTATAACCACGCCCAATTTTTCGATATCGAAAATTGCGAAAAATGAAAAAAATGCCATAATTCTATACCATATACGAAAAAAGGGATGAAACATGGTAAGGTAAGGATTGTTTTATTGACGCGAAATATAACTTTAAAAAAAACTTTATAAAATGGTTGTGACACCTACCATATTCAGTAGAAGAAAATGAAAAAGTTCTGCAGGGCGAAATAAAAAACCCTTAAAATCTTGGCAGGTATTACATATATAAATAAATTAGCGGTATCCAACAGATGATGTTCTGGGTCACCCTGGTCCACATTTTGGTCGATATCTGGAAAACGCCTTCACATATACAACTACCACCACTCCCTTTTAAAACTCTCATTAATACCTTTAATTTGATACCCATATCGTACAAACTCATTCTAGAGTCACCCCTGGTCTACCTTTATGGCGATATTTCGAAAAGGCGAACACCTATAGAACGAAGGCCCACTCCCTTTTAAAAATACTCATTAACACCTTTCATTTGATACCCATATCGTACAAACAAAGTCTAGAGTCACCCCTGGTCCAGAATGGCCCACTCCCTCTTAAAATACTCATTAACTCCTTTCGTTTGATACCCATATTGCACAAACGAATTCTAAAGTCACCTCTGGCCCACCTTTATGGCGATATCTCGAAACGGCGTCCACCTATGGAACTAAGATTTACTCCCTTTTAAAATACTCATTATCACCTTTCATTTGATACCCATATCGTACAAACGCATTCTAGAGTCACACCTGGTCCATCTTTATGGCGATATCTCGAAAAGGCGTCCACCTATAGAACTAAGGCCCACTCCCTCTTAAAATACTCATTAACTCCTTTCGTTTGATACCCATATTGCACAAAAGAATTCTAGAGTCACCCCTGGTCCACCTTTATGGCGATATCTCGAAAAGGGGTCCACCTATAGAACTAAGCCCCACGCCCTTTTAAAATAATCATTAACACCTTTCATTTGATATCCATATCGTACAAAAAAATTCTAGAGTCACCCCTGGTCCACCTTTATTGCGATACCTCGAAAATGCGTCCACCTATAGAACTAAGGCCCACTCCCTCTTAAAATACTCATTAACTCCTTTCGTTTGATACACATATTGCGCAAACGAATTCTAGAGTCACCCCTGGCCCACCTTTATGGCGATATCTCGAAACGGCGTCCACCTATAGAACTAAGGCCCACTCCCTTTTAAAATACTCATTAACACCTTTCGTTTGATGCCCATATTGTGCAAACAAATTCTAGGGTCACCCCTGGTCCACCTTTATGGCGATATCTCGAAACGGCGTCCACCTATGGAACTAAGGATTACTCCCTTTTAAAATGCTCATTAACACCTTTCATTTGATACCCATATCGTACAAACGCATTCTAGAGTCACCCCTGGTCCATCTTTACGGCGATATCTCGAAAAGGCGTCCATCTATAGAACTTAGGTCCACGCCCTTTTAAAATACTCATTAATACCTTTCATTTGAAACCCATATCGTACAAACGCTTTCTAGAGTCAACCCTGATCCACCTTTATGGCTATATCCCTAAACGGCGTCCACCTATAAAACTATGGCCCACTCCCTCATAAAATACTCTTCAATGCCTTTCATTTGATACACATGTCATACAAACACATTCCAGGGTTTCCCTCGGTTCATTTTCCTACATGGTTATTTTCCCTTATGTTGTCGCCATAGCTCTCAACTGAGTATGTAATGTTCGGTTACACCCGAACTTAAACTTCCTTACTTGTTCTATTTATAGAACTACAACGAATTAACCAATTTTGTCTGTTTGTATGATTCAATTTGGGATTGACCGTATTGCTTCTTTTAAATGTATGAAAACATTTATTTGAAGCAATTTTTTAATTTCTTATAATTTATTTAATAATTTGGGAAAAATTTAAATAACGTGACATCAGGACTCTTCTTCTTGGTTTTGATGTTGTGTTTCTAAATTGCGCCCATGCCTGCCGGCCACCCAGATAATTTGCGGTCCACATTTTAAGACATGGGGGAAGGGTAGACTCTTCCAGGTCTTGCAGTAACGTGCCATGGTTGACCGCATCAAAAGCTTTTGATAGGTCTAGCGCAACGAGTACTGCTCTATGGTGGGGGTTTTGATTTAAACCGCAATTTATCTGGGTGCTAATGGAATTTAGCGCAATGGTTGTGCTATGAAGTTTTCTAAAGCCATGCTGATGACAGGCTAGTTACAAATTTACTTTGAAATAGGGGAGCGAAATGACTTCAAGCGTCTTGGCTACTCGCAATAGGGGAGATATCGGGAGATATGACTCTCCTATGTTAGCTGGTTTCCCAGGCTTTAGTATCGGGACCACCTTGACCATTTTCCGCTTTTCGGGGATGACAAAGGTGGACAGAGACAGGTCGAAGACATGTGCTAAATATTTGAAACCCTCTTTTCCAAGGCTTTTAAACATCGGCATGGCTATGCCGTCTGGGCCCACTGCTTTAGATGGTTTAGCTTGACCGATGGCATCCTCAACCTCTTTGGCGGTGATGGTAATTGGGGACGCGCTGAATTTATGTGTGTGTGCGTGTCTGTTGGCCCTCCGTCTAACTTTGTCAACCGTAGAATGCATTATATATGTCGCAAAAAGCGATAGCGCATGTTTTCGCATCCGACAGCACTTTATCGCCAAAGGCGATGGAAATTTTGTCGTTATGTTTGGACGGATTCGATAGGAACTTTACGGTGCACCGAAGCTTACCCACACCAGCAGAGAGGTTACAACGATTTAGTGCTCCTCCCATTTCGCCCGCTGTTGAAACAGCACGTTTCCTTGGGCACCCCTTGGACTCCCGTTAGAGGACATTGATGACAATTTGTGATCGGTCGCACCTATTGGTTGGGGCGAAGCACTGCTATAACAACAACAACAACAACAAATGTTTTCCTCAATTTATTGTATGATTTTTTATTACGTAATCATCGTCAGGCGATCTCGTAATGTTATCGAAGAAACTGCTGTTGCCTTAGCCACTGGGCTATCCTGCTTGTAGTTGTTTTTTTTTTCGATTATCTCATTTATACACTAAAAAAACTTTTTTAAAACTCTTATTAGTTTTCGCATGTAACCGTACATTACATACTCAGCTGAGAGCTTTGGAGAATTTACTTACTTACTTTGAGACAAAATAATGGAAAATCACCATTTAGCAAAATGAACCTAGGGTAACCCTGGAATGTGTTTGTATGACATGGGTTTCAAATGGAAGTTATTAAAGAGTATTTTAAAAGGGGGTGGGCCATAGTTTTATAGGTGGACGCCTTTTCGAGATATCGAAATAAGGGTGGACCAGGGGTGACTCTAGAATGTGTTTGTACGATATGGGTATCAAATGAAAGGTGTTAATGGGTATTTTAAAAGGGAGTGGCCCTTAGTTATATATGTGAAAGCGTTTTCGAGATATCGATGAAAATGTGGACCAGGGTGACCCTGAACATCATCTGTCGGGTACCGCTAATTTATTTATATATGTAATACCACGAACAGTATTCCTGCATTCCATGTTTCATCTCTTTTTTTCATATTTGGTATAGAATTATGCAATTTTTTTAATTTTTCGTACTTTTCGATATAGGAAAAGTGGGCGTGGTTATAGTCCGATTTCAGCCATTTTTTATAGATAAAGTGAGTTCAGATATGTACGTGAACTAAGTTTAATGAAGATATATCGATTTTTGCTCAAGTTATCGTGTTAACGGCCGAGCGGAAGGACAGAAGGTCGACTGTGTATAAAAACTGGGCTTGGCTTCAACCGATTTCGCCCATTTTCACAGAAAACAGTTATCGTCATAGAATCTATGCCCCTACCAAATTTCACAAAGATTGGTAAATTGTTGTTCGACTTATGGCATTAAAAGTATTCTAGACTTAATAAATGAAAAAGGGCGGATCCACGTCCATTTTGAAATTTTCTTTTATTTTTGTATTTTGTTGCACTATATCATTACTGGAGTTGAATGTTGACATAATTTACTTATATACTGTAAAGATATTAAATTTTTTGTTAAAATTTGACTTAAAAAAATTTTTTTTTAAAAGTGGGCGTGTTCGTCATCCGATTTTGCTAATTTTTATTTAGTGCACATACAGTAATAGGAGTAACGTGCTTGCCAAATTCCATCACGATATCTTCAACGACTGCCAAATTACAGCTTGCAAAACTTTCAAATTACCTTCTTTTAAAAGTGGGCGGTGCCACACCCATTTTCCAAAATTTTACTAGTTTTCTATTTTGCCTTATAACAACGCGCATACCGAGTTTCATCGCTTTATCCGTCTTTGGTAATGAATTATCGCAGTTTTTCCAAATTTTCGATATCGAAAAAGTGGGCGTGGTTGTAGTCCGATTTCGTTCATTTTAAATAGCGATCTGAGATGAGCGCCCAGGAACCTACATACCAAATTTCATCAAGATACCTCAAAATTTACTCAAGCTATCGTGTTTGCGGACGGACGGACGTACGGACATGGGTAAATGAATTTCTTTTTTCGCCCAGATAATTTTGATATATAGAAGTCTATATCTATCTCGATTAGTTTATGCCGTTACGGATTACCGTTATGCGAACAAAGTTAATATACTCTGTGAGCTCTGCTCAGATGAGTATAATAATAGTAACAATGGACATTTAAACAACGAAACTTCACCTTTTCCGCAGCTCTATTGCGTTCATGAGGGGGGAGTCGTATGTAGAAGTCCAGCAAGTGGGGGAAGCTTCTGACCGCCATTCACCTGGGAATGGCCACAGCGATTCTTTTGCATGCGGTGCAGGCAGCTCACTACCTCCGGTCGCTTGCGGCCAAGTATCCTCTGTTTTCGTTTCCCCGGATCGTCTAATCAACTTTAGCAGCGTTTTTTTATTAAGTATTCAAATTCAGGCAGTAGTTTTGAGGTAGTCTGTTACTGGCAATCAAAATTTTATTTATCAAAATCAACAGTTAGAGCCATAAGTATAGGTAATCAAACATTTTTTTAATAAATTTAAAGGTGTCTAAGCTTTGGTGATTCAACGGGCGAATAGTTTTTCGTTATTATATTATTTTGTTATTTTTAGTGGACTGTATAATAATTTAATTTTTGGAGATTTTTGTATGCTTTCATTGGGGCGAGCACTGGGGGCTCTAAGGTATTGGCTGCGGGTTGAGCCACCATAGTTTGCTTTGAAAAACCCCCTTTGGGATAAAAAATTTAAACTATGTCTTTAGAATGTTTCACTAACCAGTTGATAATTACAAGCACACTCAATGGCTAATGAAACAAACGAACGAAAAATGTTCATAGTTTAAGTCACTTAAACAAAAGGGAAACGAATTTTGTTAAAACTATTGAGGCTAAATACACTTTTGAGATCAGATTTAGTAAAGAAAGAAGTATTAACATACATAAATTTCGTCTGAATTTTATAAATAAATAAATGTAAGACGCGATAACCTCCGAAGAGATCTAAGGCCGAGCTTCTCTTCCAATTTGCATCGTGCTCCTCTTGATTTTCCCTACAATTGGCCGGACGGGACCTACATGTTTTATGCCGACTCCGAACGGCATCTGCAAGGCAGATGGGTTTTCACTGAGAGCTTTTCATGGCAGAAATACACCCGGAGCGCTTGCCAAACACTGCCGAGGAGCGACCACGCTTAGAAAAATTTTCTTCTAATTTAAAAACCTTATTTCTAAAATTATGATGTTGCTTTCCCCGGGGTGTGAACCTGGGGCATACGGTGTGGTAGGCGGAGCACGCTACCATCACACCACGGCCGCCAATCGCCTAATTGAGTATTTATACAAAAACTGCGTACTTTTACTTTCGAATACACCCTGAAAATATGGACTTGGGGGCCAAAATCCCATTTGAATTAGCAGAGAAAAATACTAAGATATTACTATAGTTATATGTTGCTTATTAAAAAGAAAACAATTTTAGCTGCTAAAGATGTGGAAATGCTTATTTACAGATGAAAATATGTACATATATGAGAAATTGTAAAAAAAAAACCAAAAACTTTAGTTTATATCAAAATTTTTCATTTTGAGCTCACGAACAATTTACCAATTATAGGCGACAAATAATTGTACAGCAACGAATGACCTCAAAAGCTGATAAAATGCAAAAGACAAAAGCAAGTTTTATTCTGTGTCTTCATATGAATTTGTTGAATATAAAAAGTTAAGCTAAAATTATCTTTAAAGTTTATAAAGTTGAAAGCAAAATATTTCTGTGATATTATTTTAAAGTAACCCAACTCGATCCCTGACAAAATATCGAAATTGATTAAGTCGAGTTAGGAAAAAGCAAACTATTCGCTTTAATAAGCAATTGACAATTGTCAGCCTACATGGCAACTCTAACCACTTAACGCATTTTGACAACAGAAATAAAATCGAAGAAATGAGTGAGAAGAGCAGTCTGTCGCGACCACTCAGAACGAAACGTCGTATTTAACACAGGGTTGGGAAATAACATTTCATGAATTGTACTAAATCCACTCAAAAAACGTAATTTTTTCGTTCAAATTAACCTGAATTTTTTTGCTTGTGGATTTACATATATTGCACTATTACTCATTCACTTTTTTTTTCTTTTTAGTACCAAAATAAAAATACGTGCTTAACCGTCCTGTTCATGAATAATTTTTCTTCTTAGTTCGCATGGCTGGGTACACGGGTACCACAAGGCAGTTCATACGTGAGAACTACTAGTGGTACCTGGGTATCTCAGCAATGACAACTAGTAATGAAAAACTAATTTTAGTAATAAAACTAATTTTAGTAATAAAAAACTAATTTATTAAAAAACCATCTTTATGAAAGTATATTTGAAAAAATTGTGTCTCCTTTTTGTAGACAACTTATTCCTATAGGATGCCACAAAATTTTGACTCGTTTCTATTTGTCGATTATGTAAATATGGTTTTCGAATATGCAAGAGGTACCTGGGTAGCCATCTATGAACAGGACGGTTAATGTATGTATTCATTTGAAATTAATTTTTCTTTTTATTTAGAAGGAAACATTTTTTTAGTTCAATAAGAGTTTTTGAAAAACATAAATATTCTTTTCTCATACATAAAACATACTATTATTACATAGGTATATTTTAAATATTTGCATATATGTATGTATGTTTGTTAATCAGAAAACTTTTCATCCTCGTCAACGATTAAACTTTGTTCACAACTAACTCCCTTATCAATTTGAATATTATAACAATAATGCCCCCTGTTCTTAATAAAATCCTTTGTTTTTATCAAAGAAGAAACTCATTCAACAAGTAAACGATTTCTACACCTGGTTTTAATTATATTCTGTATCGAAAATATTCTTTAAACATTCGCTGAAGAATGTGAAATTGATAAAACCCCCTGTGCAATTCTGTATATATTTGCAAAAAACGGCTCGTTCAGTTCATTTGTCAATAATCGCACCTTTGCCCAAAATTCAGAAATGGAATGATTTTTAAGAGCACGCAATTCTTCGTGTTCTGACAGGGCTCGATATTCCGAATTAATTTCCTCGATTTTATCAATTTCACATGTAGGATATAATTTAGCAACCAGTGGAACAATGCTAGTTACTTCTGATAAAATAGTTTCAGGAGCAAGCTTTGTCACCCAATTCAAAATTTCATTAACAAAGTCAATTTTCGTCTGTAGGTTTATACAAAACTCCGTGTCAAATAGTAGACAACATTTGGTTAATTCGTTGTAGTTCTATAAATAGAACAAAAACAACAACAAATACCAAGTTTCTCTGAAAACCGCCTTACAAACATGCATAACTTCAACGCATAACTACATACGTATTATGTGATGTGTAGAAGATAATATATGCGAAAGAAGGCAATAGGGATAAAGTTTACAAAGACTAAGGCATGACGTGGCTGAATGCGTTTGTAACCATTTCAACTATCGTAGGAGTGCGGGTTTGACTCCCACTCCCGGGAGAAAAGGCTTTGAAGTGATTTACAAGGTATAATCGAAACAGCTGTCGCCTTGTCCGTCCTGATGTCACGTTGTTTAAATTTTTCCCAAATTATTAAATAAATTATAAAATTAAAAATTGCTTGAAATAAATGTTTTCATACATTTAAAGCGATACGGGCAATCCCCGGTTAACTCATATAAAATAGTTTGACGTTTAGTTTAAAATTTTGAATATCTTGTTTTTCCCATAAATTTTTACAAATGAATAGATCTACTTCAGCGCCGCAATATATACTATCATTATCCATATGATTTTTGTTTACATGTAATTTAGATATAGAAATATTCTTTTTGATTTCAGTGAAAAAAGGTGGGTTTCATACATATGTATGTTATTGCTTGAAAAATCGTATGTGATAAAGACAGTGCTAATCGAACTACTAGTGCAAGTATACAGATGAAAGGAACGTTGTCGTTTGTTCTAGGCACTACAAATTTGTCACGTTCTTAGCACATTTTTTTTATCAAACAAATTTCAGCGGAGGGGTGATTTAAATACTACATATATATGAAGTCTCTGTGGACTGACCAGTTCAGGAAAAACTAACTTTAAGCCCATAGGTAAACGATGATACTGCACACTCCAATAAACTTTATTAGCCAAATCACCCACCTCATCAAATTTCGAAAAAAAAAATCACAAAAAAAAAAAAAAACACGAGCACCAAAAACATGCAAAACAGTTGACTCTTAAAGAAGACAAACAAGAAAAGTGTGCTAGGCATGGGGATCTCCATCTTCGAAGTCGACTACACATCTGTGACTTGATGTAAAAGACATACGTATATAATACGCAAAAAAAAAGCACTTCTCCGCTGAAAACTAACAGCTTTTGTCAGTCAAAATCATATAGCTGAATTAAGGCAATGAACAACAAACAAACAAAAAAGTACTAATATTTAAAATAATGGAATGTACTTATAACGGAGTGAAATACATGAAATACAAATAACGCAGTTCGAGCGTGAGGAGCGTGTGACTTATTGTTAGCGCGACCGAAATTATCCACAAGTGCAGACAGATGTGCGATTATATTCGCATTCAATGTAGCGTCACTCAGTGCATATTTGCATTTAGATGAGACATATGAAAGTGCACGGCATACGTCTCTGGTATCCTAGGTATCTTAAATAAGCCAAGAACGTTTAGCTTTTGCTTCACCTTCGCGCATATTTTTCAGTTGTACTGATAGTCCCTTTTATGCATTTTTTATACTTCTTATTTTAAACTATACAACGCACCGGTGCGAACATGGAAGATACATTGTAACATGAAGTATGTATATTAGTATATGTACAACCCAACAAACAATTTGGTTTGATAACAACTTTAAACGAATTTGATGTCAAAATCTTTTCTCAAATTTAAAACAATAATTCTCAACAGTATCAAAAGCGGCCGCCCTGGTGGGATGGTCGTTGTTGTTGTAGCAGTGCTTCGCCCCATCCAGTAGGTGCGACCAATCATAAATTGTCATAAATATCCTCTAACGGGAGTCCAGGAAACTTGCTGTTTCAACAGGGGTGAACCATAATGAGAGGGCTGTTAGAGGCGTCGGTTCCACATTACAATTGAAGAGATGGTTGGTGTCATGTGGGGACACATTGTAAGAAGGACATACATTTTGTATGTCGGGGTTGATGCTGGATAGGTAAGAGTTTAACTTGTTACAGTATCCAGATCGAAGTTGAGCTAGAGTGACGCGTTTCCCTAGGGAGAGTGCATTCCTCCTCTGCTAGTTCTGGATATTTTTCTTTGAGTACTGGATTCGCCAGGCAATTCTTGGCATAGAGGTCCGACGCCTGTTTGTGGATATCACTGAAGACTTGCTTGTGCTTTTTTGCTTCATACGGCTGTGTTCTCAGGTGCCGTATATCCTCACAATGCTTAAGCCCCTGGGGCGGTGTAGCCTCGTCAATGAAATGTTGGGATGCCCCGGTTTCTGGGTATTCAAGTGAAACCGTTTGTTCAGCATGTAATTTCTCTCCCTAATGGGGAGTAATCTCGCCTCATTGTGTAGATGGTGTTCTGGGGACATAAAAAGACAGCCCGTAGCGGTTCTGAGGGCAGTATTTTGGCAAGCCTGTATTTTCTTCCAGTGAGTAACCTTTAGGCTTGGCGACCATATCGGGGACGCGTAGCATACAATCCGCCGGCTAATTGCTTTGTAAGTGTTTATGAGCGTTTCTTTATCTTTACCCCAAGTACTGCCGGAAAGAGATTTGAGAATTTTATTACGTTTCTGGATTTTCGGTGAAATGGCGGCTGCATGTTCCCAAAATGCAGATCCTGATCGAACGTCACAGCCAAGATTTCAGGGGGTGTGAACAGCAAGAAGCCACAAAAGATTTATAAAAATTACAAGGACGTCGGGTTTTGAGTTCTAGCCCAGAACATCCTGTCCGATGCAACCATCCCTTGCACTTGACACACTGACAAGAGTGTGATCGTCCTAAAAAGATTATTTTCCGGCATACGCAGCAAAACCATTTCTCTGGACCGGGGTTAGGAGCAGGAGAATACGGTGCAGTCCCGCTGCAAGGATCTGCTGGGAGGATGACAATTTGTGGGAGGGACGCAACAAATTAAATGGGGTCACACTGAAATGACAGCCCTTGGTCGGGAAAAATGCCGAGTCGCAAACCTTTTAACTAGGTTTTCGGATTCCAACGATTTTCGATTGGCGTATAATTTGTTCATTAAACATTTTGTGGCAAAATTTAAAAAAAAACTCACTTTTAAATAAAAAAAAACATTAATAAACAAGTAAGGAACGCTAAGTTCGGGTGTAACCGAACATTACATACTCAGCTGAGAGCTATGGAGACAAAATAAGGGAAAATCACAATGTAGGAAAATGAACCTAGGGTAACCCTGGAATGTGTTTGTATGACATGTGTATCAAATGAAAGGTGGTAATGAGTATTTTAGAGGGAGTGGGCCATAGTTCTATAGGTGGACGCCATTTAGGGATATCGCCATAAAGGTGGACCAGGGCTGACTCTAGACTTTGTTTGTACGATATGGGTATCAAATGAAAGGTGTTAATGAGTATTTTAAAAGGAGTGGGCCTTAGTTCTATAGGTGGACGCCTTTTCGAGATATCGCCAAAAAGGTGGGCCAGGGGTGACTCTAGAATGCGTTTGTACAATATTGGTATCAAACGAAAGGTGTTAATGTGTATTTTAAAAGGGAATGGGCCCTAGTTCTCTGGGTGGACGCCTTTTCGAGATATAGCCATAAAGGTGGACCAGGGGTGACTCTAGAATTTGTTTGTACGATATGGGTATCAAATGAAAGGTGTTAATAAGTATTTTAAAAGAGAGTGGGTCTTAGTTCTATAGGTAGGTGGACGCCTTTTCGAGATATCGCCATAAAGGTGGACCGGGGTGACTCTAGAATTTGTTTGTACGATATGGGTATCAAATGAAAGGTGTTAATGAGTATTTTAAAAGGGAGTGGGCCTTAGTTCTATAGGTGGACGCCTTTTCCAGATATCGTTATAAAGGTGAACCAGGGTTGACTCTAGAATGCGTTTGTACAATATGGGTATCAAAAGAAAGGTGAGAATGAGTATTTTAAAAGGGAGTGGGCCTTAGTTCTATATGTGGACGCCTTTTCCACATATCGCCATAAAGGTGGATCAGGTGTCACTCTATAATGTGTTTGTACGATATGGGTATCAAAGTAAAGGTATTAATGAGGGTTTTAAAAGGGTGGTAGTTGTATATGTGAAGACGTTTTCGAGATATCGACCAAAATGTGGACCAGGGTGACCCAAAACATCATCTGTCGGGTACCGCTGATTTATTTATACATGTAATACCACGAACAGTATTCCTGCCAAGATTCCAAGGGCTTTTGATTTCGCCCTGCAAAACTTTTTCATTTTCTTCTAATTAATATGGTAGGTGTCACACCCATTTTACAAAGTTTTTTTCTAAAGTTATATTTTGCGTCAAAAAACCAATCCAATTACCATGTTTCATCCCTTTTTTCGTATTTGGTATAGAATTATGGCATTTTTTTAATTTTTCGCAATTTTCGAAATCGAAAAAGTGGGCGTGGTCATAGTCGGATCTCGGCCATTTTCTACACCAATACAAAGTGAGTTCAGATAAGTACGTGAACTGAGTTTAGTAAAGATATATCCATTTTTGCTCAAGCTATCATGTTAACGGCCGAGCGGAAGGACAGACGGCCGACTGTGTATAAAAACTGGGCGTGGCTTCAACCGATTCCGCCCTTTTTCACAGAAAACAGTTATCGTCCTAGAATCTAAGCCCCTTCCAGATTTCACAAGGATTGGTAAATTTTTGTTCGACTTATGGAATTAAAAGTATCCTAGACAAATTAAATGAAAAAGGGCGGAGCCACGCCCATTTTGAAATTTTCTTTTATTTTTGTATTTTGTTGCACCATATCATTACTGGAGTTGAATTTTAACATAATTTACTTATCCAATATATAAAATTCTTCTGTCACGGTTTTAGAGGCTGAACTCCTCCGAAACGGCTTAACCGATTCTCATGAAATTTTGTGAGCATATTGGGTAGGTCTGAGAATCGGCCACCGTCTACCTTTTTTTCGCTACGTGTCCAGGGTCTTGAGATCAAAACGTGGACCCGGGTACCCCTAGAATGTGTTTATACAACATCGATATCAAATGAAAGCTGTTGATGAGTGCTAGAGTACAGGATAATTTTTATACCCCTGGGTGACTAGGGTCTCGAGATATAGGCCAAAACGTGGACCCGGATACCCCTAGAATGTGTTTATACAATATGGATGTCAAATGAAAGCCGTTGATGAGTGCTATAGTACAGGATAATTTTCATACAACTGGGAGGCTAGGTCTCGAGATATAGCCCAAAACGTGAACTCGGGTAGCCTAGAATGTGTTTATATAATATGGATATCAAATGAAAGCTGTTGATGAGTGCTATAGTACAGGATAATTTTCATACAACTGGGAGGCTAGGGTCTCGAGATATAGCCCAAAACGTGGACGCGGGTACCCCTAGAACGTGTTTATACAATATGGATATCAAATGAAAGCTGTTGCTGACAGCTCTAAAGTTCATTGTGATATTCGATTTCGTCGCATCAACCTGGCAAAAGTGATAAATATGCATGCGAAGCCGAAATAAAGACAAGAATTAATAATACCCACATACATATTTACATACGTCCTATTATATTTGCCTGAAATTTCGTATATAAATTTGCCTATATTGGTATTTACGATGCTTTTTTCCCGGAAGAATACCAGAGACGGACTGGGACTGGGATTTGGACTGGGACTGAGACTCGGAATGGGACTGGAACAAAATACATACCACCCTCTGGGACTGGCAATAAGAGATGAAGAAGAAGGAGAAAAACTTGAGAGAATAGAAAAGAGAGAAGGAGACTGAGAAAGATATAGAATGAGACGAAGATGGAGATAAAGCGAAAAAGACGGAGGGAGGAGTGAATAAAAGATTAGGAAAAAGTGTATAGGGGTAGGGCAGAGTAAGACGGAAAAAGCTTATTAAAATATATGCAGAAAGGTAAAATTTAGGGCAGAACAACGTCTGCCGGGTCTGCTAGTATATTGTAAAGATGTTAAATTTTTTGTTAAAATTTGACTTAAAAAATTTTTTTTTTAAAGTGGGTGTAGTCGTCCTCCGATTTTACTAATTTTTATTAGGCATACATATAGTAATAGTAGTAACGTTCCTGCCGAATTTCATCATGATATCTTCAACGACTGCCAAATTACAGCTTGCAAAACTTTTAAATTACCTTCTTTTAAAAGTGGGAGGTGCCACGACCATTGTCCACAATTTTACTAATTTTCTATTCTGCGTCATAAGCTCAACTCACCTACCAAGTTTCATCGTTTTATCTGTCTTTGTTAATGAATTATCGCACTTTTTGTGTTTTTCGATATCGAAAAAGTGGGCGTGGTTATAGTCCGATTTCGTTCATTTTAAATGGCGATCTGAGATGAGTGCCCAGAAACCTACATACCAAATTTCATCAAGATACTCAAGTTATCGTGTTAACGGGCGGACGGACGGACGGACATGGCTCAATCAAAATTTTTTTCGATACTGATGATTTTGATATATGGAAGCCTATATCTATCTCGATTCCTTTATACCTGTACAACCAACCGTTATCCAATCAAAGTTATTATACTCTGTGAGCTCTGCTCAACTAAGTATAAAAAATATCTTTGCCAGGATATTTTCAGGCAACCCACTTGCAAATATATTTTCCATTAATTAAACAGATTGGCTAATTCGTTGTATGGCCAAAGAGGGTAAATATAATAAGAGCCACCAGTCTGCTACGAGTGGCGAGTAACTCGCTGGAAATCAAAAAATGTATGCCTAATGTTTTTTATGAGGGACATTTTTGAATTGTCTCCCAATTATCCATGCGGTGTAGGCACCTTATGCAAATGTGATTTTTGGAAAGAGAATTAATTAATTAATTAATTAAATACAGTCGGAACAAGTAAGGAAGGCTAAGTTCGGGTGTAGGCGAACATTACATATTCAGCTGAGAGCTTTGGAGCAAAATTGTCTTTTTCATGTATACATACAAATTGTAATACTAAAGAGTGGAGCAACTTGCCTTTGCTAATTTTCTTCAGCTATCAATTCGTTTTATTTGAATGTTCTTTTTTAAATATGAAAATTTGGTTAAATTTGAACGCATTTCTTTATCATTTTTTTTTAAATCACCCCTGAAATATTTTCGAAGCGCTCTTAATTATGAGTCCGATAAGAGTCCGAAATTGTAGACCAAGGGTT
The DNA here is from genome assembly GCF_040869045.1 of Eurosta solidaginis. NCBI lineage: Eukaryota > Metazoa > Arthropoda > Insecta > Diptera > Tephritidae > Eurosta > Eurosta solidaginis. The sequence continues at coordinate 117,550,623 of NC_090319.1, read as the reverse complement.
ACGTTTTTTGGAGCGATTTTTCTTTATCCTTTGTCAAATAAGGGAAAATCACCATGTTAGAAAATGAACCTAGGGTAACCCTGGAATGTGTGTGGCTGGCGAAAATCTTTGTGCCGGCTGGTAATAGTCAATACAGAAACCCCGTTAGGGGAGTGCTAGCTAAGTTCAGGAGTCAGTGCCATTAGTGCCTTAGCTCCTTAATAGCTCTGGCATATGTAAGTGGCTCTTGAACGTGGTCTCAAGGTGGGGGCCGGACCAGTGGTGTTATGCGTTGCCTTGCCGTGGCCAGCCTGGCTGGGGGCCCTCTGAAATAGCCCAGTTGCTAACGGAGCCCTCTGGGAACCAGGCCACACCCAGTTGTAATTTTGGCCTTACCCCAACGAGGCCGGAACTCGCAAAAAGCCTGAAGGGGTAACACCCATCAATCTGTGAGCTCGTGCGATGCAGGGCTCCTCTAGCAGCCGCGGCGCGGCTATTGCGGGTGGTGCGCAAAGTCTTCAGACGGCGCCGGAGCTTTGCTCATCGCCCATTACTTCTTCTAGGGGAGCTTTGGGGGCAACGACTGGACCTGCTGCCTTTGCTAGTAACCCTCTCGGTAGGCAGCTTGCTACCGTGGGAGCTGATAGCATGGGGGAGCAGCCCGCCTGCTTGCCTCCGGCTACGCCGACGGCGACACCCAAAAGAAGGATAGGCCACCTCCCTCACAGATGCGCAGTAGGCATAGGCAGGCGGCTATACGCATCAAGAAAAGGTTGGAAAACGCCCCCAACCTGTTCTCCATGGCGTTGCCTGGGGACGGGGAGGAGTTACGGGCAGAAATTGAGTGGGCCAAAATCACCGTCATGATTTTAAGAAGTCTGCTCCGGTGAAGGAACAGGCTTCCGGTAAGCGTAACCGATCGATGGAGGTTGCGCAGAATGCTCCTAAGATGCTTAGAGTCAAAGGCCCCTCCTTCGCAGAGGTTGCTAAAAGTAGCATCCTTGTGGGGTCTTAGAATCTAATCCTGAGAAGGAGCAGATCTTCAAAGAGAAATGGGACTGGATAAGGACCGAAATGGCCAGCTTTTCAGTCGCCTTAGTAAGGGAGAACCCTGGATCTCCACCTGCATGCAAAGAGGTGGGTTGGTACCAGGAGCAAGTCAAATTGGTGGCCTGCGATGACCAGAGGTCAGCCGACTTGTACAAAAAGGCTGTTGCCAGGTTGGTGAGTTCTACCCTGGTGCGATGATCAGGGCTGCCGATTTCATGGACATCCCATCTATGCCGGGAGCTAGGGTCTGCATTCCATCCAAGCCGGATTATCTGGAGGGAGTCCTTGAGGTCATAAAGACCTTCAACCCAGAGCTACCTTGCTCTAGTTGGAGAGTCCAGAAGCTGGAGAATAGCACCAGGGAGACGCGTCAGACGATACTCCTACTCAACAAGGAGTCACTGCCTTTTTTGCAGCGCGCGGATGGCGCAATTAAATTCGGATTCGACACGGTGAAAATTAAGGTTTACTCGAACGACCTGAAGGCGGCCTTTAATCCGGCGCTGGAAATAGAGCCAGAAAAAGCGGAGAGCGAGGAGGAGAAGGACACAGAACCAAACACGGTCAGTCCGACGGATGACACGTTGGGCTGGGACGCGTCTTCGATCTCCTCGCTGACACCGGACAGGCTTAGTGGTTATACTGGAGAGAAGCCATTGTCTGATGAAGATGGCGACTTGACAGTGGTGGAGGCGGTCGGCGTTCAGCCTAGTGCGGGTTTTTATAATCAACCTCCACCATTGTAAAGCAGCATCTGCTGCGCTGCTGCTCCAGTTTTCAAGTTCGGCTGATATAGCTCTTATCCAAGAGCCTTGTGTAGTAGGGCATAAGATATGCGAGCTGAAAGCAGCGGGACTGACGTTGGTGAGTGGCGGCACACAAGGGAAACCGAGAGCTTGCATCTCGGTAAGATCTGATACTGAATTTTCTTTTTCTACCCCAGTTTAGCGACGAGGATGCTACAACTCTGACGTGGTACTGAGGTTACACTGACGTCCTTTTACTTTCTTCACGAGGAGTCGGGTCCGACTGAGCTAGTCAGCAATATAGCTCTGGATGCCAAGGGGCCACTACTACTATCGGGTGATGCCAATGCGCACCACGAAGCGTGGGGCAGTGGAGACACGGGCGAAAGTGGTGAGTCACTCTTTGATTTTGTTATTTATCATAACTTTAAGATTGGTAATAGGGAATCGGCGTTTACGTCAACTGGCGTATCTACAGTGAGGAACTTCAAAAGAGGCTCTCAGGATTTATTGTTCATATTCCCCAGAACTCTTCAGAGCTGGATAATATGGTTCACTCGTATACGAACACATGCAGGGAGGCTCTTGATTAGGCCTGTCTAAGAAAGAAGTCTAGGGGTAAGACCAAACCACCATGGTGGAACGCGGACCTAGAAAATCTACGCAAGGCTTGTCGGAAAGCATTCAATCTTGCTAAAACCTCCAGGGAGGCTGAAAAATGGGACTCATACAAAATCATTCTCGGGGATTATAAGAAACTTCTAAGGTCGTCGAAGAGGACATCTTGGTGGAAGTTTTGTAGCGAAATGGAGACAGTGTTTGAGGGATCTAGGCTCAGAAAGGTGCTCCAAAAAGTGTCCCGAGATGCCTGCAAGGATCTGATGGGACATGGACAGATTCGGCGGAGAGCACCCTTTGTCTGCTCCTGAGACCGCACTTTCCGGGCGCTAGTGATGAAGTAATGAACTGGAGAGAGACACATACTGGTGAACCGTATGAGGGGAAGTTCATTACTATGGGAAAATTAAATGGGCCATAATATCGTTCAAGCACTTCAAAGCACCAGGGCCGGATGGGTTGGCCCCGGTACAACTCCAGCAAACAATCGAGCTAAGTTCTTTGTGGTTTTATAACATTTTCAAAGGAGTTTGTTCTCTTATCCAAGGAACGATTCAAGGGCCACCTTTATACCAAAAGCTGGAAGAAATTGTCACGTGAGCCCTAAAGACTTCAGACCGATTTGCCTGACATCCGTCCAGCTGAAGACTCTCGAGATGTTAATGGACTCTACACTATAGGAGTCCTTGGAGGGAAAGTTTTCGACATCCCAGCATGCTTACATGAAAGGGAAGTCCACGGAAACGGCCTTGCATGCAGTCGTCTCCCAGATCGAAAAATCCTTGGCGCACAAGGACTTCACACTCATAGCTTTTCTCGACGTTGAGGGAGCTTTCAACAACGTTACGCCCTCTGCAATAACTGATGCACTAATTGGCTTGGGCCGATTCGCGGCTAGTGAAACTCGTTCAGCAGTTACTGCTGCGAAGAAAGGTTCATGCCGACCTCGCAGGCCCAACGGTGGTCTTGGTTCTTCTTCTCAGCGTTCGTCGTCTTGGAAGGGATTGAGCATGCCGCTCGCTGCTGGTAAGCTCATTTTGAAAGGGATTTTCCTGAAGGAAGCGGGTGCGAGATGGATAAATCTTGAATCCTGCTACCACATTAAGCGCGAGACGCACGATACTTCTCCTTCTTCTTGGAAGAGGGGGCATATCTCTGGTGGTTGGACTTATAACCGGCCACATAGCAATCGGGAGGCATGCACAACGGCTGGGTGCTCCTTATAATGATTACTGCAGGAGCTGCAAAGACGAAGAGGAGATAGAAACAGTCAAGCATTTTATGTGCGATTGTCCGGCGCTTTAGCACAAGAGGAAGAAATCTCTGGGATCTCATTTCTTTGACGATCTTTGTGATGTGGTTAAGTTGGAACCTAAGAAATTCCTGACGTTTGCTAAACCGACCTGTTGGTTTGAATAGGGGACCTTTATGGGCCTAAGTGCACTGGTGCTCGCACCGGTGGCCACTCTAACCTAACCTAACCTAACCCTGGAATGTGTTTGTATGACATTTGATATCAAGTTATTAAAAAGCTTTTCAAAAGGGAGAGGCCCTTAGTTCTATAGGTGGACGCCTTTTCGATATATCGCCATAAAGGTGGACTAGGGGTGACTCTATAATGTGTTTGTACGATATGAGTATCAAATTAAAGGTATTAATGAGGGTTTAAAAAAGGGACTGATCCTTACTTTTATATGTGAAGGCGTTTTCGAGATATCGACCAAAATGTGGACCAGGGTGACCCAGAACATCATCTGTCGCGTATCGCTAATTTATTTATATATGTAATACCACGAAGAGTATTCCTGCCATGATTCCAAGGGCTTTTGATTTCGCCCTGCAGAACTTTTTCATTTTCTTCTACTTAATATGGTAGATGCCACACCCATTTTACAAAGTTTTTTCTAAAGTTTTATTTTGCATCAAAAAACCAATCCAATAACTAATCCCTTTTTTCGTATTTGGTATATAATTATGGAATTTTTCTTCATTTTTCGATATTGAAAAAGTGGGCGTGTCATAGTCGGATTTCGCCCATTTTCAATACCAAGATAAAGTGAGTTCAGATAAGTACGTGAATTGAGTTTAGTAAAGATATATCGATTCTTGCTCAAGTTATCGTGTTACCGGCTGAACGGAAGGACAAACGGTCGACTGTGTATAAAAACTGGGCGTGGCTTCAACCGATTTCGCCCATTTTCACAGAAAACAGTTATCGTCATAGAACCTATTACCTTACCAAATTTCACAAAGATCTGTGAATTTTTGTTCGACTTATGGCATTAAAACTATTCTAGACAAATTAAATGAAAAAGGGCGGTACCACGCCCATTTTGAAATTTTCTTTTATTTTTGTGTTTTGTTGCACCATATCATTACTGGAGTTGAATGTTGACATAATTTACTTATATACTGTAAAGATATTCAATTTTTTGTTAAATGTGGCCTAAATTTTTTTTTTTGTTAAAGTGGCCGTGTCGTCATCCGATTTTGCTAATTTTTATTTAGAACACATATAGTAATAGGAGTAAAGTTCCTGCAGATCATGACATTAGCATCATGGCCTACGGCCGATACTGTCGATCGGAAAATTGCTTCCTCTGCTGGTGTTGTCTCCGCCTCTGCCAGCGTTCTTGTCGTCGTCGTCGTCGTTATAATGTTTTATTATTTTTACCACGCATAGTGCGGGTGTATAACATATATTTTTAGACATGAAAATCGTATATAAGAGCTGAAATTTTTAATTTAATGTTAAATGTTTTGTAACAGTGACAGTGAAAATAGTGTGTGCAGTTATTGTTATTCACCCGAAAATAATGTTAAAGAAACAAGTGAAGTGAAGTGATATTAGAAGAGATGTTAAAAAAAAAAGACGAACATCAAGTTCAATCTTTTCCAACTACTCAGAAGAATTAATTTCCGAATACTCAATTAGGGGAGATAGCAGTAACGAAAGAGAAAAAACGGAAAAGGAACATAGAAGCCAATCAGGAAACGACGAACAAGAAGAAGAAAATAGACATAGAGGAGGAAATACGAAGAGCATCAACATTGAAGGAGGATTCGATGAATATTTCGCTTCTATCGGTTCTGTTGGTAATTTGGACCAAAGAATTTTTACTGGATATAACTATGACTTTGGAGATTTTGATCTCACTCTACTTGATGGAGAAGCAATACGAGGCGAAGAGGTACCTTCATACCCTAATGGAGTCATTAGCATTTGTGCAGAAAACATTGTTAGCCCAGAAGAAAGAATTAGGTAAGAATTAAATATTGTAGTTATATTAATATCTATAATTTTCTTTTTATAATTAGGGAAGTGTTCAATGAGGAGTTTGGTAAGCATCCTGCTAAACAGCGAGTGGCCCACGACATATATGGAACAAACGATGAGCATGGAAACATCAAATTGGATAACGAACAATTATGCAGAAAATTTTCAGGGGCCGTGCTCATCATCGCGCATCACGGCAACCACATCCACATCGTCCATGATTGTTCCTACTCAAACAACTCATGTAGATGTTCCTTTACAAATCAATTGCGTAAACAAATCAATAGAAGATATGCTAGAAGAGTCGTTCCAAGCTGGCAATTCTCATTCCAGCATTGGGTCAATTTGTCAATCTATCTCCAGATGGATTCCAGGAGTACTTATACTATAACATCGCCGGCTACCAAGTGGTGAAACTAGATGTTTACGATTTTTCGAAGATCTCAAAAAGGCCGAAGACGGAATGGTGGAAAGAAGTCAATTATCGTTCGACATTTTTAATAAATTCTCCACTGGATCCGAACCATCAATTGGTCATGAAGTTATTGCTATCTGCGACCAATCAGATTAATCAAATTCCGGGAACAAAAAGATAGGAAAGGGAGACAAAGTGATAGAGTTTTTAAAAAAGCATCCTACAGCTCCAATACATCATATTTTAAATACATCTGTTTGGTTATCATCCGAATTTAATTTTTGGAACACTGAATCCACATTAATTAAAAATTGTTTAAAAATTGTAAATTGTGATATAAATACTTTAAATTTTAAATAATTATATTTATATTTAAAATGTATAGAACATCAAAATTTAATATTTAATGCTCCTATTGGAAATCTATATGATTATTATTATATTGTAAATGAATCAATAGAAATTTTAGAAGATTTGTTAAAATTTCAATTTTATAATGATGAATATAAAATTATAAAATTTTTACAAGATTTATATAATGTTATAGATAAAAATATTCCAAAGAAAAATGCCATGTTTATTATGGGCGACACATCGTCGATCACCACCGGTTCCCGATTCATCTTCACTTGTTTCTTTAACATTATTTTCAGGTGAATAATAATAACTGCACACATTATTTTCACTGTCACTGTTACAAAACGACAATAACGCTGGCAGAGGCGGAGACAACGCCGGCAGAGGAAGCAAAATCCGATCGACAGCATCGGCCGAAGGCCATGATGCTAATGTCATGATCTGCCAAATTACAGCTTGAAAAACTTGTAAATTACCTTCTTTTAAAAGTGGGCGGTGCCACGCCCATTTTCCAAACTTTTACTAGTTTTCTATTCTGCATCATAAGGTCAACCTACCTACCAAGTTTCATCGCTTTATCCGCCTTTGGTAATGAATTATCGCACTTTTTCGGTGTTTCGAAATTTTCGATATCGAAAAAGTGGGTGTAGTTATGGTCCGATTTCGTTCATTTTAAATAGCGATCTTAGCTGAGGGCCCAGAAACTTACATACCAAATTTCATTAAGATACCTCAATATTTACTCAAGTTATCATGTTTACGGACGGACGTACATGGCTAAATATGAATTTTTTTTTTCGCACAGATCATTTTGATATATAGAAGTCTATATCTATCCCGATTAGTTTATGCTGTTACGGGGTACCGTTATGAGAACAAACTGAATATACTCTGCGAGCTCTGCTCAGCTGAATGTAATAACACGACTATTATTCATGTAAATTTGATAGAAATAATTAAGATTAAATATTTTGGTGTCAGATCAAAGTGTTGTCGCTATGTTCATAAGTACATTTGTACATATACATATATGTAAGAGAGATGAATTGAGAAATAAACAAGGCGATAAATGACATTCTGAAATGGTAAGCAATGCTGAAACTAAGCCTGAGAATTAAGGATTTATTAAACCCTTGGAGAATAAATTCCCTTGTGCTTATTGGGAATAAATGTACAAACATTAAACTCACAAGCTTATCCATCCGTATGCACGGTGTATGTACATACTAGAGGATTACGCCGATCACTTCATCGGCCGATGTTCTTACTTTAAAAAGCTTGATTTTTATATTTAAAAAAATAATACTTAGGAAAGGTTTTGATTGTATGTATTTAAGGAAATCAACGTTTGGCCATTTCGGAAAGATCCGGGGTTTTTGCCTCAAAACCTTGCAGATCGTTCAAAAATTGTCAGGAGTAGCTCCTTGCGGAGGGATTGTCCCTCATTCACTTACTCCAGAGAGGATTCGAACCTAACCCCGGTCTTTGGAATTGGTACTGCTGCGTCTGCTGAAAAGAAATAGAAATACATAAAATGGTCACACTTTTGTCTGTATATCTCGTGCAAGGCTTAGTTTTACCTGTGGTTAACTCCTAATAATCGTCGCGAACACAATTTCTTTAAATCAGTTTTGGCTCCTTGGCGGTTACGCACAAAGGCGATTTACGGTTGCTATTAATGGTCTAATACTCAGGACTCTCGTGGCACATGGCGCCTCCAGTTTTTTCGGCTGTGTTTAAGAGCTACAATTGCCGATATGCGAACAGTAGCAATCCTGACCACCAGTCGCTACTACGTCTCCTGACCCTCACACCATGTGCCAGCACAGAAGCTATAGGACTGCGACTTCGAACTCATACCTTAGTTGACGTCACTTTCCTGGAGGCTCTAGGTGTAGCTCCGAAGACTTTCTAATGGATGTTTTTACGCGCTATGCCGCCAAGCTACCGGAGTCGACCGATTTTAAGTTGAACGATGTTAACTGCTGTTTTTCGGCCTTATGATATAAGAGCTCATTATAGATGACCGCGTAGCTTCAGTTTTCAGATTAGTTCGACTGACCACTACGTTAGGGTAGTAGCACACACAGTCATTATTAGTTCGACTGTCTTGGGAAAGCTTTTGATTCACCACTATGAGTGTTCTTGCGAAGGACAAAGCCTGACCTGGTTAATATATGTGCCTACGTATTCATATTTGTAAAAGGATCCGTAACGTGTTGGTGATATTTAAACTTGGTTGGTAGGACTAGTTTCGCATAGGTCCGCCAACTTTAGGAAATGTCAAACCGTGAAACTTGGGTGTTGAAGATTGAAGTGTGAAAATCAAATTTACATTGCAGACGCTATTGTATAGTTTGGCAAATAAACAATAGATGTTTGAATGTAAGCCGAAGTGATTTTTCAAACCTTTCTCATACGTACATAAATCCTCAACTTAAGTATGGGGTAAGAATCATTTCAGAGGAGTGTTTATGCCCCTAGAACCCACTAAAGGGGTTTGCATCACTGATTTCGCCTATTCTTTTATTATATAACTTTTATTTTAGTGTTTTGTTTTAATAACTTGGTGAATTGGGTGATGCAAAGTCCGTGTTAAGCTACCATCGAAAGCGCCAGTTTTTTTTAAATAACTTTTGAACAGTGAGAAAGAGTTAAATTTCGCAATTAGTTTCTTAAAACTGGCAGTGATGCGCATTCGTTGATACCATTTTCGACCATATCCGAAAAATTTTCGACATGAACAAGAAATGGCCTAAACAGTTTTATACGGGTAGAAAATATATTAACGCGTCGGACGCCGCCGCCGCCGCGTCGATATTTTTGACATTCGGCGGCGGCGTGCGAAAAACGACAGAAATCGGCGGCGGCGGCGTATATCTCTAGTACATACATATATGTATGTTTATTTAAATATTATATGCAATTTTGATTACAGTTTGGATGTGAGTTCCATTCGTACTAAAGACGCTGTGTCAGGTTGCTTTTTTCTTTCGAGTTTGTTCTTCTTCATATTTCATTTTATTTAAATTTTTTACTATTGTTATAAAATGCCAGTCGAATGAGGATTTGTGGCTTACAAATGTGAAAATCCAAGCTAATCGTTGTCGCTTCAGAGCGTTTGTAGAGTTATGGATGAGAAAAGTTGTTTTGTTGGAACAAGTCTAACAAATTATCTACAAAATGTTAAACGATTTTAAACCGAGAATGCAGACAAAATCTTGTGTGAGATAGTTTTTATATCCTTGTACATACAGATGAGTTTACTCGGCCAATTGTTGTTCTACGTCAATGTAATTAAGGGAAAAATAACTGAGAATTTATAAAACATGTCTGTTGGCGTAGGTACTTAAAGCGAAATTTAAGAAAGTACTAATGCTATTTTTATTGTTACTAGAGCAGTGCCGTAGTCAGAGTTGAATATAAATATAAAACCCTATACAACTAGTTTGTAGGTGTACACTTGTATTCGTAAGCAGTTATTGATTATTACATATAGGCAAATAGGAACGTGATATAGGGATATACATATGTATATGTACATATGTACATTTTTTCCCTAAGCCATCGTCAAAATATAAGGAAGTACTGAAAGAATTAGGGACGCAAACCGTATCAAAAATTGAACGGTTCGGGTTGGCAAAACTTTTACCGGTTCGTGAGTGCCCTGAACCGCCGAACAGGTTCAGCTTAAGCGGTTCAACCAGTTATACTAAATTATCAAAAGTAAAATGGAAAGATAATAATCGGAGGTATGAATAAAAGAAACTCACTCATATATGTATACATACACAGTAGGCAGTACAATCATATATATTATTTCTAATTGTTGTTTTTATGCACGAGTCCCTTTTTCGCTCTTATTTGAAATCTAAATCTATAAATAAAGTTTTCGTTGTAAAGATGATGAGATTCGGACTATTGGCGAGCTTTGGGCAATATTAGCTATATTTTATTAAAATAATTTGTTAAAAATAAACGATTGTGAGCACACAAAGAAATCGATTTGTACTATGGCACCATTGTGAATATTTGCACTGCATTACCGGCAGCTGCTACCATACGCCAGATGACAGCGTAAGCTGTAAGTTTTAATTGATTGATAGCACAGCTGATTTCTGTTGATATTTGATAAGATACTTTTTTATTGATTGCGCAAGATGCGCAAGGGTTCGGCTCTTTATTATATATTTGCTAGAATATCCAGTATCTGATCATGAGTAACTTCGATATCTCTGTGAATATTCGACAATGCCAATCCTTTCAAACGTTCTTCTCCTGTTTTACTACGCAAATAAATTTTTACTCTTCGTAAAGTATAGAGCAGTGTTGCACCTATACTGAGAAACCTGTGCATTTGTCTGTAAAACTGCTTATCACAAACGTCTAGAGCTTCAATAAAGGTTTTCGGCCGGTTCTCTGCAGGTATGTTCGAACAGAACCTATAATAAATAACTAGTCACAATTTTTCATTTTCGAATGTATTAATGAATATTACCTTTTCCACATCTTCAACTCTGAATTAAACTCTTGAGTCGACTCAGTGACTTCATTCGGCCACTCTTTTCGAAGATCTGAATGGTCTTATCCAATTCCTCATCATTCATTCCTGCACACCTTGCTGGAATAATGTTCTGTATTTTGGAAAGCAGTTCTCGGTGCTCCAAAAATCTTGACAAAAGCTCTGCTGAGTACTTATCCAGGAATGGGATAAAAATAGAACGCCGATAGTACTCCTCATGATTTCCGTCATAATTATCACGATTTGTCTGACGAACCGCTCTACGGGGAACAGTAAACGCAGTACCGATTAAATTTGCGATAGGAGTGACTGATTTGAACATTTCTCCGAAAACTTCATCAGCTTTCGAACGCGTGATCTTGATTTCTTCATAAATATCATTCAGATCACACTCTTTTTTTTGCAAATTAACGCTTTAACTATTCGTCAAGCAGAAGATTGGCTTCAGCACTGTCAACGAAATAATGAATTGCGGTGTTTGGACGGTAGCAAGCAATTCATTCGGCTGTAAATCATCTGATCTGACGTTAAGCATGTCCATTTCTTCAAGCGCTGAATCGATAAATGTCAAACTATCATGGAACAAGCCGAGTGATGTTACGTGTTCAACTCAACGTGTTTCACAAAATTTCAATAGTAGGGTCTGTTTAGCGTCAGGTTTTGAAGCAAGAATGTATTCTCTAAGCAGATTTCCAGCCCTGTTTGATTTACGAAAAAAATTCACGACCTTTTTTTACTGTTCCTAAGCAGTTTCGAATCGGCGAAATGTAACACGCGTGGCAGATGGCCTGATTTAGATTGTGATTGGGTAGGGGGCATTCAAACCTGACTTACTCACAATAGTCGCGCCACTCATCGCTCGAGCTCAATCATACCCCAAAAAATCCTAATTATAATAATAAGCGAGTAAATGACACGTTACCACTCAAAGACCGAACACCATTAAGTAACCCAGGTAAAACAAAGATCTATAAAGATCTCGAGTAGATCTACGTAGATCTCCAAAAATATACTTAGATTTCGAATTGATGTACATATGTAGTTCTACATATGACCAAAGGATCCAAAAAAATTTCAGAATTAGATCTACATTGATCTTGGGAAAATCTATCTAGATCTTGAGGAGATCTATGTCCATCCTAAGAAATTTATTTTAGATCGTGATCTTGTAAAAATGCAGATCTAAAGTGATCTCGACGGGTAGATTAACAATTGGTGTCAGAAGAGGAATTGTTGAATAAATTCTAGAGTTGCAGAGCACAACAATGGCATGGCTAAGTTGAGTGAATTGAAGATTCAGCAAATGAAGAAGGAGTTGGAGAACCGTGGATTGAATACAACCGACAATAAATCTGAACTTCAAGCACGATTACGAGAGTTTATGGAGTCGGAAGGAATTAATGTGGAGGAGTATGTATTTCAATCTGATGGGGAAGAGACAAGAACAAAAACGGAAGAGAAAAACGAAACACCGCAGACAATAGCGAACACAGACTTGAACAGGATTTTGGCTGCAATATTGGCACAAATGTCCCAGATTTCATCACAAATGTAGCCTCACAACTAGGATCCCAGGAGGCACGTATTTCAGAAATGTCGTCGCAAATGTAATCTCAACTGGAAGAACAAAAGACATACCTATTTTGCACCGCAATTAGAATCGTTTGAGACTCGTATAACAACCAAGATGGAAACACAACAGAAATAGCAAGAAACGCGCATAGCAGTACAACTCGAAGCATATGAGGCGCGTATATCATCAAAACTCCAAGCGCGTATTGACGAGAAAATAATGCAGTTTGAGGAAAAAATCGAGATCGAGGTGGATGCTTTGAAAGGACGTATCCAGGAAATGCAACTTAATCGCCCGGCTGATTCAGTAAGCAATACGAAGACAAAAACTCCATCTTTTAATGGTTCTGTTCCTTTCCAGGTCTTTAAGCTATAGTTTGAGAAAACCACAACAGTGAACATCTGAAATGCTTATGATAAAGTAGCAGCACTATTCGTAGCATTGAAAGGACCAGCTGCTGAAATCTTACAGACGATTCCCGAAGGACAACGGAAGAACAACAAGACGTCAGGATCTACATACAAAGCAAGACGATACGATACAAGAACATGGATGCGCCACTTAATTTCGGCTACAAGAAAGGCTACAGCAGTAAACGAGTGCTGGTAAAGGGGAATCAGCAAATACCACCAAAATCGGAGGCAGTAATCTGGGCAAGGGTTGATGGAGATTGTGGGTTGTCGAGGCAGCAAACAAATCAACACCGAATGTACTTGTAGGAAAAACCCTGGCTATGGCTAAACAAGATGGACGTGTTCCCGTAAGAGCACTCAATGAGTTCAAGTCTCCACTCAAACATACCAAAGGAGCTATGTATATTGGAAAGATGCCAAGAGGCTGAAGTAGTTATAACCAGGAAAACGTTTCAACTACCAAGATTGATCTTTCAACGACATCACGGCCTGGATGGAGGGGATAGAGGAAGACTATCAGAGTAAGGCAAAGAAACTGCTTCTAAAGTACGCAAACTTATTTCACTAGGGTGGTTCCCACCCAGGCCGCACCAACGTTGTGAAGCATCAAATTGGCATTGCAGATGCGAGACCGATCCGCCAAGCTCCTCGTAGTGCTCCATTGCCAAGCGGGAAGTTGTGACTCAAATCGTATAAGAAATTAGCGACAGCGGCGTAATCGAACCATCAGCTAGTCCATGGAGATCACCGGTAGTACTTGTGAAAAAGAAGGATAAGAAAATGAGGTTTTGCGTGGACTAAAGCATAGCTATCCAGGAATTGACGACACTCTAGACTCGCTACCTGGTAAAAACTGGTTTTCCACACTGGACTTGAAAAGTGGCTTCTGAAGTTTGAGGTGAAGGAGGAAGACAAAGAGAAAACAGACTTCAGTGTCGGATATGGTCTTTTGCAATTTACGGTGATGCCATTTGGACTTTGTAATGCACCAGCTACTTTTGAGAGGCTCATGGATCAAGTATTGAAAGGACTGCATTGGAAAACATGCTTAGTGTACCTAGACGACATCATCGTATTGGAAAAGAACTTTTATGAACATTTTAAGAACTTGGAGAAAGTTTTCCAGAGAATTGGTCAGAAGGTAAAGATGGAAAGATGGATGGCATCTGCACTGCGAATGAAAAGATAAAAGCTGTAAACGATTGGCCAAGACTACTGGGCTGCGCACATATTACCGCCGATTTGTACCAAGCTTTTCCAGCGTAGCCCATAGCCTCCACGAGCTTACAAGAAAAAATAACTCCTTTAAATGGAAGAAGAAGTAAGAATTGGCTTTCCAAATATTGATAGAGCGCTTGTGCACTGCCCCTATGTTGGCATATCCGATTCCAGGAGCAACGTTTATTCTAGATACAGATGCGAGTGGCTATGCTGTAGGAGGCGTTTTGTTACTACTGGTTGATGGATAAGAGAAATTAGTTGCCTATTACAGCTGATCAATTGGAAAACCAGAGAGAAACTATTGCGTTACACGTTACATTTTCACAAGTACCTCTACGGGCAGCGATTCCGCGTCAGGACAAATCACGCAGCGTTGAAATGGCTCCTGCAGTTCCGTTATCCAGAAGGTCAATTGGTACGGTGGATCGGGCGACTATAAATCTATGACTTTTCCATTGAGCATCGAAAAGGTAATACTCAATGGCAATGCTGCTGCAAAGTCACGAAGACCATGTAACTTGAAATGCAAACACTGTTCAAAAGCTGAGGCTAAGGCACACATCATAAATGTTAAAGAAGCCACAGCTAGAAGATACAGATCTGTCACGTGTTATGCAACGGCACGAACGGAACGAAAGGCCAAATAGAATGGAGATGTCAGCAGAGAGTCCTATTGCGAAGTCATATTTGACACAATGCAACTGTTTGAAATTGATATCCGGTTGTTTCCATCAAATATGGGAGAGTGAGGATGGTCAATGTAAGAGGAAGCTGATAGTTGTTCCAAGGAAAATAATTCCTGACGTTCTCAGTGAACTACAACGGTCCAAGTGGAGGACATCTGGAATAACGAAGACGCTGGAGAAAATTAAGTAGAGATTCTATTGAGTTGGCTCCCGTCAGTCAGCGAAAGAGCACCGAGTGGCTTGTGCTCCACGACTTGCTTTGTGCTGACTTTCTTCTTTTCACACATATTTTTAGCTTTAATATTTCTTTAAAACATGAAACTTTTGCGGAATTTCGCCAACTATTTTTTGGATAGTATGTGATAAATTGAATATTAAACGTTTTTTATACCTTTCATGAAAATTAAATGGTACATTAAGTTTTTCACGAATCTCAATAGACCCACCAATAAGTATACCGAGACCCACCGTTAAGTATACCCAATTGATCAGTTTGACAATTCGGTTTGATTTAGACATTTTTCGGAACCGGCCGGATCGGAACTCTATAGCATATATACAACCGATTTTTCATAAAAGTCATAGCCATTAGTAATATCTTTCTCAATTTATGAGATATAAACTTCAATATATATAGCATAAACTCTATACAACCGGTTGTTCAGATCGGAAGGTTATCGTAATGTCTGCCCCATTTAGATAGAAGATTCAAATTTTACCGAATTATTACATATATAGTATTTATTTTTGTAAGGAAAAATCTTACAGATCGGTTGTTTATATAGCAAAAATCCCATGCAAACCGATTGTTCGTAATTTCTGCTCCATTTTAATAGCTAAAATCTTCAAATTTCACCAAATGCTTATGTATATGGCACATATTGTTATCTGAAAAAAATTGTAGAATATTAGGATATGACGAATGGGATATGATTATTGCTCAGCTCTATACATGAAAGTTATGACGTCTTCTCACGGCAGCCAGTTCTATGTACCGGAGCTACTCGGGATTTTTTTTCCCGACCAAATCTGTCATTTCAATGTAACCCCATTTAATTGACTCATTTCGTTTTGTTGATTTTCCGACAGGGTGGATAATTGATGTATGTATCTATATTGAAACGATTTTTCGTCATCCCTTGTCAAATTTGGTTTCGAGACTAACGGATTTTGGCGTTGTTCCATCATCAGTGTCGATTTTCGCTCTGATCTGTTGTTGCCGTTTGTTTTATATATGTATATGTATGTGTATGTTCATTCAGAACCGATGGTGGTTTTACTCTTCGATTTGTGCGGCTGACTGAGGCAGGTAAAAGTCAGTAATTCTAGTCGTTTGACCTTCTTTGTGTTTTTGTTGCTCTGGTGCGTTTATTATTTTGTGTTTATTTGTTGTTGTGTGTTTGTCTCTTGTACCTGTGTGATTACTTTTTTTCTTGTAAACAAGTTTTAAAAGCTCAAGTATTGTATCAGAAATTGTGTTTATCTGTTCGTTTATTATTCTAACGGTGAATGTTTTCTGTTTGTAAATTTCCATGTTTTCGAGTACGTTGAGACGTCGGCCTTTTGCTTGTATGCGAAGGACCCTGCCTGTTTTATTGATCTTTGCTGGGGACCATTCATTTTCTACCATGTGATTCGCAAATTTGGACTCTGGTATGACGTTTGGATTCCGTGTTTTTTGTTATAATCCCCAATTTGTTCTCTGAACCTCATTCTTATTTGCTGTCCTGTTTGTCCTATGTAACTGTGTTCGAATCCGCAGGTAAGCTTGTATACGCCGTGGCTGCTAAACGGATCCTCTGAGTTAGTGTTAGTTCTGAGTTTTCGCCCTATATTTTTCGATGTCTCGAACTCTATGTTAATGTTGTACTTTTTTTTTTAAGTTTGGCAATTTATGTGTTGCTTTTCCTGTATATGTCACAGTCATCGAATTGTTATTATTTACCTTTTCATTATTCCTTTTTGGTGCTCTATGCATCCCTCTTAGCTCATCTACTAGTGCTTTTTTATATACGTTGTTTCCAACAATGTTATATATGACTTTAAGCTCTCTCCTATATGCTTCTTGTGTTAGAGGAGTTCTTTCAAACCTATGTACCAAATGCTTTAATGCTGCGTTTTTATGCCGTTGGGGGTGATTTCAGGTAGTATCTATTATTGTTTCGGTGTCCGTTGGCTTTCTATATACATATGCCGTAGTTAAATATTTTGCCAACTCTATCAATATTTATCGCCAGGTCTAGATAGATAACCCCTCCGTCTCTTTCGGTTTTCGCTGTAAACTTTATGTTCCCGTGCTGCTTGTTGAGACTCTAGTTATAGCTCTTCGTACTTTTCTTCCAGAATTTGGATGAACACTTCCATAAGAATGACTGATGTGGAGCTTCCCATTCCAGGAACGTTTGTTCCTCTATATATTTTATTGTTGAATTGAAAATAGTTTTGAAGTAAAATGGTTCTTAGTGTGTATTGTAGTTTTTCTTAAGGTTCTCAGGATCATTTATTTGCTCGTGCACCTCTGCCATTTGTCCCCGTCATTTGCCACTACTTTCAGGTTCTCGAAGTCTTTTTCCACCTCCCCTGATTTAAGCGTATTGGGGTTATTGTCATGATGATTCCTCTTTTTAAGGCACATAAAAAAATACTACCTGCGCCCTGAACATTTTTCCAAGCTGTTTCAACAAGCTGTGTGACCAAAAGATCTTCCGAGTCCTTCTAATACCGTGTTGTTATATTATACTGTTTTCACACAGAAACTTAATGATCTCATTTCACCTGCTAATGAAATCGTAAATTTTTTGCTTTCACACAGAAGTAACTGCTCGATTAGTATGAAGGATGAGGCAGACAATCATGGCGGAACTATACAAGGTGGGAGCATGTTGACATACCTACAAACAAAAAAAATTCCATGTACTTGTAAATTCGATAGACAAATGTCAAAATCGTACTGCGCCGGTAGTTGATGTATCAAATCAAATAAAAAAGGTTATAATCAGCTGTTCGATGCGGCCACCTTGTATCGTTCCGCCATGCAGACAATGACATTTGCTTTGAAAACTAAGAAACGGAAACGGAAGCGTAACGCTGCCAACAGAGTTGCATTGTGCTTTTGACTTCATTAGCATTCGATTAGCTACTAATGAAATAATAATAGATTCGAATTTTGTAGGGAAGATTGAGCTCAATAAGCGTCTTAATGTAGAAAATTGCCTTTATTATTGAATAAGCCGTCTGTGTGAAATTAGTATTAGGGTTCTCTCATTGCAGCTAAACGTGTCTTCCGCCTTCACCACTCGGTTTCACTCAATTGTGCCATCCATCTATTTCTGGTTGGTTCATCATGCATCATTTTAATCATGATACTAATCAGCTCCCCTTCTACGGATTCTTGCAATCTGGGATTGCTTCGCAACTTCGTTCATCTTCTTCTCGGCGAAAACCGGAGTGTCAGCGTTAGCTCCCTTTAGTATCATCGAGTAAACGGGAGTCTGATCCTTATTTCTCTTTAGCTTATTAACATTTTTATTTTTATACTCAGCTGAGCGAGCTCACAGATTATTTAACTCTGTTCGCATAATGGTAATCCGTAACGGCATAAACTAATCGCGATAGATATAGACTTCTATAAATCAAAATGATCTGGGTGAAAAAAGAAATTCATTTAGCCATGTCCGTCCGTCTGTAAATACGATAACTTGAGTAAATTTTGAGGTATCTTTAAGAAATTTGGTATGTAGGTTCATGGGCGCTCATCTCAGATCGCTGTTTAAAATGAACGAAATCGGACTACAACCTCGCCCACTTTTTCGATATCGAAAATTTCGAAAAACAGAAAAAGTGTGATAGTTATGACGCAGAAATTAGGGACAACGGGCGTGGCTCCGCCCACTTTTAAAAGAAGGTAATTTAAAAGTTTTGCAAGCTGTAATTTTGCAGCCGTTGAAGATATCATGATGAAATTTGGCAGGAACGTTACCCCTATTACTATAATCAGATAACGAACACGCCCACTTTAAAAAAAAAATAATTTTAAAAGTCAAATTTTAACAAAAAATTTAATATCTTTACAGTATATAAGTAAATTATGTCAACATTCGACTCCAGTAATGGTATGATGCAACAAAATACAGAAATAAAAAAAATTTCAAAGTGGGCGTGGCTCCGCCCTTTTTCATTTCATTTTTCTAGAATACATTTAATGCCATAAGTCGAACGAAAATTTACCAATCATTTTGAAATTTGGTAAGGGAATAGTTTCTATGACGATAACTGTGAAAATTGTCCTTCAGCTCGACCGTTAACACGATAACTTGACCAAAAATCGATATATCTTTACTAAGTTTAGTTCACGTACTTATCTGAACGCACTTTATCTTTATTAAAAATGGGCGAACTCCGACTATGACCACGACCACTTTTTCGATATAGAAAATTTCGAAAAATTAAAAAAATGCCATAATTCTATAACAATACGAAACAAGGGATGAATATGGTGATTGGATTGGTTTTTTGACGCAAAATATAACTTTAGAAAAAACTTTGTTAAATGGGTGTGACATCTACCATATTTTAAGTAGATGAAAAAGAAAAAGTTCTGCGGGGCGAAATCCAAAGCCCTTGGAATCATGACAGGAATACTGTTCGTGGTATTACATATATAAATAAATTAGCGGTGCCAGACAGATGATGTTCTGGGTCACCCTGGTCCGGTATCTCGAAAAGGCGTCCACCTATAGAACTAAGGCCCACTACGTTTTAAATAATCATTAACACCTTTCTTGTTTGTATACTTGTTGTTACATATATATTTATTAACACCTTTTATTTGATACACGTGTCATACAAACATATTTCAGGGTTACCGTAGTTTTGCTAAATGATTATTTTCCCTTATTTTGTCTCCAAAGCTCTCAGCTGAGTATGTAATGTTCGGTTACACCCGAACTTAGCCTTCCCTACTTGTTGTTTCTCAAGTCATTATTGCCTTCCCCTTCCTATGTTAGAGCTTTTGAGGTACATGGCTTTCCAGTAATTATATTTCCCTTTACGATCCACTTGGCAGCTTTGCTTCCGGTCTGTTCTGGGACTGGGATGTTTGCAAAATTGGAAGGGGTGCAAAATTTAGTCGCAGCAAAATTTTCGTCAGTTAACTGTCTTCGACATTCATCTACTATCTCACGGGCCCATGCCAAGCCATTGCTCTCATCCTTGGTTGGGCCAACCACTGAACCCAAGCGCTGCATAATTCTTAATGCAGCCCGATATTTTGAGAGGATTCTCTTAAGCTCCATATCTCGTTGTTCCCGTTAGTTCGCACTGACTGCACACTATCGTCGCTATACGCGTCCGAAACTAAACGCAAAAATTTTCCATTTTTTCGGTAGCCACTATCGACTTGGTCACTGGTGGCGCCTAGCGATTTTTTTGTATATCTTACGGCGTTATTATGTATAACGCAACGACGACGAGAAGAGTGAAACCAAATTCGTATTATATAAGAGCATTCACTCACTTCGGTGACTATCCGTGACGGTAGGTGTTTAAGCGACTTAAACTATGAACATTTTTCGTTCGTTTGTTTCAGTAGCCATTGAGTGTGCTTGTAATTCTCAACTGGTTAGTGAAATATTCTAAAGACATAGTTTGAGTTTTTTAATTAAAAGCGACGTTCTTCGGATGGTGTGCTAATACATCAGAGCCCAGTGCTCGCCTCCATATCACACTTTGAAGGGGTTCTTCAAATATAAGATGAGGTGGCTCATTAGAGCGAAACCTCAGAGTGCCCAAAGCTCGCCCCAAATTAAATAAATAGAGATTTTTCTTGTAGAAAATGGGGTGCCAATACCTCAGAGCCGTCCCGTGCTCGCCTCCATATCACATTTTAAAGGGTTCTTCAAATAGAGGATGAGGTGGCTCAGTAGAGCGAAGCCTCAGAGCCCCCAGTGCTCGCCCCCAAATTAAATAAATAAAAGGTGTACTGATGCTATACATCCTCCCATGACTTAAACACACCAATAACACTAAAACTACCCAACTTAATAAACTGAATCCCTTAAAATAAACACAAATAAATAAATAAAGGTGTACTGATGCTATGCATCCTCCCATGACTTAAATACACCAATAACACTAAAACTACCCAACTCAATAAATGGAATACATTAAATCAAAAAACCCCATAAACTCAATACAGTCCATTAATAATAATAATTTATAAATAAAAAAAAGGAATGCTTGGTGGGAGTTGAACCCGCAACCCCGGGCGTTTGGTCGGGTACGTCAGCCACTGTGCCACGACTCATACGCTTACAAGCACATAAAATTACTCATTTATAACTCTTATTAAACTGCTCGCCCTCCATTGCCCAAAGCTTAGACATGGTCCTTCGAGCCGGATCACTGGCTCGTATGGAAATTTCATTAGACGACTAAGCCGTCTAAGGGAGGAGTATGTTTAAGCGACTTAAACTATGAACATTTTTCGTTCGTTTGTTTCAGTAGCCATTGAGTGTGCTTGTAATTCTCAACTGGTTAGTGAAATATTCTAAAGACATAGTTTGAGTTTTTTAATTAAAAGCGAGGTTCTTCGGATGGTGTGCTAATACATCAGAGCCCAGTGCTCGCCTCCATATCACACTTTGAAGGGGTTCTTCAAATAGAAGATGGGGTGGCTCATTAGAGCGAAACCTCAGAGTGCCCAACGCTCGCCCCAAATTAAATAAATAGAGGTTTTTCTTGTAGAAAATGGGGTGCCAATACCTCAGAGCCGTCCCGTGCTCGCCTCCATATCACATTTTAAAGGGTTCTTCAAATAGAGGATGAGGTGTCTCAGTAGAGCGAAGCCTCAGAGCCCCCAGTGCTCGCCCCAAATTAAATAAATAAAAGGTGTACTGATGCTATGCATCCTCCCATGACTTAAACACACCAATAACACTAAAACTACCCAACTTAATAAACTGAATCCCTTAAAATAAACACAAATAAATAAATAAAGGTGTACTGATGCTATGCATCCTCCCATGACTTAAATACACCAATAACACTAAAACTACCCAACTCAATAAATGGAATACATTAAATCAAAATACCCCATAAACTCAATAAAGTCCATTAATAATAATAATTTATAAATAAAAAAAAGGAATGCTTGGTGGGAGTTGAACCCGCAACCCCGGGCGTTTGGTCGGGTACGTCAGCCACTGTGCCACGACTCATACGCTTACCAGCACATAAAATTACTCTTATTAACCTGCTCTTATTAAACTGCTCGCCCTCAATTGGCCAAAGCTTAGACAGTAGGTGATTGTCATAGTAAATTTTACCAAGTAGCGCAACTAACAGCAGATCGGTGAAATTCGCACATTCGCACGCACAGTTCTCGACTCAGTTTAAAAAAAAAAACTTTAGATTATTTAGCTTAAATTTTAAAGTGAGATAATCCTTACCAATTGATATATATACATAGAATATATAAGGCGTTTTTGTTGTTATTAAAAAAATCTTTTTATTTATATTAAAGTTTTTATCATTTATATTTGAACTTTATTTTAACAACTTCATGCGTTTTTAAAGCATTTTCGTGCATATAAATACAACCGTGTGCATATACGTTTTGACAATACATTTCATATACTTTCGTATTTGCCATTCTCATTGTTTCTAAATTCGTAAACAATGACTGCGGATATTCTGTGTGGTTTTTCGAAAAAATGTATTATTTTTGTGAAACTTTATACTTAATCTGTGGTATTGTGGTGGTCAAAAAGCTTTTATGCAAAAATACATAGCCTCACAACGCGACAATGTATTTCGTAATGTCGAAGTACTTATATGTATATGTATTTGATGTGGAAGCTTGCATTTGAGAACACGGTTGCCACTTCAGTCCATTCCCTTCCACCCCTATATGGTCCACTGGTCCCTTTTTCTCAATGTTGGGTCTTTTTCGGCACGGTTTTGGCACTTTTATTTCTTTTTCACTGAAACAAAAATTCAAAATACTGCTAAAAAAATTGCCGCAAATCTATTACCCACATATAATTTTCAATTTACTCCAATGGAATTCTTATATAAAATTGCTCTATCAATAAAATGTAGCAGAACAATGACATTTCACTTGGGAGATAATTTAGGCGAGGCATTAGAAATGAAGTGTTGAATGTTCGGACAAACACATTGTCATTAATTTTTGATGAAACAACGCACTTATCAGAAAAAGACTTGTTTTAGTGTTTAGATTTTTCGATCGGTAATCAATTATTTTACAGTTGAAACTTTTAAGACGCTTCATTTTTAGTCTGAGTTCAAAACTCGCACTTACTGAATGTAGGCTCTGGTATGAAGTTTAAACTGTGAGTGAAAATGAAAGCATCTATAAAATTAGCATTAACGCAATTGCTTAGTTTCATTTACGATTTATTAAGTTTGCCACAACGCAAATTTTTTAACCGTTCCTTACTAAAACCTAACTGCGCTATACATTTTATTTCATTGCAATAAACACAAATCACAACGTTAGATTGGTGAAAGACATAGTCTTATCCTAAAAATTTGAAATGTGATACCTAAAGGTACACTTTATTTTGGTTTGTGCAGTTTAAACTTAAGCCAAGTGTCTCCTTTATTAAAATTTTATATAGGACACCCCTGAAAATTCCTACAATTTTTGCTTTTTACAACAAATACGATACTCTAGTAACTTGCCGAATTGTTTGTATACCAACAAAATAAAACTAAAATTTGGTCCCCTTTTTGAGGTCTGCTCCTTTTTTCGTTAAATTTTAGTCCCAAATGACAACATGGTGTAGCAACCGTGTTTGAGAATGCACGTGATAAGGTTGCATTTTTCCGAACTTAAATTTTTTTTAAATAATGAAATAGTAGTATGCAAGCGACTGCTATAATAGTAGACATGTACATGCATGTTATGAACAAAGTTTAAATCTAAAAAAAATGTCTTTGAAATATAATCTAAGAGAAGATGGACACGAGGCATAGCTTCACAGACGCGTATTAGGCACAGCATAAGCAATCTTTAGGTGTAGAGAGATCTTAGCTGCATCTCATATTTTGCAGGCGTGTACGAAGCTACGCCTCTTGTGTATTTTGCCTGAGTTCAACTTTTTAGGAGATCTAACATTTTTAATTAATATTGATAAATAACACCTAAAGCAAATACGCCCAAGGTGACTTTTGCGTCGTTTAGGCACTTGCGTTGCGTCTACATCTGACTTTGAACACACGTGCTTTAATTGCTTCAATCCAATAAGCAACGCAACGCCAACGTCAAAGCAACACACAAATAATTAAAAACTTACGTTCTTCTTGAAGTTTCTTACATTTTAGAAAAAAAACCGATTTTCTATCGCCGTTCAACTAAATAAAAAACATAATTTTGTATTCATGTCGATTTCGTCATCGATCAGGAGAGACGGTGGAACATATCCTCCTGGAACACGACCCAATCTGATGAGGGCACAATAGATCAACGGTCACAGTGCAATCCCCAACAAATTTTCTATCTACCTTCATGTTGTATTTCATTTTTCCTCATGTGACAGGGGAACTTTTAACGTCCGTTATTTTAAACTAACCCTTATTTGACGAATCACTGAACGATTTCTTTCAAATAAAGTGTTTGTTAGCGTTCACCGAAGATGGTGAAAACGGCCGCTGGAATTGTTAGCTTATATAGCCAAAGAAAGTTATGCATAATCATAATTTAGACAGCACAAAACGAATAGTTAAAGAAAATTTTAAATATAATGCATATATATAAAATGCATGCAATTTATGAAATCATTTTTATTATATAAAATTAGTTTGACATATCAGATTTGTCAATATTATTTTAGTCCTGCTACTTTTAACACATTTATAATATTTAAGAACATTTAAGCAGTAAGAAACATGATTAATGCTGATATTAATACGTGTTTCATTTATTTTCGTTGAGGAATAAGTTCGCGAACTAAGAAGGCAAAACTGAAAGTTAGACATCAACAACATAAAAGGTTTTTAGTATCTCACCTTTTTTTTCAAATTATGAGCTTAATAATATTTATTTACATAAATTTATTAATAACTACATACACATACATAATACTTACCTATTCTTACTAATAAAGTAATTAAAATGATAAATAACTTTGAATAAGATGAAGATGAGTCTTAAAGACATTGAAAGCAAGCTTGCCGATGCGTAGGTTTTTTATAATTTATATGGTATTGATAATGAACTGGAATTGTGGTACAGGGCTTGCCAAAATCAGTGACCAACAGATCTTGTATGTGCCTTCGAGAAGCACTTGAAATTCTGCTTGCAATGCCCTGAAAAACCGCAACTGTGGAACGCTCCTTCAGTACTCTAAGGAGGTTAAAGACGTGGTTGAGAACAACAATGGTAGAATTGCCATTAAGGAAATCAATTTTTTTTTAATATATCTATTGTATTTTTTTTTTTTTTTTTGTTTTCAAAGGTTTATGTATGCTGAGTGCTCACAGAAAATTGGTAGCGGAAAATGATACGGAGTTATAAGATCTAATTTTAGATGAATTTACAATAAATCCTCGAAGAATTATTCTTACTTAGCAAGTTTTCTAATACTCAGAGAATGAGTAATGCAATTTAAAATACATATCTGTAACTAAATAAAGTATGTGGAAAAATACATCTTGTTGAATCTGAAACTCACTTGGGGGATCACATTTCTAAAGTAATTACACCTTGTACTGACTATTAAATTAATCTATCTAATTCAACAAAATTTTGTTGAATTAGCAAATCCTGACATGGTAGATATTTTAGGAAGCTTTTGATAAATAAATAAAAATTTTAACGGACTGCTAGAGTCCACAGCTAGGTCTATAAAGCAGGCTTCGCTTTTACATAGAAGTCATTACACTTTATACTTATAAATACGCTATATATGAATCCGAAATTAAAAAAAAAAAATTGGCCACCCTTTGTTAAAGGCTGATACGCCCTTGTTTTTGGCTCTATAGAATCGTCGTTTTGTGGCAGAAGGCATGTAGAAATATTTTTAAATTCATTCAAGAAAACAATGCGATACGTTAATTTTGAAAGCTGCCAAGTCCGACTGGATTTCTGCTCGTTGATTGGTTGACGTTATTTTTTTGAGAAATCAAAATGAAGAATAGACATGGACGGACAAACATTTAATAGAATATAATAAATAATATAATAATAAAACTTGCTTATGCGTTGATTTCTTTATCGTATTTTTTATTAGTACGTTAATGCGCAGAACGTCTATTTCATCCCTCTGTTGGCCAAATCCTGTGACGTACATGCGCAAACCGATTTTTTTGAGTTTTGAAGTAATAAAATAAACTTTGAATAATTCTAAAAAATAAAATATACGTTTAAATTTTATTTACAGTATACTTTTTACTAGGTCCGTCGCCATCTTTTTTATTGTTTGCCATCAATTTGTTTTTAATGTAGGTGGGTGTCACGCATCCATAAGAAGTTTCTGGCGATCGCTGCTCTAGAGCAAGAGTCAGTACTCGTGGCGCTAGACTTATCAAAAACTTTGGATACAGTCAACCACGGCACATTACTACAATACTCGAAAGGCTCTCCTCTTCCTCTTAGTCCCAAAAGGAGGATCTGTCTGGTCGACAGGCATCGGTGCAATATAGGAACATAACATCTAAACTCAGAAGAATTAAAGAAGGGACACCGGGGTGGTTTCCTTCCCCCGCTTTTGTTTAACTTCTACATATCGAAACTCCTTTCGCCACAAACAGGTCCCCAGTGATATCCACAAAAAGGCGTCGGACCTCTATGCCAGAAATTGCCCTGCGAACCCCGTTTTTTAAGTTAAATACCCCGAACTCGCAGAGTAGGAAATCAGAAAGGAGACGCGTGTCACTCTAGCTCAACTTAAACCTGAATACCGTAACAGGTTAAACTCTCACTTATCCAGAATCAACCCCGACATACATAATGTACGTGTCCCCACATGACACCAACCATCTCTTTAATTGCAATGTGGAAGCAAAGCATCTAACACCCCTCTTACTCTGGCCCACCCTGCTGAAACTGCAAGTTCCCTAGGACTCCCGTTGGAGGATATTGATGACAATTTTTGAGTGGTCGTACCTGTTGCATGGATCGAAGCACTGCTACAACAACCACAATCCAATGACTGCCAGACCTTCGTCATTTAGCAGATATCGTGCAAAAAATGTGCAAAGAAATAGACCCTAATTTCGTAATTTGTGAAGGCTGATTTTGATATATTGTCCATGGGGACTTTGTCCAGCCAGACACTTTTAATCCTTCTAGACTTGAAAGAACGTAGAAGCAATTTTATAATGAAATTCGAATACAAAACTTGAACAAATATTTAGAAATTTTGTTTGCCGTAAAAAAATGCAGCTTTTATATTATGAACAAGAGCAGCTAAGCGTTATAAAAAGTGTCTGGCTGGACAAAGTCACGATGGAAAGTGTCTGTGGCTTCTTCACATTTTTTGCAAAATGTCTGCTAAAGCCACCTTGACTGAAGCATATTACACCAACATTCCTACATCACTTGAAAGTATGATATGTATCTGACCCAAACTTACAGCTGACGCAGATGACGTTGCAATTGTCACAAGTGTAAAGTGTCTTCCAACAATAAGCTCTTTGCCGGATTGGGCGCTTCGGAATAGTCATACCTGGGTATCTAATGTCAGGTTGACAGCCAACGCAGAGAAGACGGATATGGTCTTGTTTACTAAGAGGTGCAAGGTCCCAAATTGGACCAGACCTAATTAAGGGGGTGACAGGAGAAACCTTGCACAAAATATTTAGGAATCATCCTAGACAGTAAGCTGTCGTGGAAGCTCAACGTTGAGGAGATGGTGAAGAAGGCCTTGACGGCACTTCATGCATGTAAAAGAATTCTGGGGGGGGGGGGGGGGGGGGGGTTTGTAAACCCTATCCTATATTTGGGTTCTTCTTTGGTGGAAAACCACCAAAAACAACCTACCTCAAATAATATAGGGGATATGCAGACTATCAATGCTTAGTTTACTGGAGCACTGATGGCTGCACCGTATGCAATTCTGTACATTCCACCTGTAGACCTGGTACCAAAGAACATAGCGCTAACAACTGCAACCAGGCTCGGTGCCTCGGACAGCTTGAGCGCCGACCATACGGCCATAGTAGTATAGCATCATCATTAACAAGACGAACAGACTACCTGATTCCCTATCTACGCTTCGAGGGAGATCTTAAGGCCACAATAGAGGTGGACGGTTGGCGCAAGGGTGCTCAAATGGTGGACGAGGCGATACATGGGTACACAGATGGTTCGAAAGTAGTGGACGACTCCTTCTGCGGTATACTGTGCTGATCCAGGAATAAACTGATCCTACAAGCTGACAGACCCCCAGCGGGTTAGGGGATCAGAATATACCCGTAGTAGGTATGCCTGTCGTAAGAGGCGACTAAAATACCACATTCAAGGGGCTGTGTAGCGCAACCCTTCAGGTTGCCAGCGTAATATATAGCTTCTCCTAACCCAATTGTCAACCTCACCTATCCGCGGCGATTCCTGTTTCACTAACAGACGAGGCTCTGGCGATCCCAAGCTCCTCATGGAACTTGGGGGTGGGGAGGGAGGGAATGGTTTATTGAAGGTTTAATGTGGCCACATAAATCGTTCCCGAGATGTTCGGGCTAGCACCTTAATGGTGCTGTGGTACAGGAGCGTACCGGATCTGTATCGGCAAAGGACCATCACATCGATAACACTCCCCAAAGCCTTCGGGAAGCAACCTTGTCGCTACAACAACAACAACAAGCTGCCAGATTACTGTAGCCTTTTCCAAGCGGAAAAATGGGTTCCCCCATAAATTCAGAAAACAAAAATTCAGAAACACATTTTTTTCAGAAAACATTAGTCAGACCCCTTTTCGCAGAAAGCCAAAATTCAGAAGTCAAAATTCAGAAGTCAAATTACAGAAGTCAAATTTCAGAAGTCAAAATTCAGAAAGTAATCAGACAGCAAAAAAACATTAAATTTTGCGCAAAAGTCGTCTTTTGTCGGTGCATTGGAAGCGGCGGTGGCCGCGTTTCTTGCATCGCCAGCAGGTGTTTCTTTCATCGTAACGGTTAAGCGCCAAATACACGACACGAACATTTCCGCGAACATTCCGCAATCTTGTTCGCAGCTTTTGCCATACACCATATGAACTTTTGGCTGAACATTAGTTCTCTTTCAGACAGCGATGAATACGGACAACAATTGTGCTGCAGCAATATTGCTCGCTGTGGCAATTAAGCGTAAAAAAAAGAGAGAAGATCGCAAAAAAAAGAATTTGGTGCAAAGAATGGTTTAAAAAACGAGTAGTTCTTGGACAAAGTGAGCTTATTAAAGAACTGGAATTCACGTCACAAAATTATTTTAAAAATTACGTTCGTATAAGCACGCCGGTATTGCGCCCGCAAACTACTTATTTTTTTTATAACTGTATCCTTTGTGGCATCAGGATCTACTTCTTTTAATTTTTCGATTAAAGTCGCATAATCATTATTCTTTTTAATTCTATTACAATAAACTTTGCTTTTTACTTGCCACAATGATGGCAAAGATTTATACATTTCAATAAATTCACTCAGAAATTTTTTATTGTCCATTTTACTTTTCCGCGCACGTCTGTTCAGAAATTACTACGATTATGAGCTATTTCGCCATACACGCACGAACAGTTCGCGCAAATGTTCGCCAAAAATTAAAATATTTTGATTTTTGGCGAACATTTGCGCGAACTGGCAAACACCACCATACACGACAGAAAAGGTCGCAGAAACATGACATAACGGCAATGTTCGCGGAAATGTTCGTGTCGTGTATTTGGCGCTTTAGTGAGTGTGGGCAGGGAGTGCGTTATTTGATCATTCTGCTCCTCCCGCTCCTCGATTACTACTGTGCTTAAGATATGTGCTAACAGTCGGCTCTGTTTAGCTTATTCGCTTCGCAGCAGTTCGTAATCGTCGGTGAGCTCCATAAGCGGCTCTCTCGTTTAGAACTCGCCCCGTCACAAAGAATCGATATACCACCCGTAGACCGTCGTATATGCGTCCCAGATAGTCTTCCTTGCACAGGGTCGCGTGTTGGCGGATCATCGTCTGCAGGGAGAGGATATAGTCCTTGGCCTTTTCTCTGCTCGTCTGTTTTCGTTGGCGGATAGCGTCTTCTAGCTAGCTAATGTGTCGCTTCGGCAAAAAGAATTTTCCGGCTTCGGAGCGGAAATCAGCTCATGTGTGTAGTTGTTGTCTTCGCATGCGGAACCATTGAAGGGCTTTGCCACGCAGTATCTCTGGAAGGGTTGGGAGGAGTTGATCTGGCTGAATCAGATATCATTCTGCCAGTTCTTCATTCCTTTCCAGGAAGTCGTATAATGCCTCGCCTCCAGCGTAATGTACATCCCAGCGGCGGACTGTGTTCCTGACCTCCGTATTACTTATGCCGCTCTGCTCGCGCTGATGGGACGTTCCTTTGATTGTAACGGCCGGCATAGTGTCGTGCGTAGATGTGACTGGCCGGGCCTCTTCGGCGGCGATCTCCATCTCTACCTCTCTCAAAAGATGTTCTGTTGACTTACGCTTGCGTTGGTACGGACGCATGCGCTGAGTGTGCTGCACAATTCGGCGACGCTATGTCCTTCGGTGTCGATCCAGTAGCATTTGATTCTTCGATTAGCCTCTCCTTCTTCAGCAGGTAAATCCAGCCTAGGGAGTCGATGTTGAGCGTGGTGGTGGTGGTTTCGCTTATCTTGGTGTCAATTGTTGGTTGTGTGTTCGGTGAACCCGTTCCTGCAGTGTTGGTGCTCTCGGATGTTTTGGCACAGTCGCCTGAGGAGACAGGTGCCTGCTCGGCGCCTTTTATAAGGTGGGTTTTGTCAAAGGCTGAGGTATGCTCAGTCAATCAAGAGTCGGGTGGAGGTCGCACTTCCCCCGCCTAAATAAATACACAGTAAATTGATGTTTTGATTTCGAACACATACACAAACGCGGCTCTCAGGCTAGAATATCCACAAGCTTGCATCTAGTAGAGAGAGAGAGGTAGAGATATGTTTCCTAGGTAGTATCGCTGAGAATATTGCGATCCAAGGACGGCGGTTCTCCGCAGAGAGAGATAGAATACTAGCTGACGGTGGCTCAGATGGTGATGACGGCGGTGAATAACATTGGCTCTCGCCAAGGTGTGTTAACGGCGGTAGTGATGATCACGCCCGAAGAGAGAGTATTAAATGACGGTGGCTCTCGCCAAGGGGTGATAACGGCGGTAGTGATGATCACGCCCGAAGAGAGAGTATTGAATGACGGTGGTTCTCACCAAAGAGCTATGATGACGGGGGTGGGTAGAATCCGGGATGGGATGTCCAAGGATCGGGATGGCGATGATGGTTGTACCTAAGGCGAAGTGTCGATTAGTGAGAGTCTACTAACTAAGTTGAACTAACTACAGTATATTGGCTAGGGTATTCGTTCAGTGTAGTGGGGGAGTTTGTCCCGCCGTAGGCGCTAAGACGTGTTCCCCTCTTTCCTAAGCCGGATATCCGCGTGTTACCCTTCTTCTGAGTAAAATGGTCTTGGAAGGGGAAGCCCCACATCAGCCATTCTTATGGAAGTGTTCATGCAAAATCTGGAAGAAAAGTACATACAAGAGCTGAAGTCCAAATTAGACGTGTCATTTTACGCTAGATACGTGGATGCGTTTTAACTACTAATAACGAAGAGCTTGTACTGGAGTACCTCAACAAGCAGCACGAGAATATAAAATACACAATTGAAACCGAAAAAGAGGGAGGAATCGACTATCTAGACTTCAAGATAAATCTTGCTAAAGTTGCCAAAAGATTTAACTACAACATATATAGAAAGCCAACGGGCACCGACACAATAATACATAATACCTCAAATCAACCTCAACAGCATAAAAATGCAGCATTAAGGCATTTGATACATAGACTTGAAAGAACACCTCTTACACAAGAAGCATCTAAGAGAGAGCTTGAAATAATATATGACATTGCTGCAAACAACGGATATAAAAAAGCACTAGTAGATAAGCTAAGGAGGACGCATGGAGAACCAAAAAGAAATAATGCAAAGGAAAATAATAGCACCTGGACGACTATGACATATACTGGAAAATCAACATATAAATTGGCAAACATTTTTAAAAAATACAACATTAACACGGCGTTCAAAACATCGAACAATCCTTATAATACTCCTTATTTTCCTTGACTTACATCATTGAGCATATGGTTTATCTGAAAGATAACGTTACGTGTAAAGCTTGCAAATCAAGCTCCTCAATCCTCTTCCAATTTGCGCCGTGCTCCTTTTAATTTTTTCTACAAATTGGTGGGATGGGAACTACATGTTTATAACCACTCTGAACGGCATCCTAAATTTTCGATGTCGCTTTGCCCGTGACTTGAACCCAGGACCTTCGGTGTGGTAGGAGGAGCACGCTATCACCACATCACGGCGGCCGCCATGTATAAGGCTTATAGCACATATAAAATAAGACTTACATAAGGAATTACTGTAAGACCTAGACGGAATATAACAACCTTTTTTAAGGCTTTTATATTTATATTTAGATAAAACTTATAATATAATATAATGCTTTTAAGACAAATATAATTAGCCTTACATTAGGCGTTATAATATGATAATACATTGAGTACAATAGGGAACATTATACGGCGTATTGCACATATAAAATAATGTCACGGATATTAACAGCACTAAGTTATACCATCACTAAGGCGATGCCAAGGCCACGACAAGCAGTATTTACGTCAATAATCAAATCATATATACACATATATAAGGCAGCCGAAAGATGTCACACACATATGCATTTACTATGTATGCGCGAGAGACTGTAAACTACAACCATTCACATAAATAATTCAATCATTAGGTATCTACATAAACGAATAAATAATTGCGTCTACACATATGTACGTATACGAGCAGCGGAGCGGCAATGCACAAACCCATGCATATATCTTATCTGAGTTGTCACAAGAGAGAGCAATAATTTGTGCACGTAGTTGTGGCTGGCGATTTTGTAGCCGAACTAACTAGTAACTTCTGGAAATCGAAGAGCCTAGAAGTATGCAGCGTAAACTATAAAAGCGGAGCAGGCGAGTAAGAAGTAATTCAGTTTGATTTGAGATTTGGATTAAGCGCTATCTAGCGAGTTATAGCAGTATTATTTTGAATAGTAGAGTTTCATTTGAGCTGTCAATCAGTTTGGTTATTAAGTAAGCTATTCGTTGCAAAGTACAAGTGTTACTGTGAAGTACTTGAATAAAGGCCATTTTGCATTATTACATATTGGAGTTATTTATTCAACAGTTTAGCGATACGAACTTAGCAGAGGGTTGCAAATAAGAGGAATTGCAAGAAAATTTGTTACAATTGGTGTCAGAAGAGGAATTGTTGAATAAATTCCAGAGGACAACAAGGACATGGCAAAGTTCAGTGAATTAAAGATCCAGCAACTAAAGAAGGAGTTGGAGAACCGTGCATTGAATACAAGCGGCGTTAAACACGAACTTCAGGCACGGCTAAGAGAGGCAATGGAAGCAGAAGGAATTAACGTGGAAGAGTATGTCTTTCATCTTGATGTCGACGAGACAACAAAAATTGAAGAGAAAAACGAAACATCGCAGACAGTTACGAGCACAGACTTGAACGTGATATTGGCTGCAATATCTGCTCAAACATCGACAGTAACATCCAAGATGGAAGCACAAGAGATGCGTATTTCAGAAATGTCGACACAGATAACATCCAAGATGGAAACACAGCTCGAAGAACAGAAGACATATATGGCATCCCAACTGGAAGAGCAGAAGACATATATGGCATCCCAACTGGAATCACAGGAGGCACGTATTTCAGATATGACGTCGCAAGTGTCATCTCAACTGGAAGACCAAAAGACATATATGGCATCTCAATTGGAAGCGCAAGAGGCACGTATATCTGAAATGTCGGCAGAAATTTTGGAACAGGTATCATCAAAACTGGAAGCGCAGGATGCAAAAATGGCTCAATTTCAGACAGAAGTAGATGATTTAAAAGGTCGTATGGAGCAGTTACAACTAAATCGCCCAGCTGTTTCAGCAAGTAATCCAAAGGTAAAGACACCATCCTTTGATGGTTCTGTTCCTTTTCAGGTCTTTAAGCTACAGTTTGAGAAGACCGCAGCAGTGAACCAATGGAATGCTGAAGATAAAGTTGCAGCTCTGTTCGTGGCACTGAAAGGGCCTGCCGCGGAAATCTTACAGACCATCCCAGAGTACGAGCGGAACCACTACGAATCATTGATGGGCGCTCTAGAGAGACGATACGGAACTGAGCATAGGAGACAGATATACCAAATGGAGTTGCTGACCCGCTTCCAGAGGCCTGGTGAAACATTGCAAGAGTTTGCGTCGGATATTGAAAGGCTAGCACATTTAGCGAATGCGGAGGCACCCGTGGAATACACTGAAAGGGTAAAAATCCAGAGCTTCATAAATGGCATACGAGATGTGGAAACGAAGCGGGCTACATACGCAAACCCAAAACCAACATTCGCAGAAACGGTGTCACAAGCTCTGATTCAGGAAACAGCGTCGCTTCTGTGTAAGCCAGTTTTCAAAGCACGCCGTGTGGAAGTAGAAAGGCCAGAGTGGGTAGGCGCAATATTGGAGGCGCTGAAAGGATCGCAAAAGCGGAGAGAAAAAGTTATCAAATGCGGGAAGTCCGGTCACATTGCACGTCATTGCGATCTTGGCCTTAATAGTTCCAACAATGTGGGTGGGCGTAAACGCAAAGCTGGAGGAGATGAGCAAGAGCGAGTAAGAGGTAGAGATCGAGAGCTAGATCCAGCTATTGAATGCCCTGTGATATCTGTGTTGCAAATTGGTAGAAAATCGAGCAGTCTTACCGTCAGAGGGAATGTCGATGGCAAGGAGCGTGTACTGACTGTAGATACGGGCGCATCTCATTCCTTGATTCGATCTGAATTAGTCAACAGAAGATTAAAACCGTTACCTGGAGCAAGGTTGCGTACGGTCACAGGCGAGTATAACCAAGTCCAGGGAGAAGTGATATGTGAAGTACTGATTGGGAAGGTCATGGTTTTACACAAATTCGTTGTGGCGGAGATCGTTGATGTCATATTGGGAGTGGACTTCTTGGTTGACCATGACATCAAGATCGATATGCAGAAAAGGGTGATGCATTATAAGAACCAGGATGTGCCAATTAACTTCAGTTTGGAAAAAGGTTTCAGCAGTAATCAAGTACTGGTGGAGAAAAGTCGACAAAGGCCACGATATACTAGACTAGAACTTGAACTCTATACATTTTTTCAATATAGTGCTATTCATTGAGAAAAAATTTGTCGGAGCCATAATGTCGTGTCCATAACCACTTGTTAAATTACAGGAAGATTACTTCACAATGGGGGTTGTATGAGGCCACACAATCAGTGGACAGAGGAATGCACAGGGCGTGGTGTTTACACCTCTGATGTGGACGCTGGCCATCAACAAACTGCTCATGCAGTGTGATGAGGTACTCGTCAAGCTTACGCGTACGGCAATGACGTTGCAATTGTCACAAGTGTAAAGCGCCTTCCAACAATTAGCTCTTTGATGGATCGGGCGCTTCGGGAT
This sequence comes from Eurosta solidaginis, assembly GCF_040869045.1. Taxonomy (NCBI): domain Eukaryota; kingdom Metazoa; phylum Arthropoda; class Insecta; order Diptera; family Tephritidae; genus Eurosta; species Eurosta solidaginis. Next base: position 117,515,043 of record NC_090319.1, on the reverse strand, counting down.
ATACATACCTGGGCATCTAATGTCGGGTTGACCGCCAACGTGAAGCAGAAGGATATGGTATTGTTAACTAAGAGGTACCAGGTCCAACTTGGACCAGGGCTAAGCTTGGATGGGCGACCCTCCAGGAGAAGCCTTCTACAAAAATATCTAGGAATCATTCTAGACAGTGGAGAATTGAGTGAGGATAGCCTCGACGGCACTTTATGCATTTAAACGAATGTTGGTTGGGTTTATCACACTTTCCCTCTATTGAGTAGTTACAGCGATTGTAAAACCTATCCTTTACTATGGAGGCCTTGTTTGGTCGACAGCCACACGAAAAATAACGTTCCTCAAGAAATTAGAGGGGAAGGCAAGCAATCAATGCCAAGCATTACGGGAGCTTTCAGAATAGCCCCGACGGCTGTACTGTATGCCATTCTGCACATTCCATCTGTAGACCTGGTGGCAAAGAACATAGCGTCAACAATTACAATGAGGTTCAATGCCTCGGGACAGCTTGAGCGCAGACGATACGGCAATAGTAGTGTAGCGTCATCAATTACAGGACGAACAGATTACCTGATCCCGTATCTCCGTTTCTTAGAGCCACAATAGAAGCGGATGGGTGGCGCAAGTGTGTGCGCGAATGGCGGAAGAGTCTATACACGTGTACACCGATGGTTCGAAAGTAGGGTCTGCGGTAAACTGTGCTGATCCGGTAATAGACAGATCCTACAAGCTGCCAGATGACTGTAGCGTTTTTCAGGCGGAAATAGTTACCATATTTTATTTTGCTACAAAGTCCATTATATGCCATAACAAACATGGCTTTGTTCCCGGAAGGTCTACAGTTTCGAGCTTAGCGGTTCTTAGAGACTACTGCATAACAGCGTTTTCTGATGGTCATCAAGTAGATTGCATATACGCAGACTTTTCAAAAGCTTTCCATAAAGTTTCGCATAAAATTCTATTTAAAAAACTGGCTTGTGTAGGTTTTCATTCCTACTTCTTGGAATGGATCAAATCCTATTTATCGAATAGACGCTGTGTTGTTACTATTGACGGCATGTGTTCCGAATCTTTCGTGGCCACTTCAAGCGTACCGCAAGGATGCGTTCTTGGACCTTTACTATTTGTCTTATTTATTAATGACATTGGAAGTTGTTTTTCATTCGCCAAGTGTTTGCTTTATGCAGACGATCTTAAGTTATTTGCTGTAGTCAAAGATTCTCTCTATGAAGCAAGGCAGCAGAATGTTAATGCTCTTTATCTAAGTCACATTTATCTTTAAATATCAAGAAGTATTCCAAAATGACCTTTGCGAAAATTTTGAATGTACGTAGTAAGTCTTACAGCATTTCAAATGTTACTTTGCTAAATGTTAATGAAGTTAAAGACTTAGGAGTTATATTTGACACAAAAATCTCTTTCAACAGCCACATTAATTTCATTATCGCGAAAGCATACTCAGTTCTGGGGTTTGCACGTCGTAACAGCACTCACTTCTCAGACCCATATACCTTGAAACTTTTATTTACAAGTTTGTGCGCTGGCATCTTGAGTATGCTGTCTTCGAGTGGAGGCCCTATAATCAACTCCAGATTAAGAGGATTGAGCGTGTAAAAAAGGTTGTCCTTAAATTTTCCTTACGGTTTCTGAATTTTGAAAACCCGGTTCCGGCCTACACAGCCCGTCTTCAACTGATAAACTTTCAATCTCTGGAAAGCCGTAGAAATGTCTTATCCTTAACGTTTACGTTTAACTTGATTCAAGGCATCGTTGATTGCCCATATCTCTTGCGTAAAATAAGTTTCAATGTCCCTAGACGTAACCTTCGTGTATCTTATCCATTTTATCTACCCAAAGTAAAAACGATATTTGGTGGAAATGCACCTTTGGTGCGCTCTTTGAGAGAATTTAATATTTTGTCAGAAACTACTGTCATTGATTTTACAATGACAAAACAGGCTTTCTTAAATCTTCTGTACACTATTCTGTAATGTAAATTTATCTAATTCGTTATGTAGTCTGTAAGAAACATTGTATTTCAAAGATTACCATATTAAATAAATAATAACACAAACAGTAGAAAGAGTGGAAGCATATAGCTTAAATTACAACCGCGTCACCTTTTATATTGACAGCCAAGCAGCAATTAACGCAATAATCTCGCATAGCACAGCATCAAAAAGTATTACAGTGAAATCAGTCCCTTTAAAGAATCGGTATAGGGAGAAGTATACATCTCCCAGGGCATATTTGAATAGATGCGAATGAAAAGGCCGATTACCTAGCTAGTCGCAGCACATCGCTTGAAGCGAGGCTGTAAATTATCGAAGATCATGTCTAAGTCTTACAACCTTAGATTAACAAAGTTACTCCTATTATGCCCTGCGCTTTCCAGGCTAAGAGGAGTGATACAGATATTAGATCTAGGAGCAGCAAGTAGCATAGGTCCTAGAAAGCTTCTAGTATTTGCCAAGATGGTCGAGTTATTTTGTACAATAGGTCCTGTTTTTTGATAGGGGGTTTCAGTTTGGTCATTAAACAAACTTCTGGTATAACTTCGGACTCATTACCGTCTATGTGAGGCCCTCACGGACCGGCCAGTTCAGCATAACCTAATGTCGCTTCCGTTCCCGTACCTTAGCTTATATTGAACGTTTTAAAAAGATATTTCAGATTTCGTAAATCTACTAGAATAGGGTCTTCTTCCACATTCCGTTTCTCATTTCACAAGCATTAAACAATTATTTATATTTTTCGCGGCGTCCAAACCGCATGATATATGGTCACATATATGTAAGTACTTAAATGTTTAAGGTATCCATACGTTATTACATATATTCAGTTAGCTGATTATGTTCCCTAACCCATAATACTTTTACATTGCAAGTACAGACAGGGTACTGTCGCAAATATCAAAGTGCCGATATAATACTGTTAAAATGTTTTTGTTCTTGCTTTCGATTAAGGAATGTAACAATATTTTATATTTTTCTTGTCACTCTTATGCTGCTACAAGCTTTGTAGCTCATCACCTTTGATTGTGAATTAAAAGCTTATTCTGACCATAGTTTTATTGCAATAAAGGAATATTACATGTATATATGGCGATACCACGTTTAAATTTTGGTCCCGTTTGGAAACGGCTTAGGTGTGTTGTACATGGATTTAAGATCACACTCTAAATCGAAAATCGTTAATTTATTACCAAAATGGTAGGCAACACTTTAAACACTATAAATGTGTAATATTACAGATCTTAATTTTTATAAATCTCTTGTTGAATTTTACGCAAACAATTTGTAATACTGTGCCTAAAATTGTACGCACCAGCTGCTTATATTTATACCTAAACTTATATTTATACCTATACAGCCATCGCACAATTGAATTTTTGGTACACAGTGGTTACACCTTGTACCACGGCGTCTTTGGGAGAATAATTTTTTGAAAAATGGACTGCATAGACATTGTAGTTTGAAAACTTTTTATTGCAATTTGGAAACAAACATTCAAACAAATTGGAATCCAATTCCCTATGCGCATATAAAAGCAAATCATAACTCCTTAATTTGCAGAACTGCTTTGCACACACTTCACACACAAACATTTCCAATATATTTGTAAAGCTTATTCACTTATTTATATTTACATATATTTTAAAGCTTATTCATCTATTTATAATTATATTTTAAAGCTTATTCACTTTTTCTTCCAGCACGAGGCGACACACGAAAATTTATAGTTACCTGAAGCAAAATGCCTTAATAAGTGACCGAAATTTACACATTGTTGTGTGAAATTACAAAGCATCTATACTTTTGCACAGTTCTTGCGTAAAACTACCTACTTTTCGGGTGTAAATCAAAATATTACACATTTTTTATAGTAACTCCATATATGTATTAAAAACTAAAATTTAAATGCCATGCTATACCCCTTAACCGGTTCTTACTTAGACCAACAATTCTATGTGGTTTCGCTATATATAATATCACTATTTTTTTTTTTTTTATACCAAAAATTAAAAATCCAAAAATTTAATTCTAATTTTTTGAGTATCCACGACAGTCTCCAATCGGGTCCAAAATTAAATTAGGTATGCTATTTTTGACTTAGGTGCCACCGCCTGAAAGGGTGAGACTGGGGACATTTTTTCTTTGATTTATAAGGACCATCCTAGTGTACATATATTTGTATATATTTATGTAGGTATGATCAGTGCGGTATTTTATTTCTCGTTCCCAAACACCGATTCTGGTGGTGTTGATAGGTGCACTGCCTGTTGTGCCATTGTTGATGTGCATAATTCATCTGATGAAAATGTAAAGACATGCTGATACAGCCCTAAAGGCACTTCATGCGCCACTTGTGAATTAGTTAGTTGATGTGCAGTAATTGCCCACGGTAACGCCCCTCACTCGCGCCAAACAAACTAGCGGGCTCACCGGAAGAGACGTCTTGGCTGCCGATAACGAGTAGTAAACGCAGCCAAGCTGGCTACTAGAATGAAATTTTAAGCATACTTATGTTCAGGGATGCACCTTAACGTTAAGCTAATCGTTTATCAAAAAATTTCCACCGTTTCCGTTGAAACACTTCGAAATATTATCGATAAAGAAATTATCAAGATAAATTGTATCTCGTTTTTAACCGAAACGAAAAGCTTTCGTTAACGTTAAAAACGTTAACAAAAACGTGATACTTTATGTTTGAATTGTGCTGGCAATGCTATAGCCATGGTGAAGCCGTAAGGTGGTAACAACGAGCGCACATACACACACAAACTCCATATAATTTGTTTGTGTAATTCGTTGGTGGTAATGTCAAAAACACTCTGAGAAATGTTCGTACTGTCAAAATTCATGAGAAAAGTTGCAATCAGCTTGGCTATTGCTTTCACCTTTAATGACTCCGCCATCAATCAGCTTTGCCAGCATAGTTTGAAATTAATAATGAACATAAACGATTTGATTCCGTTTTGATATGGCAGAAAACGAAACGAAATCATTTCGTTAATTTGACGTTTTTAACGTTAATAAACGAAACGAAATGACTTTGTTTCGTTTATTAACGTTAATTATCGTAACGAAATGATATCGGTTCGTTGGTTAAGCATGCCTGCTTATGTTTTATATGTACATATGTATGTATGTATGCATGTATGTATGCAGATATATCTGTGGTAACGGGAAATAACAGCCTAAGTAATTTTTGAGAGGTTTTAGGATAAAGTTCAAATCATCATCGCATGAAATTAGAGATTGGAGGTGAACGTGTTGTACTTTTCTTTTAAATTTAAATTAATATGCTTATAAAACAAAATAAATATATTTTAAGTATCTTTAGCTAGTTTCCTAAACAACCATTGATTAAGGTTCTTTTTAGATATTGAGGCAAGTAGAAGGCATGAGTTAACTTAAAGTTTTTGTGACCCTAGTTCTACATAGGTGCAAAGAAGACAAAACCAGTAATAACTCATTTTCAATATCGATCTTGCCTGTTATCGTTTGTGCCTCAGACAAAGAGTATATATTTGTTAAGAGGCGTCACTCGATACTTTGTTGTTGCCAAAGCAACCCTGTCATGTCGAATGTGATTCTCAAGGAAGTTTTGTTTAGTTTTTTTTAATTGAATCCTATATAGTTATGCGGTAAAGGGACTTTGCATAATTACGATTTTTGGAAAGAGAATTAATTAATTAATTTAATACAATCAATAAAATAAACACAAATACCCCACGAAAATATATAGAAGGCGTTTTTATAAATACATCTGATAAAAAAAACCAACGACTACCTTGAGAAAACATCGAGTAATTTGCTTTGGCAACAACAAAAGTATCGAGTGACGCCTCTTGACAAATATATACTCTTTGCCTCAGATAACTGCAAGTGCATATACAGCTGCGATCACTGAAATAGTAGTGCGGGCATGCGAAATGCATAGTTCCAATAATACTGGATATTTCGTGATATTAATATCGATTTTTTTTAAATTATTAACCCTTGTGAAATAGTCGCGCAGAACAAATAGTGTTACAAAATTTAAGTTATAATACAAATATTTAAATTTTTTAGTAATAAGTTTGAACTATTTATTTAATATATATTTAGCCGGAATAGACATAGAAATTTTATTATAACTTTCAGTGAGACGAGGTGTGCACTGTACTAACCAAAACGCGGAATTATTATAGCCCTTATTAAAAACGCGGCAAAATATAAAGAAGTTGATAAAGCTATTGATTGCTAGGGCGCCATGATACGAAACGCGATAACTTATCAAAACTTATAAACCAGAAAAAGGGGTGGCAAGCATAACTTATGAATGACTACCGTACGCCAAATTATTAAATATTCGGAGACTCATCCCATACCTATAGTCAGCTGTCGAAATTTTAGACGACCTAAAGTTACCATGTGGTGTGCATACCGTGAGTTGACGGCCTCGAGAGCATAACCTCTATGCTAGAAATCCACTTAAGGTCCGGCTTTAAGAGACAAAATATGAGATACGTATACTAGATTTTGCCAAATAACCTGGATTGGCAAATTTCAAAGTGGAGGAACATTTTATGAACGAATGAGCCAAAGGTTGTTTTGCATGGTGCTAAAGGCTCACTGCAGTTTGTTAGACGCCTATCAAATATGAAATAGCATTTGAGATACACTGTAAAGACTTCGAAGCATTAACTTATCATCCGGATCCAGTATTATGCTATGCGGATGTTTTTTATATAGCGCTGGGCCAATAATTTGTATAAAAACCATTATACACCAAAACTAGTATGTTCAAACACTGAAGGGCGTTATGCTGCCATTCGCTGGAAAAATGCCACTAGAGTGCGCACTACAGCAAGTTGAAAAAGATGTGGTTTCGGGACAATGGAATTGATGTCACGCCAGCTCAACATGCAGACCTCAATCCCACGGACAGTCTTTGGACAGACCTTAAAAAAGCTGCAGGGGATGCAAAATCAAAAAAAGCAACCGAAATATATGGGGTGTAGTGCTCCGCGAATGACAGTCAATACAAAAGAAAAGATGTCAACGCCTCATAGATACTATGAGAAACCGATATGCAGCAGTGGTTAAAAATAACAGTCATGCTACAAAATATTAAATACCTATGCTAATTTGAGTATTGATGTTAACGATTTAATACATATTTAAGAATTTTTGTTACATACTACTATTTTGCTGCTCGCGGTAATTTGCATGAAAACATATCCAATATTCAGTTTGAAATTATCCTTTAGTTTTGCAATAAAATGAGTGCAATTATTATTTTGGTATTTTGGTTTTCTAGTAATTTCAAAAATTGTTTGCCGTAGGAGCAGTACCAATGATGATAATCATGGTACATTTGTACTTTTTTTTGTACATTTCGCTTCCCGAAAGTACGTTGGTACTACATTGACATATTTGGTAAATTTTTGTAAAATACAGCACTACACTTCAAGTCATTTGCAAAGCAGCTCTGAATGTACAAAAAAATTTTAAATTTTTCGAAGAAAATATATAGTTAAGTTGTTTTGTTGCCGAGCACAATTTGCCATTTGCAATTATGGATAATTTAAATATGCTTATGAAAAATAGAGCATAACTGATTCTAAGATTGTGAACAAATTTTGCATCAATATAGTTAAAGCACAGAAAATAATAACTCAAATAACAGGGCCAGAAAATTATAAATCCATAATTGCATTTGGTCAGAAGAATATTACTCTCTAATAATAGATGAAACGACTGATATATGTATGTATATCAACAAATTTGGCAGTTTCGATTCGAATTTTTGATAAAAAGTGCATTGATAGATTTTTAGATTTGATACCTTTGACCGATAGTAGCACGGATGGTATTTTTAATGCCATTATTATATCTTTGAAAGATCATTCAATACCACTTGAAACAAGTAAGGAAGGCTAAGTTCGGGTGTAACCGAACATTACATACTCAGCTGAGAGCTATGGAGACAAAATAAGGGAAAATCACCATGTAGGAAAATGAACCTAGGGTAATGTGGAATGTGTTTGTATGACATGTGTATCAGAGGTTTACGCCGACGTACGCCGGTGTTCTTACTTTTCTTGATTCTTCTATTAAAACAAAAATACTTAGGAAAGGTTTTGTTGGTATGTATTTAAGGAAATTAACGTTTTGGCCATTTCGAAAAGATCCTAGGTTTTTGCGCCAAAATCTCGCAGATCGTTCAAAAATTTTCAGGAGTAGCTCTTTGCGGAGGGGTTTTCCTTCGTTCACTTACTCCAGAGAGGCTTCGAACCTAACCCCGGTCTTTGGAATTGGTACTGCTGCGTCTGCTGAAGAGAAATGGAGATACATAAAATGGTCACACGTTTGTCTGTATATCTGGTGCAAAGCGTAGTTTCACCTGGGGTTAACTCCTAATAATCGTCGCAAACACAATTCCTTTAAATCATTTGTGGCTCCTTGGCGGTCACGCACAAAGGTGACTTACGGTTGCTATTAATGGTCTAATACTCAGGACTCTCGTGACAAATGGCGCCTCCAGTTTTTTTGGCTGTGTTTAAGAGCTACAATTGCCGATGTGCGAACAATAGCATTCCCGACCACTAGTCGCTACCACGCCTCCTGCCCTCACACCATATGCCAGCATAGAAGCTATAGGACTGCGACTTCGAACTCACACCTTCGTCGACGTCACTTTCCTAGAAGCTCTAGGTGTAGCTCCGAAGGCTTTATAACGGATGTTTTAGTCCCGCTATGCTGCCTAGCTACAACAGAGAAACACCTTGAAACGTTAAGGAGTGACTATTCGGCCATGGATGCCGCCCTCGAAATCATAAATAGTCTAAGTGGATGTCATTGCGTAACTCATGGGTGAAAATCGAATAATCTCGGCGCATCTACATAATTAAAATTTTACAAGGCCCTGGATAAAATTTTTAAAATGTAGACCAAAGTTTGCAGACGTTTCTGTTTACAACATTGATTTCAATAGTCTTCGTTAAATGAAAACGATATTTTAGAATGAAAGTCGACCGATTTTAAGTTGAAAGATGTTAACTGCTGTTTTCCGGCTGTCCACTACGTTAGGTTAGTAGCACACACGGTCATTTGTTCGACTGTCTTGGGAAAGCTTTTTTTCACCCCTTTGAGTTTTCTTGCGAAGAACAAAGCCTCACCTGGTAAATATATGTATGTGCCTACGTATTAACATTTGTAAAAGCAGCCGTAACGTGTAGGTATTATTTAAACTTGGTTGATAGGCCATAATCAATGTGATTCACTCCAAGGGACTAGTTTTGGATAGGGATTTTGCCTCACTGATTTAGCTTATTCTTTCAGCCAATCGCAATATAAAATTCTTTAAAAAATCGGCACCTTTTTTGGGTAATTTGCTTTTTTTAACAACCTGAGAACAATTTGCACACATGTTCGCCTTACGTAATTTTATTTGAATTCATTATTCATTATTAATTTTTTGAAAAAAAAAATATGCAAACTGAGCATATAAATTTATTATGTAACTTTTCTTATGGTGTTTTGTTTTAATAACTTGGTGAATAGGGTGATGCAAAGGCGGTGTTAAGCTGACATCGAAAGCGCTTGTTTTTTTTATACTCAGTTGAGCAGAGCTCACAGAGTATATTAACTTTGATTGGAAAACGGTTGGTTGTACAGGTATAAAGGAATCGAGATAGATATAGACTTCCATATATCAAAATCATCAGTATCGAAAAAAATTTGATTAAGCCATGTCCGTCCGTCTGTCCGCTAACACGATAACTTGAGTAAATTTTGAGGTATCTTGATGAAATTTGGTATGTAGGTTCCTGGGCACTCATCTCAGATCGCTATTTAAAAGAACGATATCGGACTATAACCACGCCCACTTTTTCGATGAGAAAATGGGATAATTCATTGCGAAAGATGGATAAAGCGATGAAACTCGGTAGGTGGGTTGACGTTATGACCCAGAATACAAAATTAGTATAATTTTGGACAACGGGCGTGGCACCGCCCACTTTTAAAAGAAGGTAATTTCAAAAGTTTTGCAAGCTGTAATTGGCAGTCATTGAAGATATCATAATGCAATTTGGCAGGAACGTTACTACTATATACTACTATATATATGCTAAATAAAAATTAGAAAAATCGGATGAAGAACACGCCCACTTTAAAAAAAATTTTTTTTTAAAGTCAAATTTTAACAAAAAATTGAATATCTTTACTGTATACAAGTAAATTATGTCAACATTCAACTCCAGTAATGATATGGTGCAATAAAATACAAAAATAAAAGAAAATTTCAAAAGGGGCGTGGTTCCGCCCTTTTTCATTTAGTTTGTCTAGAATACTTTTAATGCCATAAGTCGAACAAAAATTTACCAATCCTTCTGAAATTTGGTAGAGGCATAACTCTATGACGGTAACTGTTTTCTGCGAAAATGGGCGAAATCGGTGGAAGCCACGCCCAGTTTTTATACACAGTCGACCGCCTGTCCTTCCGCTCGGCCGTAAAACCGATAACTTGAGCAAAAACCGATATATCTTTACTAAACTCAGTTCGCGTACTTATCTGAACTCACTTTATCTTGGTACAAAAAATGGCCGAAATCCGACTATAACCGCGCCCACTTTTTCGAAATCGAAAAATCAGAAAAATGCCATAATTCTATACCAAATATGAAAAAAAGGGATGAAACATGGAAATTTGATTGGTTTATTGATGCAAAAAATAACTTTAGAAAAAACTTTGTAAAATGGGTGTGACACCTACCATATTAAGTGGAAAAAAATGGAAAAGTTCTACAGGGCGCAATCAAAAGCCCTTGGAATCTTGGCAGGAATACTGTTCGTGGTATTACACATATAAATAAATTAGCGGTGCCCGACAGATGATGTTCTGGGTCACCCTGGTCCACATTTTGGTCGATATCTCGAAAACGCCTTCACATATACAACAAAGGGCCACTTCCTTTTAAAACCCTCAGTAATACCTTTAATTTGATACCCATATGGTACAAACACATTATGGAGTCACCCCTGGTCCACCTATATGGCGATATCTGGAAAAAGCATCCACATATAGAACTAAGGCCCACTCCCTTTTAAAATACTCATTAACACCATTCATTTCATACCCATATCGTACAAACACATTGAGAACTATGGTCAACTCGCTTTTAAAATTCTCTTTAATACCTTCCATTTGATACCCATGTCATACAAACACATTCCAGGGTTACCCAAGGTTCATTTTCCTACATGGTGATTTTCCCTTATTTTGTCTCCAAAGCTCTCAGATGAGTATGTAATGTTCGGTTACACCCGAACTTAGCCTTCCTTACTTGTTTTTAAATAACTTTTGAGCAGTTAGAAAGAGTTAAATTTCGCAATTAGTTTCTTATAACTGGCAGTGATGCGCATCCCTTGATACCATTTCGACCATATCCGACAAATTTCCGACATGAACAATAAATGGCCTAAACAGTCTTAAACGAGTAGAAAATATAGTAACGCGCCGGACGCCGCCGCCGCCGCGCCGATATTTTTGACATTCGGCGGCGGCGTGCGAAAACGACTCAAATCGGCGGCGGCGGCGGCGTTTATCGGCGGCGTATATCTCTAATGTGTATGAAATGGAAGGTATTAAAGAGTATTTTAAGAGGGAGTGGGCCATAGTTCCATAGGTGGACGTCATTTAGAGATATCGCCGTAAAGGTGGACCAGAGGTGACTCTATAATGTGTTTGTACGATATGGGTTAAAGGTGTTAATGAGGGTTTTAAGAGGGAGTGGTGGTAGTTGTATATGTGAAGGCGTTTTCGAGATATCGACCAAAATGTGGACCAGGGTGACCCAAAACATCATCTGTCAGGTACCGGTAATTTATTTATATATGTAATACCACGAACAGTATTCCTGCCATGATTCCAAGGGCCTTTTATTTCGCCCTGCAGACCTTTTTCATTTTCTTCTAATTAATATGGTAGGTGTCACACCCATTTTACAAAGTTTTTTCTAAAGTTATATTTTGCGTCAATAAACCAATCCAATTACCATGTTTCATCCCTATTTTCGTATGTGGTATAGAATTATGGCATTTTTTTCATTTTTCGTAATTTTCGATATCGAAAAGGTGGGCGTGGTCATAGTCGGATTTCGGGCATTTTTTATACCAATACAAAGCGAGTTCAGGTAAGTACGTGAACTGAGTTTAATATAGATATATCGATTTTTGCTCAAGTTATCGTGTTAACGGCGGAGCGGAAGTTCAGACGGTCGACTGTGTATAGAAACTGGGCGTGGCTTCAACCGATTTCGCCCTTTTTCACAGAAAACAGTTACCGTCCTAGAATCTAAGCCCCTACCAAATTTCACAAGGATTGGTAAATTTTTGTTCGACTTATGGCATTAAAAGTATCCTAGATTAATTAAATGAAAAATGGCGGAGCCACGCCCATTTTGAAATTTTCTTTTATTTTTGTATTTTATTGCACCATATCATTTCTGGAGTTGAATGTTGACATAATTTACTTATATACTGTAAAGATATTAAATTTTTTGTTAAAATTTGACTTAAAAAAATTTTTATTTTTTTTGAACTCAAAGAAAAAGAACTGTTAATGTAGTGAATGCAGCTGTTAATTTTTTAAATATTAATTTTATGTCCCTTACTGGTACTCAATAAAGAAATGTTTTTATATATGTACATAAATGTACGCTTCAATCGATAAACTTCTTTTATTATTTTTACTGGAAAAGTATTTCTTCATAAATCATATTTCCCTGTTACAGACCTGTTAAATTTCCATTAACATTAATAATCATTAATTTCGTTTCCCTTTTTAATTTTAATGATTAATTAATTTTTTGCACAGCACCTAGCAATTAATAATTAATTAATTAAAAAAAATAATTAAAAATAATCATGATTACCGGCCAAAAAAAAAATAATCAAAAATAATTAAAAAATGTACCCATTGTTTTAAATTAAAGACAATCCTATGATTAAGAACAATTAAGTAATTAAAAATATTCAAACAATTAAAATTAATCAAAAAATTAAAATTAATCAAACAATTTATAATTAAATTTAATTATTTGACTAATTTCAATTACATACTTGTGCTAACTCAAGAAATATAAGATACATATTTATTCTTACTGATATTGTCAAGTGTCGCTGCTTTTTGTGAAAACCTTTAAAAAACAAATTGGAGAGCGTAAATTTTGGCTTATTACACCACAGACGTAAGTATATATCTGTATATATATATTTTTTTTTATATTATGATGCTGGAAAAACACAGAAATAATTAAAATTAATTAAAAATAATCATTTAATTGTATTAATTATGTAATTTATATAATCAAAATTAATTGACATTAATCAAATAATTATATTAATTATTTAATTAAAAATAATCAAAATTAATTAAAATAATCAAATAATTATGTTTATTATTCCATAAGACAAACGAAAAAATAATTAAAAATAATCAACATTGTTTGTTTTAATTATGCAATTAAATATAATTAATTAATTAGTTACAATTTTTAATGAAAATAATTAATTAATAATCATTAAAAGGGCATACCTACTGACACTTAATCATTAAACGATTGGCTGAGGAAAACTCATTAAAATCATTAAAATTTTTAATCATTATTTAACAGGTCTGCCCTGTTATACTGCCTTTAATTTGTGTTAGAAAGTTTCCTGACTAAAAACAGTTTTTGGACAAAAAAGCAGAATATATGTAGCTCTAGTTTGGTTCAAATTCGCATCCGAAGACTTTTAGTACATTTTTGGATAATTTGGTACATTTTTTTTCCTCGTTTGGTACAAAATGAAAATATCCATTTATCATCCCTGAGCAGTACTACCATTTCAGTGCTGGCATCCTTACCTATGTACGTATATATGTACTGCAGATATTGAGGTGCGTACATACAAATATTTATATGTCGGAATGCTCCAAATATTTTTTTATACTCAGTTGAGCAGAGCTCACAGAGTATATTAAGTTTGATTGGATAACGGTTGGTTGTACTTATATAAAGGAATCGAGATAGATATAGACTTCCATATATCAAAATAATCAGGATCGAAAAAAAATTTGATTGAGCCATGTCCGTCCGTCCGTCCGTTAACACGATAACTTGAGTAAATTTTGAGGTATCTTGATGAAATTTGGTATGTAGGTTCCTGAGCACTCATCTCAGATCGCTATTTAAAATGAACGATATCGGACTATAACCACGCCCACTTTTTCGATATCGAAAATTTCGAAAAACCGAAAAAGTGCGATAACTCATTACAAAAGACAGATAAAGCGACGAAACTTGGTAGATGGGTTGACGTTATGACGCAGAATAGAAAATTACTAAGAGTTTGGACAATGGGCGTGGCACCGCCCACTTTTACAAGAAGGTAATTTAAAAGTTTTGCAAGCTGTAATTTGGCAGTCGTTGAAGATATCATGATGAAATTTGGCAGGAACGTTACTACTATTACTCTATATGTGCTAAATAAAAATTAGCAAAATTGGATAAAGAACACGCCCACTTTTTAAAAAAAAAATTTTTTAAATTCAAATTTTAACAAAAAATTTAATATCTTTACTGTATATAAGTAAATTAAGTCAAAATTCAACTCCAGTAATGATATGATGCAACAAAATACAACAATAAAAGAAAATTTCAAAATGGGAGTGGCTCCGCCCATTTTCATTTAGTTTGTCTAGAATACTTTTATTGCCATAAGTCGAACAAAAATTTACCAATCCTTCTCAAATTCGGTAGGAGCATAGATTCTATGACGGTAACTGTTCTCTGTGAAAATGGGCGAAATCGGTGGAAGCCACGCCCAGTTTTTATAGACAGTCCACCGTCTGTCCTTCCGCTCGACCATTAACACAATAACTTGAGCAAAATCCGATATATCTTTACTAAACTTAGCCCACGTACTTACCTGAGCTCACTTTTTCTTGGTATAAAAAATGGGCGAAATCTGACCATAACCACGCCCACTTTATCGATATCGAAAATTACGAAAAATGAAAAAAATGCCATAATTCTATACCAAATACGAAAAAAGTGATGAAACATGGTAACTGGATTGATTTATTGACGCAAAATATAACTTTGGAAAAAACTTTGTAAAATGGGTGTGACACCTACCATATTAAGTAGAAGAATATGAAAAAGTTCTACAAGGCGAAATCAACAGCCCTTGGAATCTTGGCAGGAATACTGTTAGTGGTATTGCATGTATAAATAAATTAGCAGTACCCGACAGATGATTTTCTGGATCACCTGGTCCACATTTTGGTCGATATCGCGAGAACGCCTTCACATATACATCTAAGGGCCACTCGCTTTTAAAACCCTCATTAATACCTTTAATTTGATATCCATATCGTACAAAAACATACCAGAGTCACCCCTGTCCCACCCTAATGGCGATATCTCGAAAAGGCGTCCACCTATAGACCTAATGCCCCCTCCCTCTTAAAATGCTCAGTAACACCTTTCGTTTGATACCCATATCGTACAAACATTCTAGAGTCACCCCTGGCCCACCCTAATGGCGATATCTCGAAAAGGCGTCCACCTATAGACCTAGTGTCCACTCCCTCTTAAAATGCTCAGGAACACCTTTCGTTTGATACCCATATCGTACAAACATTCTAGAGTCACCCCTGGCCCACCCTAATGGCGATATCTCGAAAAGACCTAATGTCCACTCCCTCTTAAAATGCTCAGTAACACCTTTCGTTTGATACCCATATCGTACAAACATTCTAGAGTCACCCCTGGCCCACCCTAATGGCGATATCTCGAAAAGACCTAATGTCCACTCCCTCTTAAAATGCTCAGTAACACCTTTCGTTTGATACCCATATCGTACAAACATTCTAGAGTCACCCCTGGCCCACCCTAATGGCGATATCTCGAAAAGGCGTCCACCTATAGAACTAAGGATTACTCCCTTTTAAAATACTCATTACCACCTTTCATTTGATACCCATATCGTACAAACACATTCTAGAGTCACCCTGGCCCACCCTAATGGCGATATCTCGAAAAGGCGTCCACCTATAGACCTAATGCCCACTCCCTCTTAAAATGCTCAGTAACACCTTTCGTTTGATACCCATATCGTACAAACATTCTAGAGTCACACCTGGCCCACCCTAATGGCGATATCTCGAAAAGGCGTCCACCTATAGAACTAAGGATTACTCCCTTTTAAAATACTCTTTACCACCTTTCATTTGATACCCATATCGTACAAACACATTCTAGAGTCACCCTGGCCCACCCTAATGGCGATATCTCGAAAAGGCGTCCACCTATAGACCTAATGCCCACTCCCTCTTAAAATGCTCAGTAACACCTTTCGTTTGATACCCATATCGTACAAACATTCTAGAGTCACCCTTGGTCCACCTTTATGGCGATATCTCGAAAAGGCGTCCACCTATAGACCTCATGCCCACTCCCTCTTAAAATGCTCAGTAACACCTTTCGTTTGATACCCATACCGTACAAACATTCTAGAGTCACCCCTGGCCCACCCTAATGGCGATATCTCGAAAAGGCGTCCACCTATAGACCTAATGCCCACTCCCTCTTAAAATGCTCAGTAACACCTTTCATTTGATTCCCATATCGTACAAACACATTCTAGAGACACCCCTGGTCCACCTTTATGGCGATATCTCGAAACGGCGTCCACCTATGGAACTAAGGATCACTCCTTTTCAAAATACTCATTACCATCTTTCATTTGATACCCATATCATACAAACACATTCTAGAGTCACCCCTGGTCCACCTTAATGGGGACATCTCGAAAAGGCGTCCACCGATAGACCTAAGGCCCACTCCCTCTTAAAATGCTCAGTAACACCTTTCATTTGATACCCATATCGTACAAACAAATTCTAGAGTCAGCCTTGGTCTACCTTTATGGCGATATCCCTAAATGGCGTTCATCCATAGAACTATGGCCTACTTTCTCTTAAAATACTCTTTAATACCTTTCATTTGATACACATGTTATACAACCACATTCCAGGGTTACCCCAGATTGATTTTCCTTATTTTGTCTCCATAGCTCTCAACTGAGTATGTTATGTTCGGTTACACCCGAACTTAGCCTTCCTTACTTGTTTTTCACTACATTTAAGAGCGGAACTCCGGTGCACCTGAAATTAAAAAAAGAAACATGATGCAACTTAATGAGGTGATAATGATATAAATGGCCATTGGCTTCTTTCCTTTGGGCTGTGTGTGGCATTTATGCTGTGTTGACGGGCAAATAATGCTGCCGTGTTCATACTCTTTCTCTGTAAAGGAGTGATGTTGATTTCAACTATTTTTAAGCAGATCTTAATAATGAATATTTCTTTTAAAACTTTTGAATTAATATGTTTGTTTGAAAAACAAAAATTAATAAAATAAGGTGGTGCCATTAAATTCAACGTAAAGTATACATACGACCATGATACAAAAAATGTTATTGAAAGTTTATTTATGAATACAAAATTACTTTACTTACCAGTTTGTTGAATCTACTATTCTTTATTTATTTTGCCTGCCGCAAAAGAAATAACCTGGAAATTTCCAGAATTTAGTTTTAACAAATGAAACGTCTTTTTTGCGCCTCATTCTTCACGAAATTAGTATGTATACATATATAAAAGAGTTAAGGCAATAACGGGATTATGAATGGTTCTGGTTTTAATTTTAAATCACTTAGGTTTAAACACAAAAATTTTAAGAATTAATCTTTTGCTAGTATAAAATGTAGGACTGTAAGGTTTTAATCTAGAACCAGTCTTTGGAAATAATATTTTTAAAATTTCGGATCTAAACCCAAAAAATATTAAAAATTGGATTTATCTTCTAATAGTTTAAAATATAGACCAAAAAAGTTTACAAGTGAATTTCTGTAGTTTAGTCTTAAACTTTTCATCAAAGATGGTTTTTTTAAGTGTCTGGACTAAAATTGAAATGAAGATATCTTAGAAATGGCTTAAAACTATTAAATGGTTTGAAAAGTAGTATAAAAAAACATCAGCAGTAAACTATGGTAGGTTGAAGAAATAAATTAAATTTTTTGATAGTGTAGTTACTTAATAGTTGCATGTGGGCGGGTTCAGCAAACCACTCTTTTTCGAAATAGAACTATATAAAATTAATAATACAAACCATTTGAGTTAAAAGGAATTCCGTCGGTTACTCCATCCGCTATGCAATAAACCGAATAACGAAAAGCCAATGATGCAAAAAATGGAGGTAGTTCCGTTTCGTGTGACATTGGTTTCTTTTGCGGGGAGTATGACAATTTCATAAAAGTCTAGTTACCAGATTGAGAAATTTTATAATTTTTTGTGCTTTTGATGGATTTGAAATCAACATATCCTAGTCAAATATTTTAATTGTTTTTTTTTTTTTATACTCAGTTGAGCAGAGCTCACAGAGTATATTAAATTTGATTGGATAACGGTTGGTTGTACATATATAAAGGAATCGAGATAGATATAGACTTCCATATATCAAAATAATCAGGATCGAAAAAAAATTTGATTGAGCCATGTCCGTCCGTCCGTCCGTCCGTCCGTCCGTTAACACGATAACTTGAGTAAATTTTGAGGTAACTTGATGAAATTTGGTACGTAGGTTCCTGAGCACTCATCTCAGATCGCTATTTAAAATGAACGATATCGGACTATAACCACGCCCACTTTTTCGATATCGAAAATTTCGTAAAACCGAAAAAGTGCGATAATTCATTACCAAAGACAGATAAAGCGACGAAACTTGGTAGATGAGTTGAATTTATGACGCAGAATAGAAAATTAGTAAAATTTTAGACAATGGGCGTGGCACCGCCCACTTTTAAAAGAAGGTAATTTATAAATTTTGCAAGCTGTAATTTGTCAGTCGTTGAAGATATCATGATGAAATTAGGCAGGGACGTTACTCCTATTACTATATGTACGCCTAATAAAAATTAGCAAAATCGGAGAAGGACCACGCCCACTTTTAAAAAAAAATTTTTTTTAAAGTAAAATTTTAACAAAAAATTTAATATCTTTACAGTATATAAGTAAATTATGTCAACATTCAACTCCAGTAATGACATGGTGCAACAAAATACAAAAATAAAAGAAAATTTCAAAATGGGCGTGGCTCCGCCCTTTTTCATTTAATTTGTCTAGGATACTTTTAACGCCATAAGTCGAACAAAAATTAACCAATCCTTTTGAAATTTGGTAGGGGCATAGATTTTATGATGTTAACTGTTTTCTGTGAAAACGGGCGAAATCGGTTGATTTCACGCCCAGTTTGTATACACAGTCGTCCGTCTGTCCTTCCGCATGGCCGTTAACACGATAACTTGAGTAAATTTTGAGGTAACTTGATGAAATTTGGTATGTAGGTTCCTGAGTACTCATCTCAGATCACTATTTAAAATGAACAATATCGGACTATAACCACGCCCACTTTTTCGATATCGAAAATTTCGTAAAACCGAAAAAGTGCGATAATTCATTACCAAAGACAGATAAAGCGACGAAACTTGGTAGATGAGTTGAATTTATGACGCAGAATAGAAAATTAGTAAAATTTTGGACAATGGGCGTGGCACCGCCCACTTTTAAAAGAAGATAATTTAAAAAAAAAATTGGATTGGTTTATTGACACGAAATATAACTTTAGAAAAAATTTATAAAATGGTTGTGACACCTACCATATTAAGTAGAAGAAAATGAAAAAGTTCCGCAGGGCGAAATAAAAAACCCTTAAAATCTTGGCAGGTATTACATATATAAATAAATTAGCGGTATCCAACAGATGATGTTCTGTGTCACCCTGGTCCACATTTTGGTCGCGATCTGGAAAACGCCTTCACATATACAACTACCACCACTCCCTTTTAAAACTCTCATTAATACCTTTAATTTGATACCCATATCGTACAAACACATTCTAGAGTCACCCTGGTCCACCTTTATGGCGATATTTCGAAACGGCGTCCACCTATAGAACTAAGGCCCACTCCCTTTTAAAATACTCATTAACACCTTTCTTTTGATACCCATATTGTACAAACAAATTCTAGGGTCACCCCTGGTCCACCTTTATGGCGATATCTCGAAACGGCGTCCACCTATGGAACTAAGGATTACTCCCTTTTAAAATACTCATTAACACCTTTCTTTTGATACCCATATTGTACAAACAAATTCTAGGGTCACCCCTGGTCCACCTTTATGGCGGTATCTCGAAACGGCGTCCACCTATGGAACTAAGGATTACTCCCTTTTAAAATACTCATTAACACCTTTCATTTGATACCCATATCGTACAAACGCATTCTAGAGTCAACCCTGATCCACCTTTATGGCTATATCCCTAAATGGCGTCCACCTATAGAACTATGGCCCACTCCCTCATAAAATACTCTTTAACACCTTTCATTTGATACCCATATCGTACAAACGCATTCTAGAGTCACCCTGGTCCACCTTTATGGCGATATCTCGAAAAGGCGACTACCTATACAACAACCACCACTCCCTTTTAAAACCCTCATTAATACCTTTAATTTGATACCCATATCGTACAAACACACTCTAGAGTCACCCATGGTCCACATTTATGGTGATATTTCGAAACGGCGTCCACCTATAGAACTAAGAGGCCCACTCCCTTTTAAAATACTCATTAACACCATTCGTTTGATGCCCATATTGTACAAACAAATTCTAGGGTCACCCCTGGTCCACCTTTGTGGCGATATCTCGAAACGGCATCCACCTATGGAACTAAGGATTACTCCCTTTTAAAATACTCATTAACACCTTTCTTTTGATACCCATATTGTACAAACAAATTCTAGGGTCACCCCTGGTCCACCTTTATGGCGATATCTCGAAACTGCGTCCACCTATGGAACTAAGGATAACTCCCTTTTAAAATACTCATTAACACCTTTCATTTGATACCCATATCGTACAAACGCATTCTAGAGTCACCCCTGGTCCACCTTTATGGCGATATCTCGAAAAGGCGACCACCTATACAACTACCACCTCTCCCTTTTAAAACCCTCATTAATACCTTTAGTTTGATACCCATATCGTACAAACAAATTCTAGGGTCACACCTGGTCCACCTTTATGGCGATATCTCGAAACGGTGTCCACCTCTGGAACTAAGCATCACTCCCTTTTCAAATACTCATTAACACCTTTCTTTTGATACCCATATTGTACAAACAAATTCTAGGGTCACCCCTGGTCCACCTTTATGGCGATATCTCGAAACGGCGTCCACCTATGGAACTAAGGATTACTCCCTTTTAAAATACTCATTAACATCTTTCGTTTGATACCCATATTTTACAAACGCATTCTAGGGTCACACCTGGTCCACCTTTATGGCGATATCTCGAAACGGCGTCCACCTGTGGAACTAAGCATCACTCCCTTTTAAAACACTCATTAACACCTTTCTTTTGATACCTATATTGTACAAACAAATTCTAGGGTCACCCCTGGTCCACCTTTATGGCGGTATCTCGAAACGGCGTCCACCTATGGAACTAAGGATTACTCCCTTTTAAAATACTCATTAACACCTTTCTTTTGATACCCATATTGTACAAACAAATTCTAGGGTCACCCCTGGTCCACCTTTATGGCGATATCTCGAAACGGCGTCCACCTATGGAACTAAGGATTACTCCCTTTTAAAATACTCATTAACATCTTTCGTTTGATACCCATATTTTACAAACGCATTCTAGGGTCACACCTGGTCCACCTTTATGGCGATATCTCGAAACGGCGTCCACCTGTGGAACTAAGCATCACTCCCTTTTAAAACACTCATTAACACCTTTCTTTTGATACCTATATTGTACAAACAAATTCTAGGGTCACCCCTGGTCCACCTTTATGGCGGTATCTCGAAACGGCGTCCACCTATGGAACTAAGGATTACTCCCTTTTAAAATACTCATTAACACCTTTCATTTGATACCCATATCGTACAAACGCATTCTAGAGTCAACCTGATCCACCTTTATGGCTATATCCCTAAATGGCGTCCACCTATAGAACTATGGCCCACTCCCTCATAAAATACTCTTTAATGCCTTTCATTTGATACACATGTCATACAAACACATTCCAGGGTTTCCCTCGGTTCATTTTCCTACATGGTTATTTTCCCTTATGTTGTCACCATAGCTCTCAACTGAGTATGTAATGTTCGGTTACACCCGAACTTAACCTTCCTTACTTGTTTTTAAATAAACGCGAAAGATATGAGCAAATGCAAAATACCAATGCAAAAAAAAAGGTATTTCGTTTTTCAAGTTCCAAAAAATTCTGTTTATAAAACAACAATGGCTCGAAGCATGAGAAGTAAGGGAAGAAACCCTTCCCAAATGTCCTTACGTTTGCTCCGAACATTTTGCTCCGAACATTTTGCTCCAACGGACATAAATAATAGTGGGAGTAAAATTGTTCTTTCAAAAAGTGCAGAACCGCGAAATGAATGGTAAGGAAAACATTCCTTTATGGTTTGAAATCTTAAGTGCTAAATAATGTGTACATTCTTTTCCAGTCAAGACTGTGGCGAAGTTTTCGAACAGGAAGAATATTTAGATGAGTATATTGAATTTATGGAAGGGTAAGTCTTTGATCAGTTTCAATTATATACATACACATATTTTAACCTTTGCATTATTATTTCAAGGCAAAAGAAGACAACTACATGCTATGCAACAAATGGGATCTCATGGAATGTTAAGCGGAAATATAATACTTCTATCAGCACACCATCAGGGTATGATACCATTTTTATATACTACGATAGCATTGCTTTGTCCTTTATTAGAAATCTCGTGTTATTTTGACCTTAGATATGATGTCACAGTCATACGAGCCGTTTATTTTGAAAGTGGCATAATTCATTTCATGTCGTTTAAGTTCAGGGGTAATTGATTCTCTGCTCGCTTCCTGTTTGTTAGAGTTCAATAGTCAAAAGATGCAATTGTTATTATTAGTTTATAATAGTAGAACGATCTATATGTGCGTTCTTTCACAAATGACAATGCATTTAAGACCATTTATTTATTATTATTTTTTATTTATTTATTAGTCTACAAATTTTACAATTAATCAGACTAAATATAATAACGGATTACAGAATAAATTACAGAAGCATACATAGTGAGCAAATATGTATAACATTATTAAATCAGTTGTCGGGATGGACTGTGATGCCGAGCAACGGAATTGATTATTAGTGCTGTCGGAATGGACGTGATTTCGAGCAGCTGATGTATATTTAACACACAATGTGTAGGACTGCGATGTGTGGGAGGTTGGAAAGGACGTGATTCCAAGCAACCCGCCCAACGTAACTATTGATTATTAGTGCTGTTGGAATGGACGCGATTTCTAGCAGCCGATGTACATTTAACACACAATGCGTAGGGCAGCGATGTGCGGGAGGTTGGAAAGGACGTGATTCCAAACCACCCGCCCAACGTAACTATTGATTATTAGTGCTGTCAGAATGGACGTGATTTCGAGCAGCTGATGTACACACACAATGAGTAAGGCTGCGATGCGTGGGAAGTTGAGTGATTTATACTACTACATGAGTTGGAAATGATGTATACTACTTTCAAAATAAACGGCTCATATATGAACTTGCCTCATATATAAATGAAAAAATGAATTTAACTTAGTAATAGAAAAGAAATTAAAAAAAATTATTAGAAATTAGCGTTTTTACAACCCTTTTAAAACCAAGGCATCACTGTGATGCATTTGCATATCGTAAACATAGTTTTGTGGGTTTTTTATTCAACCGTTTTAAAAAATGAAGGTATCACTGTGACACAATTGCAGATCTTAAAATTGCTTGTGTTGTTTTTTTTAAGCCACCACAAGACACAGCAGGTAGAATTGAAATTACCATTTCATTCTTATTACCTCGTCTCGTAGACCATATATAACGCCATAGTTTTTGTGAATGCATTAAGTCGTTGTGAAGAACTCAAAGTGTGAAGTGCTAATTTCAGATAAAAAAATATTTCAAAAAAAATAATAAGTGAAGTGACCATTCCAAATCAAAAAGTTTACAATGAATCCACCATCCTCTACACCGCAAGATGAAGCAACTACATCAACAACTATCGAAAACTCAATGAGTCATATACCCAAGCATGATGTTACTGTTTTTGGTGTGTCTACTGATTTAACTGATCTTAATTTACCAACCCATCTGGATATCTTGAGATATTATTTTTACTTAAGCGAACGTGCTAAAACAGAACAAAAAAAGTTTTGCCATAAATCATTCACTATTCAAGTACAAGATAAGTTGATTGGAATTTGGGAAAAACTTGGTATGGAAATAATGCTGAAAAAAAGTGTATTTAATAAATTGAATAAATTGCTTGATAAGTATCAAGAGCAAATCAAGAGAAGAAACAACACCCAACAATTTACAGAGTATGTAAAATCTCTTATATATTTTCAGGCGGTGGACGGCTTCCAGAAAATTGAGTTGCAAAATGTGCCCCCTGCTCCAGAAAAAATTGAATTTTCCACCGATTCGAAGTACTTATACACATGGCCCATGCAATTTCTAGCGGCGTGGTTCCGGTGGATCTGACTAACATCAAACCAGGGAAAATTGTACATTCTCGGTGGCTCACCAAGGCCGCTAAATTATTGCGATTATATGTGACAACGGAAAATCGAGATGCAACTTTAAGAATTCTGGTTGAATTTATAATTAAATGTTATGTGCCAATGTACTTCAATATCAAGTACTGCAGCTCTGTCGTGTACGGCAGTGCATTATTTTTCAAGTTCGTTGGTTGGTCACGATTTCTGGAGCCTCGTTTTCGCAAAATTGTCAATCAAGTAATTAAAGATAATTCATATTATGCGCATTCGGAAAATCTCTTGTTATCAATATTGTTTGATGATAGCAAAGAAAAGCGCGACTGTGCCATCAAGAAAATTCTACGCTATCGAACCAATGTTGACGAGCCAATGGAACTTAGAGTTTATAAAAAACCAGATATAAACTTTAATTGCACAAGTTATACGGAAATGATCAATTTGAATGATATAAATATCGTATTTGAACCACCATTCACGCGAAGCATTCCGTACGATACATTGAAAGAATATTTAAATCAAGATGATCCACCGTTTAATGATCCAAAAATTCCATCACACATACAAGGAATGGAACGACATGTTCAATTGCTAGCTAGCGTTTCCACACGGGTTATACCGGAAAATGTAGAGGCTGTTATGGCGACGACATTAGAGAGCCGTGCGAAATTGCCCAGACTTGAAAGTAAAAAAGACTTCAAACAATAATTTTTTTTAGTTTCTTTTCTATAAATCACTTAAATTAATTTTTTCATTTACATATGTTCTGACTAAATAAATTTCTTAAGAGAAAAAATAGATATTATTATAAATAAATTATAAATATTATTATAAATAAATATATAAAAATAAAGAAAAAACATAGCCATTTAGCTGATTTTTTCATGTAAAGTGCAAAACCGGCGATTTTTTGAAATGTTTGTATGGTGAACCCCCAGGGGGTTCCAGTGTGTGTGCCACTGGCATCGGTGGGTCGGGCCTCTA
Source organism: Eurosta solidaginis (assembly GCF_040869045.1). Classification (NCBI taxonomy): domain Eukaryota; kingdom Metazoa; phylum Arthropoda; class Insecta; order Diptera; family Tephritidae; genus Eurosta; species Eurosta solidaginis. The sequence continues at coordinate 117,489,345 of NC_090319.1, read as the reverse complement.
AAGTTAGTGGGGTTCGGTCATACATTTGGACTCGATTGGAGCACTCTAAATGGGTCAAAGTGGGATTTTTCAAAATTTGCCCCCACCCAAAAGTTCGACCCAAATTGGGGGACATCAGAATTCGTTTTAGACGTATGGTTCCTTCGGCAAAGTTTCTTATTTTGATCCCTAGAATACGATTTTCACAGAGCAATGAGTGATTTTAAATCAACCCGCCCTAATGTACACTTATAACATTTCGCAGCTTGTAGTTGTAGTTGTAGTCGGGAGTGTTATTGATTTTTATGGTCTTTATGGGCATAGGTCCAGTGCGTTCCGGTAATAAGCATCATTGAGGTGCAACCTCGACAATCCGGAACCACCTCCCACCTCTAGTTCGATGAGGATTTTGGGGTCACCAGAACCTCGACTGGTAATTATTTTTGGTATGATAGATTCATATTTGTAACAGGACTTCCTTTTTTCAAAATGCGATCGACGACGGAAGCGATGGGAAGAAAGCTATGGGGTTGTGGTATCAAATTAATCTTGCCTTTCCGAAAATAATTTAAAGGAAACTGATTTTATCAGCAGTCCGTCTGTCCTGAGTGTTTGCAAACGTGCTCGGTTGTATCCAGGAGCTGATCCCATTCCAATTGAACTGAGAGAACTCAAACATAAAGCCCTTTCGCAACCATATCGAAAGGAAAAATATGAAACATGAAAGTAAGGCTCGAGGCGTCCCTCCACAGTAGGAAAAACTGAATGACGTATACCAAGATTCGAAGAAGAACCTAAGTTAACCCAAACTTTAAGTTGTATTATATTTATACATATCTAAGTGTAATTCAAATGTGGTAATATGCAAAGGTCTACACCGAAACGAATTTTTATATGAAATTTCCTCATACACATATGATGCGCATTATATTGATAGCACTGATAGCAGTCAACTGTTTGATACAGAACCGCTCCTAAAACGAATGCTCGAAAGAAGAAATTTTTTGAAGCACTATGATGTTATGTGACCGCAACACTCAGCCGTTTGATCACAAGAATGGATCTGCATCATTCATCCGTATAGAATCGGTAACGTCTTTTGTCAAGTTATGTCCAGAGAACGCATACTACCTAGAAAAATTAGTATCAGTCTGGGTAAACTTCCACCATATGACGCATACCTTATCAATAGATCTAATGCCTATAACAGCAACCTGTTTGCGTTTCCAACTTGTTGAATCTGCTGGTTTCCTTAGAATTTGATTAGTGGATGTGCCCACTGGGCAAGGATAAGTACTTTTAAGAACGTACAATTATTTTAGTATTCTGTCTACATCCAACAGAATTTAATTGTTTGAATATCAATATTTAACGATAACCACGAAAAGAGGTGAGGCTGGGCAGATTGACTTCAATACTGTCTATGCGATCGAAGTCATATTGAATATTATTCGGGGTTTATGGGTAAAACACTATGGAATAAGAAAGGAATTCCGGAGTCGTATTTCATCTCCCATAAAGAAGCCGGACCATTACGACAAGTTGGTTTTGAAGAGTTTTAAATACAAATAATTGCAACAAAAGCACTTAATTTTGTTAAAGAGGTAGATAATTTTAATCGACATTGGCAGGTATGATTTGGTTCAAAATAAAACCATTAAGGACAGCTATGCCGAAGACTTTATACCTTTCATGAAGATAGGTAATACATATATCGAGAATAGATGTACATAAGCGACGTTTTCGATATACATAATGTAACGAATTTAGTGCAATTCCGCTTTTTTGCAACCTTCTGCCAACGTTCGAATCACTAAACTGTTGAATAAATAACTCCAATATTCGATAATGCAAAATGGTCTTTATTAGACTACTTTCAAAATAACACTTCTATTGATCGACAGCCTCTACTGTAGCTGCCTTTTATACTGTCTGGTTTCCTCGTTGCATATTTCTAGGCTTTTCTATTCTAGAATTTACTAGTTAGTTATCAGCTATAAAATTACCACTATAACTACGTTTATAGATTTTCATATGCGCGTGTATATGTGAGTGATACTTGCATAAATTATTGTCTTCTTTTTTGAGCGTCTCAGATAAGATATATGCATGTGTTTGTGCGTCTCTTCTCCGCTACTCGTATGGACATATGGGAAGACATAATGATTGATTTGTTGATGTGCATACGAGTCATTGCTTAGTATCGGCTTAAATATGATAGTACCCCTTAGTGTTGCTAGTATTCGTCACAATATGTATATCAAATAAATAATGGACCGATAATCGTCACAGAAACTATCACGTTTCTTGTTGACCGACCTCTATGATTTTTCCATTCACCATTATACATAATTGCTGTACCATTAATCATTTGGTGACATTTGAAAGCGTATAGCTGTTAAAATGGGGTATAAATCACGAAAAGCTTCTGATCTGAACAATCGGTTGTATAGGGTATATACTACCCAGCCAGATTTTTTGAAAATTTTGATCAACAAATATTTAAATATCATACCCCAAGATGATTAAAAACGTTCAAATTTAAAAGCATTTTCTGTTCGAAAATTAATGTATCGTCGGGAGAAAAATGTACCATAAATGTGATTATCTTGAATAATCATTTTTGACTCATGTTTGGAAACGCTTTTTATTCATAACTGATATCATTGTAAAATGAACTTTAATTGTTTTAGAGTAATATTTGACTGCTTTTCACAGTCATTTTCTGATCATATTCGTGAACATATTTGAATCGTTTTGGTTGAGATTTTTTAATCATTTTTCAATGCGATTATGATGCATTTATTCTTCATATCTAATTAAATATAAGATACTACATAAGAATCTTATTTCATCAGTGGAAGAAAGCATGCGGTATTGAGCTATTTGAACCACAGGTCACTCGCAAAAAAACTTGACCGATATACACCTGCGACTACAACATCCAACATCAGCTATGATCGTCAATATCTTAAAATACGACACGGTACGGGATGTTGAAGACATACCCAGGTACATATGTCAAGAGAGTTTCACTTACCTGGTCAAATAGCTCACAAATTTTGTATTGTCCCACTATTATGTATTTTCTGGGAAGCCGAAGGTGGAGAAATGGTTGGGGAAATATTCTGGCATGAGCAGCATTTGCATTACTTTGTCTTGAAGGATGTCTTAATAATAAACATTTTATATACATATTTTTTCTGAACTTCACGATTGAAAAAATGTGTGTATGTGAAAAAATAAGATTTTCAATGAAAAGTAAAATTTTAACAAGAATAAAATTCATTATTTAGTCAACAAATATAGTCAGAAAAGATTCAGAAAGCTGAATTAAAAATTATTATAAATTTTTGATCACCTAAAGCATATATGACACTACTTCATTTTTGCTTGGATTCCTAGCTAAAAAAATGACGAAACTTTATCGAAACTTTAAAACACAAAAACAATTTCTATCATGAAAAAGCGAGCCCACTATTCCCCCATAATTAGTGAGTTTGGCATGTTTTTGTTCATGTTTTACATTTTATTTTTACATTAACGTTTTTAGCAATAAAAAATGTAAATAACACGCGAAAATTATTTCGGTCTCTAATGCTTCACTTTTTTCACAAGAAAGTTGATTTTAGTTGTGTTTTTATGCACAAAATTTTCAAACTAAAAACAAAATTTTCGTTTGTCAGAAAAAATAAAGAAAAAACGGTCGAATGTCAAAAAAACCTACCGAAAAACAAACTGGATAGTTTGTTTTTAATGAACTAGGTTGTATTTTTCTTGTATTTCGTTAGTTTTTTGGAATATAGTTTACACACTTACACCAGTACTGAAGCCGCATTAGGACGGAGTGCGACAAAAAATTTAAGATAAAATACAAGAAAAAATACACGAAAATAAAGTAGTGTCATATAGGTATAAAGTAAACACATTTGATTCAAATATGATTCCAAAATGTGATTGAAAAACTATATTCAGTTTTTGATCATCAAAGGTTCTCTTTGTTGGTTTTTATGAAATATTAAAATTTAATCATCAAAGGACTTCAAAAAAGATTCAAAAAAGTGATCGAAAAATGCTTTCCAGTTTTTGATGATCAAAAGTATTCAAATTTGATGATCTCTTTTGTTCAATTGTATGATACCTCATTATTTAGTCAGAAAGAGTAATCAGATTGTATTTATATGTAGGGAAATTCAAAATATTATCATCTAAATGCTAAGTGGGTATACACACTACCGATCTGTACTGTTTTTATACTCAGTTGAGCAGAGCTCACAGAGTATATTAGTTTGATTGGATAACGGTTGGTTGTACATATATAAAGGAATCGAGATAGATATAGACTTCCATATATCAAAATAATCAGGATCGAAAAAAAATTTGATTGAGCCATGCCCGTCCGTCCGTCCGTCCGTTAACACGATAACTTGAGTAAATTTTGAGGTATCTTGATGAAATTTGGTATGTAGGTTCCTGAGCACTCATCTCAGATCGCTATTTAAAATGAACGATATCGGACTATAACCACGCCCACCTTTTCGATATCGAAAATTTCGAAAAACCGAAAAAGTGCGATAATTCATTACAAAAGACAGCTAAAGCGACGAAACTTGGTAGGTGAGTTGAACTTATGACGCTGAATAGAAAATTAGTAAAATTTTGGACAATGGGCGTGGCACCGCCCACTTTTAAAAGAAGGTAATTTAAAATTTTGCAAGCTGTAATTTGGCAGTCGTTGAAGATATCATGATGAAATTTGGCAGGAACGTTACTCCTATTACTTTATGTACGCCTAATAAAAATTAGCAAAATCGGAGAAGGACCAGGCCCACTTTAAAAAAAATTTTTTTAAAGTAAAATTTTAACAAAAAATTTAATATCTTTACAGTATATAAGTAAATTATGTCAAAATTCAACTCCAGCAATAATATGGTGCAACAAAATACAAAAATAAAAGAAAATTTCAAAATGGGCGTGGCTCCGCCCTTTTTCATTTAATTTGTCTAGGATACTTTTATCGCCATAAGTCGAACAAAAATTAACCAATCCTTTTGAAATTTGGTAGGGGCATAGATTTTATGACACTAACTGTTTTCTGTGAAAATGGGCGAAATCGGTTGATGCCACGCCCAGTTTTTATACACAGATAACTTGAGCAAAAATCGACATATCTTTAATTAACTTTAAAACTCTCATTAATACCTTTAATTTGATACCCATATCGTACAAACTCATTCTAGAGTCACCCTTGGTCCACCTTTATGGCGATATCTCGAAAGTCCACCTATAGAACTAAGCCCCACTCCCTTTTAAAATGCTCATTAATCCCTTTCTTTTGATACCCATATCGTGCAAACAAATTCTAGGGTTACCCCTGCTCAACCTTTATGGCGATATCTCGAAACGGCGTCCACCTATGGAACTAAGGATTACTCCCTTTTAGAACACTCATTAACACCTTTCTTTTGATACCCATATTGTACAAACAAATTCAAGTGTCACCCCTGGTCCACCTTTATGGCGACCACCTATGGAACTAAGGATTACTCCCTTTTAAAATACTCATTTACACGTTTCTTTTGATACCCATATTGTACAAACAAATTTTAGGGTCACCCCTGGTCCACCTTTATGGCGATATCTCGAAAATGCGACCACCTATACAACAACCACCACTCCCTTTTAAAACCCTCATTAACACCTTTAATTTGATACCCATATCGTACAAACATTTTCTAGAGTCACCCTTGGTCCACCTTTATGGCGATATTTCGAAACGGCGTCCACCTATAGAACTAAGGCCCACTCCCTTTTAAAATACGCATTAACACCTTTCGTTTGATGCCCATATTGTACAAACCAATTCTAGGGTCACCCCTGGTCCACCTTTATGGCGATATCTCGAAACGGCGTCCACCTATGGAACTAAGGATTACTCCATTTTAAAATACTCATTAACACCTTTCTTTTGATACCCATATTGTACAAACAAATTCTAGGGTCACCCCTGGTCCACCTTTATGGCGCTATCTCGAAACGGCGTCCACTTATGGAACTAAGGATTACTCCCTTTTAAATACTCATTAACACATTTCATTTGATACCCATATTGTACAAACGCATTCTAGAGCCACCCCTGGTCCACCTTTATGGCGATATCTCGAAAAGGCGACCTATACAACAACCACCACTCCCTTTTAAAACCCTCATTAATACCTTTAATTTGATACCCATATCGTACAAACACATTCTAGAGTCACCCCTGGTCCACCTTTATGGCGATATTTCGAAACGGCATCCACCTATAGAACTAAGGCCCACTCCCTTTTAAAATACTCATTAACACCATTCGTTTGATGCCCATATTGTACAAACAAATTTTAGGGTCACCCCTGGTCCACCTTTGTGGCGATATCTTGAAACGGCGTCCACCTATGGAACTAAGGATTACTCCCTTTTAAAATACTCGTTAACACCTTTCATTTGATACCCATATCGTACAAACGCATTCTAGAGTCAACCCTGATCCACCTTTATGGCTATATCCCTAAATGGCGTCCACCTATAGAACTATGGCTTACTCCCTCATAAAATACTCTTTAATGCCTTTCATTTGATACACATTCCAGGGTTTCCCTCGGTTCATTTTCCTACATGGTTATTTTCCCTTATGTTGTCACCATAGCTCTCAACTGAGTATGTAATGTTCGGTTACACACGAACTTAACCTTCCTTACTTGTTTGGTTTGATTGGATAACGGTTGGTTGTACAGGTATAAAGGAATCGAGATAGATATAGACTTCCATATATCAAAATCATCAGTATCGAAAAAAAATTTGATTAAGCCATGTCCGTCCGTCCGTCCGTCTGTCCGTTAACACGATAACTTGAGTAAATTTTGAGATATCTTGACGAAATTTGGTATGTAGATTCCTGCGCGCTCATCTCAGATCGCTGTTTAAAATGAACGATATCGCAGTATATCCACGCTCACTTTTTCGATATCGAAAATTTCGAAAAATCGAAAAATTGCGATAATTCATTACTAAAGAGGGATAAAGCGATGAAACTTGGTAGGTGCGTTGAACTTATGACGCAGAATAGAAAATAAGTAAAATTTTGGACAATGGGCGTGGCACCGCCCACTTTTAAAAGAAAGTAATTTAGAAGTTTTGCAAGCTGTAATTTGGCAGTCGTTGAAGATATCATGATGATATTTCGCAGGAACGTTACTCCTATTACTATATGTATGCTTAACAAAAATTAGCAAAATCGGAGAACGACCACGCCCAATTTTAAAAAAATTTTTGTTTAAAGTGAAATTTTTACAAAAAATTTAATATCTTTACAGTATATAAGTAAATTATGTCAACATTCAACTCCAGTAATGATATGGTGCAACAAAATACAAAAATAAAAGAAAATTTCAAAATGGGCGTGGCTCCGCCCTTTTTAATTTGATTTGTCTAGGATACATTTAATGCCATAAGTCGAACAAAAATTTACCAATCCTTGTAAAATTTGGTAGCGGCTTAGATTCTAGAACGATAACTGTTTTCTGTGAAAAAGGACGAAATCGGTTGAAGCCACGCCCAGTTTTTATACACAGTCGACCGTCTGTCCTTCCGCTCGGCCATTAACACGATAACTTGAGCAAAAATCGATATATCTTTAGTAAAATCAGTTCACATAATTATCTGAACTCACTTTCTATTGGCATAAAAAATGGCCGAAATCTGACTATGACCACGCCCACTTTTTCGATATCGAAAATTACGAAAAATGGAAAAAGTGCCATAATTCTATACCAAATACGAAAAAAGGGTTGAAACATGGTAACTGGATTGGTTTGTTGGCGCAAAATATAACTTTAGAAAAAAACTTTGTAAAATAGGTGTGACACCTAACATATTAAGTAAAAGAAAATTGAAAAGTTCTGCAGGGCGAAATAAAAGCCCTTGGAATCATGGCAGGAATACTGTTCGTGGTATTACATATATAAATAAATTAGCGGTACCCGACAGATGATGTTCTGGGTCATCCTGGTCCACATTTTGGTCGATATCTCGAAAACGCCTTCACATATACAACTACCACCACTCCCTTTTAAAATTCTTATTAATACCTTTAATTTTACACCCATATTGTACAAACACATTATAGCGCCACCCCTGGTCCACCTTTATGGGGATATATCGAAAAGGCGTCCACCTATAGAACTAAGGCCCCCTCCCTTTTAAAATACTTATTATCACCTTTCGTTTGATACCCATTATGTACAAATTAATTCTAGAGTTACCCCTGGTCCACCTTTATGGCAAAATCTCGAAAAGGCGTCCACCCATAGAACTAAGGCCCACTCCCTTTTAAAATACTCGTTAACACCTTTCATTTGATACCCATATCGTAAAAAAATTCTAAAGTCACCCCTGGTCCACCTTTATGGCGATATCTCGAAAAGGCGTCCACCCATAGAACTAAGGCCCACCCACTTTTAAAATACTCATTAACACCTTTCATTTGATACCCATATCGTACAAATTAATGCTAGAGTCACCCCTGGTCCGCCTTTATGGCGATATCTCGAAAAGGCGTCCACCTATAGAACTAAGGTCCACCCCTTTTAAAATACTAATTAAAACCTTTCATTTGATACCCATATCGTACAAACAAATTCTAGAGTCATCCCTGGTCCACCTTTATGGCGATATCTCGAAAAGGCGTCCACCCATAGAACTAAGGCCCACCCACTTTTAAAATACTCATTAACACATTTCATTTGATACCCATATCGTACAAACAAATTCTAGATTCATCCCTGGTCCACCTTTATGGCAATATCTCGAAAAGGCGTCCACCCATATAACTAAGGCCCACTCCCTTTTAAAATACTCATTAACATCTTTCGTTTGATACCCATATTGAACAAACGCATTCTAGAGTCATCCCAGGTCCACCTTTATAACGATATCCCGAAAAGGCGTTCACCTATAGAACTAAGGCCCACTCCCTTTTAAAATAATCATTAACACCTTTCATTTGATACCCATATCGTACAAATTAATTCTAGAGTCACCTCTGGTCCACCTTTATGGCAATATCTCGAAAAGGCGTCCACCCATAGAACTAAGGGCCACTCCATTTTAAAATACTCATTAATATCTTTCGTTTGATACCCATATTGTACAAACGCATTCTAGAGTCATCCCTGGTCCACCTTTATGGCGATATCTCGAAATGGCGTCCACCCATAGAACTAAGGCGCACCCACTTTTAAAATACTCATTAACACCTTTTATTTAGTACCCATATCGTACAAACTAATTCTAGAGTCACCCCTGGTCCACCTTTATAACGATATCCCGAAAAGGCGTTCACCTATAGAACTAAGGCCCACTCCCTTTTAAAATACTCATTAACACCTTTCATTTGATACCCATATCGTACAAACTAATTCTAGAGTCACCCCTGGTCCACCTTTATAACGATATCCCGAAAAGGCGTTCACCTATAGAACTAAGGCCCACTCCCTTTTAAAATACTCATTAACACCTTTCATTTGATACCCATATCGTACAAACAAATTCTAGAGTCACCCCTGATCCACCTTTATGGCAATATCTCGAAAAGGCGTCCACCCATAGAACTAAGGCCCACTCCCTTTTAAAATACTCATTAACATCTTTCTTTTGATACCCATATTGTACAAGCGCATTCTAGAGTCATCCCTGGTCCACCTTTATAACGATATCCCGAAAAGGCGTTCACCTATAGAACTAAGGCCCACTCCCTTTTAAAATACTCATTAACACCTTTCATTTGATACCCATATCGTACAAATTAATTCTAGAGTCACCCCTGGTCCACCTTTATGGCAATATCTCGAAAAGGCGCCCACCCATAGAACTAAGGCCCACTCCCTTTTAAAATACTCATTAACACCTTTTATTTGCTACCCATATCGTACAAACTAATTCTAGAGTCACCCCTGGTCCACCTTTATAACGATATCCCGAAAAGGCGTTCACCTATAGAACTAAGGCCCACTCCCTTTTAAAATACTCATTAATATCTTTCGTTTGATACCCATATTGTACAAATAAATTCCAGAGTCACCCCTGGTCCACCTTATGGCGATATTTCGAAAAGGCGTCCACCTATAGAACTAAGCCCCACTCCCTTTTAAAATACTCATTAACACCTTTCATTTGATACCGATATCGTACAAACAAATTCTAGAATCAGCCCTGGTCCACCTTTATGGCGATATCTCGAAAAGGTGTCCACCTATAAAACTATGGCCCACTCCCTCTTAAAATACTCTTTAATACCTTTCATTTGATACGCATGTCATACAAACACATTCCAGGGTTACCCGAGGTTCATTTTCGTACATGGTGATTTTCCCTTATTTTGTCTCCATAGCTCTCAACTGAGTATGTAATGTTCGGTTACACCCGAACTTAGCCTTCCTTACTTGTTATACCTTTCATGAAAATGAAATGGTATATTAATTTCGTCACGAAACCGAAAATTGTAAGTCCTTAAAGGAAAATAGATCGACCCACCATTAAGTATACCGAAATAATCAGGTTGAAGAGCTGAGTTGATTTAGCCATGTCCGTCTGTCCGTCTGTCTATTTGTATGCAAACTAGTCCCTCAATTTTTGAGATATCTTGATAAAATTTGGTGAGCGGGTGTATTTGGGTGTCCGATTAGACATTTGTCGGAACCGACCGGATTGGACCACTATAGCATATATCGTCCATACAACCGATTTTTCAAAAAAGAGGATTTTTGTAATATCTTACCCAATTTTACAGATTGAAGCTTCAAACTTCACCATATACTTTCGTATATTGCACGTATTGTTGCCTGAAAAAATTGATGAGATCGGTCGTATATATAGTATATATCCCCCACAACCGATTGCTCAGATAAGGAACTTTTCGTAATTACTGCCCTATTTTAAGAGCTAGAGGCTTCAAATTTCAACGAATGCTTACGTATATAGCATATATTGTTGTCTGAAAAAATCATAGTATATAGTATATATCTCATACAACCGATTGTTCAGATAAGAAACTTTTCGCAATTTCTACCCCATTTTAACAGCTATAAGCTTCAAATTTCACCGAATGCTTACGTATATAGCATATATTGTTGTGTCAAAAAATCATAGAGATCGGTGATATATATAATATATATATTATGGTATATATAGTATATATATAGTATATATATTTTTTTTTTGCGATTTCGGCCTCATTTTAACAGCTATAAGCTTCAAATTTCACCAAATGCTTACGTGTATAGCATATATTGATGTCTGAAAAAATCACTGAGATCGGTGGTATACATAGTATATATCTCATACAACCGATTGTTCAGATAAGAAACTTTGCGCAATTTCTGCCCCGTTTTAACAGCTAGAAGCTTCAAATTTCACAAAATGCTTACGTATATAGCATATATTGTTGTCTGAAAAAATCATAGAGATCGGTGGCATATATATTATATACTTCATATAAACTGTCATTTTTGCCCCTTTTTTACGGCTAGAAGCTTCAAAATTCATCAAATTTCATCAAATAGTTACGTTTACGTCATATATTTTTGAAAGACGTGATTCGTAGTCATAGTTTTTACATGCAGACCACAAAAAATGCGAAGCTTTGCATCCTCACACAGATTACCTACCTATTTTTTATTTTATATTTATCTTAAAAATCGTTTAGATATGTTCAAATTTCACCAAATGCGTACGTGTATAGCATATATTGTTGTCTGAGAAAATCACAGATACCGGTGGTATATATAGTATATATCTCATACAACCGATTGTTCAGATAAGAAACTGTGCGCAATTTCTGCCCCTTTTTAACAGCTAGACGCTTCAAATTTCACCATATGCTTACGTATATAGCATATATTGTTGTCTGAAAAAATCATAGAGATCGGTGGTATATATATTATATACCCCATATAAACTCTTATTTTTGCCCCCTTTTTACGGCTAGAAGCTTCAAAATTCATCAAATTTCATCAAATAGTTACGTTTACGTCATATATTGTTGAAATACGTGATTCGTAGTCATAGTTTTTACACGCAGACCACAAAAAACCTGAAACTTTGCATCCTCACACAAAGTACCTACCTGTTTTTTATTTTATATTTATCTTAAAAATCGCTAAGGTATGTAGATCTGTTCACTATATATTTCTTATCTTATACATCCGATTATTCGGAGATTACGAGCGGGATAAGATTATTGTTCAGCCCCATTCATGAAAGGTATGAAGTCTTCGGCACAGCCGAAGACAGTCCCGTTTTTACTTGTTTTTTTTTGTTTTTTTTTTTTTCAGATAACAATACGTGGCATATACGAAAGCATCTGGTAAAATTTATATCGACATGCCATACGAAAACTAGCACTGGAATTTTAGTGTCCGACCAAATAAAGCTATTTCAATTTATGTCTGGCGAAAAGTAGCAATTTCGTTCTGTGGCTGAAGAAAAGAAGAAGTTTTACTTTGTGGCTGAAGAAAACTAGAAATTTCACTTCTTGATGACGAAAAGTAGCAATTTTGTTTAATTGCTGACGAAAACTAACATTTTCGTCTTGTGGATGACGAAAACGAACACTCAAACTCAATGTGGTCTTTTCTTTATAAGGTGTTCGATAATACCTTAGGTTGTTAATAATATTATAAATAGATATATTCGGATATTCTGTAGATAATAATTATGTGAGTTAAATGAAACCGTGTGCTCCTAGCTGAAGCTTTCTAAAAACAACATGTGCAAAGTAAGGAATCTGGCTGGGATAGCCTTGGACACTGACACGTATTTTCAAATGAATCACAAATATAATTCTCATCGAAAAAATTCGTTTCCAAAGCCCTGTTTTTTAGCACGCTTATAATAGCTTCACTTGTATGTTTCTAACTCTCTAGGTTAGGCGCGCAAAGTGGCAATTATTGAAGAAGGCAGTGGTTAAATAAATCGCTACAAAACAAGTTGTGCTTAATAGCGGAGACACTACTTGTTGTTTAGTTTTTATACCTTTCATGAAAATGAAATGGTATATTAATTTCGTCACGAAACCCAAAATTGTAAGTCCTTAAAGGAAAATAGATAGACCCACCATTAAGTATACCGAAATAATCAGAATGAAGAGCTGAGTTGATTTAGCCATGTCCGTCTGTCTGTCTGTCCGTCTGTCCGTCTGTCTGTTTGTATGCAAACTAGTCCCTCAATTTTTGAGATATCTTGATAAAATTTGGTGAGCAGGTGTACTTGGGTGTCCGATTAGACATTTGTCGGAACCGGCCGGATCGGACCACTATAGCATATGTATATCCTCCATACAATCGATTTTTCAGAAAAAAGAGGATTTTTCTAATATCTTACTCAATTTAACTGATTGAAGCTTCAAACTTCACCATATACTTTCGTATATTGCACATATTGTTGCCTGAAAAAATTGATGAGATCGGTCATATATATAGTATATATCCCCCACAACCAATTGTTCAGATAAGAAACTTTCGTAATTACTGCCCTATTTTACGAGCTAGAGGCTTGAAATTTCAACGAATGCTTACGTATATAGCATATATTGTTGTCTGAATAAATCATACAGATCGGTGGTATATATAGTATATATATGGTGGTATATATAGTATATATATAGTATATATATATATTTTCGCAATTTTAGCCCCATTTTAACAGCTAGAAGCTTCAAATTTCACCGAACTCTTACGTATATGGCATATATTGTTGTCTGAAAAAATCATAGAGATCGGTTGTATATATATAGTATATATCTCATATAACCGATTGTTCAGATAAGAAACTTTTCGCAATTTCTACCCCATTTTAACAGCTATAAGTTTCAAATTTCACCGATTGCTTACGTATGTAGTATATATTGTTGTGTCAAAAAATCATAGAGAGCGGTGATATATATAATATATATATGATGGTATATATAGTATATATATATTTTTTTTTGCGATTTCGGCCCCATTTTAACAGCTAGAAGCTTCAAATTTCACCAAATGCTTACGTGTATAGCATATATTGTTGTCTGAAAAAATCATAGAGATCGGTGGTATATATATTATATACTTCATACAAGCTGTCATTTTGCCCCTTTTTTACAGACATAAGCTTCAAAATTCATCAAGTTTCATAAAATAGTTACGTTTACTTCATATATTTTTGAAATACGTGATTCGTAGTCGTAGTTTTTACATTCAGACCACAAAAAACGTGAAGCTTTGCATCCTCACACAAAGTACCTACCTATTTTTTATTTTATATTTATCTTAAAAATCGTTTATATATGTTCAGATTTCACCAAATGCTTACGTGTATAGCATATATTGTTGTCTGAAAAAATCATAGAGACCGGTGGTATATATAATCTCATACAACCGATTGTTCAGATAAGAAACTTTGTGCAATTTCTTCCCCATTTTAACAGCTAGAAGCTTCAAATTTCACCAAATGCTTACGTGTATAGTATATATTGTTGTCTGAAAAAATCATTGAGATCGGTGGTATATATAGTATATATCTCATACAACCGATTGTTCAGATAAGAAACTTTGCGCAATTTCTGCCCCGTTTTAACAGCTAGAAGCTTTAAATTTCACCAAATGCTTACGTATACAGCATATATTGTTGTCTGAAAAAATCATAGAGATCGGTGGTATATATATTATATACTTCATACAAACTGTCATTTTTGCCCCTTTTTTACGGAAAGAAGCTTCAAAATTCATCAAGTTTCATAAAATAGTTACGTTTACTTCATGTATTTTTGAAATACGTGATTCGTAGTCGTAGTTTTTACATGCAGACCACAAAAAGCGTGAAGTTTTGCATCCTCACACAAAGTACGTACCTATTTGTATACCTTTCATGAAAATGAAATGGTATATTAATTTCGTCACGAAACCCAAAATTGTAAGTCCTTAAAGGAAAATAGATAGACCCACCATTAAGTATACCGAAATAATCAGAATGAAGAGCTGAGTTGATTTAGCCATGTCCGTCTGTCTGTCTGTCCGTCTGTCTGTTTGTATGCAAACTAGTCCCTCAATTTTTGAGATATCTTGATAAAATTTGGTGAGCAGGTGCATTTGGGTGTCCGATAAGATATTTGTCGGAACCGGCCGGATCGGACCACTATAGCATATATCCTCCATACAACCGATTTTTCAGAAAAAAGAGGATTTTTCTAATATCTTACTCAATTTAACAGATTGAAGCTTCAAACTTCACCATATACTTTCGTATATTGCACATATTGTTGCCTGAAAATAATGATGAAATCGGTCGTATATATAGTATATATCCCCCACAACCGATTGTTCAGATAAGAAACTTTTCGTAATTACTGCCCCATGTTAAGAGCTAGAGGCTTCAAATTTCGCCGAACGCTTACGTATGTGGCATACATTGTTGTCTGAAAAAATCATAGAGATCGGTTGTATATATAGTATATATCTCATACAACCGATTGTTCAGATAAGAAACTTTTCGCAATTTCTACCCCATTTTAACAGCTATAAGCTTCAAAATTCACCGATTGCTTACGTATATAATATATATTGTTGTGTCAAAAAATCATAGAGATCGGTGATATATATAATATATATATGATGGTATACATAGTATATATATAGTATATATATATTTTTTTTTGCGATCTCGGCCCCATTTTAACAGCTAGAAGCTTCAAATTTCACCAAATGCTTACGTGTATAGCTTATATTGTTGTCTGAAAAAATCATAGAGATCGGTGGTGTATATATTATATACTTCATACAAACTGTCATTTTTGCCCCTTTTTTTACAGATAGAAGCTTCAAAATTCATCAAGTTTCATAAAATAGTTACGTTTACTTCATATATTTTTGAAATACGTGATTCGTAGTCGTAGTTTTTATATGCAGACCACAAAAAACGTGAAGCTTTGCATCCTCACACAAAGTACCTACCTATTTTTATACCTTTCATGAAAATGAAATGGTATATTAATTTCGTCACGAAACCCAAAATTGTAAGTCCTTAAAGGAAAATAGATAGACCCACCATTAAGTATACCGAAATAATCAGAATGAAGAGCTGAGTTGATTTAGCCATGTCCGTTTGTCTGTCTGTCCGTCTGTCTGTTTGTATGCAAACTAGTCCCTCAATTTTTGAGATATCTTGATAAAATTTGGTGAGCAAGTGTATTTGGGTGTCCGATTAGACATTTGTCGGAACCGGCCGGATCAGACCACTATAGCATATATCCTCCATACAACCGATTTTTCAGAAAAAAGAGGATTTTTCTAATATCTTACTCAATTTACAGATTGAAGCTTCAAACTTCACCATATACTTTCGTATATTGCACATATTGTTGCCTGAAAAAATTGATGAGATCGGTCGTATATATAGTATATATCCCCCACAACCGATTGTTCAGATAAGAAACTTTTCGTAATTACTGCCCTATTTTAAGAGCTAGACGCTTCAAATTTCACCAAACGCTTACGTATATGGCATATACTGTTGTCTGAAAAAATCATAGAGATCGGTTGTATATATAGTATATATCTCATACAACCGATTGTTCAGATAAGAAACTGTTCGCAATTTCTACCCCATTTTAACAGCTATAAGTTTCAACTTTCACCGATTGCTTACGTATATAGTATATATTGTTTTGTCAAAAAATCATAGAGATCGGTGATATATATAATATATATATGATGGTATATATAGTATATATATAGTATATATATATTTTTTTGTGCGATTTCGGCCCCGTTTTAACAGCTAGAAGCTTCAAATTTCACCAAATGCTTACGTATATAGCATATATTGTTATCTGAAAAGATCATAGAGATCGGTGGTATATATATTATATACTTCATACAAACTGTCATTTTTGCCCCTTTTTTACGGATAGAAGCTTCAAAATTCATCAAGTTTCATAAAATAGTTACGTTTACTTCATACATTTTTGAAATACGTGATTCTTAGTCGTAGTTTTTACATGCAGACCACAAAAAACGTGAAGCTTTGTATCCTCACACAAAGTACCTACCTATTTTTTATTTTATATTTATCTTAAAAATCGTTTATATAAGTTCAAATTTCACCAAATGCTTACGTGTATAGCATATATTGTTGTCTGAAAAAATCATAGAGACCGGTGGTATATATAATCTCATACAACCGATTGTTCAGATAAGAAACTTTGTGCAATTTCTTCCCCATTTTAACAGCTAGAAGCTTCAAATTTCACCAAATGCTTACGTGTATAGTATATATTGTTGTCTGAAAAAATCATTGAGATCGGTGGTATATATAGTATATATCTCATACAACCGATTGTTCAGATAAGAAACTTTGCGCAATTTCTTCCCCATTTTAACAGCTAGAAGCTTCAAATTTCATCAAATGCTTACGTGTATAGTATATATTGTTGTCTGAAAAAATCATTGAGATCGGTGGTATATATAGTATATATCTCATACAACCGATTGTTCAGATAAGAAACTTTGCGCAATTTCTGCCCCGTTTTAACAGCTAGAAGCTTCAAATTTCACCAAATGCTTACGTATATAGCATATATTGTTATCTGAAAAGATCATAGAGATCGGTGGTATATATATTATATACTTCATACAAACTGTCATTTTTGCCCCTTTTTTACGGATAGAAGCTTCAAAATTCATCAAGTTTCATAAAATAGTTACGTTTACTTCATATATTTTTGAAATACGTGATTCGTAGTCGTAGTTTTTACATGCAGACCACAAAAAACGTGAAGCTTTGCATCCTCACACAAAGTACCTACCTATTTTTATAACTTTCATGAAAATGAAATGGTATATTAATTTCGTCACGAAACCGAAAATTGTAAGTCCTTAAAGGAAAATAGATAGACCCACCATTAAGCATACCGAAATAATCAGAATGAAGAGCTGAGTTGATTTAGCCATGTCCGTCTGTCTGTCTGTCCGTCTGTCCGTCTGTCTGTTTGTATGCAAACTAGTCCCTCAATTTTGAGATATCTTGATACAATTTGGTGAGCAGGTGTACTTGGGTGTCCGATTAGACATTTGTCGGAACCGGCCGGATCGGACCACTATAGCATACATATATCCTCTATACAACCGATTTTTCATAAAAAAGAGGATTTTTCTAATATCTTACTCAATTTAACAGATTGAAGCTTCAACATTCACCATATACTTTCGTATATTGCACATATTGTTGCCTGAAAAAATTGATGAGATCGGTCGTATATATAGTATATATCCCCCACAACCGATTGTTCAGATAAGAAACTTTTCGTAATTACTGCCCTATTTTAAGAGTTAGAGGCTTCAAATTTCAACGAATGCTTACGTATATAGCATATATTGTTGTCTGAAAAAATCATACAGATCGGTGGTATATATAGTATATATATGGTGGTATATATAGTATATATATATAGCATATATATATATTTTCGCAATTTTAGCCCCATTTTAACAGCTAGAAGCTTCAAATTTCACCGAACGCTTACGAATATGGCATATATTGTTGTCTAAAAAAATCATAGAGATCGGTTGCATATGTAGTATATATCTCATACAACCGATTGTTCAAATAAGAAACTTTTCGCAATTTCTACCCCATTTTAACAGCTATAAGCTTCAAATTTCACCGATTGCTTACGTATAAAGTATATATTGTTGTGTCAAAAAATCATAGAGATCGGTGATATGTATAATATATATATGATGGTATATATAGTATATATATAGTATATATATTTTTTTTTTTGCGATTTCGCCCCATTTTAATAGCTAGAAGCTTCAAATTTCACCAAATGCTTACGTGTATAGCATATAAGTTGTCTGAAAAAATCATAGAGATCGGTGGTATATATATTATATACTTCATACAAACTGTCATTTTTGCCCCTTTTTTACGGATAGAAGCTTCAAAATTCATCAAGTTTCATAAAATAGTTACGTTTACTTCATATATTTTTGAAATACGTGATTCGTAGTCGTAGTTTTTACATGGAGACCACAAAAAACGTGAAGCTTTGCATCCTGACACAAAGTACCCACCTATTTTTATACCTTTCATGAAAATGAAATGGTATATTAATTTCATCACGAAACCCAAAATTGTAAGTCCTTAAAGGAAAATAGATAGACCCACAATTAAGTATACCGAAATAATCAGAATGAAGAGCTGAGTTGATTTAGCCATGTCTCTCTGTCTGTCTGTCCGTCTGTCCGTCTGTCCGTCTGTCTGTTTGTATGCAAACTAGTCCCTCAATTTTTGAGATATCTTGATAAAATTTGGTGAGCAGGTGTATTTGGGTGTCCGATTAGACATTTTTCGGAACCAGCCGGATCGGACCACTATAGCATATATCCTCCATACAACCGATTTTTCAGAAAAAAGAGGATTTTTCTAATATCTTACTCAATTTAACAGATTGAAGCTTCAAACTTCACCATATACTTTCTTATATTGCACAAATTGTTGCCTGAAAAAATTTATGAGATCGGTCGTATATATAGTATATATCCCCCACAACCGATTGTTCAGATAAGAAACTTTTCGTAGTTACTGCCCTATTTTAAGAGCTAGAGGCTTCAAATTTCAACGAATGCTTACGTATATAGCATGTATTGTTGTCTGAAAAAATCATACAGATCGGTGGTATATAGAGTATACATATGGTGGTATATATAGTATATATATATAGTATATATATATATTTTCGCAATTTTAGCCCCATTTTAACAGCTAGAAGCTTCAAATTTCACCGAACGCTTACGTATATGGCATATACTGTTGTCTGAAAAAATCATAGAGATCGGTTGTATATATAGTATATATCTCATACAACCGATTGTTCAGATAAGAAACTTTTCGCAATTTCTACCCCATTTTAACAGCTATAAGCTTCAAATTTCACCGATTGCTTACGTATATAGTATATATTTTTGTGTCAAAAAATCATAGAGATCGGTGATATATATAATATATATATGATGGTATATATAGTATATATATAGTATATATATATTTTTTTTTGCGATTTCTGCCCCATTTTAACAGCTAGAAGCTTCAAATTTCACCAAACGCTTACGTGTATAGCATATATTGTTGTCTGAAAAAATCATAGAGATCGGTGGTATATATATTATATACTTCATACAAACTGTAATTTTTGCTCCTTTTTTACAGATAGAAGCTTCAAAATTCATCAAGTTTCATAAACTAGTTACGTTTACTTCATACATTTTTGAAATACGTGATTCTTAGTCGTAGTTTTTACATGCAGACCACAAAAAACGTGAAGCTTTGTATCCTCACACAAAGTACCTACCTATTTTTTATTTTATATTTATCTTAAAAATCGTTTATATAAGTTCAAATTTCACCAAATGCTTACGTGTATAGCATATATTGTTGTCTGAAAAAATCATAGAGACCGGTGGTATATATAATCTCATACAACCGATTGTTCAGATAAGAAACTTTGTGCAATTTCTTCCCCATTTTAACAGCTAGAAGCTTCAAATTTCACCAAATGCTTACGTGTATAGTATATATTGTTGTCTGAAAAAATCATTGAGATCGGTGGTATATATAGTATATATCTCATACAACCGATTGTTCAGATAAGAAACTTTGCGCAATTTCTTCCCCATTTTAACAGCTAGAAGCTTCAAATTTCATCAAATGCTTACGTGTATAGTATATATTGTTGTCTGAAAAAATCATTGAGATCGGTGGTATATATAGTATATATCTCATACAACCGATTGTTCAGATAAGAAACTTTGCGCAATTTCTGCCCCGTTTTAACAGCTAGAAGCTTCAAATTTCACCAAATGCTTACGTATATAGCATATATTGTTATCTGAAAAGATCATAGAGATCGGTGGTATATATATTATATACTTCATACAAACTTTCATTTTTGCCCCTTTTTTACGGATAGAAGCTTCAAAATTCATCAAGTTTCATAAAATAGTTACGTTTACTTCATATATTTTTGAAATACGTTATTCGTAGTCGTAGTTTTTACATGCAGACCACAAAAAACGTGAAGCTTTGCATCCTCACACAAAGTACCTACCTATTTTTTATTTTATATTTATCTTAAAAATCGTTTAGGTATGTAGATCTGTTCACTAGATATTTCTTATCTTATACATCCGATTATTCGGAGATTACGAACGGGATAAGATTATTGTTCAGCCCCATTCAAGAAAGGTATGAAGTCTTCGGCATAGCCGAAGACAGTCCCGTTCTTACTTGTTTCAAACTATATTTATGTTATTTTTTTAATCAAAAAATGACCGCGAGACAGACAGACCCGCGAGTGCTATGAGAAGAACGTTTAAAAATAGCTTCACTTGTATGTATGTATACATGTTTGTTTGTAACTCTCTAGGCTATGCCGGCCAAAGGGAAGTTACAAACAAATAAATATAGTTAAAAATAAAATAATAAAAAAAAAAATTTTAAGTTAAACGGTTTTATTGAAAATAATACTTACATGAAATAATAATAATACGAAAAGCTAGAAAATAATTAGGTAGGTCCTAGGTACTAGTCATCACACTCCTTATCAATCTAGGGCGCTGATCAGACAATTAAATAAAAGCGTTGGACGCGTCATACTTCTATTGATAGTCATATGTAAAACCAACTGAACCTTAATCAGGTTATGTTACGCCTCACATTTTTAGAAATTTCACGCGCCTAACGCTTTTATTTAATTCTCTGATCAACGACCTAAATTGATAAGGAGTGTGATGACTAGTATCTAGGACCTACCTAATTATTTTCTAGCTTTTCGTATTATTATTATTTCATGTAAGTATTGTTTTCAATAAAACCGTTTAACTTAACAATTTTTTTTTAATTATTTTATTTTCAAGTTTTTAGTCTTTATTTAATTGCCTGTTATTTCTCATTCTATTTAGTTCATTTAGTGACTCATTATTACAAGGACTCTTTCCTGACATTTTGTTACAACCAAAGTCCTCAATACATAATCCTTCCAAAGACTTTACTCGACTGCGACACGTATGCTTCTCCCTCCTCCAACTCCAAAATATTTTGATGTAACTTCTACTGGACTGGGTCGCTTTCTATTCATGTATGTATTATGTGTTCCAAATATTGGCCAAATCAAATCGGACCACAAATACGATTTTTGTGAATATCTCGATCCATGCGCCACCTAGCGGCGATTTTTTTTCACAGGTCGATTTCTATTCTTGCATATATTATGTGTTCCAAATATGAGCCAAATCGGACCACAAATGCGATTTTTGTGAATATCTGAATCCATGCACCACCTAGCGGCTATTTTTTTTCACAGGTCGATTTCTATTCTTGCATATATTATGTGTTCCAAATATGAGCCAAATCGGACCACAAATGCGATTTTTGTGAATATCTCGATCCATGCGCCACCTAGCGGCGATTTTTTTTCACAGGTCGATTTCTATTCTTGCGTGTATTATGTGTTCCAAATATGAGCCAAATCGGACCACAAATACGATTTTTGTGAATATCTCGATCCATGCGCCACCTAGCGGCGATTGTATATATAGTATATATCTCATACAACCGATTGTTCAGATAAGAAACTTTTCGCAATTTCTACCCCATTTTAACAGCTATAAGCTTCAAATTTCACCGATTGCTTACGTATATAGTATATATTGTTGTGTCAAAAAATCATAGAGATCGGTGATATATATAATATATATATGATGGTATATATAGTATATATATATTTTTTTGTACGATTTCGGCCCCATTTTAACAGCTAGAAGCTTCTAATTTCACCAAATGCTTACGTGTATAGCATATATTGTTGTCTGAAAAAATCATAGAGATCGGTGGTATATATATTATATACTTCATACAAACTGTCATTTTTGCCCCTTTTTTACAGATAGAAGCTTCAAAATTCATCAAGTTTCATAAAATAGTTACGCTTACTTCATATATTTTTGAAATACGTGATTCGTAGTCGTAGTTTTTACATGCAGACCACAAAAAACGTGAAGCTTTGCATCCTCACACAAAGTACCTACCTATTTTTATACCTTTCATGAATATGAAATGGTATATTAATTTCGTCACGAAACCGAAAATTGTAAGTCCTTAAAGGAAAATAGATAGACCCACCATTAAGTATACCGAAATAATCAGAATGAAGAGCTGAGTTGATTTAGCCATGTCCGTCTGTCTGTCTGTCCGTCTGTCCGTCTGTCTGTTTGTATGCAAACTAGTCCCTCAATTTTTGAGATATCTTGATAAAATTTGGTGAGCAGGTGTATTTGGGTGTCCGATTAGACATTTGTCGGAACCGGCCGGATCGGACCACTATAGCATATATCCTCCATACAACCGATTTTTCAGAAAAAAGAGGATTTTTCCAATATCTTACTCAATTTAACAGATTGAAGCTTCAAAATTCACCATATACTTTCGTATATTGCACATATTGTTGCCTGAAAAAATTGATGAGATCGGTCGTATATATAGTATATATCCCCCACAACCGATTGTTCAGATAAGAAACTTTTCGTAATTACTGCCCTATTTTAAGAGCTAGAGGCTTCAAATTTCAACGAATGCTTACGTATATAGCATGTATTGTTGTCTGAAAAAATCATACAGATCGGTGGTATATATAGTATACATATGGTGGTATATATAGTATATATATATAGTATATATATATATTTTCGCAATTTTAGCCCCATTTTAACAGCTAGAAGCTTCAAATTTCACCGAACGCTTACGTATATGGCATATACTGTTGTCTGAAAAAATCATAGAGATCGGTTGTATATATAGTATATATCTCATACAACCGATTGTTCAGATAAGAAACTTTTCGCAATTTCTACCCCATTTTAACAGCTATAAGCTTCAAATTTCACCGATTGCTTACGTATATAGTATATAATGTTGTGTCAAAAAATCATAGAGATCGGTGGTATATATATTATATACTTCATACAAACTGTCATTTTTGCCCCTTTTTTACAGATAGAAGCTTCAAAATTCATCAAGTTTCATAAAATAGTTACGTTTACTTCATATATTTTTGAAATACGTGATTCGTAGTCGTAGTTTTTACATGCAGACCACAAAAAACGTGAAGCTTTGCATCCTCACACAAAGTACCTACCTATTTTTATACCTTTCATGAAAATGAAATGGTATATTAATTTCATCACGAAACCTAAAATTGTAAGTCCTTAAAGGAAAATAGATAGACCCACCATTAAGTATACCGAAATAATTAGAATGAAGAGCTGAGTTGATTTAGACATGTCCGTCTGTCTGTCTGTCCGTCTGTCTGTTTGTATGCAAACTAGTCCCTCAATTTTTGAGATATCTTGATAAAATTTGGTGAGCAGGTGTATTTGGGTGTCCGATTAGACATTTGTCGGAACCGGCCGGATCGGACCACTATAGCATATATCCTCCATACAACCGATTTTTCAGAAAAAAGAGGATTTTTCTAATATCTTACTGAATTTAACAGATTGAAGCTTCAAACTTCACCATATACTTTCGTATATTGCACATATTGTTGCCTGAAAAAATTTATGAGATCGGTCGTATATATAGTATATATCCCCCACAACCGATTGTTCAGATACGAAACTTTTCGTAATTACTGCCCTTTTTTAAGAGCTAGAGGCTTCAAATTTCAACGAATGCTTACGTGTATAGCACATATTGTTGTCTGAAAAAATCTTAGAGATCGGTGGTATATATATTATATACTTCATACAAACTGTCATTTTTGCCCCATTTTTACAGATAGAAGCTTCAAATTTCACCAAGTGCTTACGTGTATAGTATATATTGTTGTCTGAAAAAATCATTGAAATCGGTGGAATATATAGTATATATCTCATACAACCGATTGTTCAGATAAGAAACTTTGCGCAATTTCTTCCCCATTTTAACAGCTAGAAGCTTCAAATTTCACCAAATGCTTACGTGTATAGTATATATTGTTGTCTGAAAAAATCATTGAGATCGGTGGTATATATAGTATATATCTCATACAACCGATTGCTCAGATAAGAAACTTTGCGCAATTTCTGCCACGTTTTAACAGCTATAAGCTTCAAATTTCACCAAATGCTTACGTATATAGCATATATTGGTATCTGAAAAAATCATAGAGATCGGTGGTATATATATTATATACTTCATACAAACTGTCATTTTTGCCCCTTTTTTACGGATAGAAGCTTCAAAATTCATTAAGTTTCATAAAATAGTTACGTTTACTTCATATATTTTTGAAATACGTTATTCGTAGTCGTAGTTTTTACATGCAGACCACAAAAAACCTGAAGCTTTGCATCCTCACACAAAGTACCTACCTATTTTTTATTTTATATTTATCTTAAAAATCGTTTAGGTATGTAGATCTGTTCACTAGATATTTCTTATCTTATACATCCGATTATTCGGAGATTACGAACGGGATAAGATTATTGTTCAGCCCCATTTATGAAAGGTATGAAGTCTTCGGCATAGCCGAAGACAGTCCCGTTCTTACTTGTTTATTTTATATTTATCTTAAAAATCGTTTAGGTATGTAGATCTGTTCACTAGATATTTCTTATCTTATACATCCGTTTATTCGGAGATTACGAACGGGATAAGATTATTGTTCAGCCCCATTCATGAAAGGTATGAAGTCTTCGGCATAGCCGAAGACAGTCCCGTTCTTACTTGTTTCAAACTATATTTATGTTATTTTTTTAATCAAAAAATTACCGCGAGACAGACAGACCCGCGAGTGCTATGAGAAGAACGTTTAAAAATAGGTTCACTTGTATGTATGTATACATGTTTGTTTGTAACTCTCTAGGCTATGCGCGCAAAGGGGAGTTACAAACAAATAAACAGTTAAAAATAAAATAATTAAAAAAAAAATTTTAAGTCAAACGGTTTTATTGAAAATAATACTTACATGAAATAATAATAATACGAAAAGCTAGAAAATAATTAGGTAGTTCCTAGGTACTAGTCATCACACTCCTTATCAATCTAGGGCGTTGATCAGACAATTAAATAAAAGCGTTGGACGCGTCATACTTCTATTGATAGTCATAAGTAAAACCAACTGAACCTTAATCAGGTTATGCTACGCCTCACATTTTTAGAAATTTCACGCGCCTAACGCTTTTATTTAATTCTCTGATCAACGACCTAAATTGATAAGGAGTGTGATGACTAGTACCTAGGACCTACCTAATTATTTTCTAGCTTTTCGTATTATTATTATTTCATGTAAGTATTGTTTTCAATAAAACCGTTTAACTTAACAATTTTTTTTTAATTATTTTATTTTCAAGTTTTTAGTCTTTATTTAATTGCCTGTTATTTCTCATTCTATTTAGTTCATTTAGTGACTCATTATTACAAGGACTCTTTCCTGACATTTTGTTACAACCAAAGTCCTCAATACATAATCCTTCCAAAGACTTTACTCGACTGCGCCACGTATGCTTGTCCCTCCTCCAACACCAAAATATTTTGATGTCACTTCTACTGGACTGGGTCGCTTTCTATTCATGTATGTATTATGTGTTCCAAATATTGGCCAAATCAAATCGGACCACAAATACGATTTTTGTGAATATCTCGATCCATGCGCCACCTAGCGGCGATTTTTTTCACAGGTCGATTTCTATTCTTGCATGTATTATGTGTTCCAAATATGAGCCAAATCGGACCACAAATATGATTTTTGTGAATATCTGCATCCATGCGCCACCTAGCGGCGATTTTTTTCACAGGTCGATTTCTATTCTTGCGTGTATTATGTGTTCCAAATATGAGCCAAATCGGACCACAAATGCGATTTTTGTGAATATCTCGATCCATGCGCCACCTAGCGGCGATTTTTTTCACAGGTCGATTTCTATTCTTGCATGTATTATGTGTTCCAAATATGAGCCAAATCGGATCACAAATGCGAATTTTGCGAATATCTCGATCCATGCGCCACCTAGCGGCGATTTTTTTCTTATTATTGCATTGTCATCGGGTTCTGAACTATATTCCAAGTTTCAAGCTTGTAGCTTATCGGGAAGTTACTTGAATTTCAATTACAAAATTCGTTCACAACGGCCGGGTTGTCAACTCAAGCTAAATAAAACTGTTTAATAAAAAAACAAAAAACCAAGCTTTTAATTAATATCGAACTAAAAAGTTAATAAAAAGAAAATAAAAAATTCTATACATTTACTATTTGTATATAAATGGACAAAATCAGCGAAAAATGTATCCTTATCCGGAGGCTTAATGAAATAATTAGTCGAGTTTTCTACATTAAAGCCCTAATTGACCTCAATCTTACATACAAAATACAAATTCTTAATTATCTCATTATTGCTTTATTGAATGCCTAATCGAGTGAAAAATCCAGTCGGTTTTGCTTGGTGCTTCGAATTTTATTGTCAATGTAACAAATGACAATCAAAAATAAATTATTTTCAATAATTTACGAAAAATAGAAAAACACGAAGAAAATCAAAATTAAATTTTCACTGCATTTGCTGCAAAAGATAATATGGCTTTTTCGAAAATCCGCACATATTTGGTCTATCTATGGGTAGTTGCGCATTTATTTTATTTTGATTGTATTGATAGTTAAGAAGGAAACGGCTGTTTTCCATTTTAACTATTTTTTGTAAAATCGGAATATTTTTTTGGAGCTGCTGACAGATGTTCGCTTAATGAAGCAAAAGGCCCTGTATGAAAAGGGAAACTTAATTATTTCATTAAATAGAATTGTAATTCGATTAAGTTTCTGTGTGAAAACGGTATAACTCCTTAACTTTGATTTTAAAATTTTGGCTCAGAAATTGTCAAAATATTTATGAGAAATAAAAATATTAAAGTGAAGCGCAGATTACTTGGATTGGAAAGTTGGCAGAGAAGAAGTCAACTTATCAATATATAGTCAATTAATTGCTCCTTTATAGTTTTATTTCTCATAAATATTTTTACAATTTCTATGCCCCAATTTTAAATCAAAGTTCAGCAAAAACATATCTTTATATAAGGATAAATTTTTCGCAGATTTTGTCCATTTATATAAGGGAAATGCTTAAAATTTTTTTTAAATTCTTTTTATTTTTTACTTTTTACCTACTTGGTGGAAAAGAATAGTGCCTTATTTATTACAAGGTGTAAAACTTACTTTTGTTAATTCATAACGCATACATATTTGTATGTATACAATATAGTACATATCAGAAAAATACGTCAAGCTACATTAGTTTTTAAGCTACTTCAAAATTGTTCATATATGCCAAGCTTGAATTGCTACAAGTGAGTATGGGGATGAAGTTCCAAGATTGTAGCTTAATGGGAACTCTCTTGAAAATTGATCGAACGATCCCCCCGTTCCGTAGGATTTTTCTTAATATCCCAATTCGTGTGCGACCTATCGAAACTTTTTGTATTATGTTATATACTCTCATCGGCCTCTGAATTAAGTTTGAAATTTCAAGTCTCTAGCTCATCGAGAAGTTACTTCAAAGCCGGTCGGTAGTCGATCCGTGCGGCACCTAACGGATCCCCTCCCCTCTTTTTTTTGCATTGTCTCGGTGTCTTAACCTATATGTGAAGTTTAACGTTTGTAGAAGTTACTTAAAAGCCGGTTTGAAATTTCAAAATCATCATCTAATTATTTCTACCCGTGCGCCACCTGTCGGAATTATTTTCCCTTTTGTTCCTTTCTTACGGTGTCTTAACCTATATGTGTAGTTTCACGTTTGTAGCCCAATGAGAAGTTACTGAAAAATCGAACTCAAATTTCACAAATTGCAAACTCTTATCCAATTATTTCGATCCGTGCGCCACCTAACGGAATTTTTTCCCTTTTGTTCCTTTTTTTCGGTGTCTAAACCTATCTGTGAGGTTTCACGTTTGTAGCTCAATGAGAGGTTACTTAAAAATCGATCGCAAAATTCTATCCGCTCCTAACGATTTTTCTAAATATCTCATCATCGGCCTCTGAATCAAGTTTGAAATTACAAATCTCTAGCTCATCGAGAATTACCTACCTTTAAGTTCTCATCTAATTATTTCGATCCGTGCGCCACCTAAAGGTGGCAATAAAAACACTTAGTTTTTCGCAAATGTCTCGCATCGTTTGGCTTGCCCGTATTTTGTGCACAGTACAAAGTTGAACATTATGACATTCTCCTCAAGTCAAGCTTGAAGTATTTTTGAGTTGGTCAACATCGGGTGGGTGGCATTGGCTCAATTTTGTATTTGAACTAATATTGGAGTCAACAAAAAGAGGGATTGAAAATTTGGAAAAATAGCCATGTCAGCGTCCCGTTATAAGTTCGGAATTTCTTTACGATTGGGAGCATGTAACTCCAGCAATAATTAGCGCATCACAAAAACATTTATTGGAGATAATCAGCATGCAACAATAATGATGCCTGCCAAAAATTATGGACCAGTGAACCAAAATTTTATTTTTCATTTTGCGCGCTTCTTTATACTATGGCCATAGCAGGTAAAACAAATGATAATTGCCCTTTTTATTTCAGAAAAAGATGGTGGGGATTATTATGAGACGTAGGTATTATTGTGTTAAAGATATTTCGACAAAATTTTTATTCCGATTTGTTAATTACTACCGGAGTTGCAGCTTCCAGATTGTGGTGAAAGATTGAGTCCACAAAAAGGCGGAGATACGCCACTTTTAAATAATTTTTAGCCTTTTTTGTTGGCGACCCAAGTGTTAGTCCAAATACCAAACTTGAGCGAAATCTCCTTATTTATCGCAAATCTAGAACGATTCCAAATTTCAGCGACTGGTTGCGATTTTCGCGCTGTTACTCGGACCCCGACGCAAATATACTTCAGGTTAAACATGTGAAGAATTTCTTGATGTTTAACTTCATACTGATTGCAAAACGGTAGTAAGCTATATGAAACGAGGTATTTTTTTTTATTAATTTTGCGACCTTTAACTTCGAATGTCTTAGGACCCTCATGAGCGATTTATTATCACTTTGAATGCCTCTTTTAGAATACAAAAATTAGTTTTTAGATTGTTAACTCAAGTTTCTAACTAAAAGCAATAACTAAATACTTAAATTTTTTTTATTTTGTGTATGAGAAATTGATTTCAATACGGTTTAAAGTAGAAAATTTCATATATCACTTCATTAACTCTATGTGTGAAATCGGTAATGAATAAAAATAAAAACCGATTACAATATATCGACTTCATCAATACTTTTTTAAAGTTTGGCCCACAGATCCCAGCTCCAATTTAATTCGTGAATCAATGTACTGTTCTTCAGGGAACTCTGTCCACAGTGAGATTTTGAGTATTGAGCCATTGCATTGCTATGAATTCTAGCTATATAGGTATAATATTGAAGTAAGAAGTATATTTGTACATGCCTACTCACCGAGTGAGTACTTTTTTAGCTCAGCCACTTAATTATTGTTGTCGAATTTGTTTGTAAACATGTGGCATATTTAGTAGGTGTGAAGATAACTCTGTTCCCGCTTTCATACAGACAATGTAAAGTGGCATAGTACCAGAAAAAAATAAAAACAACACCATTAGCAAATGCATCAGCAGCAAAGTCAACAAACAACTTGTACATATGTTCGTGTGCATAACAATTTATGTTTATGTGCACGAAGATCCGAGCTGCAGCAATGTGTGCCCCACTAAATTGGTATAGTTGTGGTAGCGTAGAGTACTATCGGTCGCAAGCATAGCGTTCAACGCCACATTTAGGCCACTCATTGTGATTTATGATCTGTACGGGAAAATGCCAGACATATAGGCTCCTGTTGAAAGTTTCAAGAAGTTGCATTGAAAGGAGTTTTCCAACATTTTATTTCAGTTACTGTTTGAGAAGCAACACAATTTTTAATAAATAGATTGAAAAAAATGCGATTAGTATAGGATGAATCCGCGATGAGTCGCAAAGGAGTATGCGGCTAATGCCAGTTTTGATCTCTATATATGCGTTGAACTCTTCGATATCTTAGCGAGTTCGCCTACCACACCAAAGATCCTTAATAAAAGGCCAGGGAAAGCAACATCTAAACCCCTTTGACAAAGGTTTTTCAATTAAAAAAAGCGGGGTTGCTTAACGGTAGTGGTTTGAGTAACGCTCCGAATCTACTTCTGCCATGAAAAGCTGCTCAGCTAAAATGCCATACGGAGTCAGCATAATTATGCTAGTATTCCGTCACGGCAATTTGCAATAAAAATTAAAAAATAGAACGTCGGAAATTTGAATAAAAGTTCGTACATCGAGCGTTGTGCTTATTTAATTGTACCTTATTTTCTTTAGGAGGTACTGACCAAAATGTGGATAAGACATAGAATGTGTTTTTATAATACAAATAGGCTTAAACGAAAGGTATAAGCAACGGCCTTCTCATAACGTCGGTGAAAGTGAAAAACCGCGTAAACGGCATTTATGTAAAATAAATTTAAATACAGCTCAATTCTTAAAATTATATTTGATTATGTAACAGATTATATTCTCAGTTTATGCATATACCGTTTTACAAATATTTTATTCAAATAATATAAAACGAATAAACAAGGGTGTATACCGAGTTTCTTTATGTTAGGTTATTTATTCTTCCACGAAGCCACGTCTATTTTCCAATATTTTTAGCTTTTTCCATTTCTGGTTAAAATGTTATTTTGGAAGTAAAATAATATTATTATACAGTTATATTTCGCAAAAATGTATAAAAATAAAAAAAAAAATAAATGAAAGGCGCGATAACCTCCGAAGAGATCTAAGGCCGAGCTTCTCTTCCAATTTGCGTCGTGCTCCTCTTGATTTTCCCTACAAATTGGCCGGACGGGACCTACATGTTTTATGCCGACTCCGAACGGCATCTGCAAAGCAGATGAGTTTTCACTGAGAGCTTTTCATGGCAGAAATACACCCGGAGTGCTTGCCAAACACTGCCGAGGGGCGACCCCGCTTAGAAAAATTTTCTTCTAATTGAAAAATCTTATTTCTAAAATTTTGATGTTGCTCTGCCCGGGAGTTGAACCCAGGGCATACGGTGTGATAGGCGGAGCACGCTACCATCACACCACGGTGGCCGCAAAAATGTATATGGTCTATAATATTCGCCTATGATCCTTTTAAAAAGAGTTTATATTAAAGTGGGCGTGGTCCTTAACCCATTTTGTCAATTTTTATCAGAAACAGTTTTTGTTATAAGAGAAGACGTGAACCGAATTTTGTCAAAAAATATTCACTTCTGTCAAGAAATATTTTTGATAAACTGTTGCAAGTTGTTATGGTCTTGTTGTATTTTGCACACTTTTGCTGTGGAGCCTTCGGACTACTTATACTAAAATTTCGGATTATATTTTTTTGATACGCTTCACTTGTATCTTTGTATGTAAGTAATATCTTGTCTCGTATTTCTACTTTGTTTGTTAATTAAATTTGTTTTACGATCAGAATGGCTTTCGTTTTTTTCAGCAAGTTTTAAATTTCATTTTGTCTGCAATTTATTCCTGAAAAAGTTCTCAAACAAGAAAGTAGTATTTTAAAATTTGTGAAATTTGATTCAAGGTTCGATTCGAGCTCAAGGCCAGAGCAATAATTTTTTCTAATGATATTTATTGTTATTTTTTAATTTTTCTAAATTTGAAAAATTGTATTTTGTTTTTGGAATAGTAAGTAGACAATTTTTCAGACAACCTGCCATAGCTGCCCAGATAGATCCATTTCGAAGGGAGCTAAGCCTTCATACAGCGGTGGATTGTTTGACTGGCAAATTTGCTACTTCTATTCCTTTTTTTACCAACTATATTTATTCAGTGTTGCGCCATCTGGTGCAAATCACTGATAATGCTGGATTTTTTGTTTATTGTCAATTACTTTGTTTGACATTCCCAAGCGCTCATGGTGTATTAACAATTGTTTTTGTTTTTATCGCCCAATTGATAAATGATTCAAGGTTCGCTTCGAGCTCAAGGCCAGAGCAATAAGTTTTTTTTAATGATAATTATTGTTATTTTTTAATTTTTCTAAATTTGAAAAATTGTATTTTGTTTTTGGAATAGCAAGTAGAAAATTTTTCAGACAACCTGCCATAGCTGCGCATATAGATCCATTTCGAAGGGTGCTAAGCCTTCATCATCAGTACGCTTTAGGCATGCTGCGCTAACCATTTAGCTATACAGCGGTGGTTTGTTTGATTGGCAAATTTGCTGCTGCTATTCCTTTTTTACCAACTATATTTATTGTTCTGGCCTTGAGCTCGAATCGAACCTTGAGTCATTTATCAATAGGCCGATAAAAACAAAACTTACTTACTTACTTAATTGGCGCTTAACCGTCTAAACGGTTATGGCCGTCCAACAAGGCGCGCAAGTAGCTCCTTCGGTCCTCCAACCGGCGCCAATTGGTCACACCAAGGTAGTTTAAATCGTTTTCCACCTGGTCCTTCCAACGGAGTGGGGGCCGCCCTCTACCTCTGCTTCCATAGGCGGGTTCCGATAGAAACACTTTCTTGGCCGGAGCATCATCTTTCATTCGCATAACATGGCCTAGCCAGCGCAGCCGCTGCGTTTTAATTCGCTGAAATATGTTGATGTCTGCCTATAGCTCGTACAGCTCATCATTAAATCTTCTTCGGTACTCGCAATCGCCAACGCGTAGAGGTCCATAAATCTTTCGAAGAACTTTTCTCTCGAACACTCCCAAAGCCGCTTCATCTGCTGTTGTTATGGTCCATGCTTCTGCCCTATATAGCAGGACGGGTACGAAAAGTGACTTGTAGAGTATGATTTTCGTTCGCCGAGAGAGGACTTTACTTTTCAATTGCCTACCTAGTCCAAAGTAGCATTTATTGGCAAGATTGATCTTCGCTGGATTTCAGTGCTGATGTTGTTGTTAGCACCCTTCGAAATGGATCTATCTGCGCAGCTATGGCTGGTTGTCTGAAAAATTTTCTACTTACTATTCCAAAAACAAAATACAAATTTTCAAATTTAGAAAAATTAAAAAATGACAATAATTATCATTAGAAAAAAATTATTGTTCTGGCCTTGAGCTCGAGTCGAACCTTGAATCATTTAATAGGCCGATAAAAACAAAAACATTTGTGAAATTTTTAAAATAAGTTTTTTATAAATTGTGAATTGTATTACAGTAAATAATTATAAAACATAAATATGTATTTAACTGGGGCATACAGATCCTACTGTGCAAAAGATCCTTGAGAACCTATACAAACAATCTGCATAGATAAAACCATTGTAAATTCATACAAGTGACGAATATTTGACAAAAACGTTCACAAAAGTAAACAGCCTCGACCACCTGTTCAATCGCTGTTCGATTACTTAAATTTTTTGCTCAATAGTATTTTTAAATAAATTTTGTAGACAACTGGCTTATACATATTTTAGAATGTTTGCTTAACTGGCTGCTCAGATTTTATCTGTTAACTAGATTTTAGAAATGAATAGAAATATGTAGTCTGATTTTCAGTATACACATTTAAAAGAGAAGCTGATTTGATACACAAATGGGCAATTCATGGCAGTTCAATTTAATAACCGCGAGCAAGAAACAAACCTATCTTCCATTCTCTAGCCATTCACGACAGCCATTCTCCCTGCCAGCTTTTATTTGACAGGTAGGTATGGCAATGGAGGAATAGAAAGATTTTTCACTTGTATGAGTTCACAATGGATAAAATTAACAAAACAAAATATCAAGCAAATAATTCTGATTCCTGTATGAGCATTGACGAACAGCTGAATTATTTGTAGTTGATTTTTGGAAATGGGAAAAAGATAATTTTTTTTATTTGATGTTTAGTCAAAGTTTGTGGTTGTAGAACAAATTCTCAAACAAGAAAGTCGTACTTTAAAATTTGTGAAATTTGTAAAATAAGTTTTACATAAATTGTGAATTGCTTTACAATAAATATGTAATTATAAAAGATAAAATAGTCTGTATTTTATTTGTGTTTATGTAATCTGAATTGTCTATCCGTATACATACATATATACATATACAAAAAGGAATTCCTGTGTCTTAGTCTCGCGGAAACTCAAAAACTCCTTGACCTATTTCGATACCTTTTTTGTTCCGTTCGTTATGCTTCAAGGATGGCTTAGAAAAAATTTGTTTGAAAAAGCGGACGGTGCCTTGCCTCCTATTAAGAAAAAATTGTAATCGCTTCCCCTCCGCAATTATCTGAAAAAAGTTGTGGGAGCGAGAGTTGGAGTGGGAGAGGGAAGGGGAGAGAGTGGGAGTGGGAGCGTGTCCACGCCCCTTTTCAGAAATTTTTAAATTGCCGTACTTTGCTATAGTATACCACAACTGAGGCGAAATATCAGTATATTAGTTATATACAGCAAGGGTATTTTTTCTTACCATAAGTAGGCGTGGTTGTCAACCGATTTTGTTAATTTTCATATATTAATATTTAAAACCAAGGAAAACCACCACATAATATATTGAAGGCCTTTTGAATTACGGCTTGCAAAACAGTTAAATCTTGTCTTAAATGTAGGCGATGCCACTCCCATCTCCCATTTTTCATCATAAAATCAACCCACTTATCATGTTTCATTAAGTTATCTATCTTTGGAAAAGAATTATCAAATTTTTCCCATTTTTCGAAATTTCAAGACCCTTTTTTAAAGTGGGCGTGGTCACAATTTCAACATATGTATATCTTGAAAGCTTTTTGATTTACGGCTTGAAAACCTTTGAAATTTTTTTTTAAATGTAGCCGGGGCCATGCGCATTTTCTAAAATTTAACAAAATTTCTAGTTTAGGTCATAAGGTTAAACCGTCTACCAAGTTTGGCTACTTTATGGGTCTTTGGTAATAAATCGAATAAAGCGGCGTGGTTACTGTTCGATTTCGTCTATTTTCAGTAGTTCAGATAAGCCATCATTTCGTAAAGATATCTCGACTTATGCTCAACTTATCCTGTTTACGGACGGACAGATAAACATGGCTCAATTAAAATCTTTTTCGATCCTAATAAGTTTAATATAAGGATTTCTTTATGCAATTACTAACTCTCTTTATCCAATTATAGTTATAACACGCTGGGTATAAAAATTTAGGACGAAGTAGACGAGAATGGTATAGAGAGGATTGGTTATTAGTTTGTTTTTAATAAAACAATGTGCTTATTCCTCTATTTTTCCATATTTTTCCTTCAACTCGTGTCTTACTAAAATGGTCTAGGTCTGGGGTCATATTATGTAACTCATTCGAGCGCGCTATAATTTTTACATATTATTTCCTTCTGCGTAACCATGATTTTCAATTTATCTGCCAGACCTTTGTCATTTTGTCAGCGCGTACCTTTGACTAAATTAGGATTACACTACTCGACAAAAAAAATCTTCAAAAATAAAATAGGCCTTTCCTAAAGTAAAATTTTCTCCTGATTCCGAATATGACTTCCATTTTGCTGTGGCAGATCCAGTTTCCGAGATGTCGGCGAAAATATGAAAATTCCAATTTTTGCAGAACACTATTTCATATAGGTAAGGCAAAAATTTGTAGTTTTAATTTTTTAGTTTTAAACTGTTGAATTATAAAATATACTAGGTTAGGTTGAACTGGCCGGTCCATGAGGACCTCACATAGACTGATTGAGTCCGTAGTGTTACCAGAAGTTTGTTTTAACGACCAAACTGAAAACCCCTATCAAAAACCAGGACCTATGTTATAAAATAACTGCGTCCTCTTGGTAAATACTAGAAGCTTCCTAGGACTTAAACCACTTGCTGCTTCTAGATCTGAAAGCTGTATCACTCCTAATAGCTGGAGTCTTAGCCTGGCAAGTACAGGGCACGAGCACAGAACATGCTCGATCGTTTCCTCCTCCAATCCGCACTTCCTACATCTGCTATCACTGACCAAGCCTAATTTAAAGGCATGTGACGCCAGAAGACAGTGTCCAGTCAGAATACCCGTCATGAGTCTACAGTCCTCCCTTTTCAATGATAGAAGCAACTTTGTTAGTCTAAGGTTGTAAGACCTACACATAATCTTCGACACTTTACAGCCCCGCGCTTGAACCCACGCCTTTCCCACTTGGTCGATCATGTGCACCTCTCGCCTTCGCTTAATCTCGCCCAGTCTAATTTGGACGTCTACGGAGCAAACTTCAAGGGATGCGCCCTTTTTAGCCAGTTCATCCGCTTTTTCATTCCTATCTATTCCCATATGCCGTGGGACCCAATATAGATTTATGCTTCTCCCTGTCCCGATTCTCTCCAGAGACTGCTTACACTCTAACACGCATTTAGATGCTATGCGAAATTATTACCTTAATTGCTGCTTGACTGTCAATATAAAAGTTAACACGGTTGCAGCTTAAGCTATTCTCTTCCAGTGTTTCTACTGCTTTGGTTACGGCTAATATTTCCGCTTGGAAAACGCTACAGTAATCCGGCAGCCTGTAGGATCTGCTTATTTCCGGACCAGCACAGTATAACGCAGACCCTACTCCTTCCACTACTTTGGAACCATCTGTGTACACATGTATCGCCTCGTCCGCCATTTGCACACCCTTGCGCCAACCGTCCACCTCTCTTGTGGCCTTAGATCTCCCTCGAAGCGCAGATAGAAAATCAGGTAGTCTGTTCGTCTTGTGATTGATGACGCTATACTACTATGGCCATATGGTCGGCGCTCAAGCTGCCCTGAGGCACCGAGCCTGGTTGCGATTGTTAATGCTTTGATCTTTGCTACCAGATCTACAGGTGGAATGTGCAGAATGGCATACAGTGCAGCCGTCGGGGTTGTTTTCAGGGCTCCCGTAATGCTAAGCATCGATAGTCTGCATACCACCTCTAATTTTTTGAGGTATGTTGTTTTTTGTGTGGCTTTCCACCAAACAAGAACTCCATAGTACAGAATAGGGCTTACAATCGCCGTAAAAACCCAATGAGAAGGAGAGGGCGATAAGCCCCACGTACACCCCAGCATTATTTTACATGCATGGAGTGCCTTTGATGCCTTCTTGACCCTCTCCTCCACGTTGAGCTTCCATGACAGCTTACTGTCTAGGATGATTCCTAGATATTTTGTGCAAGGTTTCTCCTGTAAGGTCACCCCTCCTAAATTAGGCCTGGTCCAATTTGGGACCTTGTACCTATTTGTAAACAAGACCATATC
This sequence comes from Eurosta solidaginis, assembly GCF_040869045.1. NCBI lineage: Eukaryota > Metazoa > Arthropoda > Insecta > Diptera > Tephritidae > Eurosta > Eurosta solidaginis. The sequence continues at coordinate 117,451,065 of NC_090319.1, read as the reverse complement.
CGTCTTCTCCGCATTGACTTTCAACTCGATATTAGATGCCCAGGTATGAATATCCCGAAGCGCCCGATCCATCAAAGAGCTAATCGTTGGAAGGCACTTTCCACTTATGACAATTGCAACGTTATCTGCGGAAGCCGTAAGATTTACGAGTCACTCGCCTAAGCAGTTGGTTGATGACCAGCGTCCACAGCAGAGGTGATAGCACCCCTCCCTGCGGCGTTCCCCTCTCCACTGATTTCGGAGCCTCGCACAATCCCCATTGTGATGTAATCTTTCTGCAATTTAACATGCAGCCGATCCATCTGATTAATGCAGGATGTACTTTTATGTAATTAAGACCATCCATAATCGCCCATTTTGCAACATTATTGAAAGCCCCGGCAATGTCCAAGAATACTCCTAGAGCATACTCCTTATATTCTAGGGATTTCTCTATGCTTATTACCACCCTATGCAATGCGGTGTCTACCGACTTGCCTTTGGTGTACGCATGCTGTGTTGTGGAGAGCAGCTTTTCATCCATGTTGGACTTTATCTACACATCTATCAGCCTCTCAAAGGTTTTGAGCAGAAATGATGTTAAGCTAATGGGTCTATAGTCTTTGGGATACACGTGACCGATCTTCCCCGCCTTTAGTAGGAAAGCTACACGAGCAGTTCTCCAAGAGTGGGGTACATGATTCAGCCTTATGCACCCATCGAATATTATTTTAAGCCATTCCGCGACCGCCATACTTGAAACTTGTAGCAAGGCCGGGAATATACCGCCTGGGCCCGGCGATTTAAACTAAGAAAACGTTTTCACTGCCCTTTCTATCTTGGTATCGGTCACCAAGCCCGGCACTACTAGCTCCGTGATCGAAGTGTGAGTGATGTCGGCTAGCTCTTCTAAACCATCTCCCGATGGGAAATGTGTGTCGAAGCACCTCAAGGGATTCCTCACTATTACGTGGCCATTCCCCGTTCTCTTTCTTTATTAGTCCCTGGACAATGTTTCCCTTTGTTAGGACTTTTTTCAACCATGCTGTTTCGCTGGAGCACTCTATGTCCGTACAAAAGCTTTTCCATGAGTTTCTCTTCGCCCTGGTAATTTCACGCTTGTAGATCCTCAGTAGATCCCTGTACTCGTCCCGACACGCTTCGATTTCCGCGGTCTTTGCGAGCTTAAACATTTCTTTTACCTATCTTCTTAGAAGACTCAGCTCATTGCTCCACCATGGCGGCTTTGCTTTTCCTCTGAATCTTCTTAGAGGGCAAGCTTTGTTATACGCAGTCATAAGCGTCCTTGTTAGGAATTCATTCGACTCCTCTAGTTCCTCTACATTGGCAACCTCTTTGGGTTGTCCCAGTTTTGCTTATACATATTTATGGAATTTAGTCCAGTTCGTTGACCTAGGGTTTCTAAAGGTTCCTCCCTTCTCTACCCTCTTTAGGGGGATGCTGAAGCTGATATACGCATGGTCGGAGAAGGATGGTCTATCAAGAACCATCCAATCATACCTTGATATATCACGCTCGGAGCTCAATGTAATATCCAGAACATTGCTGGATGTTGTACCAATGTATGTAGGGACATTTCCCCTGTTGGCTGTCTGCAAATTGGTTTGCAGGATGTAACAAAATAGAAACTCGCCTCTCTCGTTCGTATCTGCTCCTCCCCAAGTATTCTGGTGCGCATTTGCATCTGCGCCTATGACCAACCGCCCTTTGCGCCTTTCCTTCTGTACTAGCCTTTTGCACTCCATCGGTGGAACCTCCGCAGCATGGGCCATGTAGCAGGACGCCAGGATAATGCCTGCATATTCTTTTGCTCAACGGCCACCGCTACGAGGTCCTCAGTGGTGTAATTAGGTAGCATATATGAATGCAGCTGTTTCCTTACCATTACTACAGCTCGCGCCCGTCCTTCCGGCGCGTAGTAAACACCAAACCCGCGCGTGCTAAGTCCAGAAACCTTTTCTCCCTATGAAATCCACGGCTCCTGGATCAGCGCCACGTCAAACGAACCCTCCTCAAGGGTTAGGAGGAGTTCGCGCGACGCCACTTTACTGTGTTGGAGATTTATCTATAGGACTCGCAGCACCATTGGGCTGTTTTTCCCCCTGCAGCACCTTCGTCTTGGCGTCGACGTCCTCCCTTGCCCTTTTGATTTAGAGTATTCGACGCCCCCTTCGGCCTCTCGTGACTGTTGTGCCGGGTGTTCCCCTGCGCCAGTCACAGCACCCTTTGGCGGTTGGTCCTCTTCTAACACCTTCGTGGTGACGCCATATGTCTTTTTTCCCTCAGGCTTTTGAGGTCCTTTTCGACTTCGCCCACCTCTAGCGTGTTAGGGGCTTTATCCTCGTGACTTCTTTTCCTGAGTCGCATGTAAATTTTGCCAGTGCCAAAGGACATTTTGCCAAGCTGCGTGTACAAGATATCCTCCGCCTGCTTGTTTATTTGGAAGATGTAGAACTGACCATCCTCGGTAGGCCGAGATACAGTAAGTACCTTCCAATCCTGTGTCGGTATGTTCGGATTCTGATTCTGCAGAAGGCGCAGTGTGTCCTCCGACTTCATTACGCATGGTATCCATACCTTAAATTTTGGTACCGTGGGGATTTGTGCTTTATCCACCACCTCAAACCGCGTGTTCGTGCCTTGCCTTTAGAGGTTTGGAACCACTTCCTCCAGCCACCGCAAGCTCGCGATGTTGTCGCACACTATCATCTTCACACCATTATACCATTCCACCGAATCAAAAGTTGGAAGGGGCTTACTTGGTTGTTCCCGCATCATCTTAAGCATTAAGCTAATAAGCTCCCTTTCCACAGATCTCCACCTTTCAGTAGATATTTGTCCGAAAGGACTGGTACGATCAACCAGCGCCACAGTCAGTGACTGCTTTGCCACATCACTCATCTTCTCAGGAAAAGCCGGAGTCTTAGTGTTACCTCCCTTTATCACCTCCGAGAAATCCGGAGTCTTAGCGTTAACTCCCTTTAGCACCTCCGAGAAAGCCGCAGTCTTAGCGTTATCTCCCTTTGGCTTATCTCCTACTTCCGTAGTTGGAACTTCCCTTTGACTCGCAGCTTTTGAGGTAGTTGTTACCTCGCTATTACAGCCCCTCTGTCTTGCAGCTTTGGGCCTACTTCTTTTGTCTATGCGACTGCTCTGCCTCGAGGCTCTTGGACTGGGTCCTTTCTGCCTCTTGAAGGCAGGCTTGTCGCCTTTCGCCGAACGTTGCCTATTCATTCTGCCATTAGACGCTTCTTCCTCCTCGTACCGGTTGCAGAACCAAGGGTTTCTCGCAGAAAACCTTTTGAACTGCCTTCGACCTACTTCTACCGCTTCATGGGCCCATTCCAAACGCCAAATCTCCAATTCTGTTGGGTCGACCACTGCTCCCAAGCGTTGTACAATTCTTAGTGCTGCACGGTACTGCGAGAGAGCTCTTTTACTTCCTCTGCTACGTACCATTCTCCACTCTTCTACTCCGTTTTCATTTCTGTGCTTCTCCAACACGGAGTTCATTGAATCAGCACTATTCTCGCTCCCCGAGTCCGACGCATCGCCTAATTCGTATTTGTCGTCCTTGGATTGCGACTCAGTCCTCATCTTTACATCGTCCTTATTACAATCAGGTAATGAGTCGTTCATCTTGGTCGTACAACCACCTTGCCGACAAGGCGGGCTCAGCGGTCCAGTATTATATACGGGGAAAGGACCGTCCGCCACAGCAGCGCCCCTTACTGTGGTAAGGCCATAAGTACTTCCCGAGGTGGCCCGGTATCGGGAAGGTTCCGTTCGAATACAGCCGAATTTATCCCCTGGCTACAAATCGTCCAATAGGCACGGTCAACATTACACCGTGGATTAGGGGGTTGGCAGTTCTTGGTCACGGACACCCCGCCGCCCTTCTATGAGGCGAAACAATTTTGAGAAAAAAAAGAATTTTTTTACAAAATTTCAGATTTAACCCCTTTAAAATCGGAAAAATTCTATGGACGGAAAAAAGTTAGCCCTCCTATGTTGTAGGTAATTTAACTACGAATATTTTAAGCGGACCAGTACAACAATCGGACGTGCCGTGAGACTATAGCCCCGTTAATTTGCAAGCGTCTATCCTAAAATTTTAGTATTACTTTGATAAAATTGGTGAGACATTTCATTTGGTCACTCTACCTTAGGGTGTAATAAATTTAAAAAGACATCAAGTATTTACTTGTCACTACTGTTTGTTGTAAATTTTGTTTTGCAAATTGTAATGCAAATTTATACATACTATATCGGTAGATGTGTTTACGAAATGTCTTGTTGCAAAAGAGATTTTAAATGTAAAAATAATCCGAATGATTTTTGCTTTATTTGTGGACATTATATTTTCGGAAACTCAGCTCGGAAAATAACTAATTCTGTCAAAGATGCATACTTTCATTATTTCGGTTTCCGTGTAAAAAATCTCGATAAACCTTTGACACCTCATTTTATTTGTGCCTCCTGTAGATTAACTTTAATGAGGTGGGTATCGGGTAAAGGTTATAACATGAAGTTTGGATTTCCAATGATGTGGACTGAACCCTTTAACCACGACCAGTGCTATTTTTGCGTTATAGACCTTAAAGGTAAAACGAGAAAAAGAGGAAATTAATAAGTTATCCAAATGCGGCATCAGCTAAAAAACCAAAACTACATGACCATACCTTACCCATATCTAGGCCGCCTATAAGTTTTGAAGCCTCAAGCGAAAGTGACTCCGAAGCAGATAATTCAGACAGTGAACAAGAAGGACAGGTCCCATATCGAGTCCCACAAGCCGAACTTAATGACTTGGCCAGAGATTTGAAATTATCGAAATTTGATAGCGAAGTTCTATGACCTCGTTTGCAGCAATGGGCAGCCTGGGCCCTTCGACAAGTACTTCCAAATTTCGAAATAGACACAAGACTTTCTCTTCCTTTTTTACTAAAAGTGAAAATATTTGCTACTGCAATGATGTTCAAGGTTTATTTGAAGCACTAAAATTAGAAAATAAAGTGGATGATTGGCGCTCGTTTATAGACAGTTCAAAGCATAGTTTAAAAGCAGCATTACTCTATAAAGGAAATTCCGTCAATACCAGTGGCACATTCTGAGAATACTAAAGAAACTTATTTAAGCATATCCAATTTACTTGAACTCATTCAATATAAACAATTTAATTGGAAAATTTGTGCGGACTTAAAGGTAAGCAGTTTCGGTAGTACAATTTAAAATAAATAATATATTGTAACGAATTTACTTGCAAATCATCTCATTTGCCCTTTTGCTAAGTTCGATCACTAAACTGTTGAATACATAACTCCAATATTGAATAATAAAAAATGGCCTTTATTAAAGTACTTCACAATAACACTTATACTTTGCAACTAGCTTGCTTAACAACCAAACTGATTGATAGCTCAAATGAAACTGACTTTCAAAATAATACTGCTATGGCTCGCTAGATAGCGTCTTAATCGAAACTGCTTGATAGCTCAAATCAAACTGAATTCCAGCGCCTCTACATTTGCTGCCTTTTATACTCTCTGATTTCAACGTTCGCATCTTCTAGGCACTTCCAGAATCTACTAGTTGCCATCAGCTCTCAAACTTCGCAGCTGTAACTACAATTTCACGATTTTATAGCTCTCATTGCATACTTTCAGGAGGATCTCAGATGTATGCATGTGTTTGTGCATTGATTCTGCGCTGCTCATATACGTACATGGTACATATGTGTAGACGCAATTATTGTTTCGTTTATGTAGATACATAATGATTGAATTATTGATGTGAATTTGCGTCACTGCTTAGCATCGGCTTAGAGATAGCAGCACCCCTTAGTTTTGCTAAAATTCGTAACACTTCCCTCCACCTAAGTCTGATCGGGATTGCCCGATCTAAACGCCGCTAGCATCGCCAAATGTACCACTCTAATATTTCGTGATTTCCCAATTGCTTGTATGCGGTAGATAACATCACTGATCGTCTTCACAACTCTGTACGGGCCTTCCTAACTGCACCGAAATTTAGCTGGAACATCTTTCCGCGGGTGAGGGTTGTTTAACAGTACCAAATCTCCCTCCAAGAAACCTTCCGAATTTTTGTTCTCATCGTACCTGCGTTTCATCTTACTACTCATTATTCTTGATCGTTCCCTCGCACTCTGTTGTTTGGCCAATGAATTTCTTCGCAGAGCTTGCACTTGACGGATTGACTTTGCATCATCATCATCGTCTGGACATTTGACAACAGTAGTGCGCGCTGGCTTGAAACCACCCTTGCATTCTTCCTGAAAAATTCTTTCAGTCGTTTTAGTGCTTCCATTAGTGTTTGTCGATGCCGGTCTTTTTCTTGCAGGTACTTTTAATTTCGCTTTATTTAGCCCATTTGATCCATCAACCTTTTCTTTTGACTTTCGTGGCCTTTGTCAAGTCTTCTCCACCATTACTGGATTACTACTGAACCCTTTCTCCAACTTGAAGTTAAGTGGTATATCCTATTTCTCATAACGCATCACCCTTCTCTGCATATCGATTCTGATGTCATGGTCAACCAAGAAGTCCACTCCCAATATGACTTCTTCAACGATCTTCGCCACAACGAATTTGTGTAGAACCGTGACCTTTCCAATCAAGACTTCACATATCACTTCTCCCTGGACTTGGTTATACTCGCCAGTGACAGTACGCAACCTTGCTCCAGGTAACGGTTTTATTCTCCTGTTGACCAAGTCAGATCGGATCAGGGAATGAGATGCGCCCGTATCTACAGTCAGTACACGTTCTTTACCATCCACATTCCCTCTGAGGGTAAGACTGCTCGATTTTCTACCAATTTGCAACACAGATATCACAGAACATTCAATAGCCGGGGCAAGTTTTCGTTCTTTACATCCGATACGCTCTTGCTCATTTCCTCCAGCTTTGCGTTTACGGCTACCCACATTGTTGGAACTGTTAGGGTTGGTGTTGCAAAAACGCGCAATGTGCCCGGTTTTCCACGCTTAAAGCATTTAATAACTCCGGCATTTTTCTGTTGTGATCCCTTCAGTTCTTCCAAAATTGTGTCTACCCAATCTGGTCTTTCCACTTCCATTATATGCTGGTTTACTCAATAGTGAGGCAGTTTTCTGAGTCAATGCATGTGATACCGTCTCTGAAAATGTTGGCTTTGGGTTTGCGTATGTGGCTCGCTTCGTTTCGACGTCCCGTATGCCATTTATAAAGCTCTGAATTTTTACTCTTTCGGTGTATTCCACGGGTGCGTCGGCATTCGGCAAATGTGCAAGCCTTTCGACATCTGACGCAAACTCCTGCAAGGTCTCTTTAGCTTTTTGGTAGCGGTTTTGCAACTCTATTTGGTGTATCTGCTTCCTGTCTTCGCTTCCGTATCGCCTCTCTAGAGCGCTCATCAATGTTTCATAGTTTTTCCGCTCTACCTCGGGAATAGTCTGTAGGATTTCAGCAGCAGATCCTTTCAATGCTACGAAGAGTGCAGCAACTTTATCTTCAGATTTCCAGTTGTTCACTGCCGCGGTCTTCTCAAACTGTAGCTTAAAGACCTGGAAAGGAACAGAACCGTCAAAGGATGGTGTTTTTACCTTTGGATTGCTTGCTGAAACAGCTGGGCGATTTGGTTGTAACTCCTGTATACGATCTTTCAAAGCATCCATCTCGTCCTCCATTTTATCTTGTCGTTCACTAAAAGCCTCCAGCTGCGATGATACTTTTGTTTCCTGTGCCTCCAGCTTCGTTGAGATACGCTCTTCCTGTGCTTCGAGTTGTAATGTTATGCGTGCCTCTTGCTCTTTTAATTGTTCTGTAATTTGTGACGCCATGTATGTTTTCTGTTCATCCAATTGTGCTTCAATCTTCGATGTGATGCGTGTCTCCTGCGATTCCAGTTGGGATGACATTTGTGACGACATTTCTGAAATGCGTGCCTCTTGTACTTCCAATTGTGATGCCATATATGTCTTCTGTTCTGCCAGTTGAGATGTTATATCTGTCTTTTGCGATTCCAGTTGGGATGGCACTGTCGATGTTTGAGCAGATATTGCAGCCAAAATCGTGTTCAAGTCTGTGCTGGTAACTGTCTGTGATGTTTCGTTTTTCTCTTCAACATACTCTTCCACGTTAATTCCTTCTGCTTCCATTGCTTCTCGCAGCCGTGCCTGAAGTTCGAGTTTAACGCCGCTTGTATTCAATCCACGGCTCTCCAACGCCTTCTTCAGTTGCTGGATCTTCAATTCACTGAACTTTGCCATGTCCTTGTTGTTCTTTGGAATTTATTCAATAATTCCTCTTCTGACACCAATTGTATCGAATTTACTTGCAAATCATCTTATTTGCCCTTTTGCTAAGTTTGATCACTAAACTGTTGAATAAATAACTCCAATATTGAATACTGAAAAAAATGGCCTTTATTAAAGTACTTCACAATAACACTTATACTTTGCAACTAGCTTGCTTAACAACCAAACTGATTGATAGCTCAAATGAAACTGACTTTCAAAATAATACTGCTATGGCTCGCTAGATAGCGTCTGAATCGAAACTGCTTGATAGCTCAAATCAAACTGAATTCCAGCGCCTCTAAATTTGCTGCTTGCTCTCTGATTTCAACGTTCGGATCTTCTAGGCGCTTCCAGAATCTACTAGTTGCCATCAGCTCTCAAACTTCTCAGCTGTAACTACAATTGCACGATTTTATAGCTTCTCTCATTGCATACTTTCAGGAGTATCTCAGATGTATGCATGTGTTTGTGCATTGATTCTCCGCTGCTCGTATACGTACATGGTACATATGTGTAGACGCAATTATTGTTTCGTTTATGTAGATACATAATGATTGAATTATTGATGTGAATTTACGTCACTGCTTAGCATCGGCTTAGAGATAGCAGCACCCCTTAGTTTTGCTAATATTCGTAACAATATGAAATACATCCCAGGTTGTAGCTATAATTCTCGGACGTCAAGGAGGTTTCACTAAATATTGCTATTTTCTCTGTCTTTGGGACAGCCGTGCTAGGAAACCCATTATATTCAGGAAAACTGGCCACCAAGAGCTGAGTATGAACCAGAACCTTCAATATCGCAAACCCACCTTTAGTAAATCCCGAACGAGTTATTTTGCCAGCACTTCACATCAAATTAGGATTAATGAAAAATTTTGTAAAGGCTTTAAATAAGGACACGCCATCCTTCCAGTACCTAACGAATTTTTTCCCTAAAATAACTCAAGCCAAATTAAAAGAAGGTATATTTGTTGGTCCGCAAATTAACGTGCAAACATATGTCTACAATAAAACGTTATAAAAAAATAAAAACGTAGTTTGAATAAAAATTGTCTCTATAAAAAATTGTAGGATAGACGCTTGCAAATTAACGGGGCTATAGTATCAACGGCACGTCTGATTGTTGTTATGGTATGCTTAAAATTTTTGTAATTAAATTACCTACAACATAAGATGGCTAACTTTTATTCGTCAATAGAATTTTTCCGATTTGAAAGTGGTTAAATCTGAAATTTTGTAAAAAATTTCGTTTTTTTTTTCAAAATTTGTTGAACGTTTTTAGCATAGTGGCTAAACTACTGAAGATACTTAAGGGAGGTGAAGGCAAGAAATTTTTATGGGAATTAGTATAATATATAATTCAACAGTTTAAAACGAAAAAATTAAAAATACAAATTTTTGCCTTACCTATATGAAGTAGTGTTCTGCAAAAATGGGAATTTTCATATTTTCGCCGATATCTCGGAAACTAGATCTGCCACTGGAAAAGGGAAGTCATATTCGAAATCAGGAGAAAATTTCACTTTAGGAAAGGCCTATTTTATTCTTGGAGACTAAAGTTGATCAAAATTTGTTGAGTAGTGTTATTGGTATACTATGAAGCTTGGGTCATAGTGAATTTAACAGATATCGTTCAAAAATGTGCAAAGGAATAGGCCTTATAGCATATCTACACTTAGAGCTTTATTCGAGATTTAGGCATCTGAAAGGATTTAGTGCTAAATCTTGAACGTTTTATCATACAAAATAAAATCTCGAAACGCAGAAGATTTAAGTTAAATTTTCATTAAATCTTCAATCATTTGCTCAATCATTACAATATTTCTGGTATTAAATGTAATTAATTCTGGTAATTAATGTAATTTTTTGATAGGAAAATATTTTAAGGTAAAATATGAGATTTAATAAATCTTAACAATTAAAGCTATACTTTCATAATTTTATAAAGGGTGATTTTATATATTGTCTTGTAACTATATTAAAGTAAATATGTTGTCTGATTTGCCAGTGTGTGGTATTGTGGAAATACCATTGTAACTGGGGTCCCTTTTGTGGGAGATATGGTAGTATGCAGCAAGTGGAAGGGTAGGGGCACTTCTACCTTTGTGGTTGTAATTAAATTTTAAGTAAGTTAACTCACCGAAGCAATATGGCGTAGTTCAAAATCGACAGAATGTCATGCATTTTTCTTCCTCTAAAGAAAACTCAGAGGAGACTTAGCTTTGGTCTTGTGATAATTTAATTAATATTGAATAAATTAATTTTACAATTAACTTGTTGTTTTAAGTTGAATCTGACACAATTTGATTGTCAAAGGTTTTAGGATGTAATTGGTGAAAATTTGCCGGTATGTATCCGATGAAAATAAGCTGATGAGTGAAGTGAGCTGCATAGCCAGAACGTGTAAAAACAAAGCCGTGTCCCAATGGTGCTGACGAATTCGAACTCTACCCATTAGATGCACTTTTTCCATTAGATTAACGACGAATTGGAACTCTACCCATTAGATGCATTTTATCCATTAGATTAATTTCATCCAATACTGGCGAGTATTATAAATCGTTATTGGTGCTTGGTAGTTAATTTTAATAGTAAAATCGGCACGCTGAAGTTCTCTGCTAGCTTGTATTAGGTTTTTTGGGAACTGATTTCGTTTATTTTACAGCCTTCTTTGCATACTTTCTTTATTCACAGTCCATACTTCGTATGGCATCATGTGTTAAAGTTATGCGTTGGTAAGGCGGTTTCAAAGAAACTTGGTGTTGTTGCTTTTGTCCTATTTATAGAACTGCAACGAATTATCCAATGTTGTCTATTTGTAAGAGTTTTTAAGCGGGGATTACACTTATTGCCTTAAATGTATGAAAACATTTATTTGAAGCAATTTTAATTTAGGAGGGTGGAGCCGCGTGTAGAAGTCCACGAAAGTGGGGAAAGCTTCTGACCGCCATTCACCTGGGAATGGCCAGAGCGATTCTTTTGCATGCGGTTCAAGCAGCTCACTACTGCCGGTCGCTTGCGGCCAAAGTGAGAAGAGCTACAACCTGGCTGGGCCACTCTGACATAATCGGTTTAAGGGCTAGCCGGGGGAGATCTCATCGGCAGCATCTGTACAACTCTAGGTGCGGCTGCAAGCGGGCGTCTGTCTTGGAGCAAGCGGCTCGCTATATAAACGTGCAAGTAATATTTTCACCCCCGTTGAGCGGGTTGTGCTGTGGGCTTGGGACCCGCAACGTAAAACCATACTCCAGTGAAATATAACAACAAGCCTCGGATATATACGCTCTCTGTTGATGACGACCACGGCAAACGTTTGAAGGACAATGAATTGAGGACATGCACCTGGAACGTCCGATCCCTGAATAGGATTGGTGCACATGCCCGGCTGGTTGATGTCCTCGTCAAAGCAAAATCTGACATCACCGCCATCCAAGAAATGCGTTGGACGAAGCAAGGAAGAAAGAAGATCAAAAATTGTGACATCTATTGCAGTGGCCATACCAATAAGCGCGGTTTCGGCGTCGGATTCGTGGTGGGAGAGAGACTTTGTCGCCAAGTGCTGGCGTTCACGCCTGTGGACGAGCGTCTCGCCGCTATCCGAATAAAAGCAAAATTTTTTAATATATCATTCATCTGCGCCCATGCGTCGGCAGAGGTGAAAGACGATGATGTGAAAGACACTTTTTATGAACAATTAGAACGCACATACGAGCGCGGCCCCCGTCATGATATAAAAGTGGTGCTTGGCGACTTTAACGCCAGGGTGGGCAAAGAAGGTGTTTTTGGCCCTACAGTCGGAAAGTTCAGCCTACACAATGAAACTTCTCCTAACGGCTGGGGCTGATTGCTTTGCCTGTGCTCGCAACATGGTCATATCCAGCACGAGGTTCATGCATATAAAGATACATCAAGCTACATGTCTGTCTGCTGATCGAAATACTCGCAATCAGATCGATCACGTTGTGATAGACGGACGGCATGCCTCCAGTGTTTTAGATGTGCGCACGATCCAAGGGCCTAACATCGACTCGGACCATTATCTCGTTGCAGCCAAAATACGCACCAGCCTCAACGCGGCTAAAACCAAGGAACAAAAAACACAAGGAAAGCTAGACGTCAAAAAGCTTCAATTACAACAGACTGCCAATGATTTCGCAACTCGCCTCTCACACTTGCTCTCTGAGAGCACAACTCATCCTGAATGAATACAGAAGCAGTGGGAGCATATCTCCAAAGCACTTCGTACTGCCGCCGAAGAAAAAATTGGTTACCGGCGGCCACGAAAAAACAACTGGTACGATGAAGAATGCCGCGTTGCAACCGAAAGAAAAGACGCTGCCTACAGGGCTACGTTAAAAGCGAGCGCGACAAGAGGAGTGTGTGAACGCTATCGTGAGTTGAAAAGGGAAGCGAGACGCCTTTTCAGGAAGAAAAAAGCAGAAGCAGAAAGGCGTGAGTGCGAGGAGCTTGAGCTGCTAGCCACCAGGAATAACGCCCGAAAATTCTACCAAAAAATACGGCGACAGACGGAAGGTTTTAAGACCGGTGCAAACTCCTGTAGGTACGAAAACGGCGACCTTGTAACTGATGTCCAGAGAGTGCTTAGATTATGGAGGGACTACTTATCTGCTCTCCTAAATAGAGGCAGCAATTCACCGCGCAGAGATGAAGAAACCGATCCCGCAATCGATGATGATGGAATATATGTCCCCCCGTCCGATTATGACGAAATTAGAATAGCAACAACCAGATTGAAAAACAACAAGGCCGTGGGCGCTGATGGATTGCCTGCGGAGCTATTCAAGTACGGCGGCGAGGAGGTAGTAAGGCGCATGCAGCAGCAGCTTCTTAGCAAAATATGGGCGGACGAGTGCATGCCCGACGGTTGGAATCTAAGTGTTCTTTGCCCAGTCCACAAGAAGGGGGATACTGCAAAATGCACCAACTATCGTGGAATCGGACTTCTTAATATCGCATATAAAGTCCTTTCAAGTGTATTGTGCGAAAGATTGAAGCGCACCGTAAACCGGCTGATTGGACCTTATCATTGCGGCTTCAGACCTGGTAAATCTACCATCGACCAGAATTTCACAATGCGCCAAATCTTGGAAAAAACCCATGAAAAGAGAATCGACACACATCCCCTCTTCGTCGACTTTAAAGCCGCCTTCGACAGCACGAAAAGGAGCTGCCTATATGCCGCTATGTCTGAATTTGGTTTCCCCGCAAAACTTATACGGCTGTGCAAAATGACGTTGAGCAACACCATCAACTCAGTCAGAATTGGGAAGGACCTCTCCGAGCCGTTCGAAACTAAACGAGATTTCAGACAAGGTGGATGAGCTGTACGAGCTATACGCAGACATCAACATAGTCTAGCGAATTAAAACGCAGCGGTTGAGCTGGTTAGGCCATGTTATGCGAATGAAAGATGATGCTCCGGCCAAGAAAGTGTTTCTATCGGAACCCGCCCATGGAAGCAGAGGTAGAGGGCGGCCCCCACTCCGTTGGAAGGACCAGGTGGAAAACGATTTAAACTCCCTTTGTGTGACCAATTGGCGCCGGTTGGCGGAGCGAAGGAGCTACTGGCGCGCCTTGTTGGACGGACATAACCGTTTAGACGGTTAAGCGCCAATTAAGTAAGTAAGTAAGTGAGTAATTTTTAATTTATAATTTATTTAATAATTTGGGAAAAATTTAAACAACGTGAAATCAGGGCGGACAAGGACATGATGCCATACGAAGTATGCACTGTGAATAAAGAAAATATGCAAAGAAGGCAATTGGGATAAGGTTTACAACAACTAAGGCATGACGTGGCTGAATGCGTTTGTAACACTTCAACCATCGTAGCAGTGCGGGTTCAAATCCCACTCCCGGGAGAAAAGGTTTTGAAGAGATTTACAAGGTATAGTCAAACAGCTATCGCCTTTTCCGTCCTGATGTCACGTTGTTTAAATTTTTCCCAAATTATTAAATAAATTTATTTTATTATATTTTATGTTTTGTTTTATTTTAATTTATTTTATTTTATGTTGAGTTATTTGATTTAATTTTATTTTATTTCAATTCCCATATTTTACTTTTATTTTATTTTAATTTGCATTATTTTATTTTTTTTTATTATATTTTAATTTACTTATTTCATTTTATGTGATTTTGTATTTTATTTTATTTTATTTTATTTTCATTTATTTTAATTTTGCTAATTTTTTAAATTTTATTTTTATGTATTTTATTTTATTTTACTTTTAATTTAATTTAATTTTATTTTATTTCAATTTACATTATTTTATTTTATTTTATTTTGATTTTCATTTGTTCAATTTCCTTATACCGTAACTATTTTATTTTTAATAAAATAAATTGATTACTTTTTGTATTTGCCATGGATTTATTATTATAATAAATTTATTTTTAATTATAATTTCCTTTGTCTAGATATATATTGACAGATATATGTAAAGTTTTTCAAATGTTTTATTTGTTGTATTTTGAAATATTTGATTAAAAATAAAAATTTAAAAAAAGGTACTAAAATTATTTCGGTTTATTGATAATGTGTTTTGAATATATTATTCTTTCGGGTGGCAGCCTGCCTTGCTGTCACTCCCCTGAGAGTATGCAATTTTATTATTAGAGGACTGAAGCTATACGTTTTCCCATATGTTGCTTTTGAATAAGTGTGATAAGGATGGGAAACCACACGTACACGAAAAACCTTATAAATGCCTTATAAAGTGCGTAAACGTATAAATGTATCTAGTGCGTAAACGAACTGTCAAATTTTGTATGAAAAACATTTACACAATTTATATAAATTTACGCACACATTTCATGGTGTAAACGCGATAAACTCAAAGGAATGCCACCTTGCAAGCATAACAGCCATCATTTTCATCAGAAATGTCCTACATCAGCAAGTCATTTACAAGGATATCTTAGTAAAGACATTTTAGTTTTGATTTTTGACTTAATCTTGCCTTTTTTTAATTTGTATAACAATCAAAAACTTTTTTTTGGCAATAATACAGCTGACCGACAATTAAGTTTATCAACAATATTACTAGGTGCGTTCATATAACAGCGTGTGTAAATGGATATAATCTTACACCTTATAAATTTATATGCTTTAATGACTCCCCCTAATAAGTTATGGATCTAATGGGAAAAACTTATCGCTAGTTCATATTAATCCGATCCACTATTTCAGAGTTATTTAAAAAGTTAAAGAGTTATTTAAAAAATGAGTTTCTATTATGGATCGTAAAACGTAAAATGGGCTAGGTTCACAAAGTACAAAAAGCCATAAAAAAGCACAATTTTTGCTAAATACAAATATACAAAGTATGTTTATAAAACAATAAAATAAATAAATATAAGGACCGATAACCTCAGAAGAGATTTTAGGCTGAGCTTCTCCAAGCCAATTTGCGTCGTACTCGTTTTAATTTTTCCTACAAATTGGCGGGACAGGACCTACTTGTTTGATGCCGGCTCCGAAAGGCATCTACAAGGTAGATAAGTTTTCAATGAGAGCTTTTCATGACAGAAATACATCCGGAGTGCTTGCCAAACACTGAGGAGGGGCGACCCCGCGTAGAAAAATGGTCTTCTAATTGAAAAACCTTGTTTATAAAATTTTGATATTTCTTTCTCCGCGGCGTGAACCCAGGATCTTCGGTGTGGTAAGCGGAGCACGCTATCATCACACCACGGCTGCCGCCGTATACCAAAAGAGGGCAATTGGTATGAAGATGCATTTCGGTATGACGTGGCTTTGGTCAAGAGTGTTTGTCAGCAAATCGATCAACGGAGGAGTGTGGGTTCAAATCCCACTCCCAGTATAAAAGGTTTTGAAGAGATTGCTCCGCCTACCACATTGAAAGTTCGGAGTTCAAGTCCCGGGCAAAGTAACATCAAACATTTAGAAAAAAGGTTTTCAATTATAGCTACATATATGGGAGTTTCCATTGTAACGATCCCAACACTTTTGTGCAAAACTTTTATAATTTTAAAGAAAACTGTCAGAGATATGATTTGATCAGTATACGCAAAAAAATGCTGCAAGAAGTACAGTCACAAATAAAAAAATTAATTAAAAGAGCCCAGGAAAGGTTGAAAAAGAACGTTATGGCCGCGATATTATAAAATTGATAAATTCTGGGGAGCTCATTTGAGAACCATACATTGTAAAATTATCCCGCTACACTCAATAAAGCCTCCTTACAATATATAAATTTTTTTAATTACATCTATTAATACTGCGATCAAAGAAAGAACATTTCTCAGCGGTTTTTGCTTTATTGGCATTTTAAAATAATAGGTCGCCCTCTTGTTGTTACAGCAAGATTTATTTTGCGGGAATATTGGTCTCGCTTTGTCTCATTGGGAATTGTTTTGGTGTTTTATGCCTCAATAAAGTTTCTTCAGCATTTCTAGCTTGGAATCCAAGACAAAATAAAGTAGTAAAATATAGCTATTGTCAAAAAGTTTTTATAAGCAGGGTCGCCTCTCGGCAGTAATTTTGGAAATTCGGCTCAAAAGTATTGCTTAAAAATCTTTTTGGTATCGGAACAAAAGTATCGATACCTACTTGTACTTAGTAGTATTACTTCATTCCTATTGGTAAATTGATGTGGTAAATTTAGAAGAGAGGTGTCCATGGGATGAAAAATGTGATCGGATCGGTTCAGCGACTCGAACCGTTTTTCGCTTTTTTGAATTGGTTCATCAAATAAATTTTTTGGCCTTTATCCCGAAGTCTTGGCACACGGTTATCTTTATTCCGAAGGCCGGCAGTTCTTATGTATCACCTAAGGATTTCAGGCCAATCAGAATCTCGTCGTTTCTTCTTAAGACGTTTGAGCTGTTGATTGATCTGTACCTTCGGGAAAGGATTCCTCGGGGGTTACTGTCGGCTTCGCAGCATGCCTATTGTAAAGGCAGATCGACGGAAACGGCTCTCCAATTGTAAAGCAAGTAGAGGGGTTCCTAGAACACAAGGAGTTTTCTCTGGGTGCCTTCTTCGACATCGAGGAGGCTTTTAACATTGTCTTACCGGGGGATATCGAAAGAACTCTCACTTTTGTCAAGAGCTAAATGTAAGCCGCAAGTTTAAGTTGGCTGATCACTACAGTGTTTTCTAAGCGGAAGTTGCTGCGATTAAGGACGCGGTGGATGAAATGCTATCCAGTGCTACTACGGTTAGGAAATTTGACATCTACTCTAAAAGCCAAGCGGCTATCAAGGCCTTGAGCTCAACTACAGTCCGATGGAGGGTGGTCTGGGAGTGCCTGACCTCGCTTGCGATTGCCGCGAATTATTTTACAATTAAGATTATCTGGGTCCCGGGCAATAGTGATATCCCGGGTAACTGTCAAGCGGATCCCTTAGCCCACATCGGTGCAACTGAACCGTATGAAGTTGGCTGTAGGGATTTTGGGATTCCGCTGGTTACTTGTGGTTAGCTACTCCATAGCTGGGCCTCAAGTCAGCTCACAAAACGTTGGGCGGACACCACCTCCTGTAGGGTAGCAAGATCTTTCTGGCCGAAAGTGGATGGCAGGAGGCCTGCCGAAATAATTGGGTTCCCTAAGGCTCACCTATCAATAGTCATTGGGGTTTAACAGGGCACTGTCCTATGGGTATCCATGCGGTACGTCTCAATATACTGGAAACTCCATCCTGCTGCAGCTGTATGGAGGATGGTGGGATGGAATCACCACATAACTTTTTGCTTGAGTGCCAAGCTTTTACCAGAACTAGGCGAAAGTACTTCGGTCGCAACTCACTTGGATCTCCCGTCCCCCTACGTCACCGTTATTTTATTGTATGGTGGTATCACAACGGACCTTATGTTGTCCAAGTAAGCTTCCCTTATCAGGGCAGCTACCACCTAACCTAACCTAAATTTTTTGGTTCTTTGAATCGTGTTTTAGGTACAGTTCACCGTTATTTTATTGTATGTGGTATCAAAACGGACCTTCATGTTGTCCAAATGAGCTTCCTTTATCAGGGCAGCTACCACGTAACCTAACATAACCTACATTTTTTGGCTCTGAATCGTGTGGTAGGTACAGTTCACCGGGTCGGAAATAAAAAAATTTGATTAGGCGAACTATATGTTTTACTTCTTAGTAATAGTCCAAAAAACCATGTAATAACGTATACATACAAATATTATAAAAATAAATAAATGTAAGGCGCGATAACCTCCGAAGAGATTTTAGGCCGAGCTTCTCTTTCAATTTGCATCGTGCTCCTTTTAATTTTTCAAAAAAATTGGCGGGACAGGACCTAATACTTGCGAAAAACCGCCGAGGGGCGACCCCGCTTAGACAAATTTTCTTCTAATTGAAAAACTTGTTTCTAAAATATACATGTTTCTTTGCCCGGCGTGTGAACCCAGGATCTTCGCTGTGGTAGGCGTAGCACGCTACCCTCACACCTCGGCGACCGCCTCACGCTTTTTAAAGATAGCTAAATACATCACAGTACGGCGGCCACCGTGGTGTGATGGTAGCGTGCTCCGCCTAACACACCGTATGCCCTGGGTTCGCACCCCGGACAAAGCAACATCAAAATTTTACAAATAAGGTTTTTCAATTAGAAGAACATTTTTCTAAGCGGGGTCGCCCCTCGGCAGTGTTTGGCAAGTACTCCGAGTGTATTTCTGCCATGAAAACCTCTCAGTGAAAACTCATCTGCCTTACAGATGCCGTTCGGAGCCGGCATAAAACATGTAGGTCCCGTCCGGCCAATTTGTAGGGAAAATCAAGAGGAAGAAAAGCTCGGCCTTATATCTCTTCATAGGTTATCGCGCCTTACATTTTGTTTTATTTTAAATACAGTTTTTAAGTCAACTTTACGAAGTTGGTCATATAAAATGTTAGCATTGTAGCTTTATAAATGACGGAAATATCCCGTTAAGTATTGAATTATCACAGAATTATATTTCATTATACTCAGCTGAGCAGAGCCCACAGAGTATATTAACTTTGTTCGCATAACGGAAATCCGTAACGGCATAAACTAATCGAAATAGATATAGACTTCTATATATCAAAATGATCTGGGCGAAAACATAAATTTATTTAGTCATGTCCTTCCATCCGTCCGTCCGTAAACACGATAACTTGAGTAAATTTTGAGGTATCTTGATGAAATTTGGCATGTAGGTTCCTGGGCACTCATCTCAGATTGCTGTTTAAAGTGAACGAAATTGGACTATAACCACGCCCACTTTTTCGATATTGAAAATTTCGAAAAACGAGGTGTGAGAATTCCTTACCAAAGACGGATAAAGCGATGAAACTTGGTAGGTGAGTTGACATTATGACGCAGAATAAAAAATTAGTTACATTTTGGACAATGGGCGTGGCACCGGCCACTTCTAAAAGAAGGTAATTTAAAATTTTTGCAAGCTGTAATTTGGCAGTCGTTGAAGATATCATGATGAAATTTGGCGGGAACGTTACTCCTATTCCTATATGTGTGCTAAATAAAAATTAGCAAAATGGGATGACGAACACGCCCACTTTGAAAAAAAATTGTTTATCTTTACAGTATATAAGTAAATTATGTCAACATTCAACTCCAGTATTGACATGGTGCAACAAAATACAAAAATAAAAGAATATTTCAAAATGGGCGTGGCTCCGCCTTTTTTCATTTAATTTGTCTAGCATAATTTTAATGCCATAAGTCGAACAAAAATGTACCAATGTTCCGCTCGGCCATTAACACGATAACGAGCAAAAGTCGATATATCTTTACTAAACTTAGTTCACGTACTTATCTGAACTCACTTTATATTGGTATAAAAATGGCCGAAATCCGATTATGACCACTTTTTGGACATCGAAAATTACGAAAAATGAAAAAAATGCTATAATTCTATACCAAATGTGAAAAAAGTAATGAAACATGGTAATTGGATTGGTTTATTGACGCAAAATATAGCTTTAGAAAAAACTTTGTAAAATGGGTGTAATAGTAGGGGAGCCGACTGCAAAAACATGTTGCATGTTGTATTCAAATGGGACCAGTGTAACTCATTTACTGGTATCTGGGGCAACCTCAAACCGTGGACTTGCCAGATCCTAGCTAGGCAGGATCGTGGTAATTCGTCGATGAAAAGTAAATTTTCGGTGAAAATATGTTGCATAGTGTATTCAAATAAAGTGTTCAAATTATGAGAGTTGGCAACGCCCCGACCCCAAAAGTACCGAATTGCCACCTCCTATCCTGGAAGAAGCCCTTGGCAAGTCGGTTCAAAGGACACGGTATGCTTGAACTATGTTTTATTCCGAAGTCATACTATCTCGGTTTTTTTGCGGATTCCTTCTTTGTGAGTTAAATTTAGCTCAGCAATAAAAGTAACGAAAATTTCCCGAGCGCTTTTTGAGAAAATTGCATTTTAGTGCATCATATGTAATATGAATTACACTGTTTGGCATTGAAAATATTCTCTTGCCGAGATATGCCTCAATTCGTTGGTCTAGTCGAGCACATAAAATTTGCATACTTAGGGTTTCTAATAGACCCTCAAATTTTGGAGTTAGTGATCAAAAACTCATTTTTCATAGGTTGACTCATATAATATTCTACAAACACAACAACAGTGTACAAACTGTTAATTTGTAAAATGTCATATATATGACTTGTACATAATTAGCATCGATGAAATGTGCAACTTATTCTTTGAACTGAATCAGCCCAATTACGCTAGGCTGCTTTAAAAATAGAAATTTCAACTCTTATTCAAGAATTCAAACGTGGAGCGTAAAGTGCACAAACAATAAATTACCTAAATCACCGGTGGACCTTACCCTTGAATAAACCATCGATGCTAATGCAGCAAACACTTGAACAGGGATAACCCACTTCACAAATTCGATTTCAGCCAGGAAACGATGGGCTCTTAGTCACAGTATGCGAACTAAAGTATTATCTCACGTATTCCAACAGTCCGTACTTACAAACAGTGGTGCTATTCATATGCATTGCAAAAGAGTCGAATCTAAAAAGACCGAAATAATCTCGAAAGCATGATTTCGGTTGTGAAAAAGTCAATAAATCCATTTCCTTCAAATAATCACAAGGGCCGTTCTCTTCGATATATCCACTGGTAGAGCAGCTTCGTCTGAAGTTGCAGACTTCCTTCTAAACGTCGTATTACTGGGGAAAAACAGAAGGTAGCTTTTATGGAAAATGTTTCTGCAGCACCTGGTAGGTTTGAGAACCCGAATAAGCAGAATATAATTTTAAATTTTTCCTCTCAGTGTGAAAAAAAAGAAAATTTGCAGTAAAGATGGAAGCAAAACGGCTTTGCTTAAGATGGAAAGAGATGTTTTTGGAAGGCTTTTGGGTATAGCTGCGAAAAAAAATAAAATATTGAATTTTGTCTCCTTTTCCACTAGCTCCAGTACCTCCAGCATTATTTCAGTGTTCGGGAGAAATGAATCGTACCGAAAAATCAGCGTTGGCAAAACTTTTGACATCTCGCCCCAATCCAGTGTGTCCTCCTTCTGTTAATGTGGATATAATCGACGGTTTCTTTTTATACTCAGTTGAGCAGAGTTCACAGAGTATATTAACTTTGATTGGATAACGGTTGGTTGTACAGGTATAAAGGAATCGAGATAGATATAGACTTCCATATATCAAAATCATCAGTATCGAAAAAAAATTTGATTGAGCCATGTCCGTCCGTCCGTCCTTCCGTCCGTCTGTCCGTTAACACGATAAATTGAGTAAATTTTGAGGTATCTTGATGAAGTTTGGTATGTAGATTCCTGGGCACTCATCTCAGATCGCTATTTAAAATGAACGATATCGGACTATAACCACGCCCACTTTTTCGATATCGAAAACTTCGAAAAACCGAAAAAATGCGATAATTCATTTCCAAAGACGGATAAAGCTATCAAACTTGGTAGATGGGTTGAACTTATGACGCAGAATAGAAAATTAGTAAGATTTTGGACAATGGGCGTGGCACCGCCCAATTTTAAAAGAAGGTAATTTAAAAGTTTTGCAAGCTGTAATTTGGCAGTCGTTGAAGATATCATGATGAAATTTGGCAGGAACATTACCCTTATTACTACATGTAAACCTAACAAAAATTAGGAAAATCGGATTAAGAACACGCCCACTTTTTAAAAAAAAAATTTTTAAAAGTCAAATTTTAACAAAAAATTTAATATTTTTACTGTACATAAGTAAATTAAGTCAACATTCAACTCCAGTAATGATATGATGCAACAAAATACAAAAATAAAAGAAAATTTCAAAATGGGCGTAGCTCCGCCCATTTTCATTTAGTTTGTCTAGAATACTTTTAATGCCATAAGTCGAACAAAAATTTACCAATCCTTCTTAAATTTGGTAGGAGCATAGATTCTATGATGGTAACTGTTTTCTGTGAAAATGAGCGAAATCGGTTGAAGCCACGCCCAGTTTTTATACACAGTCCACCGTCTGTCCTTCCGCTCGGCCGTTAACACGATAACTTGAGCAAAAACCGACATATCTTTACTAAACTTAGTCCACGTACTTATCTGAACTCACTTTATCTTGGTATAAAAAATGGCCGAAATCCGACTATAACCACGCCCACTTTTTCGATATCGAAAATTACGAAAAATGAAAAAAATGCCATAATTCTATTCCAAATACGAAAAAAGGGATGAAACATGGTAATTTGATTGGTTTATTGACGCAAAATATAACTTTAGAAAAAACTTTGTAAAATGGGTGTGACGCCTACCATATTAAGTAGAAGAAAATTAAAAAGTTCTACAGGGCGAAATCAACAGCCCTTGGAATCTTGGCAGGAATACTGTTGGTGGTATTGCATATATAAATAAATTAGCAGTACCCGACAGATGATTTTCTGGATCACCCTGGTCCACATTTTGGTCGATATCACGAAAACGCCTGCACATATACATCTAAGGGCCACTCGCTTTTAAAACCCTCATTAATACCTTTAATTTGATACCCATATCGTACAAACACATTCTAGAGTCATCCTTGGCCCACCTTTATGGCGATATCTCGAAAAGGCGTCCACCTATAGAACTTAGGCCCACGACCTTTTAAAATACTCATTAATACCTTTCATTTGATACACATATCGTACAAAATAAATTCTAGAGTCACCCCTGGTCCACCTTTATGGCGATATCTCGAAAAGGCGTCCACATATAGAACTAAGGCCTACGCCCTCTTAAAATACTCATTAACACCTTTCGTTTGATACTCATATCGTACAAACAAATTCTAGAGTCACTCCTGGTCCATCCTTATGGCGATATCTCGAAAAAGCGTCCTTCTATAGAACTTAGGCCCACGACCTTTTAAAATACCCATTAATACCTTTCATTTGATACCCATATCGTACAAAATAAATTCTAGAGTCACCCCTGGTCCACCTTTATGGCGATATCTCGAAAAGGCGTTCACCTATAGAACTTAGGCCCACTCCCTTTTAAAATTATCATTAACACATTTCATTTCATATCATACAAACAAATTCTAGAGTCAGGCCTGGTCCACCTTTATGGCGATATCCCTAAATGGCGTCCATCTATAGAACTATGGCCCACTTCCTCTTAAAATACTCTTCAATACCTTCCATTTGATACACATGTCATACAAACACATTCCAGGGTTACCCTAGGTTCTTTTTACAACATGGTGATTTTCCCTTACTTTGTCTCCACAGCTCTCAACTGAGTATGTAATGTTCGGTTACACCCGAACTTAGCCTTCCTTACTTGTTTTCATATGCATATAACTATACAACAAAGGCGCAGACTTATGTAAACATTTTTTCTTTAATTTATGAATACAGCCATGTTGGTTATTTCATCATGTTTGAAATATGCATTTATAAATAATCTCTAAACCGTATGGGAATTTAATCCTTAGTATTAAGTCTTTTAGAAATAGTGCAAACAACTGTGAACTTAAAACCTGCAAATTTTTCTTCCTGCCACGTGTATGAGAAAATAAGATTACCCTCCATGCAAAATTTCAGATCGGCAAAAGATGTAACATATAGTGCACCACCTTTGAACCGACTTGCCACGTTCTTCCAGGATAGGTCGGACAAGTCGGTACTCTTGGGGTCGGGGCGTTGCCAACTCTCATAATTTGAACATTTTTTTTTTGAATACACTATGCAACATATTTTCGCTGAAAATTTACTTTTCATCGACGAATTACCACGATCCTGCCAAGCTATCTGGCAAGTCCACGGTTTGAAGTTGCCCCAAATACCAGTAAATGAGTTATACTGGTCCTATTTGAATACAACACGTGCTCCTGGACTATAAGTAGAAGAAAATGAAAAAGTTCTGCAGTGAAAAATCAAAAGCCCTTGGAATCATGGCAGGAATACTGTTCGTGGTATTATATTTATAAATAAAGTATCGGTACCCGACAGATAATGTTCTGCGTCATCCTGGTCCACATTTTGGTCGACATCTCGAAAGCGCCTGCACATATACAACTAAGGGCCACTCCCTTTTAAAACCCTCATTAATATCTTTAATTTGTTACCCATATCGTACAAACGCATTATAGTCACCCCGTCCACCTATAGAACTAGGGCCCACTCCCTTTTAAAATACTTATAACACCTTTCATTTGATACCCATATCGTACAAACACATTCTAGAGTCACCCCTGGTTCACTTTTATGGCGATATCTCTAATAGATGCCCACCTATAGAACTATGGCCCAGTCCCTTTTAAAATACTCTTTAATACTCTTTAATACCTTCCATTTGATACACATGTCATACAAACACATTCCGGGGTTACATTAGGTAGGTACATTTTCCTACATGGTGATTTTCCCTTATTTTGTCTCCAAAGCTCTCAACTGAGTATGTAATGGGAGGATCCCTAAAAATTAATGAAAAGAAAACTAACTTACAAAGTTATGAAATGCTGCTAACTTCATAAATGTTTGATCCCTAAATTTTGTAATTAAATTATAAGTGAAGTTATAAGTGAGGTTTTCGTATTAATTGTTTCGCTCTACTCTAAATTTGGTTGATCGGAGTTAGCAGTTTTTACCGCCACGTCGACGATATGCACTTCTTTGCAATTTACTTGTGTCATGTTTCTGTTTTTATCTAACTGACTTTTTCCAAAGTTCGTTCCTATAAGAGGCCTATATATATCAATGCCCTAAATATATGCATGTACATATATTTTTATTATTTTTTCTCATTTATTGTATCCGTAAGATGACTTAAAGAAAATAAAGTGTCATCACCAGATTTTAATTTATTCATATCTGAAATTTTAACATCCTTTCCCTCTTTAGTATTCATATAAACTTGTAGACACGTCAGTCAGCAATTCCGCTTTTTGATGTTTTCTTTCAATCGCCGCAAATTTTTTAGTCAATCTTTTTGGAAAGTTAGAACATATGTATAAGTAAAAGATGTAAATAATACATTGATATTTTATAAAAACGATTCATTCTTGTATATTTTCATGACATGAAAATTTACTTAAGTTTTTCGGTATGAGCATTTATTAGATCATCTTTTTTGACTATTTTCGGGAAAATCTTTTGCTATGATGATTTTTGTCCGTAAAATAGTGGGCATGTGCTGTTGTGTGTGCTTTGTGTTGAGTTAACGCTGTTTTAAGGACAATCTTTGAAAATGCCCTTCTCTCCTATCACTTGGTTATTTCTCTCACCACCACCTAAGAATGCTATTACTTTTGCTGATGCCAAACAAAATTAAAAAAGTAAATGGTTATTGAATCCACTATTGCCAAACCAGGTTTTGGGACCAAATTCAACGAAAAAGCATACCGAATTTGCAAAAAAATTAAAAAATGTTTTCTCCAATTATTTCTCTTTGCGATAAATACACTCCTCCAAGGTTTTGGGCCCCTTGCCGGATATCGATCCGTTACGTTCCAAGCACCTTTAACCAAATTTTGTTTCAAATATAAATATTGGGTTTGAACTTGAAACTGAAAAGGTCTACACTTGCAGTTATAAAAAAAAAAAGAAATATGTTGTGGGCGGTGGCCTGGTTTCGAACCGATGTGCCACAGATTTTAGGAGCTTGCTCTACCTATTGCAAAGCATTATGACTTGCAGCACTTTTCCATTTTTTGAATTTTCAGCACCAAGTTTAAGCTCTTGGGGTTTTTTTAAAAACAGACTTGTATACAAGTTTCTATTTTTAGAATTTTGAAACTTTTAGGTTTTGTTTTAAACCCAGAAGTGACAACAAGTTTCTATTTTTAGATTTTTGAAACATTCTTCTCTTAGTTTTAAAAAAATTTTAAGATTTTAAACTTATTGTTTAAATAATTTTTAAATTGAATATGAATATAATTATAAATATAGTAGTAAATTAAGAGGTTTCCAATTTAGTACAAAACAGTCTCAAACATGGCTTAAACTGATGAATGCTTTAAAATTTAGGCTCTATTTTCTAACTGTGTGAAGTAAATTTTATCCCATATGGATATATTTTGCAAGTCCAATGCATATATATATATATATAAATAAGTATTAACTCTTCCGAAATCGAATGTTCATATTTTGCATTTGATCCAAAAGTTGAATGAAGAAATCTAAATTTCGTTTATGGCAATTCGTTGTACATTTGGAAAGTTATATCTTTTAAGAAATATTTCAGCCTTACTTGAAATAAAAATATTTCTTGTTTCAAGGTACCTAGTTTTCTCATTTGAGTATATCAGACCGACTTTACAAACGAATATTTGTGTTGATTATTATTGGCAATTTTTCTTTTGGTGTTAGTCATTCCATTCGCACACGGCAACTCCCTTCATAAAACTTTTTTTGTTATTTCCCTCCAATTTTTTCAAAAATTCAAAATGAAGAACCAAATATTCATTATTTCACACAAAAATCGAATAAAAACTATTGAAATCCATAAGTTTTAAAGAAACAGAAAAGAATGTGTGGAAAGAAGAAAGACAACGCAAAGCGAATTGCCGAGCACAAGCTACTCGGTGCCCGTCTGCTTTCCTTGTCACCCACTCTTTATCAAGTAACAATTTCTAGCAACAAAAGTATTTGAGCGTAAACAGCGGCTTAAAGTTTTTTAAATTTAAGATCGCGGGTTCGAATCGAGCTCAAGGCCTAACAATAATTTTTTTTTTTATCATTATTATTGTTATGATAAATTTTTTCTTAATTGAAAAAATTTTTAAATTAGAATAGAAGAAAGAAAAAATTTTAGACAACTGCCAAAGCTCGTTGTATAGATCCATTTCGGGAACTGCTAAATTCCTTCATCGGCAACGTTTAGGCGCCGCTGCTATAACCATTCAGCCATCACAGCGGTTTTTTGTTTGTCTTCATTAATCCTACTTCTATTCTGGTTCATGCCAATTGATATTCACAACACTGCGACATCTGTTGCAGAATGGCTGTGAAAATTGGACTTGTTTGTTGGCAATGCTGCCATAGTGTCATATTTTATTGACACTTTTTCCCCGTGCTCTGGGATGTATTAACAATTTTTGTTGTTATATCGGCCTACTGATTTTAAGATCGCGGGTTCGAATCGAGCTCAAGGCCTAACAATAATTTTTTTTTTTTATCATTATTATTGTTATGATAAATTTTTTCTTAATTGAAAAAATTTTTAAATTAGAATAGAAGAAAGAAAAAATTTTAGACAACTGCCAAAGCTCGTTGTATAGATCCATTTCGGGAACTGCTAAATTCCTTCATCGGCAACGTTTAGGCGCCGCTGCTATAACCATTCAGCCATCACAGCGGTTTTTTGTTTGTCTTCATTAATCCTACTTCTATTCTGGTTCATGCCAATTGATATTCACAACACTGCGACATCTGTTGCAGAATGGCTGTGAAAATTGGACTTGTTTGTTGGCAATGCTGCCATAGTGTCATATTTTATTGACACTTTTTCCCCGTGCTCTGGGATGTATTAACAATTTTTGTTGTTATATCGGCCTACTGATTTTAAGATCGCGGGTTCGAATCGAGCTCAAGGCCTAACAATAATTTTTTTTTTTTATCATTATTATTGTTATGATAAATTTTTTCTTAATTGAAAAAATTTTTAAATTAGAATAGAAGAAAGAAAAAATTTTAGACAACTGCCAAAGCTCGTTGTATAGATCCATTTCGGGAACTGCTAAATTCCTTCATCGGCAACGTTTAGGCGCCGCTGCTATAACCATTCAGCCATCACAGCGGTTTTTTGTTTGTCTTCATTAATCCTACTTCTATTCTGGTTCATGCCAATTGATATTCACAACACTGCGACATCTGTTGCAGAATGGCTGTGAAAATTGGACTTGTTTGTTGGCAATGCTGCCATAGTGTCATATTTTATTGACACTTTTTCCCCGTGCTCTGGGATGTATTAACAATTTTTGTTGTTATATCGGCCTACTGATTTTAAGATCGCGGGTTCGAATCGAGCTCAAGGCCTAACAATAATTTTTTTTTTATCATTATTATTGTTATGATAAATTTTTTCTTAATTGAAAAAATTTTTAAATTAGAATAGAAGAAAGAAAAAATTTTAGACAACTGCCAAAGCTCGTTGTATAGATCCATTTCGGGAACTGCTAAATTCCTTCATCGGCAACGTTTAGGCGCCGCTGCTATAACCATTCAGCCATCACAGCGGTTTTTTGTTTGTCTTCATTAATCCTACTTCTATTCTGGTTCATGCCAATTGATATTCACAACACTGCGACATCTGTTGCAGAATGGCTGTGAAAATTGGACTTGTTTGTTGGCAATGCTGCCATAGTGTCATATTTTATTGACACTTTTTCCCCGTGCTCTGGGATGTATTAACAATTTTTGTTGTTATATCGGCCTACTGATTTTAAGATCGCGGGTTCGAATCGAGCTCAAGGCCTAACAATAATTTTTTTTTTTTATCATTATTATTGTTATGATAAATTTTTTCTTAATTGAAAAAATTTTTAAATTAGAATAGAAGAAAGAAAAAATTTTAGACAACTGCCAAAGCTCGTTGTATAGATCCATTTCGGGAACTGCTAAATTCCTTCATCGGCAACGTTTAGGCGCCGCTGCTATAACCATTCAGCCATCACAGCGGTTTTTTGTTTGTCTTCATTAATCCTACTTCTATTCTGGTTCATGCCAATTGATATTCACAACACTGCGACATCTGTTGCAGAATGGCTGTGAAAATTGGACTTGTTTCGAACCCGCGATCT
Source organism: Eurosta solidaginis (assembly GCF_040869045.1). Classification (NCBI taxonomy): domain Eukaryota; kingdom Metazoa; phylum Arthropoda; class Insecta; order Diptera; family Tephritidae; genus Eurosta; species Eurosta solidaginis. The sequence goes on along the minus strand of NC_090319.1, from coordinate 117,421,517 downwards.
TAAAATCAGTAGGCCGATATAACAACAAAAATTGTTAATACATCCCAGAGCACGGGGAAAAAGTGTCAATAAAATATGACACTATGGCAGCATTGCCAACAAACAAGTCCAATTTTCACAGCCATTCTGCAACAGATGTCGCAGTGTTGTGAATATCAATTGGCATGAACCAGAATAGAAGTAGGATTAATGAAGACAAACAAAAAACCGCTGTGATGGCTGAATGGTTATAGCAGCGGCGCCTAAACGTTGCCGATGAAGGAATTTAGCAGTTCCCGAAATGGATCTATACAACGAGCTTTGGCAGTTGTCTAAAATTTTTTCTTTCTTCTATTCTAATTTAAAAATTTTTTCAATTAAGAAAAAATTTATCATAACAATAATAATGATAAAAAAAAAAAATTATTGTTAGGCCTTGAGCTCGATTCGAACCCGCGATCTTAAAATCAGTAGGCCGATATAACAACAAAAATTGTTAATACATCCCAGAGCACGGGGAAAAAGTGTCAATAAAATATGACACTATGGCAGCATTGCCAACAAACAAGTCCAATTTTCACAGCCATTCTGCAACAGATGTCGCAGTGTTGTGAATATCAATTGGCATGAACCAGAATAGAAGTAGGATTAATGAAGACAAACAAAAAACCGCTGTGATGGCTGAATGGTTATAGCAGCGGCGCCTAAACGTTGCCGATGAAGGAATTTAGCAGTTCCCGAAATGGATCTATACAACGAGCTTTGGCAGTTGTCTAAAATTTTTTCTTTCTTCTATTCTAATTTAAAAATTTTTTCAATTAAGAAAAAATTTATCATAACAATAATAATGATAAAAAAAAAAAAAATTATTGTTAGGCCTTGAGCTCGATTCGAACCCGCGATCTTAAAATCAGTAGGCCGATATAACAACAAAAATTGTTAATACATCCCAGAGCACGGGGAAAAAGTGTCAATAAAATATGACACTATGGCAGCATTGCCAACAAACAAGTCCAATTTTCACAGCCATTCTGCAACAGATGTCGCAGTGTTGTGAATATCAATTGGCATGAACCAGAATAGAAGTAGGATTAATGAAGACAAACAAAAAACCGCTGTGATGGCTGAATGGTTATAGCAGCGGCGCCTAAACGTTGCCGATGAAGGAATTTAGCAGTTCCCGAAATGGATCTATACAACGAGCTTTGGCAGTTGTCTAAAATTTTTTCTTTCTTCTATTCTAATTTAAAAATTTTTTCAATTAAGAAAAAATTTATCATAACAATAATAATGATAAAAAAAAAAATTATTGTTAGGCCTTGAGCTCGATTCGAACCCGCGATCTTAAAATCAGTAGGCCGATATAACAACAAAAATTGTTAATACATCCCAGAGCACGGGGAAAAAGTGTCAATAAAATATGACACTATGGCAGCATTGCCAACAAACAAGTCCAATTTTCACAGCCATTCTGCAACAGATGTCGCAGTGTTGTGAATATCAATTGGCATGAACCAGAATAGAAGTAGGATTAATGAAGACAAACAAAAAACCGCTGTGATGGCTGAATGGTTATAGCAGCGGCGCCTAAACGTTGCCGATGAAGGAATTTAGCAGTTCCCGAAATGGATCTATACAACGAGCTTTGGCAGTTGTCTAAAATTTTTTCTTTCTTCTATTCTAATTTAAAAATTTTTTCAATTAAGAAAAAATTTATCATAACAATAATAATGATAAAAAAAAAAATTATTGTTAGGCCTTGAGCTCGATTCGAACCCGCGATCTTAAAATCAGTAGGCCGATATAACAACAAAAATTGTTAATACATCCCAGAGCACGGGGAAAAAGTGTCAATAAAATATGACACTATGGCAGCATTGCCAACAAACAAGTCCAATTTTCACAGCCATTCTGCAACAGATGTCGCAGTGTTGTGAATATCAATTGGCATGAACCAGAATAGAAGTAGGATTAATGAAGACAAACAAAAAACCGCTGTGATGGCTGAATGGTTATAGCAGCGGCGCCTAAACGTTGCCGATGAAGGAATTTAGCAGTTCCCGAAATGGATCTATACAACGAGCTTTGGCAGTTGTCTAAAATTTTTTCTTTCTTCTATTCTAATTTAAAAATTTTTTCAATTAAGAAAAAATTTATCATAACAATAATAATGATAAAAAAAAAAAATTATTGTTAGGCCTTGAGCTCGATTCGAACCCGCGATCTTAAAATCAGTAGGCCGATATAACAACAAAAATTGTTAATACATCCCAGAGCACGGGGAAAAAGTGTCAATAAAATATGACACTATGGCAGCATTGCCAACAAACAAGTCCAATTTTCACAGCCATTCTGCAACAGATGTCGCAGTGTTGTGAATATCAATTGGCATGAACCAGAATAGAAGTAGGATTAATGAAGACAAACAAAAAACCGCTGTGATGGCTGAATGGTTATAGCAGCGGCGCCTAAACGTTGCCGATGAAGGAATTTAGCAGTTCCCGAAATGGATCTATACAACGAGCTTTGGCAGTTGTCTAAAATTTTTTCTTTCTTCTATTCTAATTTAAAAATTTTTTCAATTAAGAAAAAATTTATCATAACAATAATAATGATAAAAAAAAAAAAATTATTGTTAGGCCTTGAGCTCGATTCGAACCCGCGATCTTAAAATCAGTAGGCCGATATAACAACAAAAATTGTTTTTTAAATTTTTAAACCCAAGTATTAAGCATGGCTTAAGAAATAAATACCGGTTGTTGCTAGCCGCATACTTTGACAGTGACAGAGCGAATACCCCTTATGTATTTATATTTGGAAAGAAAATATATAAATATGACAAGAATGTTGGAACTGAATTTTCAATTAAAATAAGAGAAATATGTATGTTATATGCGTGGCAGTAAAAATTTTGAATACTTAAAATATACAATTTGTATTCAACATTTGGCGTTAAATGCAAGATCACATCGAAAGTATATATTCTTGTGTAAGTGGTGCGTTCTACGAGTGTTGTAGATTTGGTCTAGAATATGTGAAATATTTTCTATGTTTCCCTAGAAAGGACATTTTATGAAAACTACGGAATCGTCCACTTCACGAAATAATTAGTAAAAAATGAATAATTTCCCCAAAATCTGTTGGCATTTACAAAATTACGATCAATATTAATATACTACCTAAGGAACTTTTACTACAATTTTCGCTGAAGGGGATTGAATTATTCCTCCCTTTCCCAGCTTCGCAAAAGCAACCCGTCCAGATTTTTGTTTTGGGAGTGTCAAAGCTCTGCTGTGATTGAATCGTGGCTGGCATTTATTTTGATTTTTGGTTTTACATTGTTTTGATTTGGCATAAATACATGTAGGGTTCCTATTACTTTTCCACTAAATCACATCAACACAGTATTTAAAAAAGAGTGTGGATTTTATTTAGTATAATAAAAGGATTTTAAAGGATAAAGTTATTTTAAGTTAAATTTTAAGTATCAAAATGTTTTAATTTAAGTATCAAAATGTTTTATCTCAAAATGTCGTCGTTACTTAAGAAATCGTCTTTTGTTGCTCAATCGGGCCTGCTTGTCTCCTTGTTCTTCTTCTCCAACAGTGTCAATATGTTGCCAGACATTTGAAAGTATTGTAGGGTTTCCATATTCCCACATAAATAAAAAAAAAACTGTGTTGATCTTTTTTTTCAAATACGAATTTCTCCGATGCTATAATTTGAATTTAAGAAGTTTAACTTTTCTTCATTGCTTGTGATGGTGTCGGCCGATTTTGCTCATTCTTAGTATACTTGCGCTTTTTCTCCTCCCATTTTTAAATGTTTTTCTATAAATAATTTGTGAAAGTTTTGAATAAATTTAAATATGACCATGTCTTTACAACATTTAGTAATTTTGTACTTTTACCTCTATCTAATGAGTTACTGGCAAAAATAAGATGATTAAAACTTTTTCACAGACAGAAGTAACATTCTCTTTTCTTATTAAACACAACAGTTTTCTAGAAATTTTCAACTGTTCAGATATACAGAGCGCTCGAGTACATGATTTTATGTTCACATTCAACAACACATATGGGGGTTTCCATTGTTACGGGCGAGAAACTTTCATAATTTTAAATAAAACTACCAAAGTAATGATTTAATTAGTATGTGTAAAAAGGACTTCAAGAAGTTAGAAATTTAGTGAGATAAATGACAATTTAAAAAATTATTTAGTAGTGGCCAAAAAGAGCCATAAACTCTTCGGTCGCACCTTTATAAAATGGATTAATTATGGGGAACTCATTTCCATACCGTACACTGTAAAATTTTTCCACTAAACGCACCAAGTCGAAATCGAGCAAACAACAACAAATTCAAATCACACTAACAGCCATTTCCAAAAACGGATCATATTGAGCCGAAGCACTTGACTAGTCTTTCGGTAATGCAGCTAATAGTTTTCCAAGTTCTTCTTGTGACACTTTGCAGCCACGATCTTTGAGATCCCCAAATCTAGTCAACCGAAAAAATGGTTTCAAATCGTAAGTAGTTGATTCGAACGGTCGGCGAGTTCCACCACTACCTCCTTTCAATTCAAGGTGAAAAGAATTTAATGTAGCCACTTGATAGCTCATGGTATTAAATTTTTCAGCCAGCGCTTTTTTCCAGACTAGGGTAACGTTCTTGCGGCACATCTAGAACAAACCCTTCAAGAAAGTTGGCATGGGGTTGAGAAAATACATATCATTGTGGACAAAACAAGTGCGACACCTGCCTGAAAGGATGTTCAATATAGCGGCGCATACGGGCGGATATCTTCAGCGGGTCACAGAAAGAAATGCAGGATGAGACCACTATAAACACTTTAAATATCAGGTGATCGATTCTATTTGTAAATTTGACGTCTATGTCGAAAATATCACACTTGTCTTATCCACAGTGATTCATACATACATATCTTTAAAATAATTATTTTTTATATTTACATTGGTTCTTGAAATTCTAAAATTCAAATAATAATATTCCTTCGACTTTATTTGGAAATTTTGTCTCTTGTTTGTTAAACTATTTGAGCTTACAACTTCTTTTGATAATCGTAGAGTTTTTATAAGCAGGTTTTGGTTTTAGATTAAAACATGTTTGAACTTAAATACTGTTTTCTCATAATTTTTTCAGTTAAGTTTAAACAATACGAATTCAAAGCGGTTAAAGCATTGAAGTAATTCCAAGTTTTTAAAATGTTATAAATTTTTTTTTATAAAATTGCTTAAACCAAGGATGGGTTTAAAACTTAAGTTCGAATTTCTGGCCGTGTACCCATTTTGAAGTAAAATATTTTAAGGTCATCCAGGACCAAATTTTAGTCAACAAATCGACATCGATATATTACATAAAAAAAATTATTAGTATCACTTAAATCAGTATAATTGGAATACTTGAATCTGTCCTATTTCCCTGTTGATTAAAAAAAGTAAAAATTTTCTGCCTTTAGTCTCAAAGAAAATGTACCAAATACTACGATCGCGACATGTATACAAAATTATTAAGAAATTAAACGGTTAAACCTTTCCTAATGAAATTTTGGTATTGTAATATTTAGATGTTGTTTGACATGTACGCAAAAAACTAAAAATTCCAGTTCTCATGTTACTAAATATTCACCGCTTTTCCCGCTACGGTCCCGACACAATTTCTCTTAAATTTTACTGTGAGCCGTACATTCTTCCAAAGACCTTAAGACTTATTTCGAATTATGGGAAAAATGTGTCAAATTTCAAAATATCTTGCAATTAAGTTTGAGTTGAGCTTACGTCTTACGAAATTTTTAAATTATATTGGAGTAGCCTTACATGAAGGCACGTACACGTTTTTAGATAGTGCAAGATTAAATTTGTTTATTAGCACAGACAGGTCTGTTTTGGTGGAAACTCCCATATGTGATATTTTTGACCTTGGTAATAAAACATAAAAATTTTTACATGATTTATTTTATTATTAATAACCACTTCGTATAAATTAACTTGTAAATGTTCTCGGCCAAGTAAATTTGTGGGGAAAAAAATTAAAAAAAGGTGGTGCTGTTTTCGTGACCACAAGTGTATAAATACCCCCCGCAAAATCCCTTTTAGCTATTGTGAGATATTAAATCTATATTTCGTTATCGGTGCTTTTGAGGGACTGAGTACGTGAAGCAAGTTTTTATTGAAAGAATATCGTATCGAAAAATACTTTAACTCAGACCATAAATACGAGTCCGTCAAACTCTTCTTCTGCACAATCGAGCTTTCTAAGTTAGATCTTTTTAAAACTAGGTTTGCAGCTCAATATCAGAAGAAAATTGTTTTAATTTGTTTAGCAATAACATACGGAAAATAGTACTGTTTTAATAAATATTTTGACAAGTTTTTATAAGCATGGATGACTTATCAAAAATTTTAAACTGCGAGTATAATCGATAATTTCAAGTCAATATGAGCATTACAGTGAGTACTTATATTAATTCACTAGTTTAATGATGAGATCGCAATTATCCATTTGATTAAACGGTGCGGAATTTTAATCTGCACTGACAGGCGGTAACAAATCAACTTCTACTCCAAACTGTAATATATTTGTACAAAATTTAAAAAGATTATCCCATATCATTGAAATTTAGTATGTGGGTGATTTAGAAATCGCTCATCACGAATGAAAAAACATCTTCCGAAAAGTTCGGATGGATAAATTTATTTTTGCATATAGCCCGGTCAAATTAGCCGAAAAGATAAGAAAGGTGGTACAGAAAGGTACAACAAGCTGAAAATCAGTAAAATTGTTTAAAATATAATTATAAATGAAATTTAGAAGCTCCTCACCATTACAGCGTGTAGAAAAAATGTTATTAAATTTTTACATATAAAATCGCGAAAAACTCATTTCTTTGACATTGGACCTTGCATACAAATTTTTGCACACAATGAAATGGTGAGGAGTCTCTGAATTTTATTTATAATTATATGTTAAACAATTTTACTAGTTTTAGCTTGTTTTAACTTTTTGCATCACCTAATGTCTAGATTGACCGGATTAATTCAAGATAAACGCGTCATGGACAAATTTTAAATTTTTGCTGTTCAAATCAATGCCCGGTGGCGTAACTTCCATCTGTGGCCCGTGGCAAATTTTTTGATGGGACCCTATCAATAAAAATCGTCACGTTGTACTAAGTTTAATTTCAATAAACTTCGAGATTTTCAGCGTATTCAATTATATGCCCCACTAATGACCATAGGCCTCCACTCTTAGGCAAGAGTAATTGGTCTTTAGTCCATGCTAGCCCAATGCGTATTGAAGACTTTACATTCATCCATAGAACATAATATCTCAATGCATTAATCATATATTTGCTAGTTTTCGTTCAAAAAACAACATCGTGAGGAAACCTGCATGCATTTACAATGAAGTAAAAATAGCAATTTAACTTCAATACAATATTTATTAAGAAAAATCTTTTTTCGAGATTTCTGTTCCGCAAAAGTGTCTATAACATCATCAAAGTTTAAAGATCGGGTTATAGAATTTTCAATAGACAGAATAGCCAAGTTACATAACCTGTCTTGTCTCATAGAGTTTCTTAAATTTTAGCTTTGAAAATGATCGTCCAGCATTAGCTGCAGTCACAGGAATTGTAAGAAATAACATTAATGCAGTGCATACTTCAGAAAAACTGCAAAACATAAAATGATTTTTTATCATTAATAAATAAAGACCTCTAATACACGACGATTCAGATCCTTCTTTTTTACATATCTCAACAAATTCTAGAGCTTTTTTTTAATAGATAAGTGTCATTTAAAATTTTTAAATTGGAAGGCTGCAAAACACTGAAATTTGAAACAATTTCATTACTTGCAATGAAATGCGATTACAGTTGGTTTATAATGATGGACAATACTCGATAAAATATATTCACTTTGAACAAACTTTCCAGATCTTGGAGACGCTCATCTTCGCAAAGCTCATCAAAATGGTGTTTTACCTTCCTCTGACGAGTTTTAGGGGGGTGATGGATCATTTTTCTGCTGCACTTTTTACTTCCATTTTTAAATTTTCAAATTAATGTCGATACCCATGGTGGAATCACCAGGTGAAGTATATAAAAAGAGATAGAAGATGTACGCTATCTGAAACGGTAGGGATGTATTTTCAACGGTCAGAAGAGGGTAAAATGTTTACCCGCTTTGGAAAAGTAGGAGTAGAAAAATAAATGCCTTTCTACGAAGGCCATTACAGACTGTCTAAGGTAAATTGACCTCAACTTCAACTGCAGTTGAAGCCTTTATCGAAAAACCGGACATAAGTGGGAGAGGTGTTATCCATTATATAGTTGAACTGTAGGAACTTTGCGCAATTAAATGGGTTTCGGGTTTGATTAAAAGTTTTACAGTTACACTTGGAAGTGATTGTAATACTTTTAAATGTGTTTCGATCTCTAAAAATCCATTGTTCTTTCCATCTGATCTATTGATTTGACATTGAGAGTCGGAAGTAAAACATATGACCTTCTAATATATCATACAAACTTGATCAGAAGATCTCCCATAAGCTCTTAACAGTTAATTCATGATGTGTTACGAATGTTCCCAAGTTATTATTTACTAAAATATGTCAGAGTATATAATAGAAGTCGGCCTAGAACCAGAAGGTGCTAATCCGATCGAGCCGGATTCATATATTCTAAATTAAAATTTATAACTGTAACATTCCTCTTATCATAGTGGTCTAATTTTTAGGCCAAAACAACAATAGTGAGTAACAATTTTTTGTAACTGTATTTAGAAATCCATTTTTTTTAGCGAAGTGTTTACATAAATAAGGTGTAATACGACAGTTTTGGTGTTCTTGCATATTTCTCGAAAGTCTTCAGTAGTGCTGCACAGGCGAAAACCCTTGTTAGATATGATGCGAATTCAAATAGTTTGTTTTAACAAAGACCTATTTCAGTTTTTTTGGAACAAATTAAAAATACTTATAAAATGGAAACATCAATAATATGAACGCAATAGTTAAGGTCCACCGATATTCATCTATTGGTTTAGATGAAAAAAGTACTAAAACTACCCTATTTTACTCCTGAAAAATGCAAAAAAAAACAGCATTTTTTCGGGGACAACATTGATGAAATTTCAGATAGCCGAATGACAGAACAAAGAAAAATTTAGAACGAGACAATTGACGGCTTACTTCACCTGGTTATTCCACCATGGTCGATACCTTTCCAATTCTTCTAAACAAATTTTCAAACGTTTTAAGGCCTTTGATTAACTTGAAATTGTATTATGGTATGTGTCACTTTGGATTTTAATCAGAGCTTATAAGTGGCGGCCACCGTGGTGTGATGGTAGTGTGCTCCGCCTACCACACCGTATGCCCTGGGTTCACACCCCGGACAAAGCAACATCAAAATTTTAGAAATAAGGTTTTTCAATTAGAAGAAAATTTTTCTAAGCGGGTTCGCCCCTCGGCAGTGTTTGGCAAGCGCTCCGGGTGTATTTCTGCCATGAAAAGCTCTCAGTGAAAACTCATCTGCCTTGCATATGCCGTTCGGAGTCGGCATAAAACATGTAGGACCCGTCCGGCCAATTTGTAGGGAAAATCAAGAGGAGCACGACGCAAATTGGAAGAGAAGCTCGGCCTTAGATCTCTTCGGAGGTTACCGCGCCTTACATTTATTTTATTTATAAAAATATACTTTTCAAGCAAAATAAAAAACTCAGGCACAATATAAAAAAATATTGTTGAGCTCTTGAGTCGGGGGCCCGTGGCATTTTGCCAGCCCTGCCACCCTATGGTTAAGCCAATGTCAATGCCCATGCTTAGCTAAAAGGCTTTTACTTCATCATACTAGAATTATAAGTACTGGAATGCTATAAAAGCATGCAATTACTGCCGTAAGCTGACGAATGGTTGTTATGGTTTCGCATCTACTATGGAGCAGTAAGGAAGGCAGCCGGCATGATCTGGGGGTGCTCTGTGGCTAGTCATGTCGGCTGGGCGGGGTCCTTGCCAACCTTACTGTTCCTGCGCCATAACAAAAAAAAAATCCTATCATGCCTTTAAAAAAAACTAACAAAAAAGCACAGAGACGACTCAAAACGCTTGAAATTCAGGATAAAACAACATCCGATCGAACCGGATGCCACGGACAGACCGTTAAACATTAGAAAATTTAAAATTCGAAAAAAAATAAGACAGAAATTCAAAAAAACTTAGCCGAGCCGGAAATGACCGGTTACTATTACTGAAAACCAAAATGAAAAAAAGCTGAAAATTAAAATAAAAAAAAGCTGAAAAAGAAAAGGAAAATAGGCCAAATATACATGGGGGCGCCGCGGGTGTTGTTGCGTCGCCCGGTGCTTATCCCACCCTCAAATCCATGGCCACCGACGCACCTAATTTTTCGGTGGCCCCTTACCTGTCGTACCTAGTGCCTTCTAAATAAATAGACACTTCAGCATTCCCATTTTAATTACAATTTTATTTATAACTCATTATTTAAAATTATTTCCTTGTATATGACCGGTTAATTCTAGGTAGTTAAATGCTTATACATATATATATATATATATATATATATATGTACTCGATGCAAGTATATGTGCCTGGATGTACGGACTCACCCGGTTGTTCCAAAATTTGGTGTTTGCTGTCGTTGCTAGTAACGGTCGTTGCCGGTCCTGTTCCAGGCGACCCCCAAATAAGGGATATAAACCAACGCATCAGATTGCTTGTGGACGAACACAAGCGGGCGAAATGGGAAGAGCACCTAAGAGGTTGTAACCTCTCTACCGCTGTAGGTAAACTTTGGTCCACCGTAAAGTCCCTATCGAATCCGACTAAGCACAAAGACAAAGTTTCCATCGCCTTTGGCGATAAGGTGCTGTCGGATGCGAAAAAATGCGCGAGCGCTTTCTGCCGACAATATATAATGCATCCTACGGTTGAAAAAGATAGACGGAGAGCCAATAGACACGCACATAAACACAAATTCAGCGCGTCAACAGTCACCATCACCACGCCATTGGTCGCGCTAAACCATCCAAATAAGTGGGCCCAGACGGCATAGCCATGCCGATGCTTAAAAACCTAGGGAAAGAGGGTTTCAAATATTTAGCGCTTGTCTTCAACCTGTCTTTTCCACCTTTGCCATACCCGTGAAAAGGAAAATGGCCAAGGTGGTCCCGCTACTAAAGCCTGGGAAACCAGCTAACATAGGTGAGTCATATCGTCCGATATCTCTCCTATCGCCAGTGGCAAAGACGCTTGAAGCCATTTTGCTCCCTTATTTCCAAGCACATTTGCAGCTATCCCCTCATCAGCATGGCTTCAGAAAACTCCATAGCACTACATCCGCGCTAAATGTCATTAGCACCCAGATAAATTGCGGTTTGAATCAATACCCCCACCATAGAACAGTACTCGTAGCGCTAGACCTATCAAAAGCCTTTGATACGGTCAACCATGGCTCGTTACTGCAAGACCTGGAAGGGTCTACCCTTCCCCCATGTCTTAAAAGGTGGACCGCAAATTATCTGGGTGGTCGGCAGGCATCGGTGCAATTCAGAAACGAAACATCAAAACCAAGGAGAATTAAACAGGGGGTGCCACAGGGTGGTGTCCTATCCCCACTTTTGTTTAATTTCTACATATCTAAGCTACCTTCACCACCGGAAGGAGTCACAATCGTTTCCTACGCCGATGACTGCACAATAATGGCCACAGGCCCAGGCCCAGAGATCGATGAGCTATGCAATAAAATAAACGGCTATCTCCCTGATCTCTCCAGTTTTTTCGCCTCGCGAAACCTGGCATTGTCACCGACTAAATCTTCCGCGACCTTATTTACAACATGGACGCGCCAAATGTCGACCATATTGAACATCCACGTCGATGGTACTACGCTACCGACTGTCCTACACCCCAAAATCTTGGGTGTGACGTTTGATCAGGATCTACATTTTGGTGCGCACGCAACCGCAATTGTTTCGAGAATTCAGAGCCGTAATAAAATCCTCAAATCCCTTGCTGGCAGTACCTGGGGAAAAGATAAAGAAACGCTCATGACCACATACAAAGCAATTAGCCAGCCGATTACGTGCTACGCGTCACCCATATGGTCGCCAAGCCTAAAAATCACCTACTGGAAGAAACTACAGGCCTGCAAAATACTGCTCTCAGAATCGCCACGGGCTGTCTTCTTATGTCCCCAGAACACCATCTGCATAATGAGGCGAGAATACTCCCCATCAGGGAGAGAAATGAGATGCTGACCAAACAGTTTCTGTTGAATACCCAGAAACCTGGGCATCCCAACAGAAATCTGATTGACGAACCAGCACCGCCTAGGGGCCTAAGGAGTCATCTCCGTAAGCATTTTGAGGAAATACGGCACCTGAGAACCCAGCCGTATGAAGCGAAAAAACACAATCAGGTCCTTGGTGAACTCCATAGACAGGCGTCGGACCTTTATGTCCGGAATTGCCCGGTGAATCCAGTACTTGAAGAAAAATATCCAGAACTCGCGGAAGAGGAACGCATACTCCCCAGGGAAACGCGTGTCACTCTTGCTCAACTTCGTTCTGGATACTGTAACAGGTTAAACTCTTACCTATCCAGAATCAACTCCGACATACAAAATGTATGCCCCGCTTGCAATGTGTCCCCACATGACACCAACCATCTCTTTAATTGTAATGTGGAACCAACGCCTCTAACACCCCTTTCCTTATGGTCCACCCCTGTTGAAACGGCAAGTTTCCTTGGACTCTCGTTAGAGGATATTGATGACAATTTGTGATCGGTCGCGGCTATTAGGTGGGGCGAGCATTGCTACAACAACAACAACAACAACCGGTACTGTTGCAGCAGGCCTATGCTTGTCGGCCCTGCCGGTGTTGTTATAAAGTTGATGTTATTGTAGCAGGCCTATGGTTGCGGCCCTGCTGCTGCTGTTGTAGCTGGTGTCGGATGTACCCGGGCATTTGTCATTGTCAGTATAGAGGGTTGTTGCCGGTATGGTGGTGGTCGTATTAGGAGGTATGTGCGGGTGGTGTTGGCATGCAAAGTTGGTGGTGGTGCACGGTTTTGGTGGGCACTGTTGGCGGTTGTGCACTGTCTTGGGCATGCAAAGTTGGAGGTGGTGCACGGTTTTGGTGGGCACTGTTTGCGGTTGTGCACTGTCTCGGGCGCGCAAAGTTGGTGGTGGTGCACCTACATACATACAAGAATTCGCTTTATGATATTTCCCAATTTTGTTCGCTTAATCCATAATTGTCAAATCCAGGACTCTGCTATTGTCCGTCTTCACTGCCGGACATATTGGGAAATACGATTACGTTGAAATGTGCTTTAAAATATTTTAATTTTTTTTCCCCCTCAAGTGTGCAGATGGTTGCTTTGTCTCGGGTTTTTCTCGTCCTTCACACGACAGACAAATTATGTAGCAATTCTTGGGTGGTACTCCAAATTTTTGACGCAATTTATACTACTTATATCCCCTTATACTTCCATAAATTTATGAAATTTTCACACTTTACTATTGCTTAGATTGTTTGCGATACTTTTGGTGAAACTTAATTAAATATTTTATGTAATTTTTTGATTTTTCAAGCACGTATAAAATTATGCTCCACCATCTCGTGAAATCTCTCCTGACTATCCCGTAACCTTCTTTTTATCCCTCCTGTTTTTCCGGAAACAGCGTGTTTCCTCCTAGAGATCATTCTTCACGCATGCGTGGCGACCTCTAGTGTCCATTTCGATCAACATTGCCATGGCACCTTTTATTTGCCATCACTAGCCACTAGGTGCATTCCCAAGGTGACTATCCCAAGCGGACCATAACATGGTGTCACGGGCTTGAAGACCCGTGCAATAAGTTCTGACTACTCCCAACTGCAGAAAGAAACGGAAGAGATGGGTTTGATGGTGAACGATTGCAAAACGTAATAACTGCTGTCATCAAGCAGAATCAGCGCATTTTGGGAACTAGCAACAATTTCAGCCTTGAAATCCAGCGATGAATCACTCTTACCAATAAGTGCTGCTTTGGGCTAAGTATGCAATTGGAAATAAAGCCTATCTCGGCAAATGAAAATCATTCTCTACAAGTTACTTATAGTACCCGATTTGATACATGGTGCAGAAGCATGGACACTGACAACATCTCATTAGTGGTTGTGAAGTGTTCGAATGAAAAGTTCGACTGGCGACCCCTACTGCACTGGAATGATCAGATGGAAAACGATTTATCCCAGCGAAGAAGCGACTAGCGCGACTTGTTGGAGGGACAAACCCGTTTAAACGATTAAGTACCATCTTAGTAAGTCTTTAATATGAGTACCAAAAAACCTTCCCAATCGTTTCGTTGAAGAATGTGTAAACTTAATTTTTAAAATTGCTGCTACCCGCAGTTCATCTTTTTGCAAAAAGTATAAGATATAAGTATAATAATGATACATTCTGTTTGGATTTTAGCAATATGTATCTTTTTCTGAACTGCCCCAAAAATCCAATTAGTTCGCTTTCTTGTGTAGAAGTATAAGTCAATATTTTGTATACTCTTGAAGGTCCTAATTATATGCAACATAGAAATCATAGAATATTGCTAAAAGTGTTTCGCTCAATGGCAGTCTAAATAAACCAACTTTAATTCAAATTATTAAGGAATACCTAATATCAGCTATATATACACATTCCCTCTTCATTTCCCTGCAGACTAAATATGTATACATATATCAAATAGTGAAATTGGATTAAATTTTTCTCTTCCAATTTGCATTATGCTAATTTTTAATTTTTCTTACAAATTGAAGGGACACGTGTTTTATGCAAATTCCAAAAGACATCTGAGAGCAGAAAATTTTCGCAGTGAAGCTTTTCATAGCAGAAATACAGTCGGAATATTTGCGAAACCACTGCTGAGCAAATTTTTTTTCCAATTGAGAAAGTTTTTTCTAATGATTTTGATGTTGCTTTTCCTGGGCCGTAAACTCACGACCACGGTGGCCGTCAAGCTAATAATCAATAATAATGGAAACAATTCTTACAACTAACCTTTTTTCCACCGTGGCGGCCACCGTGGTGTGATGGTAGCGTGCTCCGCCTACCACACCGGATGCCCTGGGTTCAAACCCCGGGCAAAAGCAAAATCAAAAAAATTTTAGAAATAAGGTTTTTCAATCAGAAGAAAATTTTTCTAAGCGGGGTCGCCCCTCGGCAGTGTTTAGCAAGCGCTCCGGGTGTATTTCTGCCATGAAAAGCTCTCAGTGAAAACTCATCTGCCTTGCAGATGCCGTTCGGAGTCGGCATAAAATCATGTAGGTCCCGTCCGGTCAATTTGTAGGCAAAATCAAGAGGAGCACGACGCAAATTGGAAGAGTAGCTCGGCCTTAGATCTCTTCGGAGGTTATCGCGCCTTACATTTATTTATTTTTTTTTTTTTAACCTTTTTTCCGATTTTGAATCACTGTAGCGCCAATGACATCGGCAAGAATACGTCCATTTCATTCCTCAACTCCCGCCAGCAATTACCATAAACTATTGAAATTGCCCTAAAAAATGACCTCGTACTTTTCGAAAGGTCACTTAGTCCGAATATCGAATCAGATATATCATTTTGGTTCTTGTTTTCGGGATATTCTTACAGGAAGATACGCAAAATTATTCAGTACGTAATTTTGTTTCGAAAATTCATAAGCGATTTTTAACTTTTCCCGATATCTACTTGTTAAATTGATATATACTTACGTTTTCTAGTCTACGTACTTTATCGCTGCGATTAAAAACAATATGTGTCAGTAGTCCACTTTCAGGCAGGCTTTTCCATGTTACAAAAGAGAAGGTAGTTCCACTCAAAATTTTTTGACGTATTTGGGGATTTTTGAAGCTTCATAATGTTTGTTGTTTTACCAGAAGCGTTGCCATACCGTTTCTGTTTAAGGCGAAATTGTGGTTTTTCGGGATGGAAATTACCTTTAGGATAAAAACGCAATGGTAATCTGAGACAATAATATGCTTTATCACGATTTATGTGCATACATATCGATTTAGAATACAGTAAACCATGCAATTTTATTGAAAAATATTGAATAATGACTCATACATTGGTTAATGCCTCGTATCTTTATGGCAGCTTGGCCCCTAGACAGAAAAAAATACACGAAAAATCCTGTTGTTCTAGCATGGCCCTATTATCATGCCCCTGTAGTGGATATATCTCAAGGCATGTTGAGAAAAAGTGTACCTCCAAAGTTTGCATATCTATGTCAATGCTAAAAGGGCTCAGAATGTGTATAGGCGGGGCTGCACCAGGTGACCGCTGGTACAACGGGCAAAAACACTCTCATAACTAGTGGCTAACCTGCAGAGCTACAGGGTAATGTTCTCCCTAAAAAATGGTTTAACAATTCCCTCCTAAAGCCCAACGCTTGAATTATACAATAAATAAAAATATAAAAAATGTGGACTTGTAGCCAATTTATCAAGGACTTGCGGTGTCGGTTTATAAGAACCTCCTTTGAGCAAGCAATTGACAAACGTGTATGTTTTGTCAAAATATTCTGAGCAAGCGTACGGACACTAAAGAAGGCTATATTCCCTTGCTTGCATACTTCAATCCATGTTTCTACCATCAAAAGAATTTTCGGGAGCTCGAAAAACTTTCAAAAACCTTCTTTTCTAGGCTAATATTTCATATTAAAATATTTCCAAGGCATGGGGCTCATTTTTTCTCTTTTTTATTTAAAATAACTATGAAAGTAATTTAGCCGTATTCGTTAATATGAAATCCATCAAAATTAGAAAAATTCGTAACATTTTTCAATACGGTAGCTTGTTTTTGGTGAAATTGTCATTGTCCCCGCAAAAGTCAAGTGGCTAACGTCACACTAAATGGAACTACTTCCATTTTTGCATCATTGGCATTAGAATTCGTTTTAGAGGTATGGTTCCTTCGGCAAAGTTTCTTATTTTGATCCCTAGAATACGATTTTCACAGAGCAATGGGCGATTTTTTTGCCTCCCCATAAATCGACCTGGCCTAGTATACATATTAATTTCGTGAAGAATGAAGCGCAAAAAGACGTTTTATTTGTTGAAACTAAATTCTGGAAATTCCCAGGTTATTTGTTTTGCGGCAGGCAAATTAAATCAAAAATAGGATATTGAACAAACTGGTAAGTAAAGTAATTTTTTATTCATAAATAAACTTCCAATAACATTTGAATGCATTACATTTTAGTGGCATATGCTTTTGAAATTGAGAATGAAGTTACCAAAAGCAAGCACTGCAAATTTTATTTTGAAATTTAGCGGATGGAAAAATTAAACTCGAGGTTATAACTACTAATTTAAATTAAAATACTTTCACCAAGAAGACATTGGTAAATATATTGATGTTTCAAATAACATAAACCGAAAAGTTTTTAACTGCAGATCCATATGAACCATTTCCGGTCAAAATTTTTTACTGTAATGTTTACGTTCTATTTTTTGAAGGTTTCAAAAAGCAAACAGAACTGTTTTTTTAGTATTTTTTGGTTTCAGATTTAAAAAGTTAAGGTATGAATCTATACCGATGTTTTCATATTAGTGTTACGTGGTTTGAAAAACTCAAATTTTCTCATTTTTTTAAATTTTGCAAGGTCTGCATTTAAAACCAAAACAGAACTAGTCATATACGTGGATCAAAAATTTTAAGACTTAAGCCAAAAATTTCAACCGTGTAACGAGCCTTATATAAGTAAGACATAAAATTTGTGAAGAAATTTTGTATAGAGAAATCATGGTAAAGCTAATGTACTTTAAATACAAATATGATCTACTTAAGAGATTTTGCTCGACAGGATGGTTTTTTTTCGTTTCTTGATATGACCTATTTAGGTTTAAAATTTCAGAGATGAATTTGGAGCTATCAAAACATTTCCAATTGTGAACATAATAACTTTATTAAAGAAAAGTTATTCCTTAAATAATCACATAAGCACAATTATGTTTAGCTTACGGATAGGCAATTCGAAAACTATCCTGCAGCAAATCTGGCAGACAGTCACGCAAAGCGATAGTTTCGAACTAGATGTTTATCAACAACCTCCGTACTGCTGCTAATCGGATGCGGAGCGGGACAGTTGTTAGCCACACTTATGCAGCGAATCACACTTGCTCAGAGCTATAGAAGAACTATCCCTGTACCTGCAACGAAAATCGTTATCGAATAAGGGAAACCCTCCCAAGATTTTGTGTTATAAGCTTATCTGACCAAATTAAATAAGACTTATTTAAGATGCAAATTTTTCAGTGGTACATATATATGCATATATACTGTGTATTTGTATAATTATATGGAACAGAAGTACATATTAAGATACGTATGTATAATATATTATTATCGTTAGGAATCTAAATATCTGAAGAAAACATTTAATGTAAAACTTTTTTTCACCACATTCATCGCCTGCATTCAGTAAAAAGTTAAAACTCTCGGTATAATGGAAAAAAGTCAAAAACAGTTCAGTTCTTTTCTTTTGTAATGCAACGAAAAGAGCGTATGGAAATAAAAGTTTCATTTTAATAACATTTTTTACTTTCACCCACCACATCCGCTTCCTTAACGGTCATGGCAGCTTTTTGTCATCAACAGAGAATGAGTCAAATACTCATAAGAATTACCAGAGTTAAAGATTTGTGTAAGAAAAAATGAGGAGGACAAATATTACAAAAAAATTTGTTTTCCTACTTTTGACTCTATTTGGCAAAGGCAAAACCCATAAAGAAGCCTTTGTGACAGCTAAAAGGTATTAGCTTTTCAATGCACATTTCTTTGTACTTCCTCTTCCTGTCAAAGCAATCTTCTTCTTAAACCGTCTTTCCGCTTTTATGTATATAGTTTAGCTGACATTATCAATGTCGAATATGTTAGCAATTATTATTACTTCATAATACAAATGATTTAATGACGACAAAAATTTATCGTGCGTGAATTTGTGTAACAGTTTGAAAAGAGGCAAACACGCCCTCTTTACCACTACCCCTCATCGTTCTTAAAGATTTATTCTACAAACAAGTTTACTGATCAGCCCACCGTTGTCTGTCTCAAAATCTACTTCTTTACTAGGGTAGAGAAACATTTTAAAAGATCATTTCTAACAAACTCGCACTCAACGTATAAATAATTCTAAAAAAGAAGGTCTAACGGCAGTTTCGAACTTGAACAAATTCCTCAAGATTCCTTGGGCGCTTTCAGCGAACACAATTTTTTTTTGTTATGTTGCAAAAATGTGTCCGTTGAACGTGTGTTCTCTGACCGGCGAGTTGAACCAAATGAAGTAATGATCCTTAAATTTTAAAGAAAAGGACTTCTTATACTATGTGAGTGTGAAAAACACTTCACTTTAATATTAAGAGGAAAAATTGTATTCATAACCATCACTTCAAAATGTCAAAAAACTGGCAGACAGCCGAATAAACACTTTGAGCAAATTTAGCGAACAAAAATTATGCTCAGTAACTGTACGTAAAATCCCAACCGTTGAATGGATACTCATTGTATGAATGCGTGAGTGCGTTTGAAAGGCTTTTAAGCTTAAACTACTTTATCCATTTTCCTACAACTTGCACACAGAGGCTTTAGAGTCCAGGAAGGACCAATTCTTAAGAAAATAATACAAAAGATCACAAGTTTCGATATCTCAAATTCTAAAGTTTAGGATCCACATATGTTATATGCCGAGTCCGAACTGCATCTGCCAATTTTCAATAACAAGCTTCTCATGGTAGAAATACACACGAATTGTTTTTCAAACCACTACTGAGAGCGACCCGTCTAAAAAAGGTTTTTCAAAAGAATTTTGTTGTTGGGGACTTGAATCCAGCACCTTCGGTTTGGTAGGCGGGCACGTATCCTTCACAATTCGGCCACCGCACAGTTTCTTTTTAAGTAACCACCCTAATTTACACAAATATAAGTATGTATATATGTACATTAGGCCGGGTCGATTGGTGGGGCGGTTTGCCGAAGGAACCATACCTCTAAAACGAATTCTGATGTCCCCCTCTTTGGGTCGTAGGGGCAAATTTTGAAAAATCCCACTTTGAAATGCCTATGTTTTTTCTTTTTGGAGTTTATTTTTCTCTTTAGAAATTTATTTAGTCAGAACATACATATGTAAATTAAAAAATGAATTTAACTTAGTAATAGAAAAGAAATTAAAAAAATTATTAGAAATTAGCGTTTTTACAACCCCTTCTAAAACCAAGGCATCACTGTGATGCATTCGCATGTCGTAAACATAGTTGTGTGGGTTTTTTATTCAACCGTTTTAAAAAATGAAGGTATCACTGTGACACAATTGCAGATCGTAAAATTGCTTGTGTTGTTTTTTTTAAGCCACCACAAGACACAGCAGGTAGAATTGAAATTGCCCCTACCCAAAAGTTCGACCCAAAGGGGGGGGGACATCAGAATTCGTTTTAGAGGTATGGTTCCTTCGGCAAAGTTTCTTATTTTGATCCCTAGAATACGATTTTCACAGAGCAATGAGCGATTTTTAAATCGACCCGCCCTAATTGACGTGTGTACAAATGTATGTATGTATATGTATAGTAATAGAAATTTGCACCAGATTCAAACTCAACCATTGCAACTGCAACCGATAACTGTGTGGGCGTTCCCACCCTTCGTTGATGGCTTATAGACCCCTAATTTCTATGTCAAAATGCCAGCGTCTGTTTGATGTTATAATTTCGTTTTCAGCCTCTTCTTCGTATTGACTTTGTCACACCACCGTTACTACCACCGTTACTACCCCCAAAAGTGGTCGATGATGATTGTCGTCGTATTTTGTTTTGTAAGTATTGGATTGGACGATACGCACCTGTCAAAACCAGAAAGCAATATTTAGATTATGATTAAGTTTTATCAGTAGACGATGAATTTATTAAAATGAAAATACGAAACTTTATCTGCATTTGACGCACTATTATAGGCATACCCAACAAAAATTAAGAGAATGGAGCAAAACAACAATAGGTCCGTTGCCCAAAAGTCAGAAACAACAGGAATTCTATCCCGTACTCGGTTATCTGACTATTAAGAGGACCAAAATAGATCCAATAAGGCTTTCAAGTCAGTCAGAACTAGCCAAATTTTCCAATGGAAGGCTCTGGCAAACTGTCAAAGGGCCAGCTCTTATACATTTGACAAAACTTAATGACGAATTCAGACATTTAGAAACAATAAAATACTTTATAAATGTTTACTGGTAAATAATTATGTGAGTTAGTAAGTGAGTTTGCATATTTAAATGTGTGTAAATAGAATGATCTCATGCATGCATATTGTCACGGATATTAGCATCACTAAGCTATACCATCACTAAGGCGATGCTAAGGCCATGCCAAACAGTATTTACGTCAATAATCAAATCATGTATACACATATGTATATAAGGCAGCCGAAAGAGATGTCACACACAGATGTATTTACTTATACGCCTATGTGTACTCGAGAGACTGTAAACTACAAACATTCACATCAATAATTCAATCATTATGTATCTACATAAACGAATAAATAATTGCGTCTACACATATGTACGTATACGAGCATCGGAGCGGCAATGCACAAACACATGCATATATCTTATCTGAGTTATCACAAGAGAGGGCAATAATTTGTGCACGTAGTTATGGCTGGCGATTTTGTAGCCGAAACTAACTACTAACTTCTGCAAATAGAAGAGCCTAGATGTATGCAGCGGAAACTATAAAAGTGGCGCAAGCGAGTAAGACGTAATTCAGTTTGATTTGAGATTTGGATTAAGCGCTATATAGCGAGCTATAGCAGTATTATTTTGAA
Organism: Eurosta solidaginis; assembly: GCF_040869045.1. Taxonomy (NCBI): domain Eukaryota; kingdom Metazoa; phylum Arthropoda; class Insecta; order Diptera; family Tephritidae; genus Eurosta; species Eurosta solidaginis. The sequence goes on along the minus strand of NC_090319.1, from coordinate 117,399,658 downwards.
TAGTAGAGTTTCATTTGAGCTGTCAATCAGTTTGGTTATTAAGTAAGCTATTCGTTGCAAAGTACAAGTGTTATTGTGAAGTACTTGAATAAAGGCCATTTTGCATTATTACATATTGGAGTTATTTATTCAACAGTTTAGCGATACGAAGATCCAGCAACTAAAGAAGGAGTTGGAGAACCGTGCATTGAATACAAGCGGCGTTAAACACGAACTTCAGGCACGGCTAAGAGAGGCAATGGAAGCAGAAGGAATTAATGTGGAAGAGTATGTCTTTCATCTTGATGGCGAGGAGACAACAAAAATTGAAGAGAAAAACGAAACATCGCAGACGGTTACCAGCACAGGCTTGAACATTATATTGGCTGCAATATCTGCACAAACATCGACAGTAGCATCAATGTCGTCACAAATGTCAACACAACTGGAAGAGCAGAAGACATATATGGCATCACAACTGGAAGAACAGAAGACATATATGGCATCCAAGATGGAAACTCAACTGGAAGAACAGAAAACGTATATGTCATCTCAACTGGGAGAACAGAAAACGTATATGTCATCTCAACTGGAATCGCAGGAGAACCGTATAACATCGAAGATTGAAGCACAAGAGGCACGAATATCCGAAATGTCGGCACAAATATCAGCGCAGATCTCTGCTCAACTGGAAGAGCAAGAAGGACGTATTTCCTCGAAGTTGGAGGCGCAAGATACAAAAATTTTACAGTTTGAAGAAAAAATCGAGGCCGAGGTGGATGCTTTGAGAGGACGTATCGAGCAGTTGCAACTAAATCGCCCAGCAGTTTCAACGAGTAATCCAAAAGTAAAAACACCATCCTTTGACGGTTCTGTTCCTTTTCAGGTCTTTAAGCTACAGTTTGAGAAGACCGCAGCAGTGAACCAATGGAATGCTGAAGATAAAGTTGCAGCTCTGTTCGTGCCACTGAAAGGGCCTGCCGCGGAAATCTTACAGACCATCCCAGAGTATGAGCGGAACCACTACGAAACATTGATGAGCGCTTTAGAGAGACGTTACGGAAGCGAGCATAGGAAACAGATATTCCAAATTGAGTTGCAAAACCGCTACCAAAAATCAAATGAGACATTGCAGGAGTTTGCTTCAGATATTGAAAGATTGGCTCATCTTGCAAATGCAGACGCACCCGTGGAATACACTGAAAGGGTAAAAATTCAGAGCTTTATAAATGGCATACGGGACGCCGAAACAAAGCGAGCTACATACGCAAACCCAAATCCAACATTTGCAGAAACGGTGTCACAAGCTCTGATTCAGGAAACAGCGTCGCTTCTGTGTAAGCCAGTTTTCAAAGCACGCCGTGTGGAAGTAGAAAAGCCAGAGTGGGTAGACACAATTTTGGAAGCACTAAAGGGATCTCAACAGAAGAATGCCGGAGTTATTAAATGTTTCAAGTGCGGCAACCCAGGTCACATTGCACGTCATTGCGATCTTGGTCCTAATAGTTCCAACAATGTGGGTGGCCGTAAACGCAAAGCTGACGGAAATGAGCAAGAGCGTGTCGAATGTAAAGAACGAAAACTTGCCCCTGCTGTTGAATGTCCTGTGATATCTGTGTCGCAAATTGGAAGGAAATCAAGCAGTCTTACCGTCAGAGGGAATGTCGATGGTAAAGAGCGTGTAGTGACTGTAGATACGGGGGCATCTCATTCCTTGATTCGATCTGATTTGGTCTACAGGAGAGTAAAGTCATTACCTGGAGCAAGGTTGCGTACGGTCACAGGCGAATATAATCAAGTCCAAGGCGAAGTGGTATGTGAGGTATTAATTGGAAAAGTCATGGTTCTACACAAATTCGTTGTGGCGGAGATCGTTGATGGAGTCATATTGGGAGTGGACTTCTTGGTTGACCATGACGTCAGGATCGATATGCGAGGAAAAATTATGCGCTATAAGAACCAGGACATACCACTTAACTTTAGTTTGGAAAAAGGGTTCAGCAGTAATCGGGTACTGGTGGAAAAGACTCGACAAAGATCACGAAAGTCAAAGGCAAAGGTTGATAGATCGAATGGGCCAAATAAATCAAAATCAAAAGTACCTGCGAGAGAAACACTGGCATTGACAAAACCGAAAAGACGCAGGAAAACGAAGCAACGAATTTCCAAGAAAGAATGCGAGGGTAGTTTCAAGCCGGAGCGCACTACTATTGTGAAATGTGGGAACGATACCGATTATGCAAAGCAAATCCGTCCAGCGCAAGCTCTACGAATTGGTTCATTGACCAAACAACAGAGTGTGAAGGAACGGCCCAGGGTAATGAGTAGTAAGATGAAACACTGGCATGACAAGAACTTTAATTCGGAAGGTTTCTTGGCGGGAGATTTGGTACTGTTAAACAACCCTCACCGGCGGAAAGGTGTTCCAGCCAAATTTCGGTGCAGTTGGGAAGGCCCGTACAAAGTTGTGAAGAAGATCAGTGATACCATCTACCTCATACAAAACACTGGGAAACCACGGATTAGAAGAGTGGTACATTTAGAGATGCTAGCGGCAGTTAGATCGGGAGATTTGTCTGATCGGGACGATCAGACTTAGGTGGAGGGCAGTGTCACGTATATTAGCATCACTAAGCTATACCATCACTAAGGCGATGCTAAGGCCATGCCAAACAGTATTTACGTCAATAATCAAATTATGTATACACATATATAAGGCAGCCGAAAGAGATGTAACACACAGATGCATTTACTTATACGCCTATGTGTACTCGAGAGACTGTAAACTACAAACATTCACATCAATAATTCAATCAGTATGTATCTATATAAACGAATAAATAATTGCGTCTACACATATGTACGTATACGAGCATCGGAGCGGCAATGCACAAACACATGCATATATCTTATCTGAGTTATCACAAGAGAGGGCAATAATTTGTGCACGTAGTTGTGGCTGGCGATTTTGTAGCCGAAACTAACTAGTAACTTCTGCAAATAGAAGAGCCTAGATGTATGCAGCGGAAACTATAAAAGTGGCGCAAGCGAGTAAGAAGTAATTCAGTTTGATTTGAGATTTGGATTAAGCGCTATCTAGCGAGCTATAGCAGTATTATTTTGAATATTAGAGTTTCATTTGAGCTGTCAATCAGTTTGGTTATTAAGTAAGCTATTCGTTGCAAAGTACAAGTGTTATTGTGAAGTACTTGAATAAAGGCCATTTTGCATTATTACATATTGGAGTTATTTATTCAACAGTTTAGCGATACGAATTTAGCAGAGGGTTGCAAATAAGAGGATTTGCAGCAAAATCGTTACAATGTGTTAGCCAATTGAAATTACTGGAAATTAATCCCGCACTGTAAAGTTTTACTTTCCCACTCTGAGCGAGTTCAGGTTTTTAACAGTTTTTATGATTTAGTCAGCATCTAATACTATGCCAGCTCGCGATACTAGCGCCATTTGCGAAATGGAAAGGAGGTCAAATCTTGTTCGTCCTGTCCCTTTCAAGTTAGTGGAGTTCTTCCTTTCCTCTGCTACTACATACCGGTGTGAAAAGGCATACTCTCAGGGGCTTGCGCCTTTGTTCTTTAATTCGAAGCAACAAGTTTATATTTGAGTGAAGCTCACGCAAATTATCATTCAATGTTTGACTGAAGCCGAAAAGCCTGGTCTCAGGAGAAAGTGTACCCAGTCACAGAGTCGCCGCGCAGGTCAGAACTTAGACAAGACAAGTAGGTACAAAGCTGTAGGACAAATAGCCCAATTAGCAGTTACCTAGAAAGCTGCAAGTCAGAGAAAAGATGTGACGATGTGTGGTAGTTTTTCAAGTACGCAAATGTAAGTTCGGCCTCCTACGAGCGGCCAAAGGAGGCAACATTAAGACTTCGGCTGTTCTCGAGAGTATGAACGAAGAGGCTAAACAGATACTGACTGCGGCGCTGGCTACTCGTGGCAATCCTTTCGGACTGATTTCTTACGAGAGGTGAAGCTCTAGAGAAAGGGACCGTAATAACTTAATGCTCCAGAAGATGCGGGAAGAACCAAGTAAGCCGTAAGTCAAAATATGGATACCATGAATGATGCAGTCAGGACAGTGACAGGATTCGAAGATAGTTAATGTATCTCATTAAAAGTCCTGGGGCATAGGCAGAAGTTATCTGCAGCTCAGGAAAAGAAGCACCAGCGATGTTTACAGGCACCTCGAAAGCCTTGAACATCACGGCGAAGGTGTTGGAGGGGAAAAAATCTGCTATCATGGTAAGGAAACAGCTATATTCATGTGAGCTCTCTAATTACACTACTGCGGACTTCGCAATGGTAGTCGAGCATAAAATATATAGCCATTACTACTGGCATCCCTCTTAATTTTCCATTATGTGGAGCCACCGACAAAGAAGTGGAAAACGAAAAACGATTGGTCCTATGAGGCGAGTCTCTTTTTTATTAGATATTGCAAGGCAATTTGCAGATAGCCAACAGCGGCCTTATCATTGCATCTAGCAACATCACATTGTTTCTGGAGATATCAAGGTATTATTGAAGGGTGCTTGATGGGCCATCCCTCTCGGAAAATTTGTTTCAGCATCCCCCTCAAGTGGTTAGAGAGGGGAGAAAGCCTAATTCACAAACTGGACCAAATTCCAGAAACATTCAGAAATAAAACTGAAACAACCAAAAGTGATTGCCACTCTAGGGGAACTGGAGGTATCCAATACCTTCTTATCGATAACGCTTATTACCGCATATAACAGAGATTGTCCTCTAAGAAGATTCAATGGAAAAGCAAAGCCGCTACGGTGAAACAAGGACCTGAGTCTTCTTAGAAGAAGTGTAAGAGATCGCGCAAAGTAAATTGTTCTCCAAAAGTTCTCCAAAAAACAGCGCTGTCGAAGAGAGCCCTAGGTAAGGGAAATGTAGTCCCCGGGGACTAATAAAGAAACAGAAGGAACAATGGTCACGTGAAAGTGAATAGTCCCTTGAGGCGCTTCTCGACACACATTACCCATCGGAAGATGATACAGGAGAGCCTGCCCTTACATTTCGATAACGGAGCGGGTAGTGCCGGGCTTGGTGACTGATACCAAAATCGAATGGGAAGTGATTTAGCGTGATCGTCAACTGTGCTAATAAAAACTTGAACAAATTTTCTTAGCAAGGCCGTCGCGTGCCAAAACACCGAATTTTTAACACGGTTATATTAGCTTCACTTGTATGTAAATCTCTAGGCTAAGCGCGCAAAGAAGAGTTAGATCCATCTAGCGGCAATTATTGAAAACTCGCTACAAAACTGGTTGTGCTTAATAGCGGAGAAGGATACACGAAACTCTGTGCTACGGTGCTATCAACATAAAATATGTAAGTTAATTGTAGATACTAAAAACAATATATTTATTTTGTTTTTCCGGCTTTTGTTTATTCCGGCTGTATACATACAGCTCCACGTCACACGGTGCAGACGTGTTAAAAATTCGCCCTGAAGACGGTTATCGTTGAGTGACCGAAATATATCGGTTGAAAAACAAAATTTGTGGTTATATTCACCCGGGACCTAAAGCCGGAAAAACAAAATAAATTAAAAAAAAAGGTCGCCAAAAACACTATAATTACTAAAACTAAATATTTAAAAGCAAGTTTTTTAGTTTTTTGTTTACCTATATTTATATTACTTTTAGAAATGCTTTTATTTGATACAGAATTGTCTGTCTCTTTACGTTGTGTACGTGTTGTTAATCAAAAGCGGCGTAAGTCATGAGGAAGATTTTGCTAATAATATTAATTTTATGTCTGTGATAAGTTTTCATTCGGAGGTGCTTTGCTACTGTATGCTTTGAGTCCATACTTGCGAAAATCTTTTAAGAAGCCACCAATGAGAATATGTGTACAATAATTCTTATCAATACATTTTACAGTTATTTAGGTTTGAATATGTAAAAGACTTAAACCAAAAGTGTAAAATAAAAAATAAAATAAAACCATATTCTTTATAACCGTTCCATAGTTTATATCGCATGTAGGCCGACATTTGTGCTAATTTTATATTCTGTGGCAATTGCAGTTCGCATCAGACTCAAATTAATAATTTCATAGTTCAATTGAGCAACATATTAGCAAAAATATATACAAGAATAATAAGAAATATGGAAATACCTACATATATTTTCGCGGCAGAAGACCATATTGCATAGTAATTTCATATTTCGTGGCGCCACCAGAACCATAAAAAGTCTTATGACAAAAATTAAATGACCTAACCTGAGCCATTCATTATGACAACACGAACCTCTTGTGCGCAAGGTAAAACGGTTGTGCACTAAAATAACATATCTCAAGGCGCGCGGAGTATTGTGCGCAGTGCCGTAGCGAGGGTGGAGGAAGCGCAAAATGGTCAACAAAACAAAAAATTGTTGGATAATTTAAATTTTTATTACAATTGATTTCCTGAAAATATTTCAAATTCTGTACCAGTGTAATATCATGAATCGACTGCTGAGTGGACTAACCCCCTCTCAACTGCCATCTCAAAAATGCCGTATCACAGGATTTGTTTCATAAAAGCCCTATCTCAAAGTTCGGCTTGTCAATAACACCTTATCTCACTTTCAAATGGATTTATTTTATGTTTAGTTGGAGCGTTTTTTTTTTTTTAAATCCTGAGGTTAGGTTTTTTTAAGTTTTCTGAGGTAAGGGGTTTTTGAACTGGCTGACGAGATAGAAGGATATTCCACTTAGTAGTATATTTAATGATGACACTTCATCCGCTATTTCATAAACACCTATTCCCATATGCACAGGGACCCAATTAAGATACCTCTCCCTATACCGATTCCTTTCAAAGATTGCTAACACTTTGACACTCTTTGAGATGTTGTGGGCGCTTTCAGCAAATACAGTCGTTGTGAGATAACTTTCTGAACGCGCCGTTGTGTATTTTTTTAGTTTTACTCAGCATACATTTTTTTCGGCGCACTCGCCCAACGTCTTTATTCAGCAGTCTAGCAGTTCTTTGATATTTTAAAGTGTTGGTTATGAATACAATTTTTCCTTTTAATATTGTGGTGAACTAATCTAACAAGTCCCTTTCCTTACAATTAAAGGATAATTACTTAATTTGGCAGTTGGCTCCATGATAAAAATACTAACGATGTATAACCATTCTATCTTGTGGTCGGCCATGACTTTTTTTTTGAAGTTTTTGCTTTTCGCGACCATGACGGCTTTGCCTCTCCTCGGAATCTTCTTTGTGGGCAAGCTCTGGTATATACTGTCACAGGCGTCTCTGATAAGAATATTTTGGATTTCTCCAGTTCCTCTATAGGAGTGTTTTTGTAATTTGGTGCAGATCGTGGCGTATGGTCTCTTAAGGCTCCTACCCTCTTTACGGCAGATCAAGGATATTCCAATAATACCTTGATATATTATGTTCAGGCCTCAATGTGATATCGAGAATATTGCGGGATGTTCAACCTTGCATCCGCTTCTATGACCAACTGCCCTTTATCTTTCACTCCATTGACGGTGCCTGCGCCTTACGGACCACAAAGAAGGATGCCGGGATAAATGCCTGGTCTTTTACTTTTTCAATTGACGGGCACACCTGCGCAGTCCTCATTGGTGTAATAAGTCATATATTCTTCTTACCGTGATTACAGCTCACACCCTTCAATCCGGTTTCTCTGGTAAAGGTCCAATCCGCGCGAGCAGATCCCAGATCCTACCGATGACTGTCACGGCCCCTGGGCCAGCGCCAGGGTAGGGAAGATTTCGCTCGACGCCACTTCAGTATGTGGAAGGTTTAGCTGTAGGGATCGCAGCACTATTGGGCTGTTTGTCCCCTTCCAACAACTTCGTCGTTACGTCGAAGCCCTCCTCTTGCCCTTTTGGTTAATGCTTTCGAGGCCCTTTCAACCTCGCCCGCTTATTGCCTGCAACGATTGTGAAATCTAGGATTGTGAATGCTCTTCTTTAAGGCTCCTTTGTAAGACTCTCAGCACCATTTGCCGTTTTCTCCAAAACATCGGAATTCGCGTCCTCCTCCTTATCTTCAAGTTTTGGAGGCTTTTTTCAACTTCGTCTGCTTATAGTGTTAGGATTGTTGACCTTGGGACTATTTTCCTGAGTCACAGATAAATATGCCCTTGTCCCAGGCCATTTTCCCAAGCTGCATGTACAAAACATCCTCCTCCTTATTTATTTGGAAGAGTACTGGCACTTCTCCTTGGGTTGAGATGCATAAAGTACCGTCCAATTCTGTGTCGGCTTCTGACTCGGCAGAATTCGCTGCGAAATTTGACTTTTGATACTCTTGAATTGATTTCGACCTACTTCTACCACCTGTTAAGTCGAACACTGGTCTCAAGCGTTGGACAATTCTTAGTGCTAAAATGTACGGCGAGAGAGCTTTCCTACTCCTTCTAAACCGTACCCTTCTCCATCCTACTTCTCCATTTGGATTTACATGCCGTTCCCTCACTGAGTTGCCTTGTCTAGCGACTCCGTTCTCTCTTCCTCATTATTCTGATTAACATAAGTTCTGCAGTTATTCATCTTGGTCATACGACCACCTGACCGACAAAGAAAGAACACCGTCCGCCGCAGCAGCGCCCATTTGGTATACCATCGTTACTTCCCGGAATGGCACGTCTTTGTTAAGGCTCCGGTAGAATACAACCACTAGGCGCAAATCGGACAATAGGCATGGGCTGCATAACACCCTTTATAATGGGGAGTTGGTCACCGACTTCCCGCCGCTTTCCTATCAGCGGAACGGCGTAGAGGCAAGTCCCTAAACCGCTCATCCGCATAGTCGGGTGCTATGGAGCTCGGTTAAGCCCTCTGACAATCCAGAATGTGCCTACCCTAGTGAGGATAGGGAATAAGAAGATTGATATCTTTAGTTTATTTCTGTTATAAAATCTTAAGAAGGATTGTACTCAAAGCAATATTTTTATGTATGGAGTAATGGACGAGACACTATGAAGTTTTTCATATAGATGCGTTCAACGCAATCTTATGCATGCCAGTAACATCGCCACAATCACGCAAGATGTTACATTTGTAAATATGAAGGAAATTCAGACTTGGCAATTGAAGTTTATTTCGCCTTGCTCATTCACATACAAAATTTTGCGAATCACTGCTATGAACATTCGCCCTATACAAGAAAAATACTTGCTAACATCTTTTGTGTCCTATTCTTTTGTTAAATTTCAGTTTTTAACTGTGAAAAAGTTAGAAGTTACTAACGAGTGGGAAAAATAATTTTCCTTGCAAACTGTGAAAGCACCCGTAACCAAAGCAAATGTAAAATTCTTCTTATCTTATGCTTTTCTAAGGCGCCAGTGTCGCTCAATCTGCCGTTCTCCTTAAAAATGCGAACATCTATATGAACAACTGCTTATGTGACGGGCGAAGATGCACACGAGGCGTAGCATCTTAGAGGCGTAGTAGACGCTGCATACGAAATCTGTACGCATTGATGACGAACACATGTACTTGAATGGGACCTGTACACGAGGCGTCGGCTGCATGCAAGCTTCAAAGCACGAAAGCTTCATTTAGCTAAGCGTACAGCAATGATGTTTGTTAGCATTTATTTATGCAAATTTGAGTAATTAGTACAAAAATGCTATTTTAGTTAATAAAAGTGCGTGAAGTGTATTTTGCCAAAGTGAGAAAGAGCATTTAACACCAAAAAAGCTTGGTTAGACATTGTTGAAGCGTTTAATTACAAAACAGTTTTACTCTAATCCGCGGTGGTGTAACGTTGATTTTCATAGTTTACAACTATACGAGGTTGAACACAACTTTTAATATCTATTTTCCTTTTGTTTCGGGAACGAATATGCCTTCAATAATTCAATTTATTATTTTTTCAATAACTGTTTGCTTTTTGTAGCGACATTTGAAAGTAGTTTCATGTGCAGATCTTAAGGCGGAGAGGATATTTCATATCTTGAACGCGCCTATGAAGCTACGCCTCGTGTGCATCTTGACTAAGTTTACATTATTAGGCATACAACAAAGGGGTTACTTGTGTTTTAAATTAATATGCCCCTGTAACCATTAGAGGCTATTCAAATATGTAAATGTTACTTTTGGGTGCAATCATTATAAAAATGTTACGTTTTGATATTAAAACGATGATTATTCAAATCGATATAAATATTATTTTTTGTCATAAAAAAACACAGCACATAACACAAAATTACAACTTTTTTTTTATAAAAATGATATATTTAAGAGAGGAGACATAACACTGACCATTTTTTCTGAACATAATTGTAGTCCAGCACGTCTGAGGTCCTTTTCATTTCCACATGAAAATTACGGGGGACACAAGGAAATAAACATTTCACTTCATCCAATAATTTTTGATAAAAACTCAAGTTTACCCAATTTCTCCAATAAATTGGATATATCCCGCAGTTGATTACGCTTGTTGATAGCTCATTTAAGATATACGTATGTACTTAACATTTTGTACTCGCTTTATAGGAGATTTAACGTCGTGCAGATGCCAATCTTCGCCTAATGTTCTTACAGTTGCATGTTTGGAATAAATAATAATTATTTCGTAATACTGCGTTGTTTTAACAATAGTAGCCCCTTTTCTTCAGTCTTTTTCAATCCTTGCGAATACGCGATCACCTGGCAAAAAACTGTGCTCACGGAAATATATTTCAAGTGAATTTACTGACGAAGGTGCTTCTTGAACCAGCCAAAACATTAAGCTGTGAAAAACATGCGGGTTTTTGTTTTGACTCCCACAGCCACCACAAAACAAACTTAACATTTCAGTATCTTCGAAAAAAACACTGTTCAAATAACTTGTGAATTCTGTGTTCAGTCATATATTCCTCTTTGTATACCCAGCTGTACTTGTACACAGGTTATTATAACTTTGATTGGATAACGGTTGGTTGTACAGGTATAAAGGAATCGAGATAGATATAGACTTCTATATATCAAAATCATCAGTATAGAAAAAAAAATTTGTTGAGCCATGTCCGTCCGTCTATCCGTCTGTCCGTTAACACGATCTCTTCAGTAAATATTGAGATATCTTCACCAAATTTGGTACACGACCTTATCTGGACCCACGTCCATTTTTTATATATATGTATAACATTTTGGAAAACACCAAAAACCTAGTAAATAATACACCTAGAATATTGAAATTTGACGAGTGGATTGATATTGAGACTCTTGAAAAACAATTTTTAAAATGGGCGTGGCACCGCCCACTTGTGATAAAATCAATTTTACAAATATTATTAATCATAAATCAAAAATCGTTAAACCTATCGTAACAAACTTCGGCAGAGGTTGCCTTTGCTATAAGGAATGCTTTGAAGAAAAATTAACGAAATCGGTTAAGGACCACGCCCACTTTTATTCAAAAGATTTTTAAAAGGGTCGTGGACGAATAAAATAAGCTATATATTTACAAAAAAGAGCTTTCATATTCCCAAGTATTTCATTTCCCAAGTGGATTTATTATAACAATCAATAGGAAAAACTTCAAATTTTGAAAAATGGGCGTGGCACCGCCCCTTTATGATTAAGCAATTTTCTATGTTTCGGGAGCCATAACTCCAAGAAAAATTAACGGATCGTAATTAAATTTGGTACACAAATTTTCCCTATAGCAGGAAATATTTCCAGAAAAAATGGACGACATCGGTTAAAGACCACGCCCACTTTTATATAAATCACTTTAAAAACTAGGCAAAAATAACAAGTTAAATCTTAGCGAAAAATAATTTTGTACCAATCGTATTTTGTGCCATTATAACAAGAAATGGGAAAAAATTCAAAACATGAAAAATGGGCCTGGCACTGACCCTTTCTTACAATGCATTTCCCAACGTTTCTGGGGGCATAACTCGGCGAAAAATTTGGTGCACATGTATGCCCTTTAACAGGAAATATTTTCAGTAAAAATTGACTAAATCGGTTAAATCGCCTTCTTTTATGTAAAAGATTTTGTAAAAGTGCGTAGATGCAGGTAATAAGATATTTCTAGTAAAAGTTGGAAAATTTCGTTAATAACCCTGCCCTTTTTTTTTATAATAACGCTTTTTAATACAATGGCACTTGTGTGTTTATGTTTATTGTTCTGTTATATCTTTATTTTAAAATAAACAGTAGGGAAATCCCCATATCTGAAGGAAAACTGCATTATTACCAGCTCAAGGTCATTGGTGTTAGCCTCTGTATCCTTTTTGCTTCTTTTGGCTGTATTAAAGAGAGCGCGATGATCGGACGAATCACTTAATGCACGATTCATTCGCCTATTAGCAAGCAACGAAGCAACATCGTATGGAAGAATTTTGTTTATTTATGCGCAAGATTACGAAACTTCGCGCATGCATAGCATACCCTGCAAAAATCGTTGGATCATGTGGTCCACTGGAGTACTTACCTTTATACTCCACTGTAATGCAGGAACGGACCAACTCTTGTTTCTACACGAACATATTGTAAGCCGATCATTGCTCGTTTTTAACGATTGCAATCACTACACGATGTTTATTGGACTGTGGGTACTCCATGTATTAATCTGATTTAATGCGGAGCTTGAGTATATTACTGTTTTCACACAGAAACTTAATGATCTCATTTCACCTTCTAATGAAATCGTAAATTTTTTGCTTTCACACAGAAGTAACTACTCGATTAGTATGAAGGATGAAATGTCAAGCGAATAAAATGACAATGCTATATGACAGACAATCATGCCGAAACGATACAAGGTGGCAGCATGGTGACATACCTACATACATAAATAAGAATTCCATGTACTTTGTTTTTGTAAATTCGATGGACTAATGTCAAAATCGTACTGCGCCGGAAGTTGATGTATCAAATCAAATAAAAAAAGGTTATAATCAGCTGTTCGATGCGGCCACCTTGTATCGTTCCGCCATGCAGCCAATGACATTTACTTTGACAAATGACATTTTTAAGCACTGAACACACCAAAAACTAAGAAACTGAACGCTCCCAACAGAGTTGCATTGTGCTTTTGACTTCATTAGGCATTCGATTAGCTACTAATGAAATAATTATCGATTCGAATTTTGTAGGGAAGATTGAGCTCAATAAGCATCTAAATGTAGAAAACTGCCTTTATTATTCAATAAGCCGTCTGTGTGAAAACAGTATATGGTCCAGTCCTAGGACATTGCAATGTTAATTGGACCATATTTTTTGTATGAATTGTGGTTAATTTTGGAGCACTCGCATGGTCCATAGCGAGTACTCCATACCTGCATGCATGGAATACTCGCGTTTTTTGCAAGGATCGATTGTGTGCGTCGCTCGCAATGTTAACAAATGTTATTAGCAAGCAACAACCCTGCAAAAATCGCGAGTACTCCATGCATGCATGTATGGAGTACTCGCTATGGACCAAGCGAGTTCTCCAAAATTAACCTTAATTCATACAAAAAATATGGTCCAATTAAAATTGCGATATCCTAGGGCTTGACCATATACTCCAGCTCAGCATTACATCAGAGTAATCCATGGAGTACCCACAGTCCAATAAACATCGTGTACCCTTCAAAAAACGCGAGTACTCCATAAATAGTTTAAGGAATACTCCTTTAGGAGTATAGGAGTGCTCCAAAACTAATCTGTATTCATACAAAAAATGTGCTCCAATTAACATTGCGATGTCCTAGGAGAGGAGTAGTTGATCCCACTCTCGCCTTGTTTGTGAGTATTCCATAGAGTACATACGTAAGAGTACTTTCCAAAGTACTTTCACTGTAGTACTCCATGGAGCACCCACAGAGGATCATATGCCAAAGTACTAAAGAGGAATTGTGTCGGAAAGAATTATCGGAGGGAATTTAATTTAAAATGAAAGTAAATAAAGAGGGGCAATACAACTTTTATATTTTATACTACGAATATTCTTATGTTATTTAGCATTTGCGTGAATATAGAAACTATATTTCTCTATACTATAGTATGTATACATAAAACCAGTGCGCGGTTGCATTTTATCAGAGTTGCCAAAGCAAAATTTTATTATCAGTTATTTGTATGCAATATTTTACTTTTGGCAACTCTGTTCCATCGTCATCGTGTTGTGATCACGGTCGTTAAAAAGCGAGCAATGATCGGGTGATGGTGGTGAAGAAAATGGAACACGTAATCCAACAATTTTTGCAGGGTAGTGATTACAATCGTTAAAAACGAGCAATGAACGGCTTACAATATGTTCGTGTAGAAACATGAGTTGGTCCATTGCTGCATTACAGTGGAGTATAACGGTAAGTGCTCCAGTGGACCACATAATCCAAAGATTTTTGCAGGGAAGCAAAGATCGTTTGTTAATTTTTTCAATGCGCACAAGCGAAAAATATTTAATCTTGACCAACCCTTTTGCGCAAATACAATGGCGCATATTCATAGTCGAAATAAAATAGGTTTTAAATTTAGTTTCAGCTTTCTTGACAGATAGCTCATAGAAAATTATGTCAAAAAGCTGCAACTAAATTTAAAACCTATTTTATTTTTACTATGATTATGCGCCAATGTATTTAATTGTACAAAGCTTTTGCTTCCCATTGTGCGCATTAAGCAAACCGATATAGGAAGTGATGTGCGCGATTATCGCGCTCTCACTAACACATCTGCATTTCCAATTTGCCGATGCCTGAAATAAACTTCAGTTGAGAAGTCTGAAGTTCCTTTATATTTAAAACACAAAATCATGGTTGATTGTGGCGATGTCACTGAAATGCCCAAGATTTCGTTGAACGATGAATATGAAAAACTTCATTGTGTCTCGGCCATTAATAAATAAAAACTCTTTGACAATACTGAAAATTTAATTATGTTTGGGTGCGTTAAAAAGATATTCGGAAAAGTTCACTACGCCACTGACTGTGCGTGGCAGAACAGACAGAAAACGCGAATGTGGCAGTAGTAGCTGGCATATTTTGGCAGAGATATGTTGTTAGGCCGCGATATACTTAAGATTCTGATCATTTTTATCTTGATAAGAGGAGAGCGCGCAAGCGTGCGTACGAATCTCCTTTTTACTTATCTACGTTTGTTAGTTAAAAAAAAAGCAGTATACCAAATTGAACAGGTAAGAGTGCCTTAGTTCGGGTGTAACCGAATATCATATACTCAGTTAAAATTATTATCGTACAGTTCATTTAGTTTTTTTGGCACTAAGCATTATCAAAAGTGGGCGTACTTATTAAACAATTTTGCCCGTTTGTATTAAAAATATTGGTAATTATAAAAGAAAGTGTACCGAGATTTTCTACGACGGTAACGTAATCAAAAAAATACCCCAAAATCCATAATTTTATCTACAGGCTGCAAGATGCTGCTGGTACTACTATAGGAACTAAGGAGGATATTTACTGCTATGGAATCGTAACATACGATCACGGATCGAAAACTATTTTCACTCAAGCGATAAAAATTATGTTATTGAACTATTTTAATAAAATAATTTATTATGGATATAGTGAGTACCCGTTTGTCCTAGTTATATTAATCCGATTTAAAATTTTGGACCTATTGTTATTTGAATAACGGGCATTCGATTACGATCTGGCTCTTGATTTTTAATAAGTTACATAAAAACATTTTTTAATGTTTAGCGATAGACCAGTTTTCTGAGGTCTGATTGCAGCCGTTCAGATTCACCTGTACTTGATAACAGCAAACATTTTTAGATCATCAGCATACAGTAAATATATATTCCACGAACGAGAAACGTGGTCCAATAACATTACCAAACGGTTACGAAGTAATCTACAGACATAAGATTTGATCCACTCCAAATATGTATGTAGAGTGAAACTCCATAGCAACTAGCTTCAGCAAAATTATTCGGTCCTTGTCGAGAAGTCTGTATAAATTGTGTCTACTTACAGCCTATTTTCGCGGCCGCCGTGGTGTGATGGTATCGTGCTCCGCCTACCACACCGAATATCCTGTGTTTCACGCCCCGGGCAAAGTGACATTAGAAACAAGTTTTTCAATTAGAAGACAATTTTTCTAAGCGGGGGTCGCTCCCCGACAGTATTTGGCAAGCTCTTCAAGTGTATTACTGCCATGAAAATTTTTCAGTGAAAACTCATCTGCCTTGCAGATGCCATTCGGAGTCGGCATGAAACAAGTAGGTCCCGCCCAGACAATTTGTAGGAAAAATTAAAAAATGGTGATGACGCAAATTGGGAGGGAAGCTGGGCCTAAAATCTCTTCGGAGCTGTTGGGCCTTTAATTTATCTATTTTTTTAAGCCTATTTTCAAACGCGGAAATACAGTAATTACTTAAAATTAATAAGTTGCTAATTTTTTAAATACTTCCTTTATATAAATGGTAAGAAACACAGCGGAAAATGCGTGGAATCGCCGGACGTAGGTGAACAGTAACTTAAAGTCCATCAAGATCAGAAACTTTTCTGTGAAGAAGATATTAAACATGTTCCAAATTTCAGGTCTCTAGGTTACCGGGAAGCTCTTTGAAACTAGAAGTCAAAATTTCAAAGCATGGATGATTTTTTATTTATTTATTTATAAAAGCTCATACAATGTTAATTAACATATGTACAACCTACAACATGCAGCGCTAGCATCAGAGGCTATCAGCTGTCCGTTGTGTTAAATTCTTCTCAATAGATCGCAATCTTTTAGAAAATTACATATGGTTTTTATCTTTTATCTCTAAGCATAGGACAAAATTCTAATAGGTGGAGGACAGTTGCTGTGTCGTTGCAAAATGGAAAGTAATTGGTTCTTATGCTACCAAGGAGGTGAGCATGCGTAGCTATTGTGTGTCCTATCCGGAGATGTATGTATGGAGTGAGAAAGTTAGCTGGTATTGTTGAAGGATATACTGGTTTGATCCTTGCTGAGTTGACTATAGCATAATGGTGATTATAAGAAATCCAATCAATGGCCAGTTTAGAGTGCCTCCTTTCGTTGATGAGACGATATATGTCAGATTTTGTAAAGAAGCTGAGTTGTAATGTGGGCGCGTTAGATGCATATTTTGGACCCCCTCCAAAAGTTTAGAATTTACCCCAAACAAAAACTTTCTTATAGCCTCATCTTGTTCTTTTGTTCACAATTCAACATACCTATATTTAAATTTCTTACCTTCTTCAAACCATGAAGCTAACTTTCCAAGAAAATTAACTTTGGTGTAATTCACTTGAATCCATCTCATACAAAGTTTGATAAAAAAATTCGAACCTTACTGCAGCATTCATCATACAATCCCTCGTCTCCATTTACTCCCTTCCTAAAACAGTACACACGTGGTCTAAAACGACTTTATCCTTTTGCTTTTGTCCACGTTCTGCAACCCACACCTCATACAACTTCCTCTTTGTGATCGTCATTATATGGAAAGGAGAACCTACGGGGATGAATGATCATTGGGTTATATGCAATAATATTGAATTATTGTAGAAATTCAAAAATTATTGTAGTACAGCGTAGTTCAAACTTTTGGCAGGCTTTTCTTTTCACGGTTTTATATATTTTAAGCACAAAAATAATACACATTAAAAAACTCATAATTTCGTAAAAAATACTCAACCAAAAACTTTTGAATACTTGCGAAATAATACAATTACGTGTAGATTTTAAATAACCAAAAAATATTTTAACTTTTTTTTCACCAAAAAGTTGTATTTAATTTTAAATCACGCGTTATTTCACTTCTGTAAATGTACTACTTAGCGCGTCATCAACAAATCACAGCTTGACAGCAGATTATTCAATGAATAACAATAATTATAATCAGGGCAACCCAAACGCATGTTTTTTTATCAGGCAAGTAAGTAACAAACCAATCAAATATATTATATTTTTCGACGAAACATTAAGTTTGAGCTATATTTCAAAGAGCACATTTTTGCATATTTAGCAGTAGGTGTATATTTTTGCATATTTTGCAAAAAATGCTTATTTATGAGCATATTTTGCAAAAAAAATTATATATCGTATTTATTTTTGAAGGCCAACCCTAATAAAAAAAATTTGAGTAATAACTACAATAAGGTAACATTGCACCAAAATGAAATAAACAAAGCGAGTTCAGCGACCAGAAATCAGCTGATGCATACGATTCAATTTGAGATAAGTTCGTTTTTCATCAATTAATGCTTTCAGCTTTGCTCGGCATTTGGTTCCAATTTTTATACTCAGTTGAGCAGAGCTCACAGAGTATATTAACTTTGATTGGTAATGGTTGGTTGTACAGGTACAAAGGAATCGAGATAGATATAGACTTCCATATATCAAAATCATCAGCATCGAAAAAAAATTTGATTGAGCCATGTCCGTCCATCCGTCCGTCCATTAACACAATAACTTGAGTAACTTTTGAGGTATCTTGATGAAATTTGTTATGCAGGTTCCTGGACACCCATTTCAGATCGCTATTTAAAATGAACGAAATCGGAACATAACCACGCCCACTTTTTCGATATCGAAAATTTCGAAAAATCGAAAAAGTGCGATAATTCATTACCAAATACGGATTAAGCGATGAAACTTGGTACGTGAGTTGAACTTATGACGCAGAATAGAAAACTAGTACAATTTTGGACAATGGGAGTGGCACCACCCACTTTTAAAAGAAGGTAATTTAAAAGTTTTGCAAGCTGTAATTTGGCAGTCGTTGAAGATATCATGATGAAATTTGGCAGGAACGTTACTTCTATTACTATATGTATGCTTAATAAAAATTTACAAAATCGGAGAACGACCACGCCCACTTTAAAAAAAAATTTTTTTTTAGTCAAATTTTAAGAAAAAATTTAATATCTTTACAGTATTGAAGTAAATTATATCAAAATTCAACTCCAGTAATGATATGGTGCAACAAAATACAAAAATAAAAGAAAATTTCAAAATGGGCGTGGCTCCGCCCTTTTTCATTTAATTTGTCTAGGATACTTTTAATGCCATAAGTCGAACAAAAATGTACCAATCCTTGTGAAATTTGGTAGGGTCTTAGATTCTAGGACGATAAAGGTGTTCAGTTATATATATATGTATATATAAGCAAATTAATTAAATAAACCGTGTATAAAAAACTGAATTAAGTATACTCAATTGAACTAAAAGGAAATTAAAGAGTTATGTGTGCAGGTGTGCAAGTGGGCTGCATACCCACAAGCGTGAGTATAAATTACCCAAAATGGTTGGCGATAAAAAGCCAATCATTCATGGCGACCGTGACACCAGGCCTTGCAATGGCGGCCATAGTGGCGAAGAGGCAGGCCTCTTAAAAACTGAAAATATTAAAAGAAAAACCTAAAATCTTAAAAATTTAAAATCAAAAAATTAGTTAAAAATGAATTAAACAAATAAAAATTTTTTCTGAAGAATTAAAATTTAATTTACTAAAAAAAATTTTTTTTTAATCTACAAAAAAAAACCATAAAATCAAATAAAAATCCAAAAAACAATATAAAAATGCAAACATCTTAAAAAAAAAAAACTAAAAACTACACAAAAAAATAAAAAAATTTAAAAATCTCTAAAAAAAAATATCAAAATTAATACAAATCTACAAAAATTTTAAAATTTGAAAACTGCACTTGAAACATTTTGAATAATTAAAATACCAATATACGACTTGGTAGCAGTTCACGGCGGTGTTTTGTGCCAGTGGCTAGTGCAGGAAAATCAGTAGAAATAAAAGCATTTAACAGAAAAATATAATAAAAAGGCTTAATAGAATGCAGAAATAATAAGATCATGTAAACTGAATAAAATAAAACAACGAACTAAACGGCAGCAGAAATAATATAATTGTGGAAAAACAACAAAAACACAAAAAATTCAAAAAAATACTTTTGAAGACTGAACCAAAATTTTTTTTTCTAAAAACGGCACTAGCCAGGCCACTTATAACGGCACTAGCCACGCCATCGTAACGACAAACCACCGTACACCAAAAACATAACGAATAGCGGAAAACGAATGACACCATAAAGCAGCAGCAGAACAGCAAGCGCAGCAGCAGCAGCAATACAGCAACCGCAGCAGCAAATATTATCGAAAATAAAGATGTTGCAGGAGCAAACTTCGGTGGATAGCAGCGGAGCGTAACAAAATTCTAGTAGGTCACTTTCACCACACCAAAAACTTTAACACAATTTCTAACATAATTTAAGCACAGAAATACATTGATTGGAGTTTTAGAGAGTAAAAATGTGAATTCTCAACACATTAGCTGAATAAAAAGTGTACAAATAAGTATTAAATAACAAATACAGACAGTGGTAGTTTAACAAATTCTGCTGTGGTAAGTGGTTAATGTGACCTACTAGAATTTTGTGAAGCTTGCTTCACACAATTTTTCGTCCCTGCAACATCTTCATTTTCGATAATATTTGATAACAGCAAGCGATCAAGCGGTAACGAAGCGCAGCAGCAGTTGGCATGAAATAATTTTTGCATTATATACATTATATTAAAATCAATTAAACTTACCTTTTTGTCAATTTCTATTGAATATTCATCATATTTTCTGATATATAAAATAAAAAAAAAATTAAAAAAATGTATATCATATTAACCTTTTTCTGAATTTTCGACATCTACATAATAATACATTTCATATATATTATATCTCCAATTTTCAAAAATTACCGTACTTATTACCATACTTATTCAATTACATTAAACAAAAATTTTGAATACAAAACATACAATTTCTTGAAATATACATACATAGATATATGTGCAAAATGTGTAAAGGTTGGCACTGTGGGACAGGATCGGACAAAAACAGAAACTTTTTTTAATTATCATTAATTGCTTTATTGGTTTTTGGTTTTTATAACAGTTGGTGAAATTAAATAAATGTTTAAAAGTTTTCTAGTTTTAGTCCCACTCTGCCATACAGTGGGCTCCATCAAAAAAAATACAAACAAATATATAATAAATTTTTTTTTTTACTTTTCGTAAGCGGTGCGTTCCACGTTAAAAAAATAACATGATTACAATTTTTCTTTAAAGCGGTGGTTCCGTAAATAACCAAAGGGATTTTTTTGCGTAAACGGTGGTTCCGTGAAAAACCAATGAAATTTTTTTGACTTTAAAGTGGTGCTCCGTGTATAAATATGACATAAATTTTTTTTATCCCGGTGCGTCCGAGGACATTTATATTACAAGTTTGAAAAGTGCGTCCGTGAAAAAACATAGTTTGATAATACTTTGGCTTCCTTTTAAAATATATACTTTCACAAATTTCTTTTAAAAAAATGTTTTCATAAAATTCCTTCAAAAATACTTTCATAATTTTCTTTTGAGCTCAACTTAAATCAGTTCTATAATCAAAATTCAGATTTTCATTAAATTACCGGATAATTCTTTCAGTTTTACTCTCAAATCCCACTTGTCTTTCAATTCTGCATAACTTTTCAAATCAAGCAAAATCCATTCTCGAATAATTCTCTCATTAAAATTCAATTTCATTTAAACTCAATTGCTATGCAATCTTCATAAACAAATTCCATATATCTTGCTCCAATAAAACTTTAATACTTCGTTTTTTCGTGTCAATACGTATGGACCTAAGAAACGAGAAGGTAGTTTCTAAAAATTCACATCCAGATTCAAATTCCAAAAAATCAGAGCAAGATTTAGATTTCAAAAACGCAGAACAAGATTTAGATTCCAATAATTCAGATTCTGATTCAGCTTCAAGTGCATCGTCAACTGTGCATCAACTTAACAAGTGAACATAATAAATTATCCCTGAGTGCAGACTTTTTAGGTTTTGCTGATCAACCCGTAACTCCAAATTCTAGATTTTCTATTCTAACTCCGATTCTTAACGTTACAACCATGGCCACAATCGAGGAGAAAAAATCGTTTATTAGTACGTGTGCCTCGATTATGCGAGAAAACTACAGTGGAGACCCGTTAGCACTTGGCTCATTTATAAATAAAGTTGAATTAATGGAAGTATTTTCTGACGCAACTTTAACTCCTACTTTCATTGCATTTTAAAAATCCAAACTCGAAGGCAAAGCTCGTGAAGCCTTACCAGCGGAAATAAATTCAGTCAGCCAAGTTATAGAAGCGTTACGCGGTAAAATAAAACCAGACAACTCGAAAGTTGTCGCTGGTAAAATCGCAGCTTTGAGGGTAAATAACAACAATTTTTCAGAACTTTCAAAACAAGTAGAAGAGCTTTCGGATTCGCTGGAACGTTCCTTAATCATAGAGGGTATGACGCAGGCAAAGGCTCATGAGATGGCGGTTGAACAAACCATAAGCGTTTGCAGACTCAACAGCCGTTCGGATATGGTAAAATCAATCCTGGCGTCAACCACATTCAAAGGTTCAAAAGACGTTGTAGCGAAGATAATAATAGAGCGCGAACAGGAGGTGAAGTAGCGGCAAGTGTTAGCTTTCCGGTCACGTCCTATTAGATCAAGTTTTAGAGGGAATTTTAGAAATAACAATAATTACAGGCAAAACAAAAATAATTTTAGATTTAACGGTAACTCAAATAGGTAGCATATTTCAAATTTTCGAAATAGCAATTGCAATAGAGGCACCAATAGGCCAAATAATTACAACAATAATAATAATAGTCGGCCACCGTGGTGTGATGGTAGCGTGCTCCGCCTACCACACCGTATGCCCTAGGTTCAAACCCCGGGCAAAGCAACATCGAAAATTTTAGAAATAAGGTTTTTCAATTAGAAGAAAATTTGTCTTAGCGGGATCGCCCCTCGGCAGTGTTTGGCAAGCGCTCCGGGTGTATTTCTGCCATGAAAACTCTCAGTGAAAACTCATCTGCCTTGCAGATGCCGTTCGGAGTCGGCATAAAATCATGTGGGTCCAGTCCGGCCAATTTCTAGGGAAAATCAAGAGGAGCACGACGCAAATTGGAAGAGAAGCTCGGCCTTAGATCACTTCGGAGGTTATCGCGCCTTACATTTATTTTATTTTTTTTTTTGTTAATAATAATAGTCAGTCCGCAAATAGAAGAAATACCAACCATCAAAACTCAAATACTAGATATTCTGCCAACGTTAGGGGGTTAAACGCCGAAGCTCCTCAGTCGCGAACACTGAGGTAACCGGAGCTAAGCAACTAAGTAATTTCCAATCAATGTACTGTTTAAATTTAAATTATTCCGACTTCGTCGAAGTAATAGTTACCGATTTCGACAAAACATGTACGTTTCTAGTAGACTCGTAGGCAGATATTTCTGTAATTAAAATTTCCAGTTCGTCCACAAATTCAGCAATAGGTAACAGTAATATTATTAATATAACAGGCGTAACATCCGAGACAATTACTACATTAGGCGCAATAGAGACGAACTTAATAGTAACGAACATTTTAATACCACATACTCTTCATGTGGTTGATGACAGTTTCAATATACCATCAAACGGCATACTCGGAAAGGACTTTCTAAAAACAAATAAATGCATAATCAACTACTCAAACGACACAATACAAATTTTTCACGGGACAGAAAGAGTTAAAGCTTCAATTTTACATAGCACATCTAGCAATAGTTTAACAATTCCACCTAGCTGCGAATTTTTCCGTATTTTCAACTTAGGTAATTCCAAAAATCCAGTTTTTGTTGATTCTCATGAGATTTCCGATTGCGTTTTCACAGCCAAATGCATAGTAGACACGAAAAATCCGATTTTAAAAGTAATTAATACAACAGACGAAGTAAAATACATAAAAGATTTAAATATTAAAACAGAAGATATTAGCCTTTTTCATATATACAAAATTGTTAAAGCTTCAGGTGATCCAGAACTTTTAGAAGAACATAAATCAATTTTAATAAAACAAATGCCCACGTACGCAAAGGACGAACTTCTTGATTTATGCTTAAAATACTTCTATATATTTGCCCTAAAGACGGACGTAATGACTTTAAATAATTTTTACGAACAAAAACTTAGATTGACAGATAAGACACCGGTATACATTAAAAATTACAGACTACCAACTCACAACGTACTGAAATAAATAAACAAGTTGATAATTTGCTAAAAAATGATTTGATCGAAGAAAGTTACTCAAATTACAATAGTCCATTGATTCTGGTTCCTAAAAAGAACCCAACTGGCCAATAATCATATAGAATGTGCATTGACTTTAGAGCTGTAAATAAAAAATTAATAGCTGATAAATTTCCACTAGCGCGTGTTGACTCATTTTAGATAATCTCGGAAGAGTAAAATACTTCTCAACATAAGATTTATATTCCGGCTTTCATCAAATTCCGTTACACAAGAAATCTAGACACATCACCTCCTTCAGTACCGATCGTGGTGCTTTTCGTTGGAAAGTTTTACCATTCGGACTAAATGTTGCTCCAAACTCATTTTCCAGGATGATGTCTATTGACTTTTCGGGTATTTCCCCCAATCAAGCATCTCCAAATGTACCACTCTTCTATTTCGTGGTTCCCAATGGTATGTATGCGGTAGATGGTATCACTGATCTTCTTCACAACTTTGTACGGGCCTTCCCAACTGCACCGAAATTTGGCCGGAACACCTTTCCGCCGGTGAGGGTTGTATAACAGTACAAAATCTCCCTTCAAGAAGCCTTCCGAATTGTTGTTCCCTCCCACTCTGTTGTTTGGCCAATGAACTATTTCGCAGAGCTTGCGCTTGACGGATTGACTTTGCATCATCAGTATCGTCTTGATGTTTCACAACAGTAGTGCGCGCTGGCTTGAAACCACCCTTGCATTCTTGCACACTTTCATTTTGGTGCGTCCATTAGGGTTTGTCAATGTCGGTGTTTTTCTCGCAGGTACTTTTGATTTCGCTTTATTTGGCTCGTTCGATCCATCAACCTTTTCCTTTGACTTTCGTGGTCTTTGTCGAGTCTTCTCCATCATTACTCGGTTATTACTGAACCCTTTCTCCAAACTGAAGTTAAGTGGCATATCCTGGTTCTCATAACGCAGCACCCTTCTCTGCCTATCGATCTTGATGTCATGGTCCACTAAGTAGTCTACTCCCAATATGACTTCATCAACGATCTCCGCCACAACGACTTAGTGTAGAACTGTGACCTTTCCAATTAAGACTTCACATGTCACTTCTCCCTGGACTTGGTTATACTCGCCAGTGACCGTACGTTACCTTGCTCCAGGTAACGGTTCTACTCTCCTGTTGACCAAGTCGGATCGGATTAAGGAATGAGATGCGCCCGTATCTATAGTCACTACACGTTCTTTGCTATCCACATCCCCTCTGACGGTAAGACTGCTCAATTGTCTACCAATTTGCGACACAGATATCACAGGATATTCAATAGCTGGAGCTAGCTCTCGATCTCTACATCTTACTCGCTCTTGCTCATCCCCTCCAGCTTTGTTATTAAGACCACCCATGCTGTTGAAACCACTAGGATCAAGATCGCAATGACGTGCAATGTGACCGGGCATCCCGCAATTGAAGCATTTGATAACTCTTTCTTTCCGCTTTTGCGATCCTTTCAGCGCCTCCAATATTGTGTTCACCCATTCTGGCCTTTCCACCTCCAGACGGCGTGCTTTGAACGCTGGCTTACACAGAAGCGATGCTGTTTCCTGAATCAGAGCATGTGATACCGTTTCTGTGAATGTAGGTTTTGGGTTTGCGTATGTTGCTCGCTTCGATTCGATATCCCGTATTCCATTAATAAGCTCTGGATTTTTACCCTTTCAGTGTATTCCACGGGTGCGTCCGCATTTGCAGCCGGGCGATTAAGTTGCAATTCCTGTATACGACCTCTCAAAGCGTCCACCTCTGCCTCGAATTTTCCTTCAAACATTATTTTTTCGTCCATGCGCGCTTCGAGTTTTGATGATATACGCCCCTCTTGTGCTTCTGGTTGTACTGTTATGCGTGTTTCTTGTTCTTTCAGTCGAGTTGCCATATATGTCTTTTGTTCTTCCAGCTGTGATGAAATTTGTGTTTCCTGTGCTTCAATCTTGGCTGTTATGCGTGTCTCCTCTGATTCTAGTTCAGATGCCAGTCGAGATGTTATATCTGTCTTTTGCGATTCCAGTTGGGATGACATTTGCGACGACATTTCTGAAATGAGTGCCTCCTGTGCTTCCAGTTGGGATGATATTTGCAACGACATTGATGTTACTGTCGATGGGGATGTCTCGCCTTGCACACACCGGCGTCACCCCAAAACGTCGACTCGTAGGTGCTTGCACCCTCCCCCCACATTGGGGTGGAGCCTCCTCGCGGTGACACCTGGTAACGCTTCGGCGGCGAATGCGAGCGGCGACCCGTTTCTCCTCCCTTCAACCAGATTTCTCTTCTTCTCCCATCTCCCAGCCGCACTCCGTTTCCCCTGGGCCAAGTTTTCCTATAAACAGGTGCTATTTTTAGTTCAAGACCGGCCATACGTGGCGAAGAGTCACATCCTGAATAAGGTGCCCAAGCTTTGCTAAGAAATATGGCGGATCTAGAAGGGACAACTCGATAAAACCCGTAATTCCGAGTGACATCCGAACCGTGCTCATGGGATGAATGGCACTACGTTGGTGTGTCTTATAACGGTGGCCTCCAGATACCTGACGCCCTCTGGTTGTAATTAGTCTTGCTGGGATACTGGGGGCTACGTCCCAGCTGACCTACCTTCCCCCATACTCGTGGGTATTTTAATTGATAAAAATAATACAAAAAACAACCAAAATGGAGCTGAACAGCTCACAATAGATCAGGTCGATTGCGACCTTTCGGTGCATGCCGGATCAACTGTCGCCACAGACCTGCCGGGGCCAAATAGTCCCCTGCATGACGTGGAGATGCCAGATGTGGTTACTCAGCAGGATGCAAATCGGGCAGAGTCACAATCCAAAGTCTCGCCAGAGGATGAAGAGAGGCTCCTCGCCTCTCCCGCGAAAAGCGATCAGCCTGGCCGGAATGCAGAGCGAGATCGGCTAAATGGTGCCGCTCGAAAATGTCTCAAGGGGGATTAGCTACAATGAAGCCAGGGGAGTTGCCAAAGAACCCTTGGGATCGGTCCGTGGTGAGGGGTCAGCCAAGAGAGGCCGCTCAGATAGCTCGACTCCTCCAGAGAGAGAGCCCAAAAAGATGTCGCTGTCCACAGCTGGCAATACAAAAACATTGTCAAAACCTGTGGAAAGCTGTGCATCAAATGTCGAGGCAACCATGCCTCCCCATCGTGATACAACAGCCAAGCAGTCGGCAACTTTCAGGGATGTCCTGAGTGGGGTAAAGGTGGGCATTATACCTCCCGACTATCCAGCCACGGTCTGGTCGTCAGGGGAATTGAAGGCCATACAGAAGGCCATCCTGGGAGAAGTGATGAGCCAAAAAGATGGTGCTATAAAGCCCACCTTTAGCGGTTGCACAGCTCGCCCAGGCTGGCTTTCTATCACCTGCAGGGATGCAACCACCGCGGAGTGGCTAAGGACTATCGCCCCAAAGCTCACTCCATGGCAAGGTGCCAAGCTGAAGGAGGTATCTGATGCGGATATACCACGTCGCATCATTCTCGTGGGTTACTATAAGGAAGAGGAATACCAGGAACTGGAGAATCCTCAACCGAAATCGAAAGTCCACGGTGGCGGAAGTTGCTATAGCCGTCGATCCGTTGTCTGCGGAGCTATTAAAGCAACGCAACTACTTGATGTTCTGTGGGTTTGACAGAGTCAAGTTAAGGCCCAAAACCAAGCCATCCCTGCCCCTGGTAAATAAAAATACTAGCGGCAGTGACAATAAGGGTGAGGGGGATGATACGGTTGACGATGACAAACCGTGCTGTTCGAAGAACCAGCAGGTATCTAGTAGGCATTTACCTACTGAACAGCAGGATTTTCCGAGTCAATCGGACACCCTCCATAAACCTTCTCAAGAAGAGCCCAGGCCTTCTGGGTCTAGTGTTGGCCCACAGAGGCCAAATGAGGCAGCGACAGTCCGCCAGCCTGTCCCCCAAAACCCGGCAACAAGGCAACCACCTCGTGGGAACCCCAATGTCAGGAAAGGGAACAAAAATGGACGAGGACGAACGCCTGAAGAAGCCGTAATGTCGCTTAACAATAGGGCAAGGAAGTGTAGCCGCAAGAACCATAAATAGTGTCTGCCTCCCTATCAAAGCCCAAAAGCAAAGACGTCTGAAATACCTTCAAGTGAATCTTCACCATGCCAAGGCAGAAGAAGGTCTGGGAATAGCCTTCATCCAGGAGCTCTGGATTCAACACGGTGCCGTAAAAGGACTGAACAGTACTGATGGTAAGTTAATTTATGCCACCAGCTCTCGCCCAAGAGCCGCGATGCTTTAAAGCAATAAACTAATGTTTCTTCCGCTTTTACAGTTTATGACGGCTGATCTCGTAGCAGTTTGGGCTAAAATTCCACCCCAAGAGGCGAACAAGTGGCGAACAAGAGGCAATCTTGGCATCTGCCTACTTTCCCGGGGAGGAAGAAACGGCCCCAACAACCGAAACAATAGCCCTCATCAAATACTATCAGCAGAGTGGGCAAGCCATGGATCCTCTGCTGTGACGCAAATTCCCATCATACAACATGGGGTAGTACGAACATCAACAACATGGGTGAGTACCTCCTTGAGTTTATCAGTAGTAATAATATAAGCATTATCAATCGGGGCAATGAACCCACCTTTCTAAATGCTATTAGAAGGGAAGTTTTAGATCTTACTCTGTGCAGCCATAATATGGCCAGAACCGTCACTAACTGGCATGTTTCAGGAGAGGAATCAATGTCGGACCACAAACACATTGTATTCGACATCGGTCACTTTCCGGAACACATGCCAGCTTTTAGAAATCCCAGGAAAACGAACTGGGAGCTTTTCCGTTTTATTATTGAGGAAGCTGGTAACAGCTTACAGCGACCTATAACCACCGTGCAGGAGCTTGAGAAGGAAGCTGAACAGCTCCACTCAGACATTAAAACAGCTTTCAATGAGAGTTGCCCCCAAGGAAAGATACGTCCACAACGTGATGTGCCTTGGTGGAACAAAAAGCTTGGGCAGCTAAGATGCCAGGCTGGGAAGCTGTTCAATAAAGCGAGAGCGATTCATACAAAGTCGCGACTGGGATTCATACAAAGTCGCTCTAACATCTTACAATAAAGAACTTAGGAAATCTAAAAGGGCTACCTGGAGAGAACACTGTGAAAAGATTAATGATCTTCCAGCAGTGGTTCGATTACAAAAAGCCCTTTCTAGAGATCACAGAATTGTAATTGGCACGTTGAAAAAAACAGATGGGAGCTACACCACGCGGCCGGAAGAGACGAGCAAACTATTAATCGAAACACACTTTCCTGACTGCGCAGCAGGCTATCAATCACCACCTATAATGGCAGATTTGCCAACGATCAGTGGTAATGAAAAAAGCCTAGCAACAAAGCTCACCACTGTGAAATGAGTGCAATGGGCTCTGTCTAATTTCATCCCATTCAAGTCACCAGGACCGGATGGGGTCTACCCTTGTCTGTTACAGCAAGGGATAAAGCATATAGATCCAGTCCTTTCCACTTTGTATAAGGCATCACTACTGCTCGGCCATATTCCGAGCAGATGGGCAGAGGTTAAGGTAGTATTCTTACCAAAGCCAGGGAAACCCGAGCAACTGCCCTCGTCGTATCGACCAATAAGCCTGAGCTCGTTTCTCCTAAAAGGTATGGAGAAAATCTTAGATCAGCATATTAGGGAGGTTAATCTAAATAAACTCCCTCTGTGTAGGAATCAGCTCCCTACCAGTCGGGGAAATCCACGGAGACGGCTATTCATAGTCTCACGGTAAAAGTCGAAAAGGCTCTAGAGCCAAAAAAATATAGCCCTCTGCGCTTTTATTGATATATCAGGGGCTTTCGATAACACAACACATCAAGCTATCGAATAAGCTATGATTGACAAGGACATAAGCCCTATAATAATACGATGGGTGCTGTCTATGTTAAAGAGTAGAAAAATCCATTTGGAACTGGGAGGGACAACTGAATCAATTGCGGCCACAAGAGGCTGCCCCCAAGGAGGTGTGCTCTCCCCTCTCCTGTGGACCCTGGTCATTGATGACCTCCTTCAGTTAATGAAAACCAAGGCATTTGACACACAAGGATATGCAGATGACATAGTTATTTGCATCACAGGGATGCACGAAAATACAATATCAGATCGCATGCAACAAGCCCTTTCATCATAGAGACGTGGTGCGATACCAAAGGATTGTCTATAAATCCTAACAAAACTGTTATAGTGCCTTTCACTCGGAGAAGGAAAGTATCTATCCCAGAACCATCCCTGGATGGCACAAAAATACAATTCTCAATGGAGGCTAAATATCTAGGGGTCACACTGGATAGAGCCCTCACGTGGAATGCTCATTTGGATGCTATCCTAAACAAGGCAACAAGAGCTTTCTTCGCCTGTACTCGTCTCTACGGCAAAACATGGGGGATTTGTCCAAAAATGGTATACTGGACATTTAATACTGTCGTAAGGCCAATAGTCACCTATGCTTATCTAGTTTGGTGGCAGAAGGCCACGCAAAGAAAGGCAACGGCTAAACTAAGCAAACTGCATCGATTAGTTTGCGTTGGCATAACGGGTGCGATGAGAACCGCCCCTGCTGACGCACTTAGTGCTTTAGTGGGAATACCTCGCTTCACTATTCTGATAGAGAAAGAGGCAACACTAGGTGCACTAAGACTTCCAAATATTTCTGAGTTGAAGGAAGGAAATATAATAGGGCATATGAAAGTAATAAGAAAATCATAGGAAATCCCTCATTACAACTGCGTGACGTAATGTCCCCTAAGCTCAGAATATCACGGAACTTTCAAGTGTCCATTGTGGACAGGACCCACTGGGAAATAGGGAATCCTTATAACGACCCTGGCTCAGAGGTCTGGTGAACGCATGGATCGAAATTCGATGACGGAAAAACGGGAGCTGGCATCTATGGGTCAAACTTCAAAAAATCGATACCAATGGGATGTTACCCCACCATATTTCAGGCAGAAATTCATGCAATAGAAGTCTGTGGTAGAGAATGCCTGCGGAGAGGCTCAACATAGAAGAGCATCTACATTATGTCGGACAGCCAGGCGGCACTGCGTGCCTTGCAATCCTACATAGTTACATCTAAGCTGGTGGATGAATGCACTGAAATCCTTAATACCCTGGGAGCCAAAAACAAGGTTTTGTTGGGATGGGTTCCCGGACATCAGGGACATGAAGGTAATGAATATGCAGATTACCTAGCAAAGCAGGGTGCTACATCAGCATTCTATGGTCCAGAGCCCTTTTGTGGACTCACAAATGCACACACCAGGGAAACTATAAATAACTGGGAAACTAAACAATTCAGACGTCACTGGATTGATTGCCCAGGGCAAAGGCAGGCCAAATTGTTTATACTTCCGGCAACGAAAATATCAGCCAAACTCATTAACCTAAGCAGGGAGGACCTAAGAACTCTTACTGGGTACTACCCGGGACACTGCGGTCTACGATATCACCTAAGTAAATTAAATCTCTCTGATACCCAAATTTGTCGTTTCTGTGAGCTGGATGATGAAACGCCTGTTCACATTCTCTGCGAATGCGTCGCTCTACCTAGGCAAAGACTATCCAATCTAGGTGGTGGGACTCTTAATCCCTATGTGATATGGAGTATAAAGCCTGAAGAGGTACTTAGATACATAAAGAGCCTCCAGATACAAAATTAGGCTGAAAGGTCTTGTACATTAGATCTGCACAAAGGTCGCAGTGCTTCCAGACCAATTAATAATAATAATACTGTCGATGCTTGTGCAGATATTGCAGCCAATATCATGTTCAAGTCTGTGCTGGTAACTGTCTGCGTGTTTCACTCCACTTTGCCATGTCCAAGTTGTATTCGAGGTATCCAGAATTTTTTCAAAATATCCTCTTCTGACACCAGTTGTAACGAATTTACTGCAATTCCTCTTATTTGCAACCTTCTGCTAACGTTCGAATCACTAAGCTGCTGAATAAATAACTCCCATATTTAATAATGCAAAACGGCCTTTATTAAAGTACTTCACAATAACGCTGATACTTCACAACCAATAGCTTGCTTAAATGAAACTGATTGTCGTGCCTCTACTGGTGCTGCCTTTTATACTGTCTGGTTTCCTCGTTGCATAGTTCTAGGCTTTTCTATTCTAGAATTTACTAGTAAGTTATCTGCTATAAAATTACTACGTTTATAGCTTCTCATATGCGCGTGTATTTGTGAGTAATACTTGCCCGAACCATTACCTACTTTTGGGAGCATCTCAGATATATGCATGTGTTTGTGCGTTTTCTCTCCTCTGCTTGTATGGACATATGGGTAGACATAATGATTCATTTGTTGATGTGCATACAAGTCACTGGTTAGTATCGCTTAGACATGAGAGTACACCTTAGTGTTGCTAATATTCGTAACAATATTAAGCAAGCAGAATAGCAAAAGGATGATCAGTTATTTAAATATTTTTCTATTTCAAATTTTAAAAGTGCAGGGAATTCTATTTTAGAAAATTTACAAATACTATTAATAGAGCCTGTTGAAACAGTTGCGGACAACGACAAAAAACTTAAACTAATGGAAATTTACCACAATGACCCGATATCAGGTGGTCACTGCGGAAATAAAAAGTTCTACGCAAAAATACGTACAAAATACTATTGGAAGAACATGACATAAAATTGTTTAAAAATTGCGAAAATTGCTTATTAAATAAGCAAAGCCAAAAACAAAAGAAAATCTGGTGCTTACACCAACACCCTGCAAATCTTTCGATGTCGTAGTCATAGATACAATAGGACCATTGCCTGAGTCGAATAATGGGAATAGGTTCGCGGTTACCATTATGTGCGACTTAAAGCCAAATTAAACTTCCTTAACCCTAACGCCATAGTCGTAACCATACCCATATCCATAACCATCTCAATGTGATCGATTAATGGTGCGTTAACCTAAAAATCGTGAAAATTTCATAAAAATGATGAAAACGCAAAAAATTACAAACATATTCCACAAAAAATAAGTATCTTAGTCATAACGTATCCAAAACAATGAAGAAAATCTAAAAAAAGTTATTAAATTCACCAACTCAAATATTTTTAGGTTATGGATATGGCGAGAAACCAAAAACCAATTGATTGTCTATGGCGTTAGCGTTATGGTATGGCACCATTAATCGATTACATTCTTTTCTATAAGGTAGGTTCGATCAGCTGATTTATCTGGTTATGGCTTTATGGTTATAAGTCACCATTAATTCGCCCTTTAAGCAAATACCTAGTTATAATATCAATCCCTGATAAGACAGCAAAAACAATTGCAACTGCCATTTTTGAAGGCTTCATGCTCATTTATGGCATCATGAAATCAATTAAAACCGATTTAGGAACCGAATATAGAAATGAAATTTTCTCTGAATTAACTAAACTCGTAAAAATCGAACATAATTTTTCTACAGCTTACCATCATGAAACCCTAGGTACAATTCAAAGAAATCAACAGGTGTTTAATGAATATTTACGAGCTTTTCTAAACGATAACTTCCCCGAATGGGGCGTTTATTTGAAATATTTTACATTTTTGCTTAATACAACTGCTAGTACGGTTTTTATACTCAGTTGAGCAGAGCTCACAGAGTATATTAAGTTTGATTGGATAACGGTTGGTTGTACAGGTATAAAGGAATCGAGATAGATATAGACTTCCATATATCAAAATAATCAGGATCGAAAAAAAATTTGATTGAGCCATGTCCGTACGTCCGTCCGTTAACACGATAACTTGAGTAAATTTTGAGGTAAATTGATGAAATTTGGTATGTAGGTTCCTGAGCACTCATCTCAGATCGCTATTTAAAATGAATGAAATCGGATCATAACCACGCCCACTTTTTCGATATCGAAAATTTCGAAAAACAGTAAAGTGCGATAATTCATTACCAAAGAAAGCTAAAATGATGAAACTTGGCAGATGGGTTGACCTTATGACACAGAATAGAAAACTAGTAAAATTTTGGACAATGGGCGTGACACCGCCCATTTTTAAAAGAAGGTAATTTAAAATTTTGCAAGCTGTAATTTGACAGTCGTTGAAGATATCATGATGAAATTTGGCAGGAACGTTACTCCTATTACTATATGTACCCTTAATAAAAATTAGCGAAATCGTAGAAGGACCACGCCCACTTTTAAAAAAAATTTTTTTTTTAATTAAAATTTTAACAAAAAATTTAATATCTTTACAGTATATAAGTAAATTATGTCAACATTCAACTCCAGTAATGATATGGTGCAACAAAATACAAAAATAAAAGAAAATTTCAAAATGGGCGTGGCTCCGCCCTTTTTCATTTAATTTGTCTAGGATACTTTTAACGCCATAAGTCGAACAAAAATTAACCAATCCTCTTGAAATTTGGTAGGGGCATAGATTTCATGATGATAACTGTTTTCTGTGAAAACGGGCGAAATCGGTTGATGCCAGCCCAGTTTTTATACACAGCCGTTTGTCTGTCCTTCCGCATGGCCGTTAACACGATAACTTGAGCAAAAATCGACATATCTTTAATGAACTTTGTTCACGTACTTACTTGAACTAACTTTATCTTGGTATGAAAAATGAACGAAGTCCGACAATGACCACGCCCAATTTTTCGATATCGAAAATTACGAAAAATGAAAAAAATGCCATAATTCTATACCAAATACGAAAAAAGGGATGAAACATGGTGAGGTAATTGGATTGGTTTATTGACGCGAAATATAACTTTAGAAAAAACTTTATAAAATGGTTGTGAGACCTACCATATTAAGTAGAAGAAAATGAAAAAGTTCTGCAGGGCGAAATAAAAAACCCTTAAAATCTTGGCAGGTATTACATATATAAATAAATTAGCGGTATCCAACAGATGATGTTCTGGGTCACCCTGGTCTACATTTTGGTCGATATCTGGAAAACGCCTTCACATACACAACTACCACCACTCCCTTTTAAAACTCTCATTAATACCTTTAATTTGATACCCATATCGTACAAACACATTCTAGAGTCACCCCTGGTCCACCTTTATGGCGATATTTCGAAACGGCGTCCACACGTGGAATTAAGCATCACTCCCTTTTAAAATACTCATTAACACCTTTCTTTTGATACCCATATTGTACAAACAAATTCTAGGGTCACCCCTGGTCCACCTTTATGGCGATATCTCGAAACGGCGTCCACCTATGGTACTAAGGATTACTCCCTTTTAAAATACTCATTAACACCTTTCATTTGATACCCATATCGTACAAACGCATCCTAGAGTCACCCCTGGTCCACCTTTATGGCGATATCTCGAAAAGGCGACCACCTATACAACTACAACCACTCCCTTTTAAAACCCTCATTAATACCTTTAATTTGATACCCATATCGTATAAACAAATTCTAGGGACACACCTGGTCCACCTTTATGGCGATATCTCGAAACGGCGTCCACCTGTGGAACTAAGCATCACTCCCTTTTAAAATACTCATTAACACCTTTCTTTTGATACCCATATTGTACAAACAAATTCTAGGGTCACCCCTGGTCCACCTTTATGGCGATATCTCGAAACGGCGTCCACCTATGGAACTAAGGATTACTCCCTTTTAAAATACTCATTAACATCTTTCGTTTGATACCCATATTGTACAAACGCATTCTAGGGTCACACCTGGTCCACCTTTATGGCGATATCTCGAAAAGGCGACCACCTATACAACTACCACCACTCCCTTTTAATACAGACTACGAAAAACACATAAAATAGCAAAATATCTAATTAATAAACATAAAATTAAAAGTAATATATGATAAGAGGGCGCGTCCGTTAACTATTAATATAAACGACAAAGTTGTAGTACAAAACGAACCTAGAAATATATACGAAAATATTTACCAAGGATCATATATAGTCACAAAAATTGATGGAGTTAATGTCACGGTTTTACATGAAATGAATAAAAAGGAAAAAACCGTTCACAAAAACCGAGTCAATAAGGTAAACCAAAAATTTTTATACAAATTTACAAAATAACTTTTAACTAATTTTAAATTTTCATTACATTCATTTCATCTCAAACTAAAACCTTTATTAGTATACGAAAAAAAAATTCTTACAGTTAGGAATTTTAAGTTACATTACAATTGGCATGCAAATAAAACCAAATATTAATATGCATGCATTATTCGTCATAAATGTATAATACATTAATTTAAATCAATAGAAATTGGAAAACAATTTACATGTAAGAAACTGAATTAATATTATAATATTAACAAAGTTTCATATGTAAAAAAAATTGTTCTGATTGAACGAATGAAGAAAAAGGAGGAACACCCTAATATCATATATTCCTTCAATCAAAACAATTTAAGTCATAGGAACAAGAAGAATATGACAAATCTGATCAACTTTTCAGATTCTTCTTTTTCTAAGAAAGGGTGGTATAACCGCACTGCGTTACCCAGCCTTTACGCACAGCGTGGGTTTAAAACGAGCGCGACCGAATTCGTTTTGGACATTTGAAGTGACCGGTCGTGGCTAAAAGTTGAAACCAAAAGTAAAGTTGAACCCAAAAGTAATTTTATTTATTGTTTAAATAAAACTAAAGACAAGTTGTGAACATAAAAAATAATTAAAAGACTAAGAACAGTGTAGAACTTAAACTATAAATAGAGGTTTAAAATAACTCAAGTAAGACTAAAGGTGTTCAGTTATATATATATATATATATATAAGCAAATTAATTAAATAAACCGTGTATAGAAAACTGAGCTAAGTATATAAATTAAGAATATAAACTAAGAATATAAATTAACCAAAGTGGTTGGCGATAAAAAGCCAATCTATCACTACCAAATAGAATTGCAAATCCGCTACCAAAGAGCTAACGAGACTTTGCAGGAGTTTGCCTTGGAGTTTGAAAGATTGGCTCATCTAGCAAATGCGGGCGCACCTGTAGAATACACCGGGAGGGTAAAAATTCAGAGCTTTATAAATGGCATACGGGACGTGGAAACGAAGCGAGCTACATACGCAAACCCAAAGCCAACATTTGCTGAAACTGTATCCCATGCACTGACTCGGGAAACAGCATCGCCTCTGTGTAAGCCAGCTTTACCGTGTGTAACGTGGAATATGATTGATGGTTGCTTGGTTCCCTGTTCTTCTCGAGAAATATTTAACGAGTTCTTAAAAAACCTTGCAGATAGTAGGCCTTTTCAGGTTAACGGCATTCTGAATAAGTTTGGTAAATGCTTGGACCTAATATATGTCAATGATAATTCTAGATTCTCTTTAGTCCGAACTGACCCGTTGGTACTGCCTGAAGATGTATATCACCCTACATTGGAGTTAATTGTTGAAACCTTTAGCCTTCCAAAACAACGTAACACCCATAATAATTCGTCTGCTGCTAGTTTTTTATTTAGGAAAACTGACTTCAGGAAGTTAAGAAATGTCCCGATTATAGTGGAGATGTTGACGAGAGCGTTCATCATTTTACACCTCATATTCCGTGCTTGTATCCCCCCAACTAATAGCGTTAGAGTTTCAGTAAATACTTGTTGGTGCACCAAGGAACTAAACTGCTTGAAATATCAGAAAACGCGTTGGTTTAAGAGATATAAAAAATCTGGACTTCCAAATGACTATAGCAGATATTCTATTCTACGTCTTAAATATAATTCTTTGAACATAGAGTGTTAAAAAAACTACATTAATAAGACCAAGCTGTAACTTTCCTCTAAGTCCAAGTCGTTCTTCAATTTTGTTAACACTAAATGCAAGACTACTGGATTCCCATCCGTCATGAAATTTAAAGACTTGGTTTCAAGTGACGATGCCACAGTTGCCGATATGTTTGCTAATTTCTTTAAATCAAACTACGCTGAAAATTGCGTGCCCGTCCAACCGAATGTTCTTTTCAGCTCGCCACTGCTTTGCGGTGTACGAGCCGCTTCGATATCCTGTAACGACGTGTTTTTTCACCTAGAAAACCTAAAAACTTCTTATCCTAGTGGTTCCGACGGCACTCCTTCTGTTGTTCTAAAAAGTTGCGCGGAATATTTGTATCGGCCCTTAACGAATATTTTTAATGCTTCTCTAAAGCAAGGTGTATTTCACTGTTTCTGGAAAGAGTCTTTTATTATACCACTGTACAAAAGTGGCAGTAAATCATGTGTTGCAAACTACAGAGGCATTGCAAAACTTAGCGAAATACCTAAACTTTTCGAATCCATTATAACTAAACAACTAGCTCATTCAGTTTCTCCTATCATTAACCCAGCTCAGCATGGCTTCTGCAAAGGCAAGTCAACTGAGTCGAACCTGTTGGAATTTACTACTCATGTCTCCAGAAACTTTAGAAATAATCTGCATACCGATGTAATTTACACGGATTTCAGCAAAGCTTTTGATAAGGTTTCCCACACTATTCTCACCAATAAACTTAATGGTTTAAGGTTTCCACCTCAACTTCTGTGTTGGATTTCCTCTTACTTGAAAGGAAGGAAACAAAAGGTGTTATTTAAAAACAGTGAATCTCAATTCATTAGAGTTACTTCTGGCGTACCACAAGGTAGTCACCTTGGTCCTTTGCTATTTTTGCTATTTATTAATGATCTTCCAAGCGCGTTAACTGATTCCAAGATTTTGATGTATGCTGACGACGTAAAGCTTTTTAAACCTATACTCACTCCGGAAGACAGATTGCTCCTTCAAGAAGATTTCGATAGTTTAGTCAAGTGGTGCAATATTAATGATATCAGTCTCAACCTAAATAAATGTAAATTCAAGAGTTGTGGTAGAAAATCATTAACCCTCACCGGTGGAAAGGTGTTCCATCAAAATTTCAATGTAGCTGGGAAGGACCGTAAAAAGTTGTGAAGCGGATCAGCGATGTCATCTACTAACACAAACAATTGGGGAACCACGAAATAGAAGGGTTGTTCATTTGGAGAGGCTAGCAGCGGTTGGATCGAGAGATTTGTCTGATCTGGACGATTCGGGGAAGTGCGAAAAATAATGCTATTGTGTTTGCAGCATCTTCTTGCTTTTTAATCAGCGGTCACCATCATTTGAAGTTCGGACAAAATAATTATTTCGCAAAAAGTGTATATTTCGAAATTAAATAAAAATATTAAAAGTGGTTTCAACTGACAATAAAATTTATTTTAGTGTTTCGGGTGGTATTCGGAATACAAAAATTATTTAAAATTAAAACAAGTAGGTTTTTCGCAGCTTTGGTACATATTTGAAGATAACCCGTCTAGAGGCTGTCTTGGGATAACTCGGAACAAATTAAACCTTTCGGTAAGTTTGAAAAACCCTAAAGTTTTGGTGAAATAGAAATGGATCATAGACAAAAGTAACTTTGGTGGTGTCGACCTAATGGATGGGCTTATTGGTCGCTATAAGATTCCAGTAAAGAGCAATAAGTATACAAACCATGTTTTTGTACACTTGCTTGATATGACCATGATAAACGCCTACATTTTGTTCAGAAGATTCAACAATATTGACATTCATACTAGGCAGTACCAACTGCCAAACTTCCGAGCAGAGGTTGCATTCGTACTCTGCACACAGCAGAGGTCTTTCATACCAAGGGCTCCTGGGCGTCCACGTCAAACTGTTCAAAAGAAGTGTACAGGAAAAGAACTTACTTACCTCCTGCAGACGTTCGCTACGACGGAGTCGAACATTTTCCATCGTTTTTATCACGTACGGGTAAAAAAACTTGTAAATTTCCTGCCTGCAGCTCCGAAACTCAAATTAAATGCCAAAATTGTAATCTGAATCTATGCTTTTCTCAGCAAAAGGACTGCTTTTACAATTTGCGCCATAAATAATTTGAACTAACTACCTGTTTATGCCCAAAAATATGACTTCCTTGTGTAAAGTTTTCTTTATAAGTATAAATAATAATAATAATAAGAAATATTGTTTGTTTTGTATTGAATTCTCATAGCACAGCATCTTATAGTGTGTTATTGTGTAAGCAATCCCTGGAAAGAATCGGAACGGGGAAAGCATACATCCATATTGGGTCCCTGGGCATATATGGGAATGAAAAAGAAAAAGCGGATGGACTAGCTAAAAAGGCGCATTGAAGCTTGCTTCGTAGACGCGCCAATTAGATTGAGCGAGATTAAGAGAAGGCGGGAGGTGCACATGAGCGACCAAGCGGAAAAAGCGTGGGTCCAAGCTCGGGGCTGTAAAGTGTTGAAGATTATGTGTGGGTCTTACAACCTTAGACTAACAAAGTTGGCTCTAGCATTGAAATGAGAGGATTGTAGACTCATCATATAGAGTCTGGCGTCATTTATCTTTAAATTAGGCTTGGTCAGTGATACCAGATGTAGGAAATGCGGGTTGGAGGAGGAAACAATAGAGCACGTTTTGTGCTCATCCCCTGCCCTTGCCAGGCTAAAACTCCAACTATTGGGAGTGATGCAGCTGTCAGATCTAGAAACACCAAGTAGCATAGGTTCTAGTATTTGCCGAGAGGACGGAAATATTGTATAACATAGGTCCTAGTTTTTAAAAGGGGTTTTCAGCTAGGCCGTTAAATAGACTTCTGCTAACATTACAGACACATTCAGTCTATGTTTGTGTATATAACCTATTCAAAATATTTACATAAACAAAATGTTTAGTTTTATTTTCATCACAGCAATTATTGTACTTACCA
Organism: Eurosta solidaginis; assembly: GCF_040869045.1. NCBI lineage: Eukaryota > Metazoa > Arthropoda > Insecta > Diptera > Tephritidae > Eurosta > Eurosta solidaginis. The sequence goes on along the minus strand of NC_090319.1, from coordinate 117,358,911 downwards.
ATTTTTTGCAAATATTTCGAGTTTTGATAGTGTATTCGCAATTTGGCTAAAAATTCGGAATCAGCGCCCTAAAATACATATGGGTCAAAAGGTTTAATCCCATTCACAGACCTTACTTTCTGTGTGCCTGTGTTCTTTAATTGAAAATTACACGAACAAATTTGAAAAAAACTTCAGACTTGGAAATGAGTAAATACTTTTCGAAAGGTTCGCAAAATATGAATACCCACAATGTAATAATGCCAGGTATTCTATTGAGTGTCAGCTCATTCTGAAAATTCCCATACAATACGAATGATTTTATTATTTTTTTTTAGCAAAGCACCTTTCCAAAATGGTAACGAAGCTAATATTTTGTAATTTGTTTATAAAAATAAAAAGTTGAATAGAGGCCAAAGCGACTGCCGACTCTCTAGAGAGTTTGCGTTTTTTAACTGTGAGCCATTTTATGGATTTTTCTGAGAGCCTTATCATGCTACTTTTTTCATAAAGCTGAGGTCGGACTGCCGGATGTTCAATAAGGTCAACATTTTCTTTGTGTATGTTTTAAATAAGGTCGCCAAAAATAAGGCTGTTGACAATATCAGAGGTGAAAAAACTGGAAAACTATGCAGATAGTTGTTAATCTTATAGTATAGTTCATCGATGGATTGGCTATGAACTGTTGCCATTATCGTGCATTCATCGGCGTAGGATAAAATCGTTATCCAAAAGTGAGAATAGGACACCACCCTGAGGCACCCCTTGTTTAATTATTCTGGGTTTTGATGTTCCGTTCCTGAATTGCACCGATGCCTGCCGACCACACAGATTATTTATAGTCCACCTTTTGAGACAGGAAGGAAGGGTCGATCTTTCCAAGTCTTGGAGTAACGCACCGTGGTTGACTGTATCAAAGGCGTTTGATAAGTTTAGCGCTACGAGTAATGTTCTGTGGTGGGTCTCTTGATTCAATCCACAATTTATCTGTGGGTTGGTGGCGTTCAGCGCGGTGGTGGTGCTTTGTAATATTTGGAAGCCATGCTTATGATTGGCGAGATACAAGTTTACGGTGAAATAAAGAAACAGGATGGCTTCAACTGCTTCAGCTGGTTTCCCAGGCTTTAGTAGTGGTGCCACCCTCGCCATTTTTCAGGGATGACGCAAGTGGACAGAGACAAATTAGAGACGAGAGCTAGATATTTTAATCCTTAATGACCAAGATTTTTAAGCATCGGTATGGTAATCCCGTCCGGGTGTACTGCTTTGGATGGTTTAGGATGTTCGATGGCTTCTTTAATCTCTTTGGAGGTGATGGCAATATGGGACGTGCTGTGTTGTGTGCGCGTCTCTTACCCCGCGGTCTAGATTTGTCTACCATGAAATGCATTTCATAATTAGGCAAAAAGCGCTAGTGCGTTTCTTCGCATCCGATAGCACTTAGCTTAGTCGGGTTTGAGAGGGACTTTACGTTGGACCAAAGTTTACCTACCCCGGCAGAGAGGTTGCAAATATTTAGGTTTTACTTCCATTTCTCCCGCTTTTGTCTGTCTACATGACGTCTGATGTGGTTTATGTTGCTTGCTGTCTTATAAGGTCTCGTTCTCTCGCTAAAGTTGCGCCTCTGTTGGATAATGTGGACAGATTTCCGAAATTTTTCTAACAGGAATGAAACGAGCCGATGCGGACTCTGTGACCTTGCGGAAAACAAGTTCCCCGTGACAGACATCAGTCGAGACTGGGAAGGAAATGATACGATTATCCGTGTATTCTTTATATGTTTTCCACTTTCCTTTTTAAAGTTGATGAAAGTGCGCTTTTCAGATCTCATGAATTCGGCTGATCGTTCAAGCGATAGGAGTATCGTCAGGTAGTCGGATGCCAATGCTACCGTCGCCTGACAGTTGACGCTTACGATGGAAGCGCCTTGCGAGCTATGACAATTTCCTACCATTCGTGTGGGGCGTCCTCGTTTATTGTGCAGAACACCTTGTCGTCAATTTGATCTGCCAATATCTCACCTCTACTGTAAGCTTGTAATATTAATTTCTGCCAATATTTTTGTTTGCATCTGATACCCACTGAAGTAGCCTTGGCGGCCATGTCAGAATTAACAAATCTAAATACGAAACTGCGAAGGATGTCGTTTGTTGTAAAACTAGTGTTAACGGTAGCAACAATGTCAGCCGAGAAACTTAACGGAATACCACTTTTGCAAACAATTGCTACATTAAACTTAACAGGTATTTTAAAAGTAAAGTCATCACGCTCTTATGCCAAGGGCGTGTATCATAGGAAGTTTAAGGATGGGCGTTAGGCAGATGTGAACTCGGTATAGAGAAAAAAGGTCAAAGGCTTCGCCCGATAGGCCATATCTAGCCTATTGTCACTCTTATTGGAAGAAAAGGAGGTGGAGAAAGATTTGATATCGTATGGTGGTTCCGATTGGAGTCAATTATCGAGAAACAAGCATGAATGTACTAACTTGCTACGCAGCGGCAAAAATCGCCAGGCAGTTAACCGCAATTAATAGTGATGAGGCGCACTGATAAGGTCCAACCACTCCGTCCACATTGGCATTCAATTTATAGCACAACATGTTTGATACTATATTGGGCTTAAAATGCTTCACTGTCAAAGTGAGTATTCAATTTTTTTGCAACAAAAAAAAACTAATGGAGCGCGTGACGCAGAAATACCTCATCACAGCTCTGAACCCATATCCCGAAAATTTAATATGCACAAATTAAAAAAAAAACGAGTGAGAAGGTCTGAGTACGAGCGAAACCGACGTTATATACCCAGCTGTGTGCCCTTACATATATATTAAGAATACATTTTATGACAAATTTCACGAGCATTTGATTTACTATGTATATGAAAGCTGAAATGCACACATATGCAAATATCGTATTCCTTAGACCCCTTTGGTGTGATGGGCATATGTATTCTCTTAAATATTTATTTTATTATCAAAACGAGTAATCTGCAGCTTTCATTAACATTAGAGAACAGAGGATCTGCCACATTCTATCTACCAAAGGTACTCCTGTTCCATGGAATAACTTTTCAAAGGTGGCTGGGGTATCAAATACCCCACTACTGAGCAAACTCTTTTACGTAATTTTTTTATTGAATTTTTTTGTTTACAATAATAATTTTCTTATAATAACGTAGGATTTACGAGAGCCTTTAAAGAAAAACCGTCTATAATATTATTATTATCATTATTTCATTTCATTTCATTTATTTGCAGTCAATGGAATAAATCCGTACAGACTAAATATATTAGATAGTTCTTAAATTCAATGTAGAGCTAAAAGTATGAAACTTATATACATATATGGACCGGAGAACTTAAAATGCAGAGTTTAAAATAATTAAAAATTTAAACCTTGGTAGTGAAAAATCCAATGAAACCGTAACGCTCAGTGAGTTAAACTCACGTATAGCATGGGCAATAGGAGCATTACAGGCATAATTAGTTCTAAGATTATCACCATAAAAGGGATAGAAATTTCGGAGAGAACGTTGAGGGACATTCAATCGAAACCGCTCCAGCAAGTACGGGCAGTCAATAAACCCATTAATAATGTTATAAGCGAAACTTAAGCAGATAATAGATCTACGATCCAACAAGGTCTTAAGGTTTAATAGCAAGAGACGAGAAGAATAAGGAGGCAAAGGTTCAGAGAAGTTTAAAGGTCGAAGAGCATATTTAAGAAAGATCTTCTGTATACGCTCTATTCTATTTACAGCTGTCTGCTGGCTTGGCCTCCAAATAAAAACTGCATATTCCAAACGCGACCTAAAAAAGGCCGTGAATAATAACTTGATCGTATACGGATCTGAGAACTTTATAGTATTACGCCTAACGAAAACAAGCATAGAATATGATTTAGCAGTTATATAGTTTACGTGATTGTTAAACGAGAACTTATTATCAAAGATAATACCAAGATCTTTAATCTCAGACTCTTTAATCTATGGACGCTCAAAACCAATACATTTAAGTGTACCTGCTCCCAAGCTCCAACTTTTGCTACGTTAAAACTCCATCGCCAAAAATTTCTAAAAAAATATCAAGTGCCCAAAAAAGCATGCAACATTTAATACCCTGTGGTCATAAGCAATAACAGCAATAATACTTTGGCGATGGAGTTTTAGCGTAGCGAAAGCTGGAATTTGGGTGCAGCAGCAAACAATCATTACTTCTCTTCCAAGCATCTTAAAAAATGCGCTAATCAAGTAATTTTCAAACACAACACCATGCAGAGGAATTTGATAAGGACAATATTTTTAAAGGAGCTTAGTTTGCAACCCTTATCAGAGTTCCGAAGTGACAGATCGCAGAACTCAATTCCAAGAGCACCTCCTCCCAAGCGTCGTCAATATAGCGGGAAATGTTAGGAGTGTCCCAGAAATAAAGATCGGAAAACTTTTTTTGGATGCATGGTGTGCAGTAGACTGGGCCGAAAAAAAGTTGCTAATGTCCGCCCTTAAAGCTTCTCAAGGCCGAAATAATGACATATCAATTATAAAAATCGGACGTCAAATAACTAAGTTACAACGAAAAAACCTTTTCAGCTGTATTTCGAAGGATAAACAAAATGAAAAAAATTTTTCCGAAACCTTCTCAACATAATCTTTAAATTTAGGGGCGAACATTATCAACTTTTTTTCTGACCCAGTGTACTGCACACCATGCATCCATAAAAAGTTTTCCGATCTTTATTTCTGGGACATTCCTAACATTTCTCGCTATATCGACGACGCTTGGGAGGAGGCTGCTCGCAGTGCTCTTGGAATATTTGGGTTCTGCGATCTGTCACTTTGGAGGCGGACATTAGCAACTTTTTTTATATTTTTTTTTTTTGTATGGGTACCAACCCAGTCCAGTCTGCAGTCAACCACGTTGCCTCGAGCACGCGATGATGACATGCAAAAAATGTGCCGATTTCGGGTCGCCATAACTTTTTTGATAATTGATACATCAAAGTGGAGTTAATTTGCTCTAAATAAGTATAATTTTAATTTTGACACACCTTTGAAATTTATAAACAAAAAAAACTTTTTATTTTTCAAGAAATGTACACCATACTCAAGCAAGTTTCATTCACCTCATTAAAGCCAGGTTAAAAGGCTGTGCAACAGTTATGTTAGGGGCCATAACCTCCAAAAAGATTGTAGGCCCAGTTTCTTTTCCAATTTGCGTCGTGCTCTTTTTAATTTTACCTTCAAATTGGCGGGACGGGATCTATTTGTTTTATGACGACTCCGAACGGCATCTGCAAGGCAGATGAGTTTTCACTGAGAGCTTTTCATGGCAGAAATACACTTCCGCGTCACCCCGCTTAGAAAAATGTTCTTCTAATTAAAAAACCTTATTTCTAAAAGTTTGATGTGGCTTTGCCAGGGGCGTGGACCCAGGATCTTCGGTGTGGTAGGCGGAGCACGCCACCATCACACCACGGTGGCTATGAAACACTTATTGTCCTAAAAATTATGTTGGCACCAAGTTTCGTTAGAATTGGTATATTTTTGTTCGACTTCTGCCATTAGAAGTGCTGTGGAGAGTTTAAGTAAAAAAATGACCGGGGCCACACATATTTATAATTTTGGTTTCTGATGTTCGTAACCTGCCCTACCGTTTTTATGACCAGTTTTGTATTGATGTGAGAACCTTCTGTGCTCATTCAAGCACTACTTTCGGGAACGGTTTGTGGTTGATTTAACAGTTTTCGGTCTCAATTCAAGAACGGTTCGTACTTTATCATTGGTGGGAGTGGGGAGGTAATTTTTTCAATTAGCATTTATTTTTTTTTTTTGTTTTTTATTTATTAATAATATATTTTTTGGCATTAATAAAAAAATATTTATAACAAAAAAACTATTATTAAAATCCAAAAAAATCTCTTATTGAGAAATTCAAACATTTAATAACAAGTTTGAGAATTACTTGTGCATATGTGAGTGGAAATGAACGAAAAATAAGACCTAAAAAAATAGAAGATAAAAAATTGCTTTAAAAAACTTCAGAGCTTGACGGTGATCGAACTCGTGCCACACGATCGCAACCGCAAATCATAGCCGCTGGGCCACTACAACTGCTTGATAGCGTGTGCCAAATGTTGTTGTTATTTTTTCTTGGACTTAATTTAAGAACATCGTTCTCATTAATGGAACATTTGTTCATATTTTAAGACCAGCCGTTGTCTTTTCAAGAAAATGGTGTCAGTTCAAGAACAAGGTTGTTGTTTCAAGAACAGGTCGTTCGTTTTTCAAGAAAAAAAAGTAAGAACATGAAAAGCTTGAATTGAGTCCGATGGTGCTGGATTTTAGAACGGCGCTTTTCTCTGGGTGTAACCCTTCGAAGTTTTCGATATAGGAAAAGTGGGATTTATTATAAGCAGATTTCGATAATTTTTAATACCATATACACTTTGAGTTCGGTTCGTGTACTAAATGTTGTGGCGATATCTTTTTTACAAAGAATATCTATTGTCATAAAAGAAATGATCTCGCCAAATTTCGTTAAGATGGACCGATTTTTGTTCGATTTATGGCATTAATAGTATTGATATGAAGTTTTTTGTTAACATTAGAATTAAACAAGTAAGGACGGGACTGTCTTGAATGAATGGCGCTGAACAATAATCTTATCCCATTCGCAACCTCCCAATAATCGGCTGTATAAGATAAAAAATATATAGTGAACAGATGTACATATATAAACGATTTTTAAGATAAATATAAAATAAAAAATAGGTAGGTACTTTATGTGAGGATAGAAAGTTTCACGTTTTTTGTGGTCTGCATTTAAAAACTAAGAATCACGAGTTTCAGCAATATATGACGTAAACGTAAGTATTTGATGAAATGTGATGAAATTTTAAGCTTCTAGCCGTAAAAAAGGGGCAAAAATGACAGTTTATATGGGGTATATACAACAACATATGCTATATACGTAAGCATTTGGCGAAATTTGAAGCTTCTAGCTGTTAAAATGGGGCAGAAATTGCGAAAAGTTTCTTATCTGAATAAACGGTTGTATGAGATATATGCTATATATACCACCGATCTCTTTGATTTTTTCAAACAACAATACACGCTATATACGTAAGCATCTGGTGAAATTTGAAGCTTCTAGTTGTTAAAATGGGGCAGAAATTGCGAAAAGTTTCTTATCTGAACAATCGGTTGTATGAGATATATACTATATGTACCACCGATCTCTATGATTTTTTTATAAAACAATACACGCTATATGCGTAAGCATTTGGTGAAATTTGAAGCTTCTAGTTGTTAAAATGGGGCAGAAATTGCGAAAAGTTTCTAATCTGAACAACCGGTTGTATGAGATATATACTATATATACCACCGATCTCTATGATTTTTTTATAAAACAATATATGCTATATACGTAAGCATTTGGTGAAATTTGAAGCTTCTAGCTGTTAAAATGGGACAGAAATTGCGAAAAGTTTCTTATCTGAATAATCGGTTGTATGAGATATATGCTATATATACCACCGATCTCTTTGATTTTTTCAAACAACAATACACGCTATATACGTAAGCATTTGGTGAAATTTGAAGCTTCTAGTTGTTAAAATGGGACTGAAATTGCGAAAATATGTATACTATATATATACTATATATAAATACTATATACCACCATATATATATTATATATACCACCAATCTCTATAATTTTTTCAGACAACAGTATATGCTATATACGTAAGCATTCGTTGAAATTTGAATTATCTGAACAATCGGTTGTGGGGGATATGTGCTATATATACGACCGATCTCATCCATTTTTTCAGACAACAATATGTGCAACATACGAAAGCATATGGTGAAGTTTGAAGCTTCAATCTGATAAATGGAGGAAGATATGACAAAAATCCTCTTTTTCTGAAAAATCGGTTGTATGGAGGATATATGCTATAGTGGTCCGATTCGGCCGGTTCCGACAAATGTCTAATCGGACACCTAAGTACACCCACTCACAAAATTGTATCACGATATCTCAAAAATTGAGGGACTAGTTTGCATGCAAACAGACAGACGAACAGACGGACATGGCAAAATCAACTCAGCTCTTCATCCTGATCATTTCGATATACTTAATGGTGGGTCTATCTATTTTCCTTTAAGGACTTACAATTTAGGGATTTATGACGAAATTAATATACCATTTCATTTTCTTCAAAGGTGTAAAAAACTGTTTTAATTGGATGTGACCGCTAACCGAATTTAAATTTTCACTTAACTTGTGTATATATGTATGTTTATATACTAAGTAGCAGGGAAATCCCATTGCAGAATTTCAACCGTTGGTGTGTTCCAAATTTCAACACGATAATTTTAAAGGATTTTGATTTACGGTTTGCAAATGCACGTCACATTTCCTTTTTTAAACGTAGGCAGTACCACGCCCATTTTGGAATTTTGGTAATTCTTACCAAATTTCCAGTTTACGTCGTAGAGTCAACCGACTTAGCAAGTTTCATCAAATTATCTTATCACCATATCGAAATGGCGGCCACCGTGGTGTGATGGTAGCGTGCTCCGCCTGCCACACCGTATGCCCTGGGTTCGCACCCCGGGCAAAGCAACATTAAAATTTTAGAAATAAGTTTTTTCAATTAGAAAAAAAATTTTTTCTAAGCGGGGTCGCCCCTCGGCAGTGTTTGGCAAGCGCTCCGGGTGTATTTCTGCCATGAAAAGCTCTCAGTGAAAAGTCATCTGCCTTGCAGATGCCGTTCGGAGTCGGCACAAAACATGTAGGTCCCGTCCGGCCAATTTGTAGGGAAAATCAAGAGGAGCACGACGCAAATTGGAAGAGAAGCTCGGCCGTAGATCTCTTCGGAGGTTATCACGCCTTACATTTATTTATTATTTTTTTTTTTCATATCGAAAACGTGGACTTCGTTGTTGTTCGATTTCGACTATTTTCAATATCAATCTATTCTGGGTCTAAATAAACCCCTTTATCAATTTTGTCAGGATATCTCGATTTTTACTCAGTTTATCGTGTTAACGGACGGAAGGAAATCAAAATATCTTTCTATGCTGATTCCTTTACGCCACTGCGTACAACCGTTATCCAATCAAAGTTATAATGCCTTTGTGTACAAGTACATGCTGGGTATAAAAACGAAAAAGCTGCAAAAAATAGTTCATAACCACAGTTGCAGGTTAACAAAATCATTCGAATTAACTTCCACACTATAAGAAAATTTGTATGAATGAAAGTGTGCCGCTAAGGAATGAGGCAAACAAAACGTCTGGCTCGTTATGTGAAGTGACACAAGATACTCGTAGGTTCAGTTTTCAATTTTATGAGGCAACAAAACCATTTATATTTGCATTGAACAAAATTTTGAACATGTGGGAACTTCAATGCTGGTGTTCAGTTGTTGGTGCATCTGCTGCTGCTGCCTATTGATTACTGACAAAAGATGATACTCGTGGTACATACAATACATACATACGTGCGAATGCCGTCAACGATTTAGTTTTGATTTATACAGAATATATTATTCGGTTATAAAATATAAAAAACAAATAAAAGCCACAAGATCATAACATCTCTCATACATATGTCTGGAGTTTCTCATATGTATGTCGCCTATTCTTATACTCAGTTGAGCAGAGCTCACAGAGTATATTAACTTTGATTGGATAACGGTTGGTTGTACAAGTATAAAGGAATCGAGATAGATATAGACTTCCATATATCAAAATCATCAGTATCGAAAAAAAATTCGATTGAGCCATGTCCGTCCGTCCGTCTGCCCGTTAACACGATAACTTGAGTAAATTTTGAGGTATCTTGATGAAATATGGTACGTAGGTTCCTGGGCACTCATCTCAGATCGCTATTTAAAATGAACGATATCGGACAATAACCGCGCCCACTTTTTCGATATCGAAAATTTCGAAAAATCGAAAAAGTGCGATAATTCATTACCAAATACGGATTAAGCGATGAAACTTGGTAGGTGAGTTGAACTTATGACGCTGAATAGAAAACTAGTAAAATTTTGGACAATGGGCGTGGCACCGCCCACTTTTAAAAGAAGGTAATTTAGAAGTTTTGCACGCTGTAATTTGGAAGTCGTTGAAGATATCATGATGAAATTTGGCAGGAACGTTACTTTTATTACTATATGTCTGCTTAATAAAAATTAGTAAAATCGGAGAACGACCACGCCCACTTATTAAAAAAATTTTTTTTTAATTCAAATTTTAAAAGAAAAGTTAATATCTTTACAGTATATAAGTAAATTATGTCAACATTCAACTCCAGTAATGGTATGTTGCAACAAAATATAAAAATAAAAGAAAATTTCAAAATGGGCGTGGTTCCGCCCTTTTCCATTTAATTTGTCTAGGATACTTTTAATGCCATAAGTCGAACAAACATTTACCAATCCTTGTGAAATTTGGTAGAGGCTTACATTCTAGGACGGTAACTGTTTTCTGTGAAAAAGGGCGAAATCGGTTGAAGCCACGCCCAGTTTTTATACACAGTCGGCCGTCTGTCCTTCCGCTCGGCCGCTAACTCGATAACTTGAGCAAAAACCGATATATCCTTACTAAACTCAGTTCACGTACTTACCTGAACTCACTTTATATTGGTGTAAAAAATTGCCGAAATTCGACTATGACCACGCCCACTTTTTCGATATCGAAAATTACGAAAAATGAAAAAAATGCCATTATTATATACCAAATACGAAAAAAGGCATGAAACATGGTAATTGTATTGGTCTATTGACGCAAAATATAACTTTAGAAAAAAACTTGGTAAAATGGGTGTTACACCTACCATATTAAGTAGAAGAAAATGAAAAAGTTTTGCAGGGCGAAATCAAAAGCCCTTGGAATCTTGGAAGGAATACTGTTCGTGGTATTACATATATAAATAAATTATCGGTAACCGACAGATGATGTTCCGGATCACCCTGGTCCACATTTTGGTCGATATCTCGAAAACGCTTTCACATATACAACTAAGGGCCACTCCCTTTTAAAAACCTCATTAATACCTTTAATTTGATACCCATATCGTACAAACACATTCTAGAGTCACCCCTGGTCCACGCTTACGGCGATATCTCGAAAAGGCGTCCACAAATAGAACTAAGGCCCACTCCTTTTTAAAATACTCATTAACACCTTTCATTTGATACCCATATCGTACAAAAAAATTCTAGAGTCACCCCTGGCCCACCTTTATGGCGATATCTCGAAAAGGCATCCACCTATAGAACTAAGGCCCACTACCTTTTAAAATACTCATTAACACCTTTAATTTGATACCCATATCGTACAAACAAATTCTAGAGTCACCCCTGGTCCACCTTTATGGCGATATCTTGAAAAGGCGTCCACCTATAGAACTAAGGCCCACGCCCTTTTAAAATACTCATTAACACCTTTTATTTGATACCCATATCGTACAAAAAAATTCTAGAGTCACCCCTGGTCCACCTTTATGGCGATATCTCGAAAAGGCGTCCACCTATAGAACTTGGGCCCACGCCCTTTAAAATACTCATTAATACCTTTCATTTGATACCCATATCGTACAAAATAAATTCTAGGGTCACCCCTGGTCCACCATTAACGCGATATCTCGAAAAGGCGTCCACCTATAGAACTTAGGCCCACTCCCTTTTAAAATTATCATTAACACATTTCATTTGATACTCATATCGTACAAACAAATTCTAGAGTCACCCTTGGTCCACCTTTATGGCGATATCTCGAAAAGGCGTCCACATATAGAACTAAGGCCCACGCCCTCTTAAAATACTCATTAACACCTTTCATTTGATACTCATATCGTACAAACAAATTCTAGGGTCACCTCTGGTCCATCTTTATGGCGATATCTCGAAAAGGCGTCCATCTATAGAACTTAGGCCCACGCCCTTTTAAAATGCTCATTAATACCTTTCATTTGATACCCATATTATAGAAACGCATTCTAGACTCAACCCTGGTCCACTTTTATAACGATATTCCGAAAAGGCGTCCACCTATAGAACTAAGGCCCACTCCCTTTTAAAATACTCATTAACACCTTTCATTTGATACCCATATAGTACAAACGCATTCTAGAGTCAACCCTGGTCCACCTTTATGGCGATATCTCGAAAAGGCGTCCACATATAGAACTAAGGCCAACGCCTTCTTAAAATACTCATTAACACCTTTCATTTGATACTCATATCGTACAAACAAATTCTAGAGTCACCCCTGGTCCATCTTTATGGCGATATCTCGAAAAGGCGTCCATCTATAGAACTTGGGCCCACGCCCTTTAAAATACTCATTAATACCTTTCATTTGATACCCATATCGTACAAAATAAATTCTAGGGTCACCCCTGGTCCACCATTAACGCGATATCTCGAAAAGGCGTCCACCTATAGAACTTAGGCCCACTCCCTTTTAAAATTATCATTAACACATTTCATTTGATACTCATATCGTACAAACAAATTCTAGAGTCACCCTTGGTCCACCTTTATGGCGATATCTCGAAAAGGCGTCCACATATAGAACTAAGGCCCACGCCCTCTTAAAATACTCATTAACACCTTTCATTTGATACTCATATCGTACAAACAAATTCTAGGGTCACCCCTGGTCCATCTTTATGGCGATATCTCGAAAAGGCGTCCATCTATAGAACTTAGGCCCACGCCCTTTTAAAATGCTCATTAATACCTTTCTTTTGATACCCATATCGTGCAAAATAAATTCTAGAGTCACCCCTGGTCCATCTTTATGGCGATATCTCAAAAAGGCGTCCATCTATAGAACTTAGGCCCACGCCCTTTTAAAATACTCATTAATACCTTTCGTTTGATACCCATATCGTACAAAATAAATTCTAGAGTCACCCCTGGTCCACCTTTATGGCGATATCTCGAAAAGGCGTCCACCTATAGAACTAAGGCCCACTCCCTTTTAAAATACTCATTAACACCTTTCATTTGATACCCACAACGTACAAACAAATTCTAGAGTCAGGCCTGGTCCAACTTTATGGCGATATCCCTAAATGGTGTCAATCTATAAAACTATAGCCCACTTCCTCTTAAAATACTCTTTAATACCTTCCATTTGATACACATGTCATACAAACACATTCCAGGGTTACCCTAGGTTCTTTTTACAACATGGTGATTTTCCCTTACTTTGTCTCCACAGCTCTCAACTGAGTATGTAATGTTCGGTTACACCCGAACTTAGCCTTCCTTACTTGTTTTTATTGATATCGTATGAATATACATATGTATACACGTCTATAGGCAAACATGCTAACAATTTCATATACGTTTCCTTGTATTTATGTCTGAATGTTCATCTGATCTTGGTATATTTGTAAGGTGTCCATCAAAATACGTCCACCTTCACTATACACATGGAATAAGCTCGTTCGTTCAAAACCATTGCGGCTACCGTGATCACCCTTAGCCATCTGCATAAGGGTATTATTACTTTTTTCTTCTTTCTATAGAACGAACGTTTTGAAAATTCAACTTCTATATTAATCGTTTTGTTTTGTTTTTCATCGCAGGCTGGTCCCCAGAATTTTATACTCAGCGTGCTTTGCACACACTTAACTTGGGTAACATAAAGGTTGATCGTAACGGCATAAACGAATCGAGAAAAATATAGATTTCCATATATCAGGATGAAAAAAGAAATTGGTTTAGCCATGTCCATCTGTCTGTTATTATTGAAATTTAGTACATGATTTCCTTGGTGCTCATCTCTCATCGTTGTTTAAAATGAGCGAAATCGGATGATAGCCACGCCCACTTTTTATATATGTAATATTTTGGAAAACACAAAAAACCTGATCATTTAGTAAATAATAGACCTAGAAAGTTGACATTTGATGTGTGGTCTGATATTGATAAAAATTAAAAAAAAAAATTTGAAAATGGGCGTGGCACCGCCAACTTGTGATAAAATCAGTTTTACAAAAAATTTTAATTATAAATCAAAAACCGTTTAACCAATTACAACAAACTTTGGCAGAAAGGTTGCCTTTACTATAAAAAATGCTTCGAATTTCCGAAATCGGTTAAGGATCACGCCCACTTTTATATAAAATAATGGGCGTGGTACTGCCTTTTCTATGACTAAACGAGTTTCTATATTTCGGAGCCATTACTCGAAGAAAAATCAACAGATCATAATAAGATTGGGTACACTGATTCTCCTTATAGCAGAAAATATTTCTAGTAAAAATGGAAGGGATCGGTTAAGGATCATACCTACTTTTGTATACAAGATATTTAAAAGGGTCGTAGGCTAGAATAATAAGCTTTATCTTAGCGGATATAGTTTTGTATCAATGATATTTCACTTACCAAGTTTTATTGTAAGAGGGAATCGGGAGACATTTTTTTTAAATGGGTGGTGCCACTCCCCTAATTCGATCAAGCATTACACAACAATTTTAGAGCCTAAAAAAAGTAAATCCCTCGTAACAAAATTCAATACACATGTTAGGCTTATGACAAAATAAAATATTTCTGGCAAAAATGGCCAAGATTGGTTAAAGACCACGCCCACTTTTATTTAATATATTTTGGAAAAGTACGTAGATGAATGTTATATGCAATTTTTGATTTATACCAAAATTTGTTTTATATCAGCGATATTTTACTTTCAAAGTGTCACTATGACAAGAAAAAGGAAATTAAAAAAAAAAAATTTAATGAGCGTGGCAACGCCCCCTTTTTTGTCCAAGCAAATTCTCACGTTTTTGGAGCCATAACTCAAAGAAGAGTTGACATATACATAACTTGGTACACATATCTCCCTTATAATGAAAAACATTAGTTAATAACCACACACACTTTTGAAATACTTTTTGTCAAAAATGGGTCTCAGTACGATTGGAAAAGTAATATATCTGAAATGAACTGTGCAATTGAAACTCACGCTAAGTATATAATGTTCGGTTACACCCGAACGCAGATACACTTACTTGTTATTTATACATTTGATCTTTAACTCCTTTTTGAAGCTAATAAATTATTTTTGAAATTTATATTTTGTTTGTTCAACTTTTTTCTTTTATATTAGTGGTTCTTATTTTCTCGGTATCATCCATTGTCTTTTGAATTTTTTATAATTGGTTGGTTGATCCTTAAAGTTTTTGTATATTCATACATGTGCATTATTGTTGACTAACTGACTGCTCTTGAAATTGAGAGTGAATTCAATCTGGTTGATTATTGATATATGACCCGCATTGTTCTTGTTACATGTTATTTTATTTTTTGCACCGTTTTGTCACTTTTTGCTGGCGTCATGCAGCTGTCAAATTAGGATTACACGTCATAAAGTTTTGCGGTGCAGAAGACATATGTACATACCCTGCAGTCAAAAGTTAAACTAGTTATTAAACATTCTAGTTTATTAGTTTTCGTGGTGACACTGATGAAGGTTCATCTTCAAAAAGTCTTCCAACAATACCACCAACTCTGTATCAAAGTCCAGATTATTTAAACGACTTCGATATCGGTACCGTGAATAATGAGTTTTTGCGATCTGAAGAAGTCAACGAAATAATTCGTCGAGGTCATCAAAAGTGTCCTTTTATTTTTCCACGTGATTGTCATGACGAGGCATTTCCTACCTCATTGTTAAACAGAATCTTGCCAAATGGAGAGAAAGTGGAGCGTGAATGGTTAGTGTGGAGTGCCAGTAGCAATGCTTTTTGTTGCCTACCATGTCGCCTGTTAAGCACCAATACTTTAAATCGACCTAAAATTTGTTGTCCTGGCGGATATTTGAAATTTCAAATATGGAAGTAGCTACACGATAAACTGCCATCACACGAAAATACTCAAGATCACATTAAATGTTATATTCAATGGCGATCTCTACAAAATCTCATTCAAAAGGAGGCTACAATTGATACACTTATCAATGAACAGCTAATCACTGAAACTCAAAAGTGGAAAGAAATTTTATATAGAATTTTGAACGCTATTTTATTTTTGGGTGAAAGAGCCCTAGCTTTCAAAAGCGAAGGTATATATCTTGGTGAACGAAACAATGGACATTTTTTGGGCATTTAAGATCTCATAAGCAATTGTGATCCGATACATAGAGATCATTTAGAGAAAGTTACGATTTCACAACAGCAGCACAAACATTTACAAGTTCACTATCTTTCCCCGGACATTCAGAACGAGTTTATAGAAATTTGTGCAAAGCACGTGAGGGAAACTATATTAGATCAAGGCAAGAAAGCCAAATATTTTGCTATTATCGTTGATGCTATGCCTCATGCTAGACACGTTGACTACGTTCATTTTGCGCTAACTCCATTTCAATTCGAAAGCAACAAATTTTACAATTCAAAAACGGTTTTTGGGTTTCGTGAATTGTAACCAAAAAACTGGCCAGAAAATCGCTGATCTAATTTGCCATACTCTAGGTAAACATGAAATCCCATTAAAAGATTGCCGTGCACAAGGGTACGATAATGGCGCCAATATGAAAGGAGCTTACAACAGAGCACTACGTCACATTCTCGACAAAAACTCGAATGCTGATTACTCGCCTTGTGCCACCCACAGTCTCAATTGATGTGGTGTTGATGGTGCATGCTGATGTTTTAGGGCTGCATTTTACTTTCTTCGGAGTTGTACAAAAATGTTTTACTATTCTCAGCAGCACTCCACAACGATGGGACATCCTCAAAAAAATGTACCGAACTCTTTTCATAGTCTTTCAGACAAAAGCCAAATTTGACTGCGCAAGCATACGGAGATGTTACCGGCATTCTCAAGTACATCAACAAGTTCGAATGTATCTTTCTGTCCTAAATTTGGTTCAAAATACTGACTACCATTAATGAAAGAAACGTGGTCATCCAAGCTATAGACGCCACTATAGACGTTGAGGTCCGACATCTAGATGCCCTATTAGCTGGTTTGAAGTTCATCAGGAACCAATGGGAAACATTTTTAAACGAATGCAAAATAGTTGCTATTCAATTGAACATCTCGCCAAAGTTTCCGGACATTCGAAAGAGAAAACCGAAAATACGTTCTAAAGATAATTTAAATGAGATGATTACGGATGATTCAGGGTCTGATTTGAAAAACAATACATTCCTGGTGATCGTTGATTCGGTAATCACTGGCATTACTGAATGATTTGCAGCTATGAGAAATTTGAGCGAGACGTTTTCTTTTTGTGGCAATTTGAAGACATGGATGAAACTACGATTCGGGCGAGCGCAGCAAAAATTTGCATGGTATAAAAAAGTTTCATAAATTTTGCTTTATTTTTATAAAAGCGGTATTCATGTATAAATTGCCATGCATCGTGAAATGCCAAAATTTTGTGCCTACTGCTAATTTCCTGCTAATTTGCTCAGGTAATTGCCATGGGGCCCGGAAGGTTTTTGGGGGCCCGGCAAGGCAAAGCAGTATTGACAGTACTCTAACTAGGATTTCATAGATACATACATATTTTCTTGCTACAAAAAATTGTTTTAAAATTGAAAATCACTTAACTTAAATCATAAGCATCCGATCAAATACTATGGGGCATAGTCATTGTCGAAATAAAATGTGATTTTAAGTTAGATAAACGTTTTTGACACATTTTTATAAGCGCTATTTGTTAAAAATGCTTCAACTAACTTAAAATCACATTTTATTTCGACTTCCCAACGACTTAAGTGGTCGCCATTTCCTTCAAATCATACTCCATACTACTCTAAAAAAAACAGAGAAAAGGTAAAGCGTGATTGGCTCGTTTGGAGTGCAACAAATCAAGCGCTTTTTTGTTTTCCATGCCGGCTTTTCAGCAAAATTACCGAAAATACCGATCAGCTTTGACAAAATCTTCAGGTTATTCTAAAGAAAAAGGTTGGAAGAGGTCACACGACAAAATTCCTGAACATGAAAATAGTCAAAATCATAAAACTTGCTATATAGAGTGGCGCCAATATGAAATGAGAATTCGAAATGCAAGTTCAGTGGATTTTCTCTTAGCGGGAACCCTTAAAAATGAAGCAGCTCGCTGGAGAGAGATACTTCGCAGAATTCTTGATGTTGTTTTATTTCTTGGAGAAAAAGGATTGGCATTTTAATTTTTAATTCATTGATCGGAAATCCAAAAAATGGAAACTTTCTTGTTATTTTGGATCTGATCATCAATTATGACCCCCTATTGCTTGAACATTTGGAGAAGGTGAGGGAATCTCAAACGAAAAAGAATCGTCTCCAAGCACATTATTTGTCTGATGGAATACAAAATGAGTTCATAGAAATCTGTGCAAGTCAAGTAATTAGAAAGATGGAATGCGAGAGAAAGTCCGTCAAGTATTACACAGTAATAGTGGATGCAACCTATGATTTGGCGCATATTGAGCAGACTATTTTTATATTGCGTTATATTTTATTAGACAGGGACTCCGGAAAATGGAAAATCCAAGAACGCTTCTTAGAGTTTGTCGATTGTAACGCAAAAACAGGAGAAGCTATCGCTGAGCTGATTCGCAGCACTCTAAAAAAGCACAATATTCCACTGGATGACTGCCGTGAGCAAGGGTATGAAATTGGCAGTAATATGAGCGGTCATTACAAAGGAGCCCAGTCATATCCTGAGAGATAACTCCCTGGCAATATTTGGAGCTTGTGCTTGTCATAGTTTAAATTTATGTGGAGTGCAAGCTGCTGAATGTTGTGCAGAGGTCATCACATTTTTCTGTATTATGCAGAAATTGCATAATATCTTTAGCGCAAGCCCTCGGAGATGGGAAATTCTCAGGGAAAAAATTAATTGCTCCTTGCACAGGATGTCACAAACACGATGGTCTGCTCATGTGGATAGTATGAAACCTTTCGTAACTCACATTCCCCAAATATTGAAAACTATTGATGAAATCAAGCTTTTGAATCTGAGTTCAGAAACAGTAACGGATTTGAAAGGTATTGCCTCAAAGTGTTGACGGTAATCAACCATCGAAATCTGGTACTGCAACCTAGAAATGCCACAGAAAATATACGTAGCCTGATTGATGAGCTGAAGAAATTCAGGGATCAATGGTCGATCATACTTCAAGAAAGTAAGGTTCTGGCAGGGAGTATAGGAGTTTTGAATACCTTCGCAGAGAAAAGAAGGAAGATAAGAAAGCGCCAGTTCGATGAATTACCTGGCGAATCACCTGAGTGTGATTCCGAAACTCAATTCAAACAGCAAGTTTTATACGTTATTTTGGACTGCTTGATTGGTATCATGACAAGACGTTTCGAAGCCGTAAATGACATTGCGATTAAATTTAGTTTTTTGTGGAAGTATCAGGATCTGACGTAAGAAGAGCTCAGAGAAAAGGCAGCGGCATTCTGCACGATTTATGGTATCGATATTTCTACGGATCTAATAGATGAAATCATTCATCTCAAAGCCATCCACTTAGCAAATTTGGGATATGATTCGCTGCCACCATTTCAACTTCTGAACAAATTTCATGACTTGAGGATGGAAGTATTATTTCCGAACATCTGCATAGCATTAAGAATATTTTGCACACTTCCAGTCAGTGTGGCTGAAGGGGAGCGTTCTTTTAGTCTATTGTCTCGCGTGAAAAATTTTTTACGTTCTACTATGAGGCAAAATCGCTTGACAAGCCTTGGAACAATGGCGTTGGAGTCCAGCCGTGCTCGCAGCATTATTTTTGAATCGGTAATATTCATATTCGCAGACCAAAAAGCACGGAAGGTTTTCCTTGGCTGATTCAAGCTCTTAAAATGTACATATTTCGAAAAAGTTAATGTAAGCAAATCAAACAATGAAATCTAACATTTTATTTATATAAGTGCTCCAGTAAATCTTATTTTATATGAAATAAAACTGACAATGTGAACTGAAAAATTTATGTATGTTACGTTATTTTTTTTTACTGGATTGAGTATATTTTTCAGGAGGGCCCGTAAACCCGAACTGTCCCAGGGGCCCGTCTCAGCTCTCTGCTGCCCTGAATACTTTTTGTATTTTTTATTTGGTACTTTTATTATCACTGGGTGTGTACATTTCATACTTATATAATTTTAATAAAACAATGTACTTAATAATAACAATGTAAATAAATTTTATGTTTAAAGACGCAGAGTGAAAATTCCTGAAAGTGATTTTTGAGCAACAAAGTTATTATTTGATAGCTATCGATAATACAAACAAATGCTCGTCTTCGATTTATCCAAAAAATATTTTATCCTTAATTATCGCCATTTGAATTTTCTTTGTCCTTATCCTTTTAAAGTTGAATAGCAGCCGATAGGCTCCACCGATTTTGACAATTCGGTAAAAGTCTAGTTGAGGGGTCGATTATTAATACGCTACCAAAAATATCGAGAGAGGTGTCAAACGACGCGTATTGACCTCAGTATTAGTAATCCGAAGGCGGAAGCGTATTAGCAGTCGACTAGACTTTTACCGACAACTCAAACACCAATTTGCTTGTAATTAAAAACTCTTTAAGAGCACATTTTTTATTTCTGTGAAATAAATTTCTATTTTTAAAATTGTTGCAAAAACCGTGCAAAAAAATTTGTTCTGGAGCACATTTTCGCACGCAAGGAAAAGCACATACGCAAAATTTTTCTCTCTATGATATTCCGTTGAGAAAAAAATGGCCCGCAGTATTTATGCTAGATATTTTCATTTCCACACCTTGGACTTGAAGATTTTCCATACAAAATTTAATTTTTAAATACTTTAAGTATTGAACATTTAAATTTTTTTTCTTTGGATATTTCATTTTTGTTCTGTAAAGTATTTGAAAAATTTAATTTCTCGACCTTTTGTGGTCGCGCCTATCATCTCAAGAGCGAGTTTCAGGACTTGCCACGCTTTGTGTTGAATCCGTTTTGGCAAGACAGTTAAATTTTGATATTATTATAAAAAAAAAAGCAAGAAAAGCCACTCTTTGATATCCGAAGCTTCTATATTGAATAATTAAAATTTATAATCATCATTAAATTTATCAGAAATGTATTAAAATGTTACCAGATAACTAGAAAAGATTATTTGAAACAATATGTGACTGTTAAAAGAGAATTATATTTCTACGTTACAATAATATAGTATAAATAGTAAATATTCTGTGTTAATTTAATTGTCAGCTCTTGGTCCAAAAATCATTTAGTTGATGTGCCAAAATTTGTTTTGATGTAATCCATCAATAATGATTCATGAATGAGACGTCATTAATTCAAGTTAATCAAATGTATTAGTAGATTCTTTATAGGGGCCCGTAAATTGTTTAGTCCCGGTCCCGGATTTTCTCTCTACGGCCCTGCTATTTATAATAGTAAGTTTGAAACTAGACTTAATCCAAAAAGAACAGTCTAACCTCCCTATTCATAAAAAACATGAAAGTTTTATAAAGCTTTTTAAAATGACATTTACAATTTTCATTTAAAAGCTTTGTTTACTTTCTTTTATATTGCTTATGAACAAAAGAGAAAGTATATAAATAAGAACATTAGTTCATAATGATTTCTTCATGTTGATTAACGTAATTGCTTTTTACTAACATATCTCACTTGCACTCACAATCAACTCCAATGTAACTGCAATCGGCATCAATTCAGAGGGTAGCAACAAAATTGCTAAGTCTCTTTCTGTTACCACTACAAAGGTCCCTCACTAGGGTAGGCACCTTGTCGTTGGTGTGAGGGCTTAGTCGAACTCCATAGCGCCCGACTATGAGGCGGAGCTGTTTACGACTGACATCTACGCCGTTTCGCATCATAGGAGGGCGGCGGGATGTCGGTGACCAAGAACTGCCAACCCCCTAATCCAGGGTGTTATGCGGACCGTGCCTATTGGACGATTTGCAGCCAGGGGTTAAATTCGGCTGTATTCGAACGGAGCCTTCCCAATACCGGGCCACCTCGTGAAGTATCAATGGCCTTAAGGGGCGCCGCTGTGGCGGACGAATCTTTCCCCGTATATAATACTGGACCGCTGAACCCGCCTTGTCGGGCAGGTGGTCGTACGACCAAGATGTACGACGCATTACCTGATTGTAATAAGGACAATGTAAAGAGGAGGACTGAGTCGCAATCCAAGGACGACAAATACGAATTAAGCGATGCGTCGGACTCGGAGAGCGAGAGTAGTGCTGATTCAAGGAACTCCGTGTTGGAGAAGCACACAAATGAAAACGGAGTAGAAGAGTGGAGAAGTGTACGTAGCGGAGGAAGTAAAAGAGCTCGCTCGCAGTACCGTGCAGCACTAAAAATTGTAAAACGCTTGGGAGCAGTGGTCGACCCAACAGAAGTGGAGACCGAGCGCTTGGAATGGGCCCATGAAGCGGTAGAAGCAGGTCGAAGGCAGTTCAAAAGGTTTGCTGCGAGAAACCCCCGGTTCTGCAACCGGTATGAGGAAGAAGAAGCGTCGAATGGCAGAATGAAGAGGCAACGTTCGGCGGAAGGCGACAAGGCTGCTTCCAAGAGGCAGAAAGGACCCAGTTCTAGAGCTGCGAGGCAGGGCAGTCGCATAGACAAGACAAGTAGGCCCAAAGCTGTAAGACAGATGGGCTCCAATAGCGAGGTAGCAACTGCCCCGAAAGCTGCGAGTCAGAGGGAAGCTCCAATTACGGAAGTAGGAGATAAGCCAAAGGGAGATAACGCTAAGACTCCGGCTTTCTCGGAGGCGCTAAATGGAGTTAACGCTAAGACTCCGGCTTTCTCGGAGGTGCCAAAGGGAGATAACAATAAGACTCCTGCTTTTCCCGAGAAGATGAGTGATGTGGCAAAGCTGTCACTGACTGTGGCGCTGGTTGATCGTAGCAGTCCTTTCGGACAAATGACTACTGAAAAGTGGAGATCTGTGGAAAGGGAGCTTATTAGCTTAATGCTTAAGATGATGCGGGAACAACCAAGTAAGCCCCTTCCAACCTTTGATTCGGGGGGATGGTATAATGGTGTGAAGATGATAGCGTGCGACAACATCGCGAGCTTGCAGTGGCTGGAGGAAGTGGTTCCAAACCTCCAAAGGCAAGGCACGAACGCGCGGCTTGAGGTGGTGGATAAAGCGCAAATCCCCACGGTACCAAAAGTTAAGGTATGGATACCATGCGTGATGAAGTCGGAGTATACACTGCGACTTCTGCAGAATCAGAATCCGAACATACCGACACAGGATTGGAAGGTAATTACTGTATCTCGGCCTACCGAGGATGGTCAGTTCTACATCTTCCAAATAAACAAGCAGTCGAAGGATATTTTGTACACGCAGCTTGGCAAAATGTCCTTTGGCACTGGGAAAATTTACATGCGACTCAGGAAGAGAAGTCCCGAGGATAAAAACCCTAACACGCTAGAGGTGGGCGAAGTCGAAAAGGACCTCAAAAAGGGGGCCTCGAATACTCTAAACCAAAAGGGCAAGGGGAGGACGATGACGTCAAGACGAAGGTGCTGGAGCGGGACAAACAGCCCAATGGTGCTGCGAGTCCTACAGATAAACCTCCAACACAGTAAATTGGCGTCGAGCGAACTCCTCCTAACCTTTGAGGAGAGTTCGTTTGACGTGGCGCTGATCCAGGAGCCGCGGCTCTCATCGGGAGAAAAGGTTTCTGGACTTAGCGCGCGCGGGTTTGGCGTTTACTACGCGCAAACAGAAGGACGGGTGCGAGCTGTAGTAATGGCAAGGAAACAGCTGCATTCATATATGCTGCCTAATTACACCACTGAGGATCTCGTAGCGGTGGCCGTTGAGCAAAAGAATAAGCAGGCATTTATTCTGGCGTCCTGCTACATGGCCCATGCTGCGGAGGTTCCACCGATGGAGTGCCAAAGGCTAGTACAGGAGGAAGGGCGCAAAGGGCGGTTGGTTATAGGCGGAGATGCAAATGCGCACCACAATGCGTGGGGAGGAGCAGATACGAACGAGAGAGGCGAATCTCTGTTTTGTTACATCCTGCAAACAAATTTGCAGATAGCCAACAGGGGAAATGTCCCTACATACATTGGTCCAACATCCAGCAATGTTCTGGATATTATATTCAGCTCCGAGCGTGATATATCAAGATATGATTGGATAGTTCTTGATAGACCATCCTTCTCCGCCCATGCGTATATTAGCTTCAGCAGCCCCCTAAAGAGGGTAGAGAAGGGAGGAACCTTTAGAAACCCTAGGTCGACGAACTGGATTAAATTCCAGAAACATGTAGAAACAAAACTGGGACAACCCAAAGAGGTTGCTAATGTAGAGGAACTGGAGGAGTCGAATGAATTCCTAACAAGGACGCTTATGACTGCGTATAACAAAGCTTGCCCTCTAAGAAGATTCAGAGGAAAAGCAAAGCCGCCATGGTGAAGCAATGAGCTGAGTCTTCTAAGAAGACAGGTAAAAGGAATGTTTAAGCTCGCAAAGACCACGGAAAGCGAAGCGTGTCGGGACGAGTACAGGGATCTACTGAGGATCTACAAGCGTGAAATTCCAGGGCGAAGAGAAACTCATGGAAAAGTTTCTGTACGGACATAGAGTGCTCCAGCGAAACAGCACGGTTGAAAGAAGTCCTAGCAAAGGGAAATATAGTCCAGGGACTAATAAAGAAAAAGAACGGGGAATGGTCACGTAATAGTGAGGAATCCTTTGAGGTGCTTCTTGATACACATTTCCCACCGGGAGACGGTTTAGAAGAGCCAGCAGACATCACTCACACTTCGATCACGGAGCTAGTAGTGCCGGGCTTGGTGACCGATTCCAAGATCGAGTGGGCAGCGAAGACGTTTGCTAAGTTTAAATCGACGGGCCCAGATGGTATATTCCCGGCCATGCTAGAAGTCTCAAGTAGGGCGGTCGTGGAATGGCTTAAAATAATATTCGATGGGTGCATAAGACTGAATCATGTACCGCACTCTTGGAGAACTGCTCGTATAGCTTTTCTACCAAGGGCGGGGAAGATCGGTCAGGTGTATCCCAAAGACTATAGACCCATAAGCTTAACATCATTTCTGCTCAAAACCTTTGAGAGGCTGATAGATGTGTACATAAAGTCCAACGTGGATGAAAAGCTGCTCTCCACAACACAGCATGCGTACACCAAAGGCAAGTCGGTAGACACCGCATTGCATAGGGTGGTAATAAGCATAGAGAAATCCTTGGAATATAAGGAGTATGCTCTAGGAGTCTTCTTGGACATTACCAGGGCTTTCAATAATGTTGCAAAATGGGCGATTATGGATGGTCTTAATTACATTAAATTACATCCTGCCTTAATCAGATGGATCGGCTGCATGTTGAATTGCAGAAAGATTACATCACAATGGGGATTGTACGAGGCCACAAAATCAGTGGACAGGGGCACTGCGCAGGGAGGTCATCAACCAACTGCTCAGTCAATTCGATGAGGGGCCCGTAAAACTTACGGCTTACGCAGATGACGTTGCTTGTCATAAGTGGAAAGTGCCTTCCAACGATTAGTTCTTTGATGGATCGGGCGCTTCGGGATATTCATACCTGAGCATCTAATGTCGGGTTGAAAGTCAATGCGGAGAAGACGGATATGGTCTTGTTTACAAAGAGGTACAAGGTCCCAAATTGGACCAAGTCTAAGTTAGGAGGGGTGACCTTACAGGAGAAACCTTGCACAAAATATCTAGGAATCATCCTAGACAGTAAGCTGTCATGGAAGCTCAACGTGGAGGAGAGGGTCAAGAAGGCCTCAACGGCACTCTATGCATGTAAAAGAATGCTGGGGTGTATGTGGGGCCTATCGTCCTCTCTTTCTCATTAGGTTTTTACAGCGATTGTAAGCCCTATTCTATACTATGGAGTTCTTGTTTGGTGGAAAGCCACACAAAAAACAACATACCTCAAAAAATTAGAGGGGGTATGCAGACTATCGATGCTTAGCATTACGGGAGCCCTGAAAACAACCCCGACGGCTGCACTGTATGCCATTCTGCACATCCCACCTGTAGACCTGGTACCAAAGAACAAAGCGTTAACGACCGCAAACAGGCTAGGTGCTTCGGGGCAGCTTGAGCGCCGACCATATGGCCATAGTAGTATAGCGTCATCAATCACAAGATGAACAGACTACATGATTCCCTATCTGCGCTTCGAGGGAGATCTTAAGGCCACAATAGAGGTAGACGGTTGGCGCAAGGGTGCGCAAATGGCGGACTAGGCGATACATGTGTACACCGATGGTTCCAAAGTAGTGGAAGGATTAGGGTCTGCGGTATACTGCGCTGATCCGGAAATAAGCAGATCCTACAGGCTGCCAGATTACTGTAGCGTTTTCCAAGCGGAAATATTAGCCGTAACCAAAGCAGTAGAAACCCTGAAAGATAATAGCTTAAGCTGCAACCGTGTTAACTTTTATATTGACAGTCAAGCAGCAATTAAGGCAATAATCTCACATAGCACAGCATCTAAATGCGTGATAGAGTGTAAACCGTCTCTGGAGAGAATCGGGACAGGGAGAAGCATACATCTATATTGGATCCCAGGGCATATGGGAATAGATGGGAATGAAAAAGCGGACGAACTAGCTAAAAAGGGCGCATCCCTTGAAGCTTGCTCCGTAGATGTCCCAATTAGATTGGGCGAGATTAAGCGAATGCGGGACCAAGCGGGAAAGGAGTGGGTTCAAGCGCGGGGCTGTAAAGTGTTGTAGATTATGTGTAGGTCTTACAACCTTAGACTAACACAGTTGCTTCTATCATTAAAAAGAGAGGACTGTAGACTCATGACGGGTATTCTGACTGGGCAATGCCTTCTGGCGTCACATGCCTTTAAATTAGGCTTGGTCAGTGATAGCAGATGTAGGAAGTGCGGGTTGGAGGAAGAAACGATCGAGCACGTTCTTTGCTCGTGCCCTGCACTTGCCAGGCTAAGACTCCAGCTATTAGGAGTGATACAGTTGTCAGATCTAGAAGCAGCAAGTGGCTTAAGTCCTAGGAAGCTTCCAGTATTTGCCAAGAGGACGGAGTTATTTTATAACATAGGTCCTGGTTTTTGATAGGGTTTTTCAGTTTGGTCGTTAAAACAAACTTCTGGTAACACTACGGATTCACTCAGTCTATGTGAGGTCCCCATGGACCGGCCAGTTCAACCTACCTACCTACCACTACAAAACACCAACGATCAGCCTGTCCTAAGCTATACGTCGGCTTTGTGGTTCCGTGCACATTCGGAAAAAGTTGCAAGCCTGTATCACACCCAAACATCTTTTAAGAACTATGCAAGAATGATCATAGTACTTTTCAGCTACGAGTAGTCTTATGCGGTGCTATTGTTTCTTTGTATTTATCCCAAGAGCTGACAGCAAGGGACTTGAAGATTTTGTTGGACTTTGTACTTTGGTATGCCTGAAATGTACCACTTTTATTCGACTTTTTAGCATAAAGCGACGGATGAGTTTAATATGACCATATCTTCGCTGCCGTGTTGACAACAAATTTTCTGAGAATATTTTTCACAAATTCAAGATTTCTTTCAAAAGGGGATATTGTAAGGAATTTAGAGAAATTCCGCTTATTTGCAACCTTCTGCTTACGTTCGTATCGCTAAACTGTTGAATTAAACACTCCAATATTATTTATAACAAAATGGTTTTAATTAGACTACTTTGAAAATACTTCGCAATTTAACTTCACTTCCCAACTGATAGCGTGCTTAAATCAAACTGATTACTGAACTACTCAGCTTTCGCTGCTTTTATAATCTCTGTTGTCTCGTCCAACCATTTCTCCTAAGGGCTAGTAACTTCTCGAAATTCATGCTTGGGTACCATCCATATATGTACATGTATATTTGTAGTTTGTATCCATATGCGTGTGTATATGTGAGTACTACTTCGCTGATGATGACATGCATTTGTGAGTATCTCTCTGCTACATTACATGTACATATGTATGTGAGTAAATGATAATTGACTTGATGTACACAAAAGTGACAGCTTACTTTATTGTTGTTGTGCCTTTATTTACTTAGTACCAGATTAGTGACTTGAATCAATTAGTGATGCTAATATTCGTCACACTGCCTTCCACCTAAGTCGGATCATCCCGAACAGACAAATTTCCTGATCTAAGCGCTGCCAGCCTTTCCAAATGAACCACTTTCATTTTGGTTCGTGGTTTGCCAATGGTTTGTATGCGGTAAACTACATCGTTGATCCGTTTTATAACTTTGTATGGGCCTTCCCAATTGCACTGCAATTTCGGGGACAAACCTTTTTTCGTTGTGGATTGTATAACAGCACAAAATCTGCTTCCTGAAAACCTTCCGAATTAATTGCTTTATCGTACCTGGCTTTCATCTTGTCACTCATATTTTTTGTTCGTTGCATTACAACATCGTGTATTTCTCTCATCTCTTCTTCCAAGACAACAGTGGATTCCTTGGCATTTCTCTCCACATCGGCATCTATCCCAAACTCCAAATCAACTGGCAGTCGAAGGTCATTGCCAAAAACTACTTTTGCGGGGATTTGGCCCGTTGTCTCATGCACTGCCGATCGGTAAGCCATCAAGAATAATGATGTGCGTGTATCCCACTCTTTATGGAACATGTCCACTACTTTCCTTAAGTGCTCCTCCAATGTTCTATTGAATCGTTCCACCATACCATCGGACTGAGGATGCAATGCAGTTGTCCGTGTATTTCGGAAGCCCAATCTTCGTAATTCTAAGATCACCTCCACCTGGACCGTTATGTAGCTCACTGAGAAGGTTCGGAATGTTTTTCCTTGGAACTACTATCAGTTTCCTCTTACTTTGACCATCCTCACTCTCCCATACTCGATACAGGCAACCGGATACCAATTCTAAACTGTTCCACTGTGCCCAATATGACTTCGCAATAGGACTCTCTGCTAACATCTCTTCTTTATTTGGTTTTTAGTTTCGCTTGAGCCTTCGTATAACATGTAACAGATCTGTATCTGCTAGCTGACACTTCCTTAGTTGTTCCATGTCCCATTCATCCGAACACATTATAGTCATAAGCCGGACATCTATGATGTCTTCCTTAGCCTCAGCTTTCGAACAGTGTTTGCGTTCCAAATTACATGGTCTTCGTGACATTGAATCGCCATTCCCATGGATACCACCTCTCCGATGCTCAATGGAAAAGTCATAACTTTGTAGTCGCTCGATCCACCGTGCCAATTGTCCTTCTGGATTACGGAACTGCAGAAGCCATTTCAACGCTGCGTGATCTGTCCTGACGCGGAATCGCTGGCCGCAGAGGTACTTGTGAAAATGTTTAAAGCACTCTACCAATGCCAACAGCTCCCTCCGTGTAACGCGATATTTCCTCTCTGGTTTTCCAATTGATCGGCTGTAATATGCAACTACCTTCTCCTGTCCATCGACCAGTTGTGATAAAACGCTTCCTATAGCATATCCACTCGCATCGGTATCTAGAATAAATGTTGCTCCTGGAATCGGATATGCCAACATTGGGGCGGTACACAAACGCTCTTTCAATATTTGGAAAGCCACTTCTTGCTCCTTCTTCCATTCAAAAGGTATATTTTTTTTTGTAAGCTCGTGGAGGCTATGGGCTACGCTGGCAAAATTTGGTTCACAGCCCAAGGAAACTTCTTAACTCATGCAGATTCTGTGGGCTTGGCCAATCCTTTAGTGCTTTTATTTTTTCATTCGCGATGTAGATGCCCTCCGTTTTTACTTTATGACCCAAGTAACTAACTTGCTTCTTGAATAGAGAACACTTTTTGGGACTAAGTTTCAGACCAGCACCAGCTTATTCTTTGGAAAACCTCCTCCAAGTTCTTCAGATGTTCTTCGAAGTTCTTCCCCAATACGACGATGCCGTCTAGGTACACTAAGCATGTTTTCCAATATAGTCCTTTCAGTACCTGATCCACGAGTCTCTCAAAAGTAGCTGGTGCATTACATAGTCCAAAGGGCATTACTGTAAACTACCAAAGACCATCTTCGACACTGAAGGCTGTTTCCAGTGTGGAAAACCATTTTGTACCAGATAACGAGTCCAGAGTGTCGTCAATTCTTGGCAAAGGGTAGCTATCCTTTTTCGTAACGTCATTCAACTTCCGGTAGTCTACGCAAAATCTCATTTTTCCATCCTTCTTCTACACAAGTACGACCGGTGAGCTCCATGGACTAGCTGATGGTTCGATTACGCCGCTGTCGCTCATTTCTGATATGATTTGACTCATCACTTCCCGCTCCGCCAGTGGAACACTCGGCCTCGCGTCTCCAGTGTCAATTTGATGTTTCACAACCTTGGTGCGGCCTGGTTTGGAACCATCCTGGTCAAATATGTTTGCGTACTTTAGGAACAGTTGCTTTGCCTTACTCTGATAATCTTGATCTAGCCCCTCCGTCCATGCCGTTATGTCATTTGAAAGATCAATCTTGCTAGTTGAAACGTTTTCCTGGAGTTGTTCACAGTTAATAAATATTTCAGCTTCTTGGCATCTTCCCAATATAGCTCCTTTGGTCAGTTTGAGTCGTGACTTGAACTTATTGAGTACTCTTAACGGAATACGTCCATATTGTTTTGTCAAAGCCAGGGTTTATCCTACAAGTACATTCGGTGTTGATTTGTTTGCTGCTTCAACAACCCACAATTTGTTTGTCCCACAATCTCCATCAATCTTTGCCCAGATGACTGCTTCTGATTATGGTGGTATTTGCTGACTCTCTTCCACCAGCACTCGTTTACTGCTGTAGCCTCTCTCGTAGCCGAAATTAAGTGGCACATCCATGTTCTTATATCGCAACGTCTTGCTTTCCATATCGACCTTGATGTTTTGGTCGATTAAGAAGTCCACTCCAATTATGATTTCATCTACAATCTCTGCCACTATAAAACTGTGTAGTACCGTGACGTACTCAATTACGACTTCACAAGCTAATTCTCCAATTACTTGGGTGTCCTCTCCAGTGGCTGTACGCAATCTTGCTCCATGCAATGGTCTTATATTTTTGTCGACTAAAACCGATCGAATAATGGAATGACATGTATGTACAGTCCGTAAACGTTCTTTTCCATCCACGTGTCCTCCGACAGTAATATTCCTCGACCTTCTTCCAATCTGCGAGATAGAGATTATGGGGCATTCAATTGCGGGAAACAGCTGTCACCCCTTGCGGCTGACTCGCTTTAGTTTAACGATTGAGTGGTCTTGGAGATTTGCTCATCTCCTTCAGCTCTGCGTT
The DNA here is from genome assembly GCF_040869045.1 of Eurosta solidaginis. Classification (NCBI taxonomy): domain Eukaryota; kingdom Metazoa; phylum Arthropoda; class Insecta; order Diptera; family Tephritidae; genus Eurosta; species Eurosta solidaginis. The sequence continues at coordinate 117,327,682 of NC_090319.1, read as the reverse complement.
TACCATATTGTTGGAGCTATTAGGGTTGCTGTTGCAATAACGAGTAATGCGCCCTGGCTTTCCACACTTAAAGCATTTGACTGCATTATTATTCTTCTGCTGCGTACCCTTCAATGCTTCCAAAATTGTGTCTACCCACTCTCGTCTTTCTACTTCCACTCGATGAGCCTTGTATGCTGATTTACTCAATAAGGAGGCAGTTTCCTGAGTCAAGGCATGTGATACCGTTTCTGCGAATGTGAGTTTTGGGTTTTTTATATGTCGCCAGCTTCGTTTCAACATCTCGTATTCCATTGATAAAGCACTGAATTTTTTTTTTTTTTTTTATTTGTATCAGATTAGTGGTGTGAATCAATTAGTGATGCTAATATTATGGTAGGTATCACACCCATTTTACAAATTCTTTTCTATAGTTATATTTTGCGTCAAAAAACCAATCGAATCACCATGTATCATCCCTTTTTTCGTATTTGGTATAGAATTATGGCATTTTTTCATTTTTTGAAATTTTCGATATCGAAAAAGTGGGCGTGGTCATAGTCGGATTCCGCTCATTTTTAATACCAAGATAAAGTGATTTCGGATAAGTACATGAACTAAGTTTTGTATAGATATATCGATTTTTGCTCAAGTTATCGTGTTAACGGCCGAGCGGAAGGACAGACGGTCGACTGTGTATAAAAACTGGGCGTGGCTTCAACCGATTTCGCACGTTTGCAGAGAAAACAGTTATCGTCATAGAAGCTATGCCCTTATCAAATTTCACAAGGATTGGTAAATTTTTGTTCGACTTATGGCATTAAAAGTATTCTAGACAAATTAAATGAAAAAGGGCGGAGTCACGCCATTTTGAAAATTTCTTTTGTTTTTGTATCTTGTTGCACCATATCATTACTGGAGTCGATTGCTGACACAATTTACTTATATACTGTAAAGATATTCAATTTTTTGTTAAAAGTTGACTTTAAAAATTTTTTTTTATGTGGACGTGTTCGTCATCCCATTTCGCTAATTTTTATTTAAAGCACATACAGAAATAGGAGTAACGTGCCATCCAAATTTCATTATGATATCTTCAACCACTGCCAAATTACATCTTGCAAAACTTTTAAATTAAATAAATAATAAAATAATTTAAAAAAAATGTTTAAGTTAAACGGTTTTATTGAAAACAATACTTACATGAAATAATAAAAATACGAAAAGCTAGAAAATAATTAGGTAGGTCGTAGGTACTAGTCGTCACACTCCTTATCAATCTAGGGCGTTGATCAGACAATTAAATAAAAGCGTTGGGCGCTTAAAATTTCTAAAAAGGTGAGGCGTAGCATAACCTGATTAAGGTTCAGTTGGTTTTACTTATGACTATCAATAGAAATATGACGCGTCCAACGCTTTTATTTAATTGTCTGATCAACGCCCTAGATTGATAAAGAGTGTGATGACTAGTACCTAGAACCTACCTAATTATTTTCTAGCTTTTCGTATTTTTATTATTTCATGTAAGTATTGTTTTCAATAAAACCGTTTAACTTAAAATTTTTTTTTTAATTATTTTATTTTCAAGTTTTTGTCTTTATTTAATTGCCTATTATTTCTCATTCTATTTAGTTTATTTAGTGACTCATTATTACAAGGACTCTTTCCTGACAATTTGTAACAACCTAAGTCCTCAATACATAATCCTTCCAAAGACTTTACTCGACTCTGCGCCACGTATGCTTGTCCCTCCTCCAACTCCAAAATATTTTGATGTCACTTCTACTGGACTGTATGCAATATTTGTTCCAAATATGAGCCAAATCGGGCATCATAGGTCGCTTTCTGTTCATGTGTGTGTTATGTGTTCCAAATATGGACCAAATCAAATCGGACCACAAATACGATTTTTGTGAATATCTCGATCCTTGCGCCACCTAGCGTCGATTTTTTGTGATAGGTCGCTTTCTATTCTTGTATGTATTATGTGTTCCAAATATGGACCAAATCAAATCGGACCACAAATACGATTTTTGTGAATATCTCGATCCATGTGCCACCTAGCGGCGATTTTTTCCACAGGTCGATTTCTATTCTTGCATGTATTATGTGTGCCAAATATGAGCCAAATCGGACCACAAATACGAATTTTGCGAATATCTCGATCCATGCGCCACCTAGCGGCGATTTTTTTCACAGGTCGATTTCTATTCTTGCATGTATTATGTGTTCCAAATATGAGCCAAATCGGACCACAAATGCGAATTTTGCGAATATCTCGATCCTTGCGCCACCTAGCGGCGATTTTTTTCTTATTATTGCATTGTCATCGGGTTTCGAACTATATTCCAAGTTACAAGCTTGTAGCTTATCGGGAAGTTACTTAAATTTCAATTACAAGATTCGTTCACAACGGCCGTGCGGCCGTGCATGCGGCCGTGCAGCCTGTCAACTCAAGCTAAATAAAACCGTTTAAAAATAAAATAAATATAAGGCGCGATAACCTCCGAAGAGATCTAAGGCAGAGCTTCTCTTCCAATTTGCGTCGTGCTCCTCTTGATTTTCCCTACAAATTGGCCGGACGGGACCTACATGTTTTATGCCGACTCCGAACGGCATCTGCCAGGCAGACGAGTTTTCACAGAGAGGTTTTCATGGCAGAAATACACCCGGAGCGCTTGCCAAACACTGCCGGGGAACGACCCCGCTTAGGAAAATTTTCTTCTAATTGAAAAATCTTATTTCTAAAATTTTGATCTTGCTTTGCCCGGAGTTTGAACCCATGGAATACGGTGTGGTAGGCGGAGCACGCTACCATCCCACCACGGTGGCCGCCAAAACTTTTAAATTAGCTACTTTTAAAAGTGGGCGTTGCCTCGCCCATTGTCCAAAATTTTACTAATTTTCTATTCTGCGTCATAAGGTCAACCCACCTACCAAGTTTCGTCGCTTTATCCGTCTTGTGTAATGAATTATTGCACTTAAAAAAAATAAATGTAAGGCGCGATAACCTCCGAAGAGATCTAAGGCCGAGCTTCTCTTCCAATTTGCGTCGTGCACCTCTTGATTTTCCCTACAAATTGGCCGGACGGGACCTACATGTTTTATGCCGACTCCGAACGGCATCTGCAAGGCAGATGAGTTTTCACTGAGAGCTTTTCATGGCACAAATACACTCGGAGCGCTTGCAAAACACTGCCGAGGGGCGACCCCGCTTAGAAAAATTTTCTTCTAATTGAAAAACCTTATTTCTAAAATTTTGATGTTTCTTTGCCCGGGGTTCGAACCCAGGGCATACAGTGTGGTAGGCGGAGCACGCTACCATCACACCACGGTGGCCGCCAGCCGGGGTACCGTTATGCGAACAAAATTAATATACTCTGTGAGCTCTCCTCAGCTGAGTATAATAAAATAAAACTTTTCGCTTCGCTGTTGCAGCACATTATCAGCTTGAGTATCAGCAAGATTGGTCGGATTTTGATCGCCCTATGGCGTTAAAAAAAGTTTTTTTTTTTTTCAATTAGAAGAAAGTTTTTCTAAGAGGGGTCGCCCCTCGCTAGTGATTTGCAAGCACTCCGAGTGTATTTCTGCCACGAAAAGCTTCTGGTTGAAGATTTGCCTTCAGTTCGGTGTGACCAAACGAAATTCGGTTTCAAATATAGACGATGCTGTAAAAGCTGCCAACTCCGTCCAAGAAAGTATCGCAGTAGAACGAACAAACTCAACTGCATGAAAACTTCACTCAACATTCTACAATTTAAAATGTATTCAAATTTTGTAGTGTTTTCAGCTTTTCATAATTTTGTTGGAGTTTGTGAATGATAAACACATACTTTTGTGTGCTACCATGTGCAGAAATCGTCTCCCATTCCACCACTATCTAAAAGTCGTTTTAAGTGAAAATTGGAGCCTTTACCACATCGTCGACGATATCTTGAGTTCAGACAAGATCGCGTACCAGAACTGCTGAATATATACAAGTATTTGCTCAGTTTATGGTGTTAATGAATTGTACTTTGTTGATATTGGAGCGCGGTATTCAGATCGTATGAAAACGCTCAATAATTTTTTGTATTTCATCCTTGTAAGCAAACTTGAAGTTCTTTTATTTCACAATATCTATTTTCCTTTTTATTACTAATTTTCTTTATGAAACTTCTTTCGAGACGCGTTCTGTATGCATCAATTGAAGCCTGTAATGATTTATTGGGCATTACTTGAACTTTTCTTGAAGTGTTCACGAAATGGTCAGTCTTATATTTCTGGGCCCGTATAAATTTTTACGATCAGTGACCGAAACCCATTTTTACTTAAAAAATAACTAAGCAACTGTCAAACTTTTTATAAAAATTATAACCCGTTATGGATTTTAAAAGTACTATTTGTCGCTAGTTCGCATATATCATTAAGCGCTTAAGAACCTGTAGACCACTGGAACTTGGTAAAGTATCGGGGAAAAGTATCGCGGTGAAATATCGATACTATACTCGGTACTTGGTATAAGGCATCGAGTACCAGAGTATTTTTTGGAAAAGTATCGAAACTCACTCAGTACTCGAATCATTCTACCTCTAACCGTGGTAGATGATAACGTTCTACGTCTACCACACGGAAAATCCTGGGCTCGAGGTCTGGAAAGAGCAACGTCAAAACCTTTAGAAACAAGTTTTTAAATTGTATTGTATTGCCCTTCTCTTGTTAGTGTGCTTCCTATTGTTTAAATTATACATATAAATGTATTAAAAATAAAGCACTGGATCCCAACAGTATATGATTTCAATATTGTACTATTATTTCAAAAAGGAGTATAAGCTTTTCAACCCATGCGGTTAAAATTCAGAAAATTCTTTAGCTTAGATTTTAAATCATTGGTAATATGTGTAGTACAAAAAAGTTTAAAGTTCAAATTTCTAGCAGTGTATTAGGAACTGGTATTTTTAATACTGCTCCTTCCTACGCAAAATCAATTGCCAGTCTCTGCAACAGCATCGTACCACTAGACAAACTAGTCATTATATTGTGACGAATAATAGTATAACTAAGCGATGCTGACATGACTAAGCCGATACTAAGCAGCCACTCGTATGTACGTAAACAAATCAATCATCATACACACACACACATACAAGTCAACGGAGAGATACTCATAAACACGTGTAACCATCAGCCGAAGTAGTACTCACATATACACACGCATATGGCTATGCGAGAGGCTATAAACTACAAATACACACGCATATAGCTGGTAACCAAGTAGAAGATTCTAGAAGGAGAAACGTCTAGACATTTGGAGAAATATGCGGGCAAGGCAACATAGAGCATAAAAGCAGAGCAAGCTGAGGAGTCAGTAAACAGTTTTAATTTAAGCACGCTATTGCTTGTGAAGTATAAGTGTTATTGTGTGTACCTTCAAAGTAGTCTAATAAAGACCATTTTGCGTTATTGAATATTGGAGTTATTTATTCAACAGTTTAGCGATTCGAACGTTAGCAGAAGGTTTCAAATAAGCGGAATTTCACTAAATTCGTTACAATATGCATGAAGGTCGTAATCAGCCTCTGCGCCGCACTATGGAAAATAAAGGCCTGTTTCTGAATAAAAATCAATAACTTTTTTATTTCGGAATATTATGTTCTAAAATTTTCAACAAATATAGAATAGAGTATATGCTTTGAAATTGAATTTAATGTATTATGATTTAGTTTAAAAATAAATAAAAATAAAAAAATGTAAGGCACGATAACCTCCGAAGAGATCTAAGGCCGAGCTTCTCTTCCAATTTGCGTCGTGCTCCTCTTGATTTTCCCTACAAATTGGCCGGACGGGACCTACATGATTTTATGCCGACTCCAAACGGCATCTGCAAGGCGGATGAGTTTTCACTGAGAGCTTTTCATGGCAGAAATACACCCGGAGCGCTTGCCAAACACTTCCGACGGGCGACCACGCTTAGAAAAATTTGCTTTTAATTGAAAAACCTTATTTCTAAAATTTTTGATGTTGAGGTTTGAACCCAGGGCGTTCGGTGGGGTAGGCGGAGCACGCTACCATCACACCACGGTGGCCGCCATAAAACCATACCTTAAAAAATAGAAGAAATTCAAAATTATCAAAAATATCCAATATTTATTTTTTAACAATGAATACTATTATTTTAATGCCTACCAAAAACAAATATCAAATAGTACATCAAACACACAAATTAATTTAATTAATAAAAACATAAAAAATGGTGATTGGAGTAGCTCCACATATTGTACATGTGGAACCCGAAGGCGTATCTGTTAATACCTGAGCTACTTTGCCATCTATCATTGTAAGAAAGAGATCGTGCTTCATTTGCACTCCCTCACCTTCTTCGCTAATTAATGATGGCCCCAAAGAAATTATTTGACCTTTTATTTCATCCACAACAACTTTAGTTTTCTCGGGAGATTCTTTGCTAAATTCTATTAATATAGGCCGACAGAAATGAACAGATGAAGGTACCGGATTTTGCCAAACAACAGCACCCGTTAGCTCGTTAATTAACGTAATAGGCACTAAAGAAGTGATAAACAATTTTGCATCAGAAATTAATTCAGACTCCTCTGGCAGTTTTTCTTTGTACTGGCTTTGACCGGATGAGCCATCACAGCCCCATTTACTGTATAGAAGTAAGTTTTTCAATCCATTCCTATACACTGAATCTATTGTCAATATTCTAGCAGCAGTGATCTAATAAATCTTGAAGTCTTACTATTTTTGCACTTGCGTCTGCAATTTCTATAGCTGAAGATGGTGGATAGCAAGTAACACAAAACATTTTCGTTCGTTCACTAAATTTCTCAAGTACAAATATTGTGCTTTCGTTAAATCCAAGTCAATAAATACGCTCAATGCTTCTTCATCCGTTAACATTTTTGTGTGCCTTGCGTCTTCTATGAGAATCGAGAATAATGTCTTATTTTCACTGTCAGCAAACCAAGTTTAGCTTTTGTTCCTTCTCCTAGCGAACGTAACCCATGAAGATATGCATTATAGATGTTTTCAAATCCATATTCATTAAGTACACTTGCATTTTTTCTTCTTTTACTGGATTCTGACAAATCTGGATAAGATACGCACGGTCTCCCACGTTTTAAAGAAGAAGTAGATGGGTTGGAGTCGGTTGTAACGGCTTCAGAGTTCGGTACAGTTATTGAATATTCTGATTCTAGTTTAGCTTCTGTTCCTTCTCCTAGCGAACGTAACCATTGAAGATATGCATTATAGATGTATTCAAATCGATATTCATTAAGTAGACTTGCATTTTTTCTTCTTTTACTGGATTCTGACAAATCTGGATAAGATACGCACGGTCTCCCACGTTTTACAGAAGAAGTAGATGGTGTGGAGTCGGCTGTAACGGCTTCAGAGTTCGGAACATTTATTGAATATTCTGATTCTAACCAATTACTGTTTTTCATATACTTATATGTCTTTTGAAATCATCGAGGATGAAACATAAGTTGTCTTCAGATACAAGATAACTTTCTTTTAAAACTGTTGATAATGCCTCCAATGATTTTCCTCCTTCGATATACGAAAGTATTATTTCACGCTTAAAACACTTGAAGTTAGACATATTGAAGGGACAACAAAACACGTAGTTATTTGTTATTTGTATTCGTAACAATTACTTCTGTTAATTCACCAATATTTTGTTCTGCTTATATACTAATATGAAAGCCGATACTACTGTATTCAACCTCAAGGTCACTCGATAAAACTGGGATTTTTATTGAGGAGAAAGAAGAATCATTCAGCGCTGTTCTCTGGTGTCAACTTGTTTATTAATATTTTCACACGCAACGTGAATGCAAAAAAGATAAACGTCCTAATATCAGTGAAAAATTACAAAATACTATTGATTAAAATAAAAAACCATGCCAGTAGCGACATTAAAAAAACCATTTTTAATCAGCAGTTGTTCTACGATTTTCCATAGTGCGCCGGGTTCACGAGCCACGACCCGAAAAAGATAATATAGCCACTCAGTACATTTTAGGCTCCTTGTACTTATCTGGATCGTTCAAATGGCTGAGTCGGTAAGTGCCGGATCTCATCAAGAAGCTTGTGATAATTCAGCTGAAACTGTCTGTTCACCATTTCGTTATTCTCCTTTATATTGGGCTGCCATAGCAGTTCAGAGTGCAGTGTTTTGGAATGCATTTAGCCTTTTCCAATGTGTGTTTTTTTAAGTAAGGTGACCAAGCTGTTGTAGCACATGAGAAGCCCGCCAATTGCTTTGTAAATTGTTAGCAGTGTTTATTTATCCTTTCCCCAGATGTTGCCGGCAAGCTACCTGACAATTTTGTTGCGGATTTGTAGTTTAGATACAATGTGGAAGACACGCGCCTTCAAGGTAGAACTGCTGTCGAACATTACACTTAATATCCTTGGGTGACTCACAATCCACAATGTAAAGCCTTCGACGGTAACGTCCAATATTTGCGTCATCTGACCATTTCATGTTGTGAACAGAGTGGTTTTGTTCCTGGTCGGTGATATTGACAGATTGTGCGGGGCGAAAAAAAACCAAAGACGGGGGAGATAACCATTCATTTTGGAAATTAATTAATCTTTTGGGAGGACAGGGCTTGTTGACTTTCCTGTACAGCCATCGGAATAAGAAATAATAGCAACTCTTCCTGGTGGCACACCCTGTTAAATTCTCCTATATTTTGAAGTTTCGTTTCTAAATTGTACTTACTCCTGCCGGCCACTCAGATAGCTTACGGTCCATTTATTTAGACAAGGGGAGAGCCTTATATGCCTTGGAGTAGCGTGTCATGGCTGGCTGTGTTAAAAGCTCTAACAAGTCAAGTGCCACGACGACCGTCCTACGATAAGCTTTCTCCTAGTATAACTTATTTCAGTGTTAATGGCTTATAGAGCGGTGGTAGTGATATGCATTTTACGGAAGCCATCCTGAATGTAATGAGGGAAGCTGAATGGTTTCCTATGCCTCGTATGCATTCGAATCCCCTTAGAAAGCGCTCGCACATTTTGTCGAGTCCGCAAGACAAAATTGTAATCAATGAGCCATTTAAAAACTAATCAGCATGAATAATCCCACAAAATTCTGGTCAATTAAATATTGACACACTTACTAGTTTAAATAGCCCCAGAAAATTTTAGTCAATGAATTAGAGCGCTTGCTGATTACTTTGACTTTTTACCGCATGGATATTATTAACGCTACTGCAACTTGCACGCTTTCTCCGGTATTTCTTCTGCTTTCTTAACGGCTGCTATTTCCAGATATTACCGTGATCTAAAAGGCTGTATGATTTCCTTATTTCCGATCAGCATAGTATATAGCAGATTCCACCCCTATCGATACTTTCATTCCATTTTTATGAACGCTCTGTGTTCAGAATTGGACAGTATTGACTGGCAGAGCTGTTGGTATTACATACTTACCTAACTTATTTAATTGACGCTTAACCGTTTAATAGGATAAAATGTACTTTGTATGTAAGAGTCTGATTTCGCCAAACCAGCATGGCTTTGTCTCAAACCGATCTACGGTTTCGAATCTTGCAGTATTCAGTGAGTATTGTATTGCATCTTTCTCTTCGGAACTTCAAGTGGACTGCGTTTACACTGATTTCTCAAAAGCTTTCGATAAAGTTTCACATTCCTTATTGATCTATAAGCTTTCTCGTTTAGGATTTCATTCGGTTTTTTTGAAATTATTTATGTAACAGAAATTGTATGGTAACAGTTGACGGCATTTCTTCTGAACCATTCTTCGCCTGTTCTGGGGTACCTCAAGGAAGTATACTAGGCCCATTACTGTTTGTTTTGTTTATTAATGATATAAGCAGCTGCTTCAATTTTGCTGAGTTCTTACTCTAGGCCGATGATTTAGAGGTATTTTCGAAAATTGCAAAACCGGATGATGCTGTTAGCTTCAGAAAGATATTGATAGCTTAGAGGTATGGTACTTTAATTCTCGGCTTTCTTTAAATATCAAAAAGTGTTTTAAAGTCACTTATGCGAAAACTCTTAATATCTTGCTGACATCTTATCACATTTCCCATTCACTATTACAAAATTTGGATGAAATTAAAGATCTTGGTGCAATTGTTTCTAGTAACTTCTCTTTCAATAGACATATTAGTCACATTATTTCGAAAGCTTATTCGGTATTTGGATTTGTTAGGCGCAACAGTTAAAATTTTTGTGACCCTTATACTCTCATGTTGTTGTACACGGCGTTTGTTCGTTCTAAATTGGAATACGCTGCTTTTATATGGAGGCCAAGTCACAAAAACTACGTTAACAGGATTGAACGGGTCCAAAAAGTTTTTCTCAAATATACTTTACACTCTTTGAATTTTGATGAACCAATTCCATCTTATGAATCTCGTCTGCTTTTGATAAATTTGAAAACTTTGGAAGCCAGACGAACGGTTCTCTCGCTTTCTTTTGTTCATAATATTATCAGTAGCGACATTGACTGCTCTTTTTTTGGAGAAAATTAATTTTAACATACCTCAGCGTAATCTTCGTAGCTTTCTACCTTTTTATGGCGTTAATTGTAGAACTGATTATTCGCGTAATTCTCCTCTTGTGCGAGCCCTGATTGAATTTAATTTAATCTCGAGTTCTATCCAATTTGATTTTTCATTTTCGAAAAGTGATTTTTCTAAGGTTCTAAATACTATATTCTAGGTTGTTAGTCTTATTTTTTATTTTTCATTGTTAATTGTTATTAGTCTGTAAGAATCTTTTGTTCATAGACTAACTAAATAAATAAATAAATACACACGTCCCAATACGCAGCAGAAAAATATGTGTCCAAGGATCAACTTCAATGTCAAGGAAGCAATAATAAGGCTTCGTATGAAGGTTTATAACCACTAATACATATACCGTTCAGAATATAACTGTATTTTACTTCGAGCCGCATGAAACCGGTTCACTGTCTTTATTAAAAAAGGAAAAGCAGCGGTATTTTGAGAGCAGGCTATATCTTTCCCTCGGGTGCCCTGTGGCGAAATATTAGGAGTATAAGAACAAGTTGTAAGGATAAAATTGAATGCATGTTAAAATTTGATAGTTTAACCGATGTTGAGTCGTACCACTCATAGTTCCATAAATTTTCCATATTCTTCAGTTAAATGTTCGGATGTATCTTTGGAATCTCTACGGTAATAATGTAAGGTCGAACGCCATTGGAAGTTATGGTTTTGACGCTTCCCTTTATAAAATTGGTTATGCCCTACATCATTAGTCCTCTTACACAATTATTAATCACTGTGTTACCACATTTTTCTCTAATTCGTGGAAAATAGCATCTGTGTGCCCTGTTGCGAAAAAAAGGCTCGGCTGTTCTCCTGGAGATCTTTGCTCAATCAGTATTCTTCCCGCTATGTCAAAAGTTTTTGCGTGATTAATGGCTGAACAAATTTTAACTGTAGTATATTCCAAAAATCTTATTACGACAAAGGTGATATATACCTACTTTGTTTACTTGACTCCTTTGAGGTATGCATGGACGAAACTTAACTGATATCGTGCCATCGATTTTTCGATAGGATTTGGGCTCAAGAAAAAAAGTTCCACTACGCATACCCAAACAAATAATTTTCGAGCCTGCGAAAAAAAAATTGCGAAAGGGTAAAACACTTCCCCAAAAACCCAAAAGTTATTTTTTTTTTTTTCAAAAAACTGTTGTAAAAACGTTTGCGATAACAGTTTTTTGAAAAAAAAAAAACAAATATTTTTTGGGTTTTTGGGAGTGTTTTGGTCGAAAAATTGACCCTTTCGCCATTTTTTTCGCAGGCTCGAAAATTACATTACATAGAAATTTTCGAGAATTTATGGAGATGGGCGTGGCGCCGCCGTTGAAGATATATTGTTGAAATTTGGTATGGGGGCTGTCCTTGCGATAAGACATAAACTTGATGGAAAATAACAAAACCGGTTACCGACTACTCCCGCCAAAAAAAAATCCATTTCCAAAACTCGAAAAAATGGAAAAATGCGATAATTCCTTGCCAAAGAGTGATATAGTAATGAAACTTGATATGTGGGTTGACTTTACGACAAAAACTATAAATTTGGCCTAGATTTAGAAGAAGAAGCGTTAAAAGTTTTGCAAGCCGTAAACCAAAATCCGGTGAAGATATCATGTGAAAATTTGGTATTAACAAATAAATTTATATTTCTGACTCATTCTAACAGAATCACAGTAAACTATAAAATTAAGTTTCATCTATTTAAAAACAAACAAACACAGAACAAACAGTTTTTGAACCACAAACAAATTTTTAAATGAAATTTGGCAGTCCGATGCCTTAGAGTACGGTTACACAGCTACCGATTTTGATCGCGCAATGGTCGTCGTAATCGTTCGATAAAAATAAATACATGTATTTAGATGAGCGTGTGTACATTTCAACCGATCACCGAATTGTTGTCGGCCATTGTCGTTTCTCACTGCCGATAAATCCGCGCGTGTTCAATTTTATCGTCCGATAAATTGCGTGCATTTACGGTGAAAAATTAATTATTTGTGCGATGGAGTGAAAAATTAATTAATTGTGTGCGAAACAGGCGCCCTTTATGGGATAAGCGCATAAAAGCATAAACGCAAGCGTATTTTTGCCAAAAAGTAAAATGTAAGAAAAAAAAACTACCGGCCGATAATCGGTTGCAATTTTAACACCAGCCCGGCCGATTTCATCAGCTGATTGCAATTTTTCGGTTTATAGGTGGCTGTGTAAGCGTACCCTTATTACTGTTTTGACCGTTTCATATGAATCACTGACATGCTCGGTGCACGGACTTTTAAAAAGAGAATGTTGGTAGACGAAAAATTAAAATAGTGGTAGAAGTTGGTAGATATGTTTTCCAAGAAAACAATAGCTGCAGTTTGTATTTGTACAAAACAATTGTAAACACAAATAAAGCACATTTCATGGAAATAACACGTAAAAAAAAACAAGTAAACAAAACAAGAAAATACATATAAATTTTTATATACATAGCTTATGCCTATATGATACTTGCTTTTTTCCTGTATTTCGAGCTTGAAATACTGACGAACATTTACCGAAACGTCTAACTACAACAACAATTTTCCAATATACTAAAAATATTGCCACAAATTAACCGACTTCGGCATGTTATCGTTTACTTAAAACTTTTTTATTTTCGTTCAAAATTATTCACAAAAAACTGATGAAAACAGGGCAGGAAAATCATGCTCATTTACTACATTTGTTTCATAAACAAAGTTATTTCTAGTTTGAATTTTTGCACAAATTTTTCAAAATTTGTTAGTTTGTTAGTGTCACCGCTTAATGTTATTTGGGTGTGCTCGGCAATTAAATACGTTTACCTGATGATCGCAGTATTTGGTTTCAATTCAAATATATATTAAAATGTTGGTAGATTTTTGGGCTTTGGTGGTAGAAGTGGTAGAAAATGCAAATGTGCTAAAATGTTGGTAGATCTACCAATAAAGTGGTAAAGTCCGTGCACTGGACATGCTAACCATCGGAAGAACGAAAGTATCCGAAAACCTCAAAACATAAATTTTAATATTACTCAATGGTAAAATGATTGCAGTCAACGAATTTTGCAATCACTACTGATTGGGAATGCTCTCGAAGCATTCGCAATAAAACTGAATGCTTTTCTTGCACCCATGCAACCACTAAAGCAATTTTGCAATTGAAATAATGGATTTTTTATTCAAATTGACCTTGCTCTTTAAAAGGGCTGAAAAATACATATGTCTTAAACACAGAAAGCATTTTCAAATTATACTGATTTTGTTGTCTTTGACCTCAAATTCTGACAACAGAATAATCATGGACTTATTTTAACCACCGAATCGTGTTCAATGTGAAAAACTCATAGGAAAACCTTTGGTAGGGTATTTAGGGTCTGAAATATGAACTAACAAATTTAATTTGGTCATAGCTTTGGGTTGGTGTCGAAGTTCTGTATGTACAAAATTCTAAAAACAAAATTTTGCTTTTTAAAATTCTGCTTTTTTAAAATTCTGCTTTCTAAACTTCTGCTTTCAAGATTCTGTATTACAAAATTCTGTATAACAAAATTCTGTATTAAAATATAATGTTTACAATGTTAAAGAGGTCATGTAATTATTTTGAAAAAGTCCGCCATGCACAGTAATTCTGCGTAGAACACCTTTCTGCATAGGCGGCCTTCGGCCGCGCTTATAAAAAATAACCCTGGGCTACGCCATGCCAAGTCCGGATGTGTTGTATAACCGTGGCGTATAACTTCTGCGTAGTATACCCTTCTGTGTAGGCTGCCTTCGGGCGCACTTTTAAAAAATAACCCTTAGCCGATCCAACACCGGCTACGCCATGCCATGATTCCGGAATTTTGACTTCCAGAATTAAACATGCAGAATTTTGAAAAAGCAGAATTTTAGAAAGCAGAATTTTATAAAGCAGAATTTTGTTCAAGCAGAAATTTTTTGCAATTTACAGAATTTTGTCACCCAGAATTTTGTAATACAGAATAATGACACGCTCCCCATAGCTTTGTATTTTTCTTTAAATATACTTAGTTCTAAGCAATAAACATATGTAAGCAATAGAAGCAGTATATACATACATAACATCCTGCGGCGAATATTAGAATCACTATGCTGTTAGTAAATAATCGCAACAACAAAACACAGCAAGCAGGACACTTATGTACAAGGCAACGAAGAGATATCTCACACACACACATGTAGTCATCAGCCGAAGTTCTTACTCAAACAAACACACGTATATAACTAAATTACCAAGCAGGAGATTCACCAGTTCTACAAGGTGAAACGTCTAGACCTTACGAGAAATATGCGGACGAGGCAACAGAGAGTATGAAAGCAGCACAAGCTGAGGAATGACTAATCAGATCGATTTGAACACGCTTTTCTGAAGTACGTGATACTGAAGTATAATTGCACTACTCCTAAAGTAGACTAAATAAAGACCATATTGCAATACTGAATATAGGAGTTATTTATTCGACAGTTCAGCGATACGAACGTTAGCAGAAGGTGCATAATAACCAGGATTTCCCTAATTTCGTTACAATACCAATGAAATCAAAAAGTTTTGTTGAAAAGATTTTTTGTTAAAGTTTATCTTTTCAACGAGTACCAAAGGGGTTGCATCAAGATATTTCGCGAAACCGAGCGGTCCCGATTTTATTTGAAACAAATTTTGTTACTTTGGACCATACTTTATTTACAGTTTTAGTGTCATGTTCTTTAAACCTATTTACGCTATCAGAGTGGTGTGCCGGGTTTTTCATGTTGTTGCAGCTGTTAACGCCTTGTTATTTGCCACAAGGTCTGGGGGAGTGGGAGGATGTACAGGATCATTATACTTGTCGTTGACAGTCAGCATACCCACTCCAAATGTTTAACATATGTACTTGATAGTGTGGCTGCCCACAATAAAAAGGATGGGCTTGAAAATCACCCAATGACAGTTGGGGTATACTTGCGTGACAGCATTATTTTGGGTGGCTTTCCTCGCACTTTTCTTCACATGAAGTTCAGCAAAAGGTTAAATGTCTAGTACATATTTATCGGTAATTTGTAATGTGCTTACCCCCTTAGCTTCGGCCTAACTTACATATACTGCATGTTTATCCAGAATCGGCTGGTCCATCGCATAACGGATTTTTGGCATCCACTGAGTTTGATGAAAGCCTCTTCGAACCTCCTAAGCAGCTGATTTATGACCAGCGTCAAAAGATGTGATAACATCACGCCCTGCGGAGTGCCCCTATTTACGGATTTTATTGTCATATTCTTATATTGCAACCGATTGAACTGTTTCAGACTTTGGTCAAGGTAAGATGTCAACGATCTTCAATTACTCGGCATCATTCGCCTCAGTATTAATTTGGTCGAGGTAAAATGTCAACGGTTTTCAATTACTCGGCATCATTTGCCTCAGTAGCCTTAAATTCTATGAGCGCGTAACTACAAAACCTTCGTGATTTTATATAAGCTGAAATTTCATAAAAATTTTTCCAACCGAAGTAGAAGCGAAAAAAAACTTGTTCGCCTGTAATTTTCTTACATTGAAAATATCCATATCAAAATGACAGGCTACACTTTCTATAGTGGTCACCCTTAGCCGGACACTTCCATTCCTTCCAAACTTGAAACAACATTAGAGCAATTTTTTAATGAGACTCAAACGGAAATTCTTTAAAAAAACTTAAAAAAGGCACATAAGTAAGGTAAAGTAGAAATACTATTTTTAGCAAAATTTTTTGTATGATATCTGCAAAGCCACTAGGACTCAAGCTTCATGGCATACCACCACCATTCCTACTTCGGTTGACACTCTACGTCTACGAGCGGCAAAATTTTATTTTAAAATATATTACATCGGCTGTAACAGAAATTGTTTTTTGAATTTGGCTCTTTAATTCATATTTGGCACTTGCAGTAATCTTTTACCGTCTACAGTGGCTGATAAACATTAAGCAATCACTAACTTCTAAACAAAATATTGGGCACCCTGTAAAAACAGCGAATTTGGGTTTTTCTCAATGATTTCTCAATTTTCTCTGACTAGGCTTTGGCGCTGCCACCAATAACAAAAACTTGCATTTTATTGACTTTGGTATTGACCCACGAATGATATCTTATCTATTTTATTTGCCTCTTTTAAATAAAACTGAGTCCGCCCAGATACCGAGATGACATCTACAGACGAAACGTGATTTTTTTCGGTACCTTTGCCGCAATATGTTACCCATTGAAATCGAAGAAGGGTGATAAAAACTCCGTGTTTTCATCTTTATATGTTCAAAAATGTTCGCAGCTTTTGCAGGGATATACATTTGTATTGATATATTTATAATAATACATTTATGTTAAAGATTTCTTCGATTCCTGGATTTTCGGGACTTATTATGGCAGTCTCCGGCTTAGTCCCGAGACTTGGGTATTTTAGTGTTTCTAAATGGATGTTGACATTGTTCAGTTTTACATTTCTGTTGCCCGACAAGAATTTATATAAAGAAGTTGAGACCCGTTTCCATTTATCGATTTTTATTTTATTAATTTTATAAAAGTTTCTTGCACAAGATAGACGGTATTGTGTAATAATCGTATCAAATTTAATTTTATAAAAAACAAGTAAGGAAGGCTAAGTTAGGGTGTAACCAAACATTACATACTCAGCTGAGAGCTTTGGAGAAAAAATAAGGCAAAATCACCATGTAGGAAAATGAACCTAGGGTAACCCTGGAATGTGTTTGTGTGACATGGGTATCAAATGGAAGGCTTGAAAGAGTATTTTAAAAGGGAGTGATCCTTAGTTCTATAGGTGGACGTCATTTCGGGATATCGCCATAAAGGTGGACCAGGGGTGACTCTCCAATGTGTTTGTACGATATGGGTATCAATGAAAGGTGTTAATGAGTATTTTAAAAGGGAGTGGGCCTTAGTTCTATATGTGGGAGCCTTTTCGAGATATCGCCAAAAAGGTGGACCATGGGTGATTCTAGAATTTGTTTGTACGATATGGGTATCAAATGAAAGGTGTTAATGAGTATTTTAAAAATGAGTGGGCCTTAGTTCTATGGGTGGACGCCTTTTCGAGATATCGCCATAAAGGTCGACCAGGGGTGACTCTAGAATGCGTTTGTACGATACGGGTATCAAATGAAAGGTGCTAATGATTATTTAAAAGGGAGTGGGCCCGAGTTCTATAGGTGGACGCCTTTTCGAGATATCACCATAAAGGTGGACCAGGGGTGACTCTAGAATGCGTTTGTACGATATGGGTATCAAATTAAAGGTGTTAATGATTATTTAAAATGGAGTGGGCCTTAGTTCTATAGGTGGACGCCTTTTCTAGATATCGCCATAGAGGTGGACGAGGGGTGACTCTATAATTTGTTTGTACGATATGGATATCAAATTAAAGGTATTAATGAGGATTTTAAAATGGAGTAGGCCTTAGTTGTATATGTGAAGGCGTTTTCGAGATATTTTGCCAAAATGTGGACCAGGGTTACCCAGAACATCATCTGTCGGGTACCGCTAATTTATATACATATGTAATACCACGAACAGTATTCCTGCCAAGATTCCAAGGGCTTTTGATTTCGCCCTGCAGAACTTTTTCATTTTCTTCTTCTTAATATGGTAGGTGTCACGCCCATTTTACAAAGTTTTTTTCTAAAGTTATATTTGCGTCAATAAACCAATCCAATTACCATGTTTGATCCCTTTTTTCGTATTTGGTATAGAATTATGGCATTTTTTTCATTTTTCGTAATTTTCATAGTCGGATTTCGACCATTTTTTATACCAATACAAAGTGAGTTCAGATAAGTGCGTGAACTGAGTTTAGTAAAGATATATCGATTTTTGCTCAAGTTATCGTGTTAACGGCCGAGCGGAAGGACAGACGGTCGACCGTGTATAAAAACTGGGCGTGGCTTCAACCGATTTCCCCGTTTTTCACAGAAAATAGTTATCGTCCTAGAATCTAAGCCCCTACCAAATTTCACAAGGATTGGTAAATTTTTGTTCGACTTATGGCATTAAAAGTATCCTAGACAAATTAAATGAAAAAGGGCGGAGCCACGCCCATTTTGAAATTTTCTTTTATTTTTGTATTTTGTTGCACCATATCATTACTTGAGTTGAATGTTGACATAATTTACTTATATACTGTAAAGATATTGAATTTTTTGCTAAAATTTTACTTAAAAAATTTTTTTTTTAAAGTGGGCGTGGTTTTTCTCCGATTTTGCTAATTTTTACTAAGCATATATATAGTAATAGGAGTAACGTTCCTGCCGAATTTCATCATGATATCTTCAACGACTGCCAAATTACAGCTTGCAAAACTTTTAAATTACCTTCTTTTAAAAGTGGGCGGTGCCACGCCCATTGTCCAAAATTTTTCTATTCTGCGTCATAAGTTCAACTAAGTTTCATCGCTTTATCCGTCTTTGGTAATGAATTATCGCACTTTTTCGGTTTTTCGAAATTTTCTACATCGAAAAAGTGGGCGTGGTTATAGTCCGATATCGTTCATTTTAAATAGCGATCTGAGATGAGTGCCCAGGAACCTACATACCAAATTTCATAAAGTACCTCAAAATTTACTCAAGTTATCGTGTTAACGGACAGACGGACGGACGGACATGGCTCAATCAAATTTTTTTTCGATACTGATGATTTTGATATATGGAAGTCTATATCTACCTCGATTCCTTTATACCTGTACAACCAACCGTTATCCAATCAAAGTTAATATACTCTGTGAGCTCTGCTCAACTGAGTATAAAAATTCTTTCACATATTGACAGGGAAAATTTATCGACGTAAACTGCTTTTAAATTACACATTTACATAATTGAGTGAAATTTTCTGAAATGTATCAAAATTTTTCGGAAGTCGACTTTTTGATTTTTTTTTGTAGTTTTTTGCTCGACATAAAAAATTCCATATTTGAAAATTTCCTTTATAACTCGTGATAACGTTCTTTGGGCACCCTTGTTTGTTCACTTTCTGTTTATATTTTTAAAAATTACAAAATATTTATTTTGCCAAAGCTATTAGAAAATTATTATGGTACAGATAATCATCTTTATAACTTCTCCATGACCATGGTGGAATAACCAGGTGAAATAGCCGTCAAGAATTGCTCTAAATTCTTATTTGTTCTGTTATTCGGCTATCTGAAACATTTTTATAAATGTTGTCCCCGAACTATTGTTGTTTTTTGCATTTTTACACATAAACTATTAGGTGAATATCTGTGGGCCCTTACTGGATTTAACTACAAAGAATCATCAATCAGGCACCTTCGTGTTAGTAAGGCCTTGCCAAACATTCATATATGTGACGTTTCCATTATACAACTTTATTTTGTTCCCAAAATTATCGAAACAGGTCTTTTTAAAAACAAAACGTTTGTACTCACGTAGTATTCAACACAGGATTTTCCCCTGTTCGCGCTATCCCAGACTTCCGAGGATTGGTTTTGTCATTCCTACAAGAAGAACACCAAAATTATGTTATCATACCTTATTTATGTAAAAACTCCGCTTAAGCAAAGTATTTTTAAAATAAAACAAGTAAGGAAGGCTAAGTTCGGGTGTAATCGAACATTACATACTCAGTTGAGAGCTGTGGAGACAAAGTAAGGGAAATCACCATGTTGTAAAAGGAACCTAGGGTAACCCTGGAATGTGTTTGTATGACATGTGTATCAAATGAAAGGTGCTAATGAGTATTTTAAAAGGGTGTGGGCCTTAGTTCTATAGGTTGACGTCTTTTCGAGATATCGCCATAAAGGTGGACCAGGGCTTACTCTAGAATTTGTTTGTACGATATGCGTATCAAATGAAAGGTGTTAATGTGTATTTTAAAAGGGCGTGGGTCTTAGTTCTATAGGTGGACGCCTTTTCGAGATATCTCCATAAAGGTAGACCAGGGTGACTTTAGAATTTGTTTGTACGATATGGGTATCAAATGAAAGGTGTTAATGAGTATTTTAAACGGGAGTGGGCCTTATATCTATAGGTGGATGCCCTTTCGAGATATCGCCATAAAGGTGGGCCAGGGGTGACTCTAGAATTTGTTTGTACGATATGGGTATCAAATGAAAGGTGTTAATGAGTATTTTAAAAGGGTGTGGGCCTTAGTTCTATAGGTGGACGCCTTTTCGAGATATCGCCATAAAGGTGGATCAGGGGTGACTCTAGAATTTGTTTGTACGATATGGGTATCAAATGAAAGGTGTTAATGAGTATTTTAAAAGGGCGTGGGTCTTAGTTCAATAGGTGGACGCCTTTTCGAGATATCGACATAAAGGTGGACCAGGGGTGACTCTAGAATTTGTTTGTACGATATGGGTATCAAATGAAAGGTGTTAATGAGTATTTTAAAAGGGAGTGGGCCTTAGTTCTATAGGTGGATGCCTTTTCGAGATATCGACATAAAGGTGGACCAGGGGTGACTCTAGAATTTGTTTATACGATATGGGTATCAAATGAAAGGTGTTAATGAGTATTTTAAAAAGGCGTGGGCCTTAGTTCTATAGGTGGACGCCTTTTCGAGATATCGACATTAAGGTGGACCAGGGGTGACTCTAGAATTTGTTTGTACGATATGGGTATCAAATGAAAGGTGTTAATGAGTATTTTAAAAAGGCGTGGGCCTTAGTTCTATAGGTGGACGCCTTTTCGAGATATCGACATTAAGGTGGACCAGGGGTGACTCTAGAATTTGTTTATACGATATGGGTATCAAATGAAAGGTGTTAATGAGTATTTTAAAAAGGAGTGGGCCTTAGTTCTATATGTGGATGCCTTTTCGAGATATCGCCATAAACGTGGACCAGGGGTGACTCTAGAATGTGTTTGTACGATATGGGTATCAAATTAAAGGTATTAATGAGGGTTTTAAAAGGGAGTGGCCCTTAGTTGTATATGTGAAAGCGATTTAGAGATATCTACCAAAATGTGGACCAGGGTGATCCAGAACATCATCTTTCGGTTACCGATATTTTATTTATATATGTAATACCACGTACAGTATTCCTTCCAAGATTCCAAGGGCTTTTGATTTCGCGCTGCACAACTTTTTCATTTTCTTCTACTTAATATGGTAGGTGTCATACCCATTTTACCAAGTTTTTTTCTAAAGTTATATTTTGCGTCAATAGACCAATAAAATTAGCATGTTTCATTCCTTTTTTTGTATTTGGTATATAATTATGGCATTTTTTTCATTTTTCGTAATTTTCGATATCGAAAAAGTGGGCGTGGTAATGGTGGGATTTCGGCCATTTTTTACACCAATACAAAGTGAGTTCAGATAAGTGCGTGAACTGAGTTTAGTAAAGATATATCGATTTTTGCTCAAGTTATCGTGTTAACGGCCGAGCGGAAGGACAGACGGTCTATCGTGTATAAAAACTGGGCGTGGCTTCAACCGATTTCGCCCTTTTTCACAGAAAACAGTTATCGTCCTCGGAGCTAGGTCTCTACCAAATTTCACAAGGATTGGTTAATTTTTGTTCGACTTATGGCATTAAAGGCATCCTAGACAAATTAAATGAAAAAGGGCGCAGCCACGCCCATTTTGAAATTTTCTTTTATTTTTGTATTTTGTTGCACCATATCATTACTGGAGTTGAATGTTGGCATAATTTACTTATATGCTGTAAAGATATTAACTTTTCTTTTAAAATTTGAATTAAAAAAAAAAATTTTTTAAAAGTGGGCGTGGTCGTTATTCGATTTTGCTAATTTTTATTAAGCAGACATAAAGTAATAAGAGTAACGTTCCTGCCAAATTTCATCATGATATCTTCAACGACTGCCAAATTACAGCTTGCAAAACTTCTAAATTACCTTCATTTAAAAGTGGGCGGTGCCACGCCCATTGTCCAAAATTTTACTAGTTTTCTATTCTGCGTCATAAGCTCAACTCACCTACCAAGTTTCATCGCTTAATGCGTATTTGGTAATGAATTATCGCACTTTTTCGATTTTTCGAAATTTTCGATATCGAAAAAGAGGGCGTGGTTATTGTCCGATATCTTTCATTTTAAATAGCGATCTGAGATGAGTACCCAGGAACCTACATACCAAATTTCATCAAGATACCTCTAATTTTACTCAAGTTATCGTGTTAACGGACAGACGGACGGACGGACATGGCTCAATCGAATTTTTTTTCGATACTGATGATTTTGATATATGGAAGTCTATATCTATCTCGATTCCTTTATACCTGTACAACCAACCGTTATGCAATCAAAGTTAATATACTCTGTGAGCTCTGCTCAACTGAGTATAAAAAATGTGACTCACTGTTGGTGTTGTGCCCTAAACAATCAGCCCCATAAGATTTAGAGGAATGTTACAGTTATGGATTGACATTTGCAATATATGAATCCGACTCGCTTTTGATCAGCATCTTCTGGTACTATGCCGACTTCCGCAGGGGCCTTGTCTCCTATCCTCTAACATACATATCTTGGTAAGTAATAAATTGGTAACATAGATAACATAGATCATGAATTCCTGAGTTCAACTCCCGGGCAAAGTATTATCAAACATTTAGAAACAATTTGCATCTATCCATTGAATTTTACTGCTCATCAGAGTTTAAATGGCCAAACTTAATTTTTTATTTAACGTTAACAGTAATGTTAACTTGCACTGGTTTTTACTATACCCCTTTGCGCTGGGGTTAGACGGTACTGTTATGCTGAAAACATACAGTTTCTGCAATGGCTTGGGTAAAAGCTATTTATTTTTCTACTTCTACTTTTTCAAAGCGGGTAAAAGTTTTACAATTTTCTGACCGCTGAAAATACACGCGTACCGGTTCAGATTGATTAAATCTTGTCCTTTTCTTCTTCACCTGGTGATTCCGCCATGCTCCATGAGTTTATGACATTTTAATATTTTTATAGTTTTACTTGTTTCGTAATGAGTTGCTGCCGAAACAAAAATATGCAAACTTTTTAACGGACACAAATTATATCCACTTTTCTTATAACTATCTTCTTGGATGTCACTATACCAAAAGAAAAATTTTTTTGTTGGCCAACCTAACAAGTATTTGATTGAATTAAAACCCCGAAATTCTCGGGATCTTAGGATTAGAATTCCTAGTTCATTTACATAAGTATCGCGTTGTGTGTTCGCCTATCACCATATGGTGAGCCACGTTCACATGCACTTTGTCAAATAATATTTGCCAAGAGTGCGGCCATAATATGCCAATAGGTAGACAGAGCAAATACATAAAAATAAGTTTGGAAAACAACAATAAAAGTAAAGTATTTTATATAATAAAAACAAAGCTTTGTACATGCACACATGAAGAGCACTTGGGTTAGCCTGTGTTCAGATGATAACTGCAAGAGAGATAAAAAATTTTGTAAAAAAAATATGTATAACAAACTATAAACAATAAACCGAACAAAGCAGCGTAAGCCCAATTCAATTCAAAGTAATTCCAACTCAACGACAGACGCGACTACCTTTTGCATATCTGCGTGTGTACATTTTATGCATACCGATACAAGGTGCTCCAAAATTCAACCAGAAAAGCCGATGAACAGCGAATAGTTTAAAGAAAATTTTCCTCCCTTTATTTGAGGGGACATTCCGTATTTTACTATAAACTTGTACACGTCTGCCAGGACAACTTCTATTTATGCCAGCTCTGTGAACTAAGTATTATATTCTGAACACTAACGTTCCCCATATATATATAACTTACAGTTGTTGATGTGGCTAGCAAATCCTTTCTTTTACTCGTTTTAGTTTTAAAAGTGAAGAGTACATAATTGAATTTAATATTTTTACAAATTTTATGAAAGGAAAAATAGTGACTCCACAAATAATAAGTATCTTAGTCAAAACGTAGCCAAAACAAAAAATAAAACATCCATGACGTGAATGCATTGACCAAATGAAATATTTATAGGTTAAGAATATGGCGGAAAACCAAAAACCAATTGATTGGTATGGTATGGTTATGGTTAGGGAGTTATTGTATGGCACCATTGGCTAAGAACATTGATTTCCATATGGTTGGGTGGATCAGCTGTTTTATACGGATATGGATATGTCAACTTTACCAGGGCTTTAACGCTGTAAAAACGTAGGCACGCAACCACGGCATTTACATATGTAAAACCGCCTTTTGTTGTGAAGCTTTGCCAAACAAATGATATCAATTTATAGGGCCTGGCAAAGTTGACATTGGTGCCTTGAAAATATCTGACAATTTCATAAGAAAGTAGAAAACGCAAAAAGTTAAAAACAAGCCGCACAAACAACAAGTCATTTAGTAAACCGTATCCAAAACATAAAATAAAATATGCGAAAAGTTATTACATTCACCAAAGTGAAATATTTATAGGTTATGGATATGGCGGAAACCCAAAAACTTATTAGTTGGCTATGGTATGTATGCACCATTAACCAGTTTTATTTCCATAAAGTTGTTTGATAAGCTGTTTATATGGATATGACAAGTTTTCCAGGCCCTCATGGCCGCACCTGCATAGGTATATCTCGCTTCGCAAATTTTGTGGAATGTTAAGGGAAACAAAAAGTAGAGAAATTGGCAAAGGAGGATTTACAACCCTTTGACCGCTTCAGAGCGAATAAAATGGCAAGAAGTCTATTTGATATATATAAGTAAACGTAAAACCAAATGAAATATCGGTATTGCACGTCACGCCGGAACGTTACCAACGTGGGATATTGCGACTATTGTCAGAGTATTAGACACGACAACCTCAAATGTAATAGAAAAAAAGGAAATTTAAAACCAAATAAAAGCAAAGTGGACGAACTTACTAACCAGTTTTCCAAAATAGCAGTTAGCAGTATTTCCGCCGAAGATTCGCTAGGATAGTAGCGACACAAACTACTAACCTTAGAGACGAAATTAACTAGACATTAACTAGCGCTACACAAATGACGAAACATCGTACACAAACTACTAATGACTGAAAGTTTAGATATTATTAAGTCACTGCCAGAATTTTCAGGTAGATCATACGAAGATGAAGAGAAGCTGAAAAAAATTCGATGAGTTTGTATATCGAAGGAAGCAGGAAGTGTTTCGGAGCAATAACCATACTTCGAAATAAAATAGCAGGGAATACCAATGATATTCTTACTAATAATACCACAGTATTAAATTTAGAAGCTATATTTGCTAGGCTAGACTTTGCTAATGCAGACAAACGACCAATCCACAAAATTTATCAGGAAATGAGCATATTAAGGCAAGGATCGAAATCCTTGATCGATTATTATAACGAAGTTAATCAGAAATTAACACTACTAATAAATAAAACTATTATGACACGCGGTACAAATTCCGAAATTAGAAAGCAACTATAAATTAAGTATCGCGATCCCTTCCTAAGAACCTTTATAAAGGGACTAAATCATTCTTTTCTAGACCATGCCTCCACTTGCCCTACATTTTCCGAACAGATAAGACATAGCTGAATAGTAATGAGGATGTTAATAGATACCGGTGCAATGAGTCGTTACATCAGGAAAGGTATATATAACAACGGTAAGGAATTAGCAATTCATGGTTCGACCATCATTACTTTGTACCATGACGTACACCTGTTTGGATTCAAGGAAAGATTTCATAAAATAGATAGCTTAGAAAGTAACTTTCTAGAAGGAGTCAACTTTTTAAAGAAGACTAAGGTAAAATTAGATATGGGGAAAGCAGAATTTATATATGGAGATAATAATAAAGAGAACATGTTTTGTGAACATGGAAGAAACTAACTGTGGTGAAATATATAAAGTGAACCCCTTGGGACAAATAATCTTAAGGCGCCAGCCGACGGTAATTCCGGGAAGCCCAAATAAAAAATATAAGGTTCTACAACGCCGGTAATTCCGGCAAAAAAAAGTTCTACAATGCTAAAAAGAGTTTTTTGGAGAAGGAAATCCCTGAAGTCTTTACCGATAATGTATTGGGAATAAATAATTTAGAATTTGAAAAAAACATTAACAGTGACGAATTTGCTGATATATATATATATATATAAAGAAGCAAAAGCAATCAATATTCAGTTGTTGAGACAGGATGTTATTAAAATAATAGAAAACTGATACCCTTCAGAACTGATATTGAAGCAGAAATAAGAACGGACTATGAAAAGCCAGTATGGCTAAAACAGTATCCATGCTCTATATCTGAAAATAGTTTCGTTAATGAGGAAATCAAGGATTTACTAGAAAAAAATATAATAAGGCATAGTAAAAGCCCATATTCACCTGTTTGGGTGGTTCCTAAAAAAAATAATTAAATATATATTTTTCGCGCAAAAATTAAAGTTTATTACTTGAATAGATGCGTACTCAAAATTCACAATTATATAGAGAATAAATTAGATATGGATGGAAAATTCTTGAGATTCTACAAATATTTCCTGGTATCAAGAGTATAATTTTGGATAATGAAAATATGAAACATATATATACAGTACTTTCCGAATATAAGCACCGTAGAAACAGCACTAAAATCCTTGTTTATAAGTGGGGAGTGCTTATATAGAAATCCCGCTTGTAAGCACTGACTGTTCTTATATTGAAATCCCCAATTACCAGTGCCTCTAACACAAGCAATTTAAAAATGAACAACTGAGAATTCATTTATTTAAAACAAATAATTTCAAGTGTACACAGATTTTGCATCATTCATTGGGTTCTATATATGTATTTACATATAAGTACTGCATATGATGCATGTACGAATTCCTTAATTATTTTTAAAGAAGTCTGTAATTTTTGACTGAATGTTCAATTTAGCGAGTTCGAAATAGTATTGCTGAATTTTATCGATCTCGAGCATACATTTATTTAAAGGCATAAGTGCCCTACGGATAGTATCAATGAAATCAATGACTTCCTTATGGCTTCACTGAAAGAAAGACTGTTAAAATCAACCGCAATTTCTCTCAATTTTTATCAATCGCATCAAGATGTTGAATCAACCGCGCACAAATCGCTGATTCGTAATTGACCGTTTTAGTAGTCAAATAAACAAAACAAGTTGTTTCATAATACTTTACCCAGATTTTTGTTAAATTAAAAATTTGTATTTTTGCTCTAAAAATACCAATCAAAAATATTAACATGAAAGGGATTTCTGTTCTTTTGAAATTACCAGTGCAAACTGTTAAATTGACAGATTTAATGTTAAGATGATACTAACACGAACGCCGTAGAAATTACAGAGATTTAAACCGTTAAATTAACAGAGTTTATTGTCGAAATTACACTACCAGTGAAATCTATTGAAATAACAGATACAACAGAGCTTTCTGTTCATATGACATTAATACCTGTGGAAAAAATTAAAGCCACATAAATATATATTTAAACTTACGTAGTTTTTTTTTTATTTGTATAGATTACACATAAGTAGATTTCATTCCTATTGATTTTATTGCTATATTTAGTAATATTAATTAAAATAATAACAACTTAAATCTGAATACAAATAAGTAAAACTTCTTCCGAATTACCATCGACAGCTTTGTACGAAAGTATGTTGCCATATATATATGTACCTACATATGTGAAGTCATAAATACGCATGCTTGCTGCATACATATGTATATATTTGCTGCATAAATATTCACACACGCGTTAGTACATGCTCGAGCAAAAATAACAGCACTGCACAGTTTGTTAAGCTGGAGACATTGGTGCTTTATCGGTAACCGTATCGATAACCTTATAACAGCTGATTCGACCAACCTTATGAGAATCAATGCAATCGATTATTGGTGCCGCTAAAGTCGTAACCGTATCGTAGCCAACCAATTGGGTTTTGGTTTACCGTCGTAACGATAAACAGCTGATTACGTTAGGGATACGGATACAGCGATACGACATACGGCACCAATGACTCCAGCTTTAAACCAAAGAGGATAAATACAATAAGAGCCGTCACTCGTTATTTTGTGGCGAGTATCTCGCTGGAAATTGAAAAAATTGATGCCGAATGTTTTCTGAGAGGGACATTTTTAATTGTCTCGCATTTATCCATGCCGTGTAGGCCCCTTGTGCAATTGTGATTTTTGGAAAGAGAATTAAATTAATTAATTAAATACAGTCGAAAAATAAACACAAATACCCCACGAAAATGTATAGAAGACATTTATAAACATCTCGCCCAAAAAAAAAGTAGCGACTACCTCTCAGTATACATCGAGTAAATGCCAAAAAAATAACGAGTGACGGCTCTTATTGTTTTATCCTCTTTTGTTAAACCACATTAGCGTCGGTTTCAAGAACTTTATTTCAACTTTTTCTTAAAAAATGTTCACCATATTGTTATATTATATTTATATTTATGTACGCACATTTTATATAAAATATTTAAATTTTCTTTGAATTTAAAACAAAAATTGGACAAATAATTGGGCGGTCATCAAATATGCTGGCACACATTAAACATTATACACTTTATTACCTACTTTGTTTTATTAAATGCACTTTCACCAAATTTTGTTATTTATAATTTATTTAATTTAGTTTTGAACTTCGTAGTAGTCACGAAACTGATTCTCAATTCTTTCTGTTGCAGCTCTTTCTCAACTTCTTCACTCGCATGTAGAGTTACCACACTTGATTGTTTCGAACAAAATTGTAGTATAAATATTTGAGATAACATTTTAAATAGAGAACTTGTAAGTTATAGAAAAGTAAAGAATCAAATCGCGGGAAGGTAATTCACCACTGGGGTAACTTTATATGTAATTCGGCAAGTTTAATTCTCGTAACACTTTATTTTGAAACGCTTCCAAAACAACTCAAACTTTTATGCGGAAACATCATAATTAAAAAGGATGTTTTTTATTATGTTATTACATTCGTTCGCGTGAGTGAAAATTCGTAAAAACTTGAACAAAATATTACTAACTTTGGGGAAATCCTGTTCCTTCAAACAAAACTTTTGCAACAAGAGGACGCAATTTTGCATTTCGCTTGGAGGGGAAGTTGCAAAATTGTACTCGATAAATAGGGGTCTCGGTATCGCATAATTTTTCAGTGTTATGCACAGTAAATTCCAAAAAGGGGTTTTTCGTTTTGTACTGATAACTGACAAACTAGTTTTTTGTTTTTTTCGCAATTTCCGTGCTTTTTCGATTTGGTGGTTTTCTTATTTTGGTATTTTTTTAAACAAGTGGCACCATCGTCATAAGTACAAAGTAGAGAGCGCAGTGAGCGTAAAATTCTCTTTGAAATGTGACTTGATCGCTGTTGAAATTACCAGTGAGATCAGTTTTCTAACAGAAAAATCAGTTAGATTGATTATGAATCTGTCAATTTTAGAGGATTTTGTTAACTTTAGAGCGACAGTTTCTCTTCTGTTGAAATTACTGAACTAATTTGTTCTCTTGACAAAGAACTCGGTCGAACTAACCATAAAATAAAAAATTTAAGGCGCGATAACCTCCGAAGAGATCTAAGGCCGAGCTTATCTTCCAATTTGCGTCGTGCTCCACTTGTTTTTCCCTACAAATTGGCCGGACGGGACCTACATGTTTTATGCCGACTCCGAACGGCATCTGCAGACAGATGAGTTTTCACTGAGAGTTTTTCATGGCAGAAATACACTCGGAGCGCTTGCCAAGCACTGCCGAGGGGCGGCCCCGCTTAGAAAACTTTTCTTCTAATTGAAAAACCTTTTTTCTAAAATTTTGATGTTGCTTTGCCCGTGGTGTGAATCCAGGGCATACGGTGTGGTAGGCGGAGCACGCTACCATCACACCACGGTGGCCGCGAACTAACCATAATTCGATTAATTTCACCGAACTTCCGTTAAGTCAAGAACGACAGAACCGATTTGTTGATTTTACTAGCAACATTTCTTTCAGTGTTGGAATACTATTTGCAACGCTATTAGGAGGTTCATCATGAGACGTTTCTTCTATTATTGAATTTTCTCCTGGGAAGGCTTCTGCGATTATATGTTCGTCAGTAGCTTCTCCGTATCAGGCAAGGATGCATAGAATCGATAAATGAATAGTAATATGGTTAACACAGTAAATTTAGTTAGAAGCCAAATAAGTTCTTGTATGAAAATTACAAAACTTGCGGGAAAATTACAAAACTTTAGACACAAATCGGTACTTTTAAGCGGAAAATGCTTATAAGCGGGATACTTATATCGTTATTTTTTGTGTACATTGAAATAGGGGAACTTTTTTTACAATTTTTCTAGTGCTTATAACCGGAAAATGCTTATAACGGGGTGCATATAAGCGGAAAATACAATACTGTATATATCATATATAGCCAATCCCACAATAGGTGGAATATATGTAGTTACTTTTAATAATAAAGTTTTAATTGACAATATAAAGTTTGAAAATCCTACTGGAAAAATTTTGAAGTATTTAAGAGAAGGGAAATTTAATGTCCTCGGGTTCTGCTGTCATCTTCAAACACTGGCCTCTATTAATATTAAGTTAGGACATCTGGGGGGGAAGAATTTTGGTTCGTGGAACTCCATTTTGTGATTTGTGAAATTTGATTCGACGAGGAGAAATTAGATCTTACACTGAAAGAAATGGTGCTGGTAAAATCAACAAATAGGTTCTGTTGTTCTTGACTTAACGGAGATTCGGTGAAATTGATCGAATTACTGTTAATTCGACCGAGTTCTTTGTCAAACGAAAAAATTTGGTTAGTGATTTCAACAGAAGAGAAATTACCGCTCTTAGGTTAACAAAATTCTGTAAAATTGACAGATTCCTGCTCAATCTAACTGATTTTTCTGTTAACACAACTGATTTCACTGGTCATTTCAACAGCGATCAAGTCAAATTTCAAAGAGAATTTTACGCTCACTGCGCTCTCTACTTTGTACTTGTGACGATGGTGCCACTTGTTTAAAAAAAATACCAAAATAAGAAAACCACCAAATCGAAAAAACACACAAAATGGGAAAACAATAAAAACTAGTTTTTCAGTTATCAATACAAAACGAAAAACCCTTTTTTGAATTTATCGGGTACAATTTTGCAACTTCTCCTCCAAGCGAAATGCAAAATTGCGCCCTCTTGTTGCAAAAGTTTTGTTTGAACGAACAGGAAATTTCCAAAGTTAGTACCATTTTGTTCAAGTTTTTACGAATTTTCACTCACGCGAACGAATTTAATAAGATAATAAAAAACATCCTTTTTTAATGTTGATGTTTCCGACAACATAAAAGTTTGAGTTGTTTTGGAATCGTTTCATCTTAAAGTGTTACGAAAATTAAACTTGCATGTAAAGTTACTCCAGGGGTGAATTACTAGCGATTTGGTTCTTTACTTTTCTATAACTTACAAAGTTCTCTATTTAAAATGTTATGTCAAACATTTATACAAGTTTTGTTCGAAACAACCAAGTGTGGCAACTACATGCGAGAGAAAAATTGACAATGAGCTGAGCTGCAACTGAAAGAATTGAGAATCAGTTTTGTGACTACTATTTTCATTTCTATTTGCAAAAAGAAGTTCAAAACTATAAATTAAATAAATTATAAAATATAAAATTTGGTGAAAGTGCGTTTAATAAAACAAAATAATAAAGTGTATAATGTTTAATGTGTGCAAGCATATTTGATGTAAGCCCAATTGCGTAGTTGATTCAACGTCTTGTTGCGATGTATACAAATTAACAGAAATTTCGGTTGAATTGACCCGTATTTCGGTTGATTTTACCAGTCTTTTTCTTTCAGTGTAGCAATCTCGGACATCGAAAGCTATGTACACAAATTGAATCATCGCATGGTACAAACATCTATGCCAGACGCAGGAACATGAAACAACTGGTGGAAAATACAAGTATGGGGATTCGCTCATGATCATCAACTCAAGCACGTCTGTTTGTATGATAATATAAGTAGCTCCAGGGCCGCCTCGGAATGGTATGATCACAGCAAGAGGCGCTGCAAACCTTGCTCGTCCAATAGCTATTTTGGCTCCCAACAACAACCAAATCGATTTCGTTAAAATTACACAGAAAATTGTACATGCCCTCAAGTTCAAAGGAATTTAAAATTTTTGTCACAGATGCAAGAAAATCGATCGACATTCAAAAACACTCAAGATGAAGCGCTGAAATTCAAGGGAATAAAAAAATGTTTAAAATAATAAAATCAGCTGATGAGATGAGCCAACCTTATAATTGATCCATGGCTCAAACCATAATAGATGATGTCACAATAAAATACATAACGTATAATTAACGCACATCATCGAGTATTTACTGGTCTTAATTTTGAGTTAACATACCTTATGACAAAATATCAAAAGATTGCGGTGGAGTATGGTGGAGTTTTTTTATTCTCTTCTATAGTTTCAACTTAGGATTAAAATGCACCTCATCGATGGGTAAAAATAAGATGGGGTTGCCATAAGTATATAAAAAACTTCCAAAAGTAATAAAAAATAGCTATTGACATATACTAATTATCTTAGTTATTTAAGTTACCTTTTCTGATGAAAAATGTTGGTAAAAATATCAATTCTCAACAAACAAGGTTTGAGGAAGTCCTGATAAAAGCGCCCCATCTTTTATAAAAACTATTGTGTGAAGTGATTGCATAACAAAAACTATCCATTTGGCTTGTTCGCGACACTGAGCACTGCCCTGATGAATCGTTCTTCGCCATATTTAATATACCAAGCCTCTGATGAACCGCTATTCTTCATATTTAATATTAGAACGCTGTGTACGCTTTGTCAGGAAGGCACGGGTTTCGAAATTCATCTGAAATACTTGCGGAACATCAGCCCTGGCCACCTTTTACAAGGTTTGTTTTTTAATGCAAATTTCCATTCACATTGTGTCAGCGCCTTATTTAATGAGCCACTGCTAAATTCGATCGCTTGGTGTGGAATGCATAAATCCTTTGGGCATTTTTCAAGGCTGGCCACTGCAAAATCTGACCATTGTACAGGTTTACAAGTAGGATATGTGTGAGAAGAAAATAATTCCTTTCTCTTTCTAACACACTGCCTTTTGACACTTCGGTCAGTGTCAAACTAGCGTGGAGCCCAGTGGAACCTGCGTGGAACATGAGTTTGACACTGAACGAATTGTCAAAATTATAGGCGTTGCTGTCGTAAAAGCGATGCAGGGAAACAAAAAAGGGGCGAAATATTAGAAATGGGTTGCTGTGATAGTAAAATTATTTGAACGAATTTAGTATCAAAATGTAAAGTGCACCTATATGGGTCCTACAGAAAATAATACAGTCTTCGATTGGGGTATCTGAGGACGCTTAGTTATGCCAGCATTAAAAATACAAACACGGGTGCTAAGTTTTTCTACCCGTTCAAAAGTTCTTCGCGAAAAACAGTTTGAAACCGTGGTCGATTGCAATAACCCGTCCAAAAATGTGGAAAGAGGTATGAAAAGACGCGTTTTGTCCTGATATCAATAATCCAAAGGCAAAAACATGTTCAGATTATGGAAACTGTGGCCAAAACGCGTCTATTAATGCCTCCCTTGGCGGTTTTGGTCGTGTCTTAGCAATCGTCCCCGGTAATAAAGTCTCACAATTTGATAACTAAAATTGTTCAAAACATATGGATTTTAAAGAGAGATGTAACTAAGTGCTTGTTTGAAAGTAAATAAGGGTATTTCTTTGTAATTTTACAATTAAATTTTAACGCAGTTTTCGTTAGCAGCTACTACACTTTTGTTTGACCTAAGAAGTACAACAGTGTCAAATAGCATCCACAAAAAAAAAAACGAACA
Organism: Eurosta solidaginis; assembly: GCF_040869045.1. NCBI lineage: Eukaryota > Metazoa > Arthropoda > Insecta > Diptera > Tephritidae > Eurosta > Eurosta solidaginis. The sequence goes on along the minus strand of NC_090319.1, from coordinate 117,293,371 downwards.
AGAACAAGCATTTTGATTAGGTGAGCGTGGCTGTGTATGTGCGTGCTGCTACATATCCTACTTGTAAACCTTTACAATGCATCCGATATCGATTCGCAAACAAATTAAGTTCAATATTGAGCAATAAAAATGATTTTATATATGTACAATAATTTCAAGTTCACATTGTCAAAATAACGTGCAATTACCGATTTAACCCCCCAAAAATGATTGGTTAAATATTTATTTTTTAACTTTAAGCAAGACATTTTTAGCCCCTCATGCCCTGGTAACTCTGAGTAAAAAATATAACATACCATTCTGCAAGTGGACCTTAGTTTACAGCCTGAAATTGTTTTCCAGGCTGATTCAAATAGCTAAAGCATTTTGCGTCACCATTTTTATATTAATGTGTGTAGATAAGTCAATATGAAATTCGCAATGAGCATTGCAGCTGATCCACGGACGAGTTGGCCGCTTTCCATGGAAGTGGTTCATGCCATTTTCTTATCGGCGAACAAGATCAATATGCACGATATCAATATTCTTTGGCAACGTTAAACGTGAGGCAATGCAACTAAATGATGAAAAGCGAGACGGTCAGCCGGTGGAGTACGTACTTAGTAAAAAGCTAAGACGAAAATGTTTGTATGAGTGTAGGTACGAAATTTAGCACAAAATTCCTGTTTCTAAACATGCATAAATATGTACGTATGAGAATTAAAATGATGATGTATTGTTTGTTAAAAGATCATTCACGTTTCTAATTCACTGAATAGCTCTTTAAATAAGTGTTGAGTGAAGCAATTAATCAATCCATTATTGCGAACCTCGTCAAGATAGCGGAATTTTCCTTCATATAATAATAATGATAATAATAATAATTATTATTATTAGTATTCTCCCATCTTAGTAGCCGAGGGTGACAACTCGTCGAAACGGCTGGTATTAGCCCACCGTCGTCTCCGTCTCGTTAAAACCTTGGCAGGTCTCCAAGTACGTTCGAAGTCACGTTACCATTAAGTTGGCGGTGCAGGCTCAGTTGAGATGACTCCTGATTACGCCGGACTCTGGCTCTGAAGATAGACTCTCTTAAGAACCTATGTCAATCCTAGCGTGGACTCCCTACACATGCAAAGATAACCACGGAAATCTAAAACTGCGACTGCACATCAGGCGAGATAGCGGCTTGGGGCGGAGACCAAACTGAATATAAATGATCCAAATTAATGAAATACGTAAATACAACGATGGTAAGGATAGCGGCGAAACCGCTTTTCAAAGGAGCAACAAGGTGCTCCGATCGCCGATGTTAAAAGCCCCTGCAATGCGACAATAGCACCAGCAGCGGACCAAGGTGGTGGGTCAGCAACGGCCAAGGACACTACACGGCGAAGGCAAGGGGGACAACCCAGACGAAAGTTAGAGAAAACAACAGGAAAAATGCTACCCCATCTACCCCTGGACAGCAAGGTGATGGCAACGACGGGCGGGAAACCTCCGTATGCGGTGCAACACCTGGGAGGACAAGTCAAGTTGACCTCCTCGAGTATGCAAGAACGGTGCTGCGCAGCATACAGGCTGCTGCGGCCAAACAGAAAAATGTGTCGATGGACATAAAGACCACTATGAAACAATGCGCTCTTTATTAGAGGGTAGAAACGCAGAGTGCACCGAACCGAAAGCGGCTCGTGGAAACAAAAAAGCATGAACGAACTGTGGCTCACAATCGGGGGCTTCGGAGGCCAAGAGAAAGTGCGATGAGGGTTCTGCGCAGACACTCTCGGGTGAGATCTGGACGACTGTACGGAGCCGGAAAGCCAAACCACGCACTGACCTAAAGGAAGCGCTGTTGGAGAAGAGGGCGAAACCAAGCAGCTTACACGGCGAATGCAGATAGATGTGCTGGGCAGGGACTGCCTGTAACCCCTGAGGAAGTTTCCGAGGCTGTTCGGGAAGCTGCTGGCGGGGAAATGAAGGGACAGGTCAGTGTGTCTATTTTCTAGGAAAACCAGCGCGGACAGAAGATGGCAGCCATTGAAGTGGACGAAATTGTTGGCTTCCTCTTATTAGCCAAAGGCAAGATCGGTATCGGCTGTCTACAATGCAGGATTAGACAGAGGATATACATGCAGCGATGCTTCAGGTGTCTAGGCTACGGGCACGAAAAGCAGACTTTAAAGGATCTGAGAGAAGCAGTGCTTGCTGAAAGTGCAGACAGAATGACCATCAGGCCTCAGCCTGTACGGAAACCCCAAAGTGCATCTTATGCCAGTCACAGAAGGTCGACCACGTTCCCGAAACTGGAGCATGCAGCACCTTCAGGGAGGCACCCACTGCCACAAAGGCCAAACAGTGACCAGCTTCATTCAAGGCAACTGAATCGGGTTAGCCGATAGACTGCTGTAAGAACTGATCCTCGATAGCAGAAGCAGCCGTGCGATTATCAGCGAACCTTGTAGGGTCAGGAGTGACTGGCGCGTAGACTTAACAAGTGCTGCTGCGATCTGGATCGTGGACACTGGCACCCACGTAAGAAGCCGTGTTGCCGGAAACGGCTGCATACGCGTAACATTTGCGCACACCACACTAGTGAGCCTCTACCTGTCCCCAAATGATCCAATTCAAGGGTTTAAAGATAAGCTAGAACTACTTGAAGATGATCTGCTAGATGAAACTGGTAACGTGGTCGTCGCTGGAGATTTAAATGCAAGGTCTGTTGAGTGGGGAATGCCCTAGACTAACTCCAGAGGAAGGTTAGTGCTAGAAATGACTGCCCGAATTGGATTGGCCATTCTGAACACCGACACGACCACAACATATCGGTGACCAAGCTTCGGACACTCAATCACTGATATAACATTAGTATCGGAAACCCTGCTGTCAAACGCGGCTGGATGGAGGGTGATGGAGGATCTTACAGGTAGTGACCATAACTACATCAGTTTCAATCTTAATGACTCAAGGCAAAGTTGGAAGCAAGATGTGACGCCTCTTAGGTCGACGCTACAAAGGTCTTCGCTGTTGTACAATCGAGAGGACAACAGATAGCCGACAGTGCCGAAGCAGCGAACGATACGGTAGAAGCAACCATGCACTGCCTGAACCACGCATGCAACACCTCAATGCCACGAAAAGGACCTATTAGAGGCAAAAAACAAGTGCACTGGTGGAGTAGCGAAATTGCCAAACTACGTTGGGTATGCCACAGAATAAAGAATAAAGCTAAGCAAACTTAAAAGCTGGAAAAAGCTTTGCAAAGAAGTTGATCGTGATCCTTGGGGACAAGGGTATAAAATAGTGATGGGGAAATTCCGCCCACCGAACCAAACGATGGATGATGACAAGATGCGAAGTATAGTAGATGCTCTGTTCCTCACTCGCACAAACAGAGGGGACCACGTCGCCCACGAAGACCACGGAGTTCAGCCGTTCAGTGAAGGTGAGCTAAAAGCCGCCCGGAAAAGCGGCTGCATATGCATAACAAATTTCTTGAAGCCAAGATCTTTCCAACAAGGTGGAAAACACCGCACCTCGTGCTAATACCGAAAGGCAAGGGAGACTAGGACTCGACGTGGTCTTTTCGACCATTATGTATTAGTCGACATGGCAGGGAAATGATGAAAGGCTTCCTTAAACAACGGCTGATAGCAGCCATTGAAGATGGAGGAGGTCTGTCCCATCGGCGCCATGGAAAGGTCACTCCACTATAGATAGCATAGCCGAGGTTACAAATGCGGTAAGGTAAGCCGAAAAGGCGTGCCACCAAGCTAGGTCGGCTGTCTTACTGGTCACGCTGGACGTGAAAAATGCCTTCAACTATGTCAGATTGGAAGACATGCTCGATGCGCTGTAACCCTCTTTCAAGGTACCTCCTTATCTACTAGACAACCTAATCGCTGGCTCACGTACGAAACAAATCAAGGTCAGAGAAAAGTGAGGATAACATGCTGATCAGTCCAGGTATCGGTGTTAGGTCCCGACCTCTAGAATGCTTCGCATGACAGTCTCATTCGCTTGCACATGCCAGGAATCGCCTTTCTTATCGCTTTCGCAGACGACGTAGCTGTCGTAATTACAGCACGGAACTGGAAGCTGACGCAGCTTAAATTAAACCAAGTAGTGCGCAGTATAAATAGATGGATGAGTGACCATGGACTTCAGCATGCGACAGACAAATCTAAAATCGTGATCCTCACGAAGAGACAAATTCCCACCATAATCAATATGATGTTTGGGGGAAACAACAAGCACGCAGGTCCACGAGATACCTTGGGTGTGGCTAGATAGTAAGCTAACCTTCTCGGAACACTTTCAAGGAGCCTGCGAGAAAACTGCGCAGACCATAGGGTATTTATCACATAAAGATGGTGACCTGAGTGAAGTTTGTCTGTCGCCTAGTATTGTGATTCTTTGACTGAAGTACATACTTTGTATATAAATTATACATTTTCATATGCCATGGATTTTGGACATACGTATGCTCTCCCTCCCAATTCTATTTCTACAATTTCTTTATCTAACGTTTTCTTAATTTTTAAGAATGAATAATATTTGTTATTCCCATCATATTTTTGATTATTGGGGAAAAAGTTAAAAGAAACATTTACTTGTTTCTAAAATTTTGATTTTGCTTTGCGCGGGGCGTGAACCCATGATCTTTGGTGTGGTAGGCACAGCACGCTACCACAATACCACGGCAGCCTGTTAAGAAAAATTACTCTTAGCCCATCCAACACCGGCTAGGCGATCCACAGTGTTTCTTTTTATCCTTGTGTTATAAAGAAATTTTAGTAAATTTGTGTGGGTTGTGTGTTGCCGGGATTTGGAGTTAATGAGATTTAACTTAGTCGGAATATTATGTTGTCAGGATATGGTCTTGCTGAAATTTCGTCTTGTCGGTATCTCTGAAAATCGGCATTATTAGGTGCACCCTTTCAAAACTGCCACGTCATCTTCGTCGCGCAATTCCGCAATGTTTTCCTAAAGGTTTCAGCGACAGTTGAACTACGGAAAACTCGCTGAAACTTACAGTGAAATTTTGCAAAGAAAATGAATAATAATAAGGAAGAAAACATATTTTCAAATAAAACAACTTTAACTTTGGCTTACAAGGGAGGAGTTTTACATTCGCGATAACCCTTGAAATTCTGGTATCAATATGCGCTTTTTTGACAGACAACTTCAGCCTAACCTTGAAGGGAGTGCAGTAGGTAAACAAGACTTTTTTTCATGTCAATAACGCAGTAGATCAACGACAATTTAAATAAAGTCCGAACTACGAACCAAGCCGTAAACAAGATAAAGATTTGAGTATGGCGACCAAAAGCCCGCAACTGCGCTTTCACGCCAAACTTTAACTTTTAAAAATGGCAAAATAACTTTCATTAAGCTTTCAATTCTTCCTTTTGCTTGGTCACTGTTTCCTCTACAACGAGACAATAAAAAGCAAGTTCCACGGTAAAGGCGAAGCCTTTGATCTCCATGTTGGCACACTTCATCATCATACTCCTGTGACAAAGTGATAATTAACTAGCTAATTAGTGCCTTGCAATTATATCACGAACCAACGAGATATGTAGGCATGAATCAAGTGCAGCATGACGAAATGACCAATGGTGTTTTCTTTTCTGGAAAAATCATGCGTTCATGTAGCTCTTTAAAATTGTAGCTCTTGAATTAGGTAGCCTAGTTTTCTGAAAATGGCTGAATTCGTAGGCAATGGTGCCCTCTTTTTTATTCAGAGGTAAATATATTGTTAAAGGAGCACACGAACAAGAGAGCTGAGAAACTCATGCAGGGCGACATTATTTTCAGCAAATAAAATGCCATAAAACACATTCATTAAGAGATTCAACCTATCTGCAGGAACATAAATCTTTCATGTGCTTTCTGCATTGGCAGCAACTACACAGACAAAGAACCCAACGGCGTGTGACAAGCGGCAGACGCACTCAGTTGGCATCGCTAAAAAGTGGCAAATGTCTCAACTGTCACATTAGAGCAACCCAGTAAAGTAGATACATATAAAAAAATAAATGCAATGGACAGTTACAGAGACCAAAAGCGCAGTGTTGGCGTATTTTGTTGGAATCATTTTTTAATAGGGCACCCGTTTAAGGCCGTGAAGTAGCAATTAAAAATTGATCACGTTTTCTAAACTGCTACTCTACAATATATCACTTGCGATGACGTTTAAAATCTGAAAGAAAAACTACAATGTAATGTTAAGGGGTTTGGCTGAGGGCAGCGTTGCCAATACTAGCGGCTTGTGGCATATTTGACGATATTTTACAAACCAAGGCGACCAATTTGTAGTAATTGGTTATGCAATTTATACAAGTATGAAATGTAGGTAGCACTTTTTAAGAATAAGCTCTTCCCGAAATAATATGTCATTTTTAATTTTTACCAACCACTTGTTGAGGTCCATTACTATGTGAAACTCACAGAGTATATTAATTTTGTTCGCATAACGGTACCCTGTAAAGGCATAAACTAATCGAGATAGATATAAACTCCTATATATCAAAATTATTTGGGTGAAAAAATATATTCATTTAGCCATGTCCGTCCGTCCGTCCGTAAACACGATAACTTGAATAAATTTTGAGGTATCTTGATGAAATTTGGTATGTAAGTTCCTGGGCACTCATCTCAGATCGATATTTAAAATGAACGAAATCGGATTATAACCACGCCCACTTTTTCGATATCGTAAATTTGGAAAAACCGAAAAAGTGCGATAATTCATTACCAAAGACGGATAAAACGATGAAACTTGGTAGGTGGGTTGACCTTATGACGCAGAATAGAAAATTGGCAAAATTTTGGACAATGGGCATGGCAACGCCCACTTTTAAAAGAAGGTTTTTAAAAGTTTTGCAAGCTGTAATTTGGCAATCGTTGAAGATATCATGATGAAATTTGGCAGGAACGTTACTCCTATTACTAAATTTGTTGTAAATAAGAATTAGCAAAATCGGATGACGAACACGTCCACTCTTTAAAAAAAAATTATTAAAGTCAAATTTTAACAAAAATTTAATATCTTTACAGTATATATATAAGTAAATTATGTCAACATTCAACGCCAGTAATGATGTGGTGCAACAAAATACAAAAATAAAATTAAATTTCAAACTGAGAGTGACTCCGCCCTTTTTCTTTTAATTTGTCTAGAATACTTTTAATGCCATAAGTCGAACAAAAAATTACAACTCCCTGTGAAATTTGGTAAGGGTATAGCTTCTATGACGATAACTGTTTTCTGTGAAAATGGGCGACATCGGTTGAAGCCACGCCCAGATTTTATACACAGTCGACCGCCAGTCGTTCCGCTCGGCCGTTAACACGATAACTTGAGCAAAAATCGATATATCTTTACTAAAATTAGTTCACGTACTTATCTGAACTCACTTTATTTTGGTATAAAAAAAATGGCTGAAATCCGACTATGACCACGCCCACTTTTTCCATATCGAAAATTACGAAAAATGAAAAAAAATGCCATAATTCTATACCAAATGTGAAAAAAGGGAACAAACATTGTAATTGGATTGGTTTATTGATGCAAAATATAATTTTAGGAAAAACTTTGTAAAATGGGTGTGACACCTACCATATTAAGTAGAAGAAAATGAAAAAGTTCTGCAGGGCGAAATCAAAAGCACTTGGAATCATGGCAGGAATACTTTTCGTGGTATTACATATAATAATTAAATTAGCGATACCCGACAGATTATGTTCTGGGTCACCCTGGTCCACATTTTGGTCGATATCTCGAAAGCCTTCACATATACAACTGAGGGCCACTCCCTTTTGAAACCCTCATTAATACCCCCGGTCCACCTTTATGGCGATATCTCGAAAAGGCGTCCACCTACAGAGCTAAGGCCTACTCCCTTTTAAAATACTCATTAACACCTTTCATTTGATACCCATATCGTACAAACACATTCTAGAGTCACCCCTGGTCTACCTATATGGCGATATCTCGAAAAGGCGTCCACCTACAGAGCTAAGGCCCACTCCCTTTTAAGATACTCATTACCACCTTTCATTTGATACCCATATCTTACAAACACATTCTAGAGTCACCCCCGGTCTACCTTTATGGCGATATCTTTAAGAGGCATCCACCTATAGAACTATGGCCCACTCCCTTTTAAATTCCTCTTTAATACCTTCCATTTGATGCCCATGCCATACAAACACATTCTAGGGTTACCCTAGGTTCATTTTCCTAAATGGTTATTTTCCCTTATCTCCAAAGCTCTCAGCTGAGTATGTAATGTTCGGTTACACCCGAACTTAGCCTTCCTTACTTGTTATTTCTATCGGAGTTTCTCTGCGACTTATTTGGCGATATGTGTACAAAAATAAAAAATTCTTCGAGCCTTGTGAAAAGAAATTGAATAAAAACATCTACAAGATGCGGGAGGGATTGATATATTCAAAGATTTACAAAAAATCCATACAGAACATTGAGCTGGAAACTTTCAATCTTATAATTGGTTCAGGGCTCCGAGAGAGTGCAAAAAAAAGGAGACATAATTAGAAAATTTCTACGAGATTTGGAATCTGGCCATCGACTTTTAACCATTACTAAACGGAATAATCTTTGTATAATCCCTTTTTAGGAGACTGGCTATGTACTTGACACCTCTAACATGGTTCAGAGCAATGAGACAAAGTAACAGGAGGATCACAAAAACCCCCCAGGTGGCGTACAGAATGAAATATTTAGAAAATGGATAACACCTCTCCCTTTTACGTCCGATGCAGTTGAAGTTAAGGTCAGTTTACTTTGGCCGCATTAATTGAATTTTACTTAATGTAAACTTGCACTGGTTCTGTGCATCCCATTTTCATTGGCGGTAGGTTGCACTGATAAACTAAAAAAAAAACAGTTTTTGTAATGGCTTTCGCAGAAAGGCATTTATTTTTCTACTCTTATTTTTTTAAAGCGGTTAAAAATGTTACCTTCTTCTGACCGTTTCAGATAGCGTACATCTTCTGTCTTCTGTCAACGGTTTTATTTAGCTTGACTCTGTGTAGCGAGCGTTACGAATTTTGTAATTGAAATTTAAGTAACTTCCCGATAAGCTACAAGCTTGAAGCTTGGAATATAGTTCAGAACCCGATGACAATGCAATAAGAAGAATGGATCGAAATATTTAAAAAAATCGTATTTGTGATCCGATTAGGCTCATATTTGGAACACATAATACATACAAGAATAGAAAGCGACCTATGAAAAAAAGCGACGCTAGATGGCGCAAGGACCGAGATAGTAATACATTCTATTTGGGGTCCGATATGGCTCATATTTGGAAAACATATATGACTTACAGAAATAGAAACCGCTTTAGTAAAAAAAATTCATGCTAGGTGCCGCAGGAATTGAGATATTCAGAAAACTCGTACTTGTCTGTCCGATTTGGCTCATTGAACAAATATTAAATACAGGCTGGTAGAAGTGACATCAAAATACTTTGAAGCACATAAGTTAAAATTTTGTAAGAGAAATTTAAGTAAAAATTCAAGTTCCGGTAGAAGTGACGTCAAAATACTTTGGAGCACATAAGTTCAGATTTTGTAAGCGAAATTTAAGTAAAAAATTCAAGTCCCGTTAGAAGAAAATCCTTTCGAATACATAAGTTCAAATTTTGTTAGTGAAATTTCAGTAAAAAATTCATTTCCCGGTAGAAGTGACGTCAAAATACTTTGGGGCACATAAGCTACAATGTTGGAAGTGAAATTAAAATAAAAACTCAAGTCCCGGTAGAAGTAACACCTTTTTGTAAGTGAAATTCAAGGAGCCAACATGGTTCCGAATAATAAGAAAACAAAAACATACAAAAAAAAAAAATAAAAAAAATTTTTTGTTAAACGGTATTATTGTAAACAATACTTACATTAAGGCCCGGTTTTTCAGTACAAGTTCAACTCAATTTGTCAGTAAAACTACGCTTTAACTTAATCTGCAGTTTTTCAGTCTACTATAACTGAAGTTTAAGCTGAGCGGCCGATCGGGCAGGGTTAAACTCTAATTAAGCTATCGGTGATTTCCGTTCGTTCGAAATGGCGTCGAATATATGTATAGCTCATGTTGATAACTAGCATACATCTAAAACCTCAAGAGTTGTTACGAAACAGTGGTTCAACTTGAGAATCAGCAAAAGAGAGAATTTTACATAAAGCGGAGAATGCTATTACTTAAGTTGAAAAGATGTTCCCCAAGTTCCCAACTTGTGGTTCTTTGACTGGACTCCAGTGCACGATTCCAATACTACAGTATTTTCGCGAAAATAAAATATAAAATATGTATAATTTATTTTTAATTAATTACGCTTCATTACTGCTATCAACCAGGTGTTTATTTCTCAAAATAAAAAGCTGCTGGTTTTTGTGGTACCACCTTGGAGATTTTTTTTCAACTCCATCTCAACTCGATATCCAATGTAGGATATCAACTGGAAAAATGTATTGGATATCCATTTGAGAACTATAAATTTCTCAAAATCTCTCATATGTTGGAGAATAATGTGATTATGACGATGGAGATCAACTCAAGAACTTAAAAATTTACAAAATTTCTCAAAGGATGGATAGTGATTGGAGGATGAAGCTGGATATCAACTTGATAACTATCTGGCTTAAGAATAATTGGAGCATTATTTAAGTTAAGAACACGGTATAATCTTCACACCGCTGTACCCCCAACGAATCAAAGGTTGGCAAGGGCTTACTTGGTTGTTCCCGCATCTTCTCGAGAATTAAGCCAATGAGCTCCCTTTTATACAGATCTCCGCCTTTCAGTAAGCATCTGGTCGAAAGAATATCTAGGATAAACTAGCGCCACAGTCAGTGTCTGTTTTGCCACATCACACCTCTGGGTGAACAGCCGGAATCTTATTGTTAAGCTTATTTGGGTTTCCCTTTCGCTTATCTCCTCCTTCAAGCCCGGTGGTAGGTAAATCCCACTTTTTACGTCCTCTCCCTGACTTACTACTGTCGAGGTAGTTACTTTCTCGCTATCCATCTGTCCTAAGCTTTAGGCCCACTTTTCCTGGCTATCGGCTGACCTGTCATGCGGAACTGGGACTGGGTCCTTTCTTCCTTTTGTAAGCAGGTTTGTCGCCTTCAGCCGAACGTTGTCTCTTCGTACTGCCGCTCGAAACTTTTTGCTCCTCGTTGCAGTACCGAGGGTTTCTGGCAGCAAAGCTCTTTAGCAGCCTTCGACCTACTCGTACACGGACACATTCCAGTCACTCTTTCTACAGGTATGTTGGGTTGACCACTGGTCCTAAGCGTTGGACAATCAATAGTGCTGCACGGTACTGCGAGAGAGCTATTTTACTCCGTACCCTTCTCGATTTGTATTCACCTGCCGTTCCATCACGGATCTCGTTGACCCTCTCCTACTTTCGCTCCCTGAGTCCGACGCATCGTCTAGAGCGCTTTTGTCTTCTTGGGCTTGCAACTCCGTTCTCCCTCACTCATTCTCCTTTTTAACAAAATATCTTGAGCTTTTTATCTTAGCCTAACAAGGCAGGCTTAGCAATCTAAATATGAAGAAGAAAACTGTCTGCCAAAGCAGCGGTCCTTTCTGTGGTAAGGCAATCGCTAATTTCCGAAAAGGCTTCTATGGGGCGGAACGGCGTAGTTGGAAGCCCCTAATCCGCTCAGCAATATAGTCAGGCGCTATGGGGCTGAGCACTAACACCATCGATACGGTGCCTATCCTAGTGAGGGCATAATGTATATAATATCATCAATGTATATTGCATAGAAGGTTACTCTAATTCGGCTTTAAGATGTTTTATATATTGTCCCTCAAAGATTCGTATGAAAAACTTCGTATAATGAAAGCTCACATCTCAGAATATAACATTCGGTCCCACCCTACCTCAGAATTCCTTACTTATTATTTTATTTGATTTTTCATATGTTGGTCTTTATATCAGAGGCAACGCCCCTGTACTTATATCGAAAGTTGTGATTGTATATTGAAGTATATATAGGAAATTGGTTACATATTTAATCTAAATCGATCAAACGGTGCTTCCAAAAAAGATGTTTAAGAATTTGCCTTGAACTTTATATAAATAGAAATGCAATATGATTGTGCCGGTTGCCACTTTGGCCCATTTGGGCCAAAAATGGTCCTTTAGAACCTCATTTGGTCCGATGGTACCTTTTTTAACACGCTTACATATATTAGCTTCACTGGTATGTTTGTAACTCTCTAGGCTAGGCGCGCAAAGGAGAGTTAGATGTTTAGGGGACCCATCTAGCGGCAACTATTGAAGACTCGATTTTCAATTTTTCAGTTTTCCTTAATTGATGATAAAACAAGCGGCTGATCAGAAAATCTTGTTTTGGTCGCTAGATATTTGGATGGGTTATCAAGCACTCTTCGTGATAGACTTTTGTCACTATTTGAGCTTAAAATATGTTGTTGCAAATGCACGACACCTCAAAGAAACTTGACGGAGCGCACCACTGCTGAAGCCATTATTGAATTGGAAACTAAATTAAAGTATGCACCTAATTTGTTGTATCGGCCGCAGCGGTGGCCTGCTCCGCCTCCCATACCGAAGATCCCGGGTTCACGACCCGGGCAAAGTAACATCAAAATTTTGGAAACAACTTTTTCCAATTAAAAGAAAATTTTTCTAAGTGGGGTCGCCACTCGGCAGTGTTTGGCAAGCACTCCGAGTGTATTTGTGCCATGAAAAGCCTCAGTGAAAACTCATCTGCTTTGCAGATGTAGTTCGGAGTCGGCATAAAAAATGTAGATCCCGTCCAGCCAATTTGTAGGAAAAATTATAAGGAGCACAACGCAACCTGGAATAGAAGCTAGGGCTTAAATCCATTCGCGCCTTACATTTATTTTTATTTATTTTAATTTATTGTGTATTAAGTGCCCTTGCCGTTCCATCAATGTATGTTCATGTTATGCGTGCAAGCATGTCTATAGATATTGAGAGTTTGTGAAGCAATAAATTGGCATGTCAAACAAAAAGTGACAATTTAAAAATGTTTAAAAAGAAATCCTACGTAAAGATTTTGAAAGTGTTATTTTCGATTGGGATTTCGATATTTAAATTTTTCTCACACAGCTCAAAGCAAATTAATGAGTTTAAGGAATTCCAAGACTATTGTATCGTTAAGCCACGCAAGATAATACTCGTTTGATCACTCTGGAAAGTGCCTTTTTGGGTACGCCTCACACTCCAATGCAGCTTTATTTTCTAAATTTGTGTCTGGAAGTTAATGGTGTTTCTTTTATACAACTGTCAAATTCAATATCAGTTACGGAACTAAAAGTTTATATAATTCCGACCTACACAAAAGAGTTCAATAAGAAAACAGATATTATAGCATCAATATGAAGCACATTTTGAGTTATTTTAGGTACAATGATTATATCAAAATATTGAATATTTTGTGTACATAAATTAGAATACAAAGTATATTTAATCAAAAAATATTCTTATTGGGAGTAAGAGGGAAATATTTTTTGAAAGCGATAACTTTACAAATGCTCAACGTAAAACTAAAGCGTTTATGGTCAAATTATTCTCGTTGGAGAGCAGAACCTCAGAAACTTTAAAAATAACATTGTTAACTAATTTATCGTACCTGGAAAAATGTGATTAAAATTCCATTACTACACAATTGATACTTTTAAGACTTTTCAATGGTTAATCTTAGGACTGTGCTTAGATTCAATAAATGCCAGTTTTGAAATCTACATTTTTCTCTAAAACAAATTATATGGAAACAATGTGTACATTTCAAAACTCGCTTTTACTGAATCTAAGCCATATATGAAAAAAGTGAAGCGTGAGAGTGTTTTGGTAAACGAAGGAGTAAAGAGTGAAATTTGCGCATCGTTAAGCAAAAAATTGGAACACCGAGCTATTGGAAACTTTTGTTTTCACTTTTAAGACTGATTTTATGATAAAATTGATTCAACCGAACTCTGGAAAAGTTTAGTTCAAAAGTACGATTTTTATGTAAATTAAACTGAACTAAACTAGTGTGGATTGCGACACTTGTTTTTCTCTAAAGCTTTTTGCTAACACGCAAGTGTGTGTGACATTGTACTTTACCAAAGCAGACTAATCCTAGAAATGTAGAGCCGTAATACCTAAATACACTTTATTTTTGTTTATGCAGCCTGTTTTTATTTTTAACATATACATATTTAGGCAATTCACACAGTCTTCTATTCGTTTTTCTAGGAAATCATGGAAACAACCTAAAATTTAAGATTTTACAACAAATTCGACACATTTGTGAACTGTCAAATTGATTGTAAACCAATTAAAGATAACAAAAATTTGCTCCACTTCTTTGAGATTTGGTCGCTTTTTTTGATGAGTTTTTGCCCCAAATGAAGACATGATGTGGCAACCATGACACCCAGTCTCAATTTTAGATATTATGAGCAATCCATTGATTCACTGTTAAAAGTTTGAGTCTAAATATATTAGTTTTTTGTACTCGTACATAGTACATAGATTTATGGCCAAACCAAATTTGATATAAAACAAAACTTTTAAAATACTAATGAAAATGACACTTAAGGAATCGGTTTGAGTTTTAAAGACTATGGTTTCAAATGCAACCCAAGATATTTTCTTACTTTGAAAGCGAAAAGGTTTATAGTCAAAACCTGATTTATTGAAACCCAGTTGCCATCGTATTACCGGTTTCTCTCATACTATCTCAGCTGTCATACCTTTCTTCATATTTATTTTTATGGGCATATACATTCTTACATTTTCAAATAGCTCCAATAAAGATACATACATATACTGTAGAACTAAGTGCAATTGTCTCACTGTCTGGACGTGCTCTGTCAAATATACTAACTGTCAGCATTAACAGGACATTAAGAAAACGGCCTTGTGTATATTATAATTATATAGTTTAGATGACGATTATGACGAAGTTAGAATAGCAATAACCAGATTGAAAAACAACAAGGCCGTGGGCGCTGATGGATTGCCTGCGGAGCTATTCAAGTTCGGCGGCGAGGAGTTGGTAAGGCGCATGCAACAGCTTCTTAGCAAAATATGGGCGGACGAAAGCATGCCCGACGGTTGGAATCTAAGTGTTCTTTGCCCAGTCCACAAGAAGGGGATACTGCAAAATGCACAAACTATCGTGGAATCAGCCTTCTTAATATCGCATATAAGGTCCTTTCAAGTGTATTGTGCGAAAGATTGAAGCCCACCGTAAACCGGCTGATTGGACCTTATCAGTGTGGCTTCAGACCTGGTAAATCTACCATCGACCAGATTTTCACAATGCGCCAAATCTTGGAAAAAAACCCGTGAAAAGAGAATCGACACACATCACCTCTTCGTCGACTTTAAAGCCGCCTTCGACAGCACGAAAAGGAGCTGCCTATAAGCCGCTATGTCTGAATTTGGTTTCCCCGCAAAACTTATACGGCTGTGCAAAATGACGTTGAGCAACACCATCAGCTCAGTCAGAATTGGGAAGGACCTCTCCGAGCCGTTCGAAACTAAACGAGGTTTCAGATAGGGTGACCCCCTATCGTGAGATTTCTTTAATTTTATGCTGGAGAAACTTATACTAGATACAGAACTTAACCGCACTGGAACAATATACTATAAAAGCGTGCAATTACTGGCATATGTTGATGACATTGATATCATCGGCCTAAACACCCGCGCTGTTAGTTCTGCTTACTCCAAACTGGAAAAAGAAGCGGTAAAGATGGGTTTGATGGTGAATGAGGACAAAACGAAGTACCTGCTGTCATCGAGCAAAGAGTCAGCGCATATGCGCCTTGGCAACCACGCTACTGTTGGCAGCCCTAATTTCGAAATAGTAAAAGACTTCGTTTATTTGGGAACCAGCATCAACACTAGCAACAACATCAGCACTGAAATCCAGCGAATAATCAATCTTGCCAATAAATGCTACTTTGGACTAGGTAGGCAATTAAAAAGTAAAGTCCTCTCTCGGCGAACGAAAATCATACTCTACAAGTCACTTATCGTACCCGTCCTGCTATATGGGGCAGAAGCATGGACCATAACAACAGCAGATGAAGCGACTTTGGGAGTGTTCGAGAGAAAAGTTCTTCGAAAGATTTATGGACCTCTACGCGTTGGCGATGGCGAGTACCGAAGAAGATTTAATGATGAGCTGTACGAGCTATACGCAGACATCAACATAGTCCAGCGAATTAAAACTCAGCGGCTGCGCTGGCTAGGCCATGTTATGCGAATGAAAGATGATGCTCCGGCCAAGAAAGTGTTTCTATCGGAACCCGCCTAAGCAGAGGTAGACGGCGGCCCCCACTCCGTTGGAAGGACCAGGTAGAAAACGATTTAAACTCCCTTGGTATGACCAATTGGCGCCGGTTGGCGGAGCGAAGGAGCGACTGGCGCGCCTTGTTGGACGGCCATAACCGTTTAGATGGTTAAGCGCCAATTAAGTAAGTAAGTTTAGATGGATTGTTACACATATGTATTTCGGATACGCTAAGATTTCAGTGCCGTAAACCATAACGAAATTCAAACCATACTTTCGGCGTTATTGTCGGGACGTAGATTGCGATCTAAGCTTCCACTGTCTAAACCCTGCAGATATATGAAAAATTCACGAGTGCTCGTATTCATGTTAAATTTTAAGAATTTAGTTGTTTCCAATATAAAATTTGATAAACACATTTTTTGTATTATACTTCATATCCATATTATACAAATAGACGCAACCCCAATCTCCGAACAAGTTCTGCTATATATGTACGCTACCGCACGGATGATCTAAGATGTATGTACATATGCTGGAATGAAAGAACTTTTAATTTACTACTTAATATAATTATTATGAATAAAACTATTTTTCCAAAGTTTTCTGTCCCTAAGAAAATTTTTATTTTTAATTTTTGTTGCCTCTTCTATGGAGTTCTTGCTTGGTAGGACAACCACACAAAATGTACGTATACTAGAAAACTTGAGGGAGTATGCAGAGTATCAATGATTATCATAACGGGAGCCCTAAAAACTACTCCGACAGCAGCATTGCAGGCCATTCTACATACCCCGCCTGCAGACCTAATGGACAAAAAGTGTGCTTAAGCTGCCGTTGCGTCAATATATACATATATTGAAAGTCAGGCGGCGACTAAGGCAGTAATCTCACACAGTACTTGTTGTTGTTGTAGCGATAAGGTTACTCCTCGAAGGCTTTGAGGAGTGTTATCGATGTGATGGTCCTTTGCCGGATACATATAGCACCATTAAGGTGCTAGCCCGACCATCTCGGGAACGATTTATATGGGCACATTAAACCTTCAGGCGATCCCTCCCTCCCCACCCCCAAGTTCCATGAGGAGCTTGGGGTTGCCAGAGCCGTGTCTGTTAGTGAAACAGGATTCGCCATGGGTAGCGAGGTTGACAATTGGGTTTAGAGAAGCTATATATTGCGCTGGCAACCTGTCTGGTATTTTAGTCGCCTCTTACGACAGACATATCTACCGCGGGTATATTCTGACCCCCTAGCCCGCTGGGGGACACACAGTACTTCATCAACAAGTGTTCTGGAAAGCAAAGAAGCAGTGAAAAAACTTCGCTCGGGCCGGATCATACATCTATACTGAGTTCTAGCATAAGTGGATAGAAGGTAACGAAAAGGTCGATGAGTTGACGTTCCAATCCATTTGAGAGAAATTAAGAGAAGACAGGAGCTGCATATAATCCACCAAACATGAAAGGCATGGACTAAAGCGCGGGACTGCAAAATTTCTTAGATCATGTGCAAATCCTACGATATTAGACTCACAAAGTGGCTTATGTATATCTCTGAAGAGTGAAGACTTAAGGGTCCCGATGGACACACTAACTGAACGCTGTCTTCTGGTGTCACATGTTTATAAGTTAGGTCTCGTTAGTACCAGCAGTTGTAGGAAGTGCGAGCTGCAGGAAGAAACGGGCTCCAGTTATTAGGGGCAGCAGAGTTGTCATATCTCATGGCGGCAATTAAGATAGGTCCTAGAAAACTTCTAGTATTTGCCAAGAGGACGGAGTTATTCTATAACATAAGTCGTCGTACCTGATTGGGGTTCTTTCGTTTGGTCATCAAACAAATTCTTGTAACACTATGGACACATTCAGTCTATGTGAGGTCTTTATTGGACGACCAGTGCAACCTATATGAATTTTTTTTTTTTTTTTGACAAGCAACGGTTTAGTTTTTCTCTATGAAGTTCGAAAAAATAAATTTTACTTGTGAAAATATAGTTTTTTAAAATCAGTTAAAGCCTTTTGGTTTTGCAATAAGCCCCACTTAAATTAAACCCATTTGCTAAAATGTTGACCACCCTAATAAGCATGTGTGGCCGTTAAACAAACATTAAGGCCCTCCGTTTACATAAATGTTTTATTCATTTGGCAACTTTGCGGAACGGAACGAAATACGAGCGACCAAAGCGCAGAATGCCAATTTTCCTTTGCCGCCTAGTGTTTTTACGTCAAAAAGTGCACTTCCAAATAAATTAATAATAATTTTTTTTTAATTTTTGGTACTGAAAAAAGGGCTTGCATTTAGCACGATCAGTATAAAAAAGATTAGCACGTACAAACATACGTAGTTGAGTCAACATTCAATGTTTGTATTTAATGTTGCAAAATGTATGAGTCGGGATAAATTATGTGGGCTACATACATTTTTTGGAAAATTTAAGTAAAGTGATACAAATTGGAAGAGAAGCTCGGCCTCCATCTCTTCGGAGTGATATCACGGCGAGTTATTATAGTTAAATTTTTTTTGTCCCGTACTCCAGTAAAATAAATCTGGCACCCTTAGTATATACATACATACAGATGTATGTTATTAGTTTTTACAAACTTTAGTATTGACAACTCCTCTTCTGGTTGGCCAATAAAGTTTTGATTGAAATTTGCCGATGCGTGTCAATCAAATTTGACTGTAGTTTTATCAATGTATGTAAGTTTAAAACTTGACAGTTTGCTTGCCAATGCTTCAAGAAAGCTATGAACGTGTTCTTTTGAGATCAATACATAAATTTAGTTATCATAGCATATAAAATATTGGATGTAGCGAAGAAAAATTGCCAATATTTTTCAAAACATATGGGAGGTTCCATGAGAAAGTGAACCTTGGTGCGGAGATAATTTTTCTTACAAAACTGGAGACCGTGTGGATACAAATTTTGTAAAAACCTTCAATCAACCGAAAAATATTAAATTTATTCTTTAAATGCATTTTCAACTTTTTTCCTTTTAAAGTAAAGGGCTGATTGAAGTATTTCAGTTAGGTAGATAAAACTTGTTTTGAAAAAGCCGTAAAAAAGTTTGTGATTTAACACTCGCGTGATTAATAAAAAAAATAACTGCATTAACTCATCATTATTTAATGGAGATGATTAAAGTACCAAATTATATAAGTCCCAAATTATATATATAAGTCCTACATTTTTATTATTAGGTCTTTCGAATAGTGTTAGCTTTGTCCCACCCGTAACAAAAAGTCAAAAGTTTTCGTTCTAAATTTTTCAAGTCATTCTTTTTTTATGTTTGTTACACAATGTTTGAAACTCAGTTTAAATGTATCCAACAATCAAGCTTTATTTCCTAGCAGTTTTTAACAAATTATTTAACAATCAAGTTTGTCCCACCCGTGACAAGTATGCAGAAACTGTTGTTAGGAATGAGTAGACATTGCTAATATTCCTTATAACCCTAAAAGAGACGGCGGCCGCCGTGGTGTGGTGATAGTGGGCTCCGCCTCCCACACCGAAGATCATGGGTTTACGTACCTGGAAAAGCAATATAAAAAATTTATAAACAAGTTTTTTCAATAAGAAGAAAGCTTTTCATAGCGGGGTCTCCCCTCGGCAGTGATTTGGCAAGCACTACGAAAGTATTTCTGTCGTCAAAAGCTTCTCAGTGAAAAGTCATATGCCGCCCCGCCAATTTTTAGGAAAAATTAAAAAGGAGCACGGCACAAATTGGAAAAGAAGCTCGGCCTAAAGTCTCTTCGGAGTTTATGGCGCCGTGCATTTATTTATTTATTAAACGGTTTTATTTGGCTTGACTGGCTGGCACGAATTTTGTTATTGAAATTTAAGTAACTTCCCGATATGATACAAGCTTGAAACTTGGAATATAGTTCAGAACCCGATGAAAATGCAATAATAAGAAAAAAACTCCGATAGGTGGCGCATGAATCGAAATATTTCAAAAAAGTCGTTTTTGTGGTCCGATTTGGTTCATATTTGGAACACATAATACACACATGAATAGAAAGCGACCTAAGAAAAAAATCTTCGCTAGGTGGCGCAAGGATCGAAATATTCAAAAAAATTGTATTTGTGGTCCGATTTGGCTCATATTTGGAACACATAACACATACAAGAATAGAAAGAGACCTATGAAAAAAACGCCACTAGGTGGGGCAGGGATCGCGATATTCCCAAAAATCGTATTTGTAGTCCGATTTGGCTCATATTTGGAACACATAATACATACAGGAATAGAAAGCGACCTGTGACAAAAAATCGCCGGTAGGTGGCGCAAAGATCGAGACATTCAAAAAAATCGTATGTGTGGTCCGATTTGGTCCATATTTGGAACACATAATACCTACATGAATAGAAATCGACCTATTATGTCCGATTTGGAACAAATATTACATACAGTCCGGTAGAAATGACATCAAAATATTTTGGAGTTCGAGAAGGGACAAGCATACGTGGCGCAGAGTCGAGTAAGGCCTTTGGAAGGATTATGTATTGAGGACTTAGATTGAAATAGATTGTCAGGAAAGAGTCCTTGTAATAATAAGTCACTAAATGAACTCAATAGAATGAGAAATAATAGGCAATTAAATAAAGACTAAAAACTTGAAAATAATATAATTACAAAAAAGTTTAGTTAAACCGTTTTATTGAAAACAATACTTACATTAAGTACTAATAATACTAAAAGTTAGAAAATAATTAGTCATCACACTCCTCATCAATATATGGCGTTCATCAGACAATTAAAAAAAAGCGTTGGGCGCGAAGTAGTTCTCACATATACACACGCATATGGCTATGCGAGAGACTATAAACTACAAATTCACATGCATATATCTGAGATACTCACAAAAGTATGCAATCATCGGTGGAAGTATTACTCACATATACACGCGCATATGGCTATGCGACAGGCTATAAACGTGCATCTGTAGTTTATAGCTGGTAATTTTATTAGCTGGTAACCAAGTAGAAAATTCTAGAAACTCCAAGAAGTATGCGAACGAGACAGCAGAAAGTAATAAAAGAGCGAAAGCTGAGTAAGCATCAATCAGTTTGATTTAAGCACGCTATCAGTTGCGAAGTATAAGTGTTATTGTGAAGTATTTTCAAAGTAGTCTATTAAAGACCATTTTGCATTATTGAATATTGGAGTTATTTATTCAACAGTTTAGCGATACGGACATTAGTATAAGGTTGCAAATAAGCGGAATTTTACTAAATTCGTTACAATTGGTGTCAGAAGAGGAATCGTTGAATAAATTACGAAGACTGGGAATACAACTTGGACATGGCAAAGTTGAGTGAATTGAAGATCCAGCAACTGAAGAAGGAGTTGGAGAGCCGTGGATTGAATACAACCGGCAATAAACTCGAACTTCAGGAACGACTACGAGAGGCAAAGGAACTAGAAGGAATTAACGTGGAAGAGTATGTCTTTCATCTTGATGGCGAGGAGACAACAAAAATTTAAGAAAAAAAACGAATCATCGCAGATAGTTACGAGCACAGACTTGACCATGATTTTGGCTGCAATATCTGCTCAAAGGTCGACAGTGTCATCTCAACTGGAAGAACAAAAGACAAATATAACATCTCAACTGGAAGAACAGAAGACTTATATGGCATCCCAACTGGAAGAACAGAAGACACATATGACATCTCAGTTGGCTGAGCAGTTGAAAGCACAGGAGGCACGGAGATAACGGTATCATCGAAGCTGGAGGCCCAGGATACAAAAACTTTACAGTTTGAGGCAAAAATCAAGGCTGAGGTGGATGCTTTGAGAGGACGTATCGAGCAGTTACAACTAAATCGCCCAGCAGATTCAGCGAGTAATCCAAAGGTAAAAATACCATCTTTTGACGGCTCTGTTCCTTTCCAGGTATTTAAGGTATTTGAGAAGAACAACTGGAATTCGGAAGATAAAATTGCTGCACTGTTCGTGGCATTGAAAGGGCCTGCAGCGGAAATCTTACAGAATATTCCAGAGTACGAACGGAACAGTTATGAAGCATTGATGGCCGCTGTCAAGCGACGTTACGGAAGCGAACACAGGAAACAGATATATCAAATAGAATTGCAAACCCGTTACCAAAAAGCTAATGAGACTTTGCAAGAGTTTGCTTCGGATATTGAAAGGTTGGCTCATTTGGCAAATGCGGACGTACCCGTGGAGTACACCGAGAGGGTAAAAATCCAGAGCTTTATAAATGGCGTACGGGACGTAGAAACAAAGCGAGCGACATATGCAAACCCACATTCGCAGAAACGTTATCCCATGGAGTGGACCTTAGTTCTATAGGTGGACGCCTTTTCGAGATATCGCCATAAAAGTGGACCAGGGGTGACTCTAGAATTTGTTTGTACGATATGGGCATCAAATGAAAGGTGTTAATGAGTATTTTAAAAGGGAGTGGGCCTTAGTTCTATAGGTGGACGCCTTTTCGAAATAAAGATGGACCAGGGTTGACTCTAGAATGCGTTTGTACCATATGAGTATCAAACGAAAGGTGTTAATGAGTATTTTAAAAGGGAGTGGGCCTTAGTTCTACAGGTGGACGCCTTTTCGAGATAACGTTATAAAGATGGACCAGGGTTGACTCTAGAATGCGTTTGTACAATATGGGTATCAAATAAAAGGTGATGATGAGTATTTTAAAAGGGAGTGGGCTTTAGTTCTATAGGTGGACACCTTTTCGAGATATCGCCATAAAGGTGGACCAGAGGTGACTCTATAATGTGTTTGTACGATATGGGTATTAAATAAAAGGTATTAATGAGAGTTTTAAAAGGGAGTGGTGGTATTTGTATATTTGAAGGCGTTTTCGAGATATCGACCAAAATGTGGACCAGTGTGACCCAGAACACCATTTGTCGGGTACCACTAATTTATTTATATATGTAATACGACGAACAGTATTCCTACCAAGATTCCAAGGGCTGTTGATTTCGCCCTGCAGAAAATTTTCATTTTCTTCTACTTAATATGGTACGTGTCACACCCATTTTACAAAGTTTTTTTCTAAAGTTATATTTTGCGTCAATAAACCAATCCAATTACCATGTTTCATCCCCTTTTTTGTATTTGGTATAAAATTATGGCATTTTTTTTTTTAAATTTTTCGTAATTTTCGATATCGAAAAAGTGGGCGTGGTCATAGTTGGATTTCGGCCATTTTTTATATCAATACAAAGTGAGATAAGTAGGTGAACTGAATTTAGTAAAGATATATCGACTTTTGCTCAAGTTGTCGCAACCGATTTCGCCCTTTTTTCACAGAAAACAGCTATCGTCCTAGAACCTAAGCCCCTACCAAATTTCACAGGGATTGGTAAATTTTTGTTCGACTTATAGCATTAAAAGTAACCTAGACAAATTAAATGAAGAAGGGCGGAGCCACGCCATTTTGAAATTTTCTTTAATTTTTGTATTTTGTTGCACCATATCATTACTGGAGTTGAATGTTGGCATAATTTACTTATATACTGTAAAAATATTAAATTTTTTGTTAAAATTTAACTTAAAAAAATTTTTTTAAAGTGGGCGTGGTCGTTCTCCGATTTTGCTAATTTGTATTAAGCATACATATAGTAATAGGAGTAACGTTCCTGCCAAATTTCATCATGATATCTTCAACGACTGCCAAATTACAGCTTGCAAAACTTTTAAATTACCTTCTTTTAAAAGTGGGTGGGCCACGCCCATTGTCCAAAATTTTACTAGTTTTCTATTCTGCGTCATAAGTTCAACTCACCTACCAAGTTTCAGCGCTTTATCTGTCTTGGGTCATGAATTATCGTACTTTTTCCGTTTTCGAAATTTTCGATATCGAAAAGTGGGCGTGGTTATAGTCCGATATCGTTCATTTTAAATAGCGATCTGAGGTGAGGGCCCAGGAACCTACATACAACATTTTATCAAGATACCTCAAAATTTACTCAAGTTATCGTGTTAACGGGCGGACGGACGGACGGGCGGACATGGCTCAATCAAATTTTTTTCGATACTGATGATTTTGATATATGGAAGTCTATATCTATCTCGTTTCCTTTATACCTGTAAAACCAACCGTTATCTAATCAAAGTTAATATACTCTGTGAGCTCTGCTCAACTGGGTATAAACCCGCGCTCACGGTAAATTGCACGCGTTTGAATTGAAAAGGAAAATTGTTTGGAATAATGGGTATGCGGGGTATGAAAACTATTTCACCCGCTCCACAGCCCGTAAGAATTTCTGCTTCTATAATATTATTTTAAAGTGAGGTCACTTTAAGGCGAGTTCCATTGCATAACTTTGGAGGAGTGAAGTTTCGAAGCAGCATTTTCTGAATACTCACATTCAGAACGATGATATGCGTTGGAAATCCGGGTGCAGAAAGAGAGTTAGGAAACTCTACTGGATAAGTGGTAGCATCATTTCTATCCATAACTATGTTTATTGACTGGTATACCACCTCTTCTCCATGAGCTTTTTCCAATGTACTGTGACTGATGGCTGCTCGATCATTTTTTGGTGTAAATATGGCTCGCTCACAAAGCCAAGAATTTTTCCTGACGCGTTATTTGTGTAACGTCTCCATAAACAAAATAAATTAGTTTTTCTACCGATGAAACAATCGTCCAACGATTTTCTGGAAGAGTTACCAGCCAGCTTTAAGAATTAAACCTTGCCCGATTTTTAACAGAACTTCCGAAAATTCTTGCACACGGGTTGCAATGTATGTGGGATCTCATGTGAATATTTTTTGAAGAAAGAAAGATATTGAAATATAAGATATCAAGGTTAAAAAAACCCCGTCAGTACCTTTTTTGATACGTATTTGATGAAAATACGTCCAGGGGTACCCCTGATCTACTTTTTCGTATATATCTCAGAAGGGTGTTGAGATATCGAAATCAGATCTACTCTGTTTTTAAGCCTTCGTCCGGAGCTATAATTTGATATCTATATTGTGTAAACACATTCTAGGGTTACCCGGGTCCATATTTTGGGGTCTAGACCCTACCAACCTACCGGATTGAAAAGGTCTCCTCATATTTAAGTTAGAGCTCTGGTTTCACAATGGCGAAATCACATTAAATTCTATGCAGTGGTTTTTGCGTGATGCCCGGTCAAATATACAGACAAACAGACAGACAAAAATTTTAAAAATTGTTGATTTGGACTCAGTTGCTCTAAGTATGACCCTTGCATCAATTTTTCTTTAATATCTTCAATATACAGTCACTGCCCTGTTACAATTTTATTATATGTAGAGATTAACAAATCCATTTAAGTGTATTTGTTTTAATGGTGTGTTCAATTTATACTTATTATTAAGAATTCATAAGCTTAACACCGGCTAATAATAATTGAATATTCAATTACTATGTTTTCTAAGAGAAACTGAAAAGAAAGAAAGAAATATTTACTGGCATATTGCGATGGTACCATTTCGAATACCGCCACGTAATCATCATCAGACAATTTCGTAATGTTATCAAAGGTTTCACCGAGATTCGAACCGCGAATCACACGGTGAACTTCAGTTGCCTTAAACACTAGGCTATCCTTCTTGTATTTGTTTCCTTGCTTAATTCAGTTTACCTCATTTCTACACTAACAACACAACTCAGACATTCTGTCTCTATTAATTTGTGTGTTAGGCAGATTTATTTTTGTAAAGTTCCTATTTCGTTGCGAATGAGAAGCTTTGTAAGCTCGGCCTCAGTTTTACATATTGTAACGAATTTAGTGCAATTCCCCTTACATACAACCTTCTGCTAACGTTCGAATCATTAAACTGTTGAATAAATAACTCCACTATTCAATAATGCAAATGGTCTTTATCAAAGTACTTCAGAATAACACTACTATTGCTCGCCAGATAGCGTCATAAATCAAACTGATTGTCGTGCCTCTACTGTTGCTGCCTTTTATACTGTCTGGTTTCCTCGTTGCATATTTCAAGGCTTTTCTATTTCCAAAACTTACTAGTTAGTTATCAGCTATAAAATTACTCAGCTGTAACTACAGATGCATGATTTTATAGCTTCTCTCAAACCCCATGCGCTTGTATGTGTGAGCGACACTTCCACAACCACTGCATACTTTCGGGAGTATCTCAGATATATGCATGTGGTTGTGCGTTGCTTCTCCGCTGCGTGTACGTACATATGTGTAGACATAATTATTTGATTATTGATGTGCATACAAGTCACTGCTTAGCATCGGCTTAGAGGTGATACTACCCCTTAGTGTTGCTAGTATTCGTCACACTGCCCTCCACCTAAGTCTGGTCGTCCCGATCAGACAAATCTCTCGATCTAAACGCTGCCAGCGTTTCCAGTTGAACCACTTTCATTTTGGTTCGTGGTTTGCCAATGGTTTATATGCGGTAAACTACATCGTTGATCCGTTTTACAACTTTGTATGGGCGTTCCCAATTACACTACAATTTCGGGGACAAACCTTTTTTTCGTTCTGGGTCGTATAAACAGCACCAAATCTCCTTCCTGAAACCCTTCCGAATTAATTGCTTTATCGTATCTGGTTTTCATCTTGTCACTCATAATCTTTGCTCGTTGCCTCACCAGATCGTGTATCTCTCTCAGCTCTTCTTCCAAGACACCAGATGATTTCTTGACGTTTCTCTCCGCATCGGCATATACCCAAAATTCAAATCAGCTGGCAGTCGAAGATCATTGCCAAAAATTACCTTTGCGGGAGTTTGACCCGTTGTCTCATGCACTGCCGATCGGTAAGCCATCAAGAATAATGATATGTGTGTATCCCAGTCCTTATGGTACTTGTCTACTACTTTCCTTAAATGCTCCTCCAATGTTCTATTGAAACGTTCCACTATACCATCGGACTGAGGATGCAATGAAGTTGTCCGTGTTTTTCGAATGCCCAATGATTTACACATTTCCTGGAACACAGATGATTCGAAACTCCTGCCTTGGTCAGAATGTAACTCCATTGGTACGCCATACCTTGCAACCCAA
Organism: Eurosta solidaginis; assembly: GCF_040869045.1. NCBI lineage: Eukaryota > Metazoa > Arthropoda > Insecta > Diptera > Tephritidae > Eurosta > Eurosta solidaginis. The sequence goes on along the minus strand of NC_090319.1, from coordinate 117,266,080 downwards.
TTGTTTATAAACACTTCTTCTACCGTTTCCGCTTCTTGATTTGGGATTGGGTATACCTCTGGCCATTTGCTGAAATAATCCAAAACCACCAGTGCATATTTGTTTCCGCAGTTGCTAGTAGGAAATGGCCCTGCGACATCCATATCGATTCTTTCAAATGGCGCACCTGAGTTATATTGCTTCATCTGGCCGTGACTTTGGGTTTTGGGCCCTTTCGCTCTGCTGCGAACCTCGCAGTTCGCAATCCACTCAGTGACCGACTTACGGCAAACAACCCAGTAGAATCTCTATTTAATCTTCTCGAGCTTCTTCGTGATTCCAAGATGAATTCCGCTTGGACCGTTGTGCAGCTCGCTGAGCACGTCAGGAATCCTCTTTCTGGGAACAACTATCAGTTTCTTCTTGCATTGACCATCCTCACTCTCCCATACTCGATGCAAACAACCAGATATCAATTCTAAACTGTTCCACTGTGCCCAATATGACTTCGCAATGGGACTCTCTGCTGACATCTCTTCTCTGTTTGGTCTTTCGTTTCGTTGGAGCCCTTGCATAACATGTGACAGATCTGTATCCTCCAGCTGACACTTTCTTAGTTGTTCCTTGTCCTATTCATCCGTACACGTTATAGCCATTAGCCGGACATCTATAATGTCTTCTTTAGCCTCGGCCTTTGAACAGTGCTTGCATTCCAAACTACATGGTCTTCGTGACATTGCATCGGCATTCCCATGGGTACTAACTTCCCAATGCTCAATGGAAAGGCTGCTCGATCCACCGTGCCAATTGTCCTTCTGGATTACGAAACTGCAGAAGCCATTTCAACGCTGCGTGATCTGTCTTGTTGCGGAATCGCTGGCCATAGAGGTATTTGTGAAAATGTTTAACGCACTCTACCAATGCCAACAGCTCTCTCCGTGTAACGCAGTAGTTCCTCTCTGGTTCCCACTTGAACGGCTGTAATATGTAACTATCTTCTCCTGTCCATCGACCAGTTGTGATAAAACGCCTCGTATAGCATATCCACTCGCATCTGTATCTAGAATAAATGTTGCTCCTGGAATCGGATATGCCAACATTGTGGCAGTGCACAAACGCTCCTTCAATGTTTGGAAAGCTACTTCTTGCTCCTTCTTCCATTCAAAAGCTTTATTTTTTCTTGTAAGCTCACGGAGGCTATGGGCTACGCTGGAAGAGTTTGGTACAAATCGGCGGTAATATGTGCACAGCCCAAGGAAACTTCTCAGTTCATGCAGGTTGTGTGGTCTTGGCCAATCCTTTACAGCCTCTATCTTTTCGTTCGCAGTGCAGATGCCCTCTGTCGTTACCTTGTGACCCAAATAATTTACTTCCTTTTTAAACAGCGCACACTTTTTAGGACTTAGTTTCAGACCAGCGCCAGCTTTTCTCTGGAAAACTTCCTCCAAGTTTTAAAGATGTTCATCAAAGTTCTTGCCCAATACGATGATGTCGTCCAGGTACACCAAGCATGTTTTCCAATGTAGTCCTTTCAAAACCTGATCCATGAGTCTCTCGAAAGTAGCTGGTGCATTACAAAGTCCAAAAGGCATCACTGTAAATTGCGAAAGACCATCACCGACAATGAAGGCTGTTTCTCTTTGCCTTCCTCCTTCACCTCCACTTACCAGTAGCGGCTTTTCAAGTCCAGTGTGGAAATCCATTTCGTACTAGATAGCGAGTCCAGAGTGTCGTCAATTCTTGGCAATGGGTAGCTATCCTTTTTCCTTATGTCATTCAACTTCCGGTAGTCCACTCAAAACCTAATTTTTCCAACCTGCTTCTTTACAAGTACTACCGGTGAGCTCCATGGACTACCTGATGGTTCGATGACGCCGCTGTCGCTCATTTCTTGCACGATTTGACTCACAACTTCCCGCTTCGCCAATGGAACATTACGAGGAGCTTGACGTATCGGCCTCGCGTCTCCAGTGTCAATTTGATGTTTCACAACATTGGTGCGGCCTGTTTTGGAACCATCCTGGTCAAATATGTTTGCGTACTTTAGCAGCAGTTGTTTTGCCTCACTCTGATAGTCTTCCTCTAGTCCCTCCGTTCATGCCATGATGTCATCTGAAAGAGCAATGTTGCTAGTTGAAACCTCTTCCTGGAGCTGTTCACAATTTATTATTACTTCAGCCTCTTGGCATCTTCCCAAAATAGCTCCCCTGGTCAGTTTGAGTGGTGACTTGAACTCATTGAGTACTCTTACCGGAATACGTCCATCTTGTTTTGTTATAGCCAGGGTTTTTCCTACAAGTACGTTCGGTATTGCTTGGTTTGCTGCTCAACAACCCACAATTTGTTTGTTCCACAATCTCCATCAATCTTTGCCCAGATGACTGCTTCTGATTTTGGTGGTATTTGCTGACTCTCTTCCACCAGCACTCGCTTACTGCTGTAGTCTCTGTCGTAGCCGAAATTAAGTGGCACATCCATGTTCTCATATCGCATCGCCTTGCTTTGCATCTCGATCTTGATGCCTTGGTCGATTAAGAAGTCCACTCCAATTATGATTTCATCAACAATCTCTGCCACTATAAAATTGTGTACTACCGTGATGTTCCGAATTGCGACTTCACACGATACTTCTCCTAGTACCGTGGTGCTTCTCCAATGGCTGTACGCAATCTTGCTCCATGCAATGGTCTTATTTTCTTGTTGACTAAATCCGCTCTTATAATGGAATGAGATGCACCCGTATATACAGTCAGTAAACGTTCCTTTCCATCCACATGTCCTCCGACAGTAAGATTGTTTGACCTTCTTCAATTTGTGAGATAGGAATTATGGGGCATTAAATTGAGGGAGCCAGCTGTCGCCTCTTGCGGCTGACTCGCTTTAGTTTAACGATTGATTGGGCTTGGAGATCTGCTCATCTTCTTCAGCTCTGCGTTTACGACCACCCGCATTGTTGGAACTGTTAGGGTTGGTGTTGCAATAACGCGCAATGTGCCCTGGCTTTCCACAATTAAAGCATTTGACTGCATCATTATTCTTCTGCTGCGTACCCTTCAATGCTTCAAAAATTGTGTCTACCCACTCTGGTCTTTCTACTTCCACAAGATGATCCTTATATGCTGATTTACTCAATAGGGAGGCAGTTTCCTGAGTCAATGCATGTGATACCGTTTCAGCAAATGTCAGCTTTGGGTTTGCGTATGTAGCTCGCTTCGTTTCCACGTCCCGTATGCCATTTATGAAACTCTGGATTTTTACCCTCTCGGTGTATTCCACGGGCGCGTCCGCATTTGCGAGATAAGCCAATCTTTCAAAGTCTCAATCGCTCTTTGGTGGCGGTTTTGCAACTCAATTTGATATATCTGTTTTCTATGGTCGCTTCCATAACGTCTCTAGACAGCGGCCGGCAATGCTTCATAGTTGTTCCGCTCTCCTTCGGGAATCGTCTGTAGGATTTCGGCTGCTGGCCCTTCAATGCTACGAATAGAGCTGCAACTTTATCTTCAGCATTCCAGTTGTTCACTGCTGCGGTCTTCTCAAACTGCAGTTATAGAACTGGAACAGAACCGTCAAAGAATGGTGTTTTTACCTTTGGATTGCTTGCTGAAACAGCTGGGTGATTTAATTGCAACTTCTATGTCCTCGACTTCGATTTTTTCCTCAAACTGCGTTATTTTCTCGTCCATACGCGCTTCGGGTTTTGATGATATACGCGCCTCTTGCGCTTCGAATTGTACTGTTATGCGTGCCTCTTGTTCTTTCAATTGGGTTTCCATCTTGGATATAATCTGTGTCGACATTTCTGAAATACGAGCTTCTTGTGCTTCAATCTTCGATACTATTTCTGAAGACATTTCTGCAATATGTGTCTTCTATTCTGCCAGTTGAGATGACACTGTCGATGTTTGAGCAGATATTGCAGCCAAAATCAAGTTCAAGTCAGTGCTCGTAACTGTCTGCGATGTTTCATTTTTCTCTTAAATTTTTGTTGTTGTCTCTCCCCATCAGGATGAAAGGCATATCGTCCACATTAATTCTTTCCGACTCCATAGCGTCTCGTAGCCGTGCTTGGTATTCGATCTTATTGCCGGTTGTATTCAAACCACGGCTCTCCAACTCCTTCTTCAGTTGCTGGATCCTCAATTCACTCAACTTTGCCATGTCCAAGTTATTTTCGCAGTCTTCGGAATTTATTCAACAATTACTCTTCTGACACCAATTGTAACGAATTTAGTGCAATTCCCCTTATTTTCAACCTTCTGCTAACGTTCGAATCACTAAACTGTTGAATAAATAACTCCACTATTCAATAATGCAAAATGGTCTTTATTAAAGTACTTCAGAATAACACTAGTATTGCTCGCCAGATAGCGTCTTAAATCAAACTGATTGTCGTGCCTCTACTGTTGCTGCCTTTTATACTGTCTGGTTTCCTCGTTGCATATTTCTAGGCTTTTCTATTTCCAGAACTTACTAGTTAGTTATCAGCTATAAAATTACTCAGCTGTAACTACAGATGCATGATTTTATAGCTTCTCTCAAACCCCATGCGCTTGTATGTGTGAGCGACACTTGCACAACCATTGCATACTTTCGGGATTTTTTTAGCCTTCGAAGTTTTGATAATCTTACAGTTATAGTAGGTACAATTTAATGTTGTTTAATCAAAATTGGCAGAAAATATATTTATTGTAATTTTTTATAAAATTTTACTTCACTGGCTCATATTCATAATCAAAATAAAATAGTTTCGACTTTATTTAGAACCATACACCATGACTATGCGCCATAGTGATGGTGACTTCGATTAGCGCTCAACCGCCTAGACGGTTTTGGCGTTGAATAACAAATCACGCCAGCATCCCTGTTTCAACATAACTGACTCTAAGGGAGATCAAGTCTTCTTACTGGAGGTCTCCCCCTTCGTCTGCTTCCAAATACGGGTGCCGATAGGTATACTATCTGTGATCTGCGTCTTCGTGCATTCCCACAACATGACGTGGCGGTTGGCATCAGCATACATTAGAAGAGGTACGATGAAAGATTTATAGAGCGTTAATGACAAGAGTTTATCTCTGTTTGATTTCTAAGCTAGCATTGCAGAGAAGGCAGAATTTACTGAAGAAATTTCTGCGTACAAAATGGAAAATCCTAAAAAAAATTGTTCAAAAAATCGAATCGAATCCAACTCTAAAATCTAGTTCGTAAAACAAACGAGTATATTTGTGCTTCGTAAAGCTTTTTGACATTCGGTTGTTTCCTCTCTTTATTTTGTCTGACAAATGAAAATTTTGTACACAAATTGATTCAAATATTGAAGGCTACTTGGTGTAATGTAGCTCTCTTCTTCCTGCTGTTCTTGAATCCACTCCATTCAACTGCATTCATCCACTTAACTTAAACTTTGGGTTTTCCGCTTTGTTTTCATTGCTTTATTGTCCAATGTTCGTTTTTATAATACTCATTTTGTAAGAGCATTAAGAATAAATTTCAGTTTAATACTGTAACTAGTGTAGCCACAGCCAAAAAGCGTATCAAAAAGCTGTTTCAAACAAAAATTTGCGTCTAGGAAAAAAAAATAAAGAATGGACCACCCTTACCATTTTGGGGTATGGAATATAGATAAGATCCGATTCTCAGACCTACTCAATATGCTCACAAAAATTCATGAGAATAGGTTGAGCTGCGTCGAAGGAATTCAACCACTAACACTTTGACAATTTTTCAGTTACTCGCATTGGGCGTTTTCAGCGAAAGCTATTTTTGTTGATACGTTGCAAACATGTCTCGGTCAGTTGAGTGATAAAATATTACTTCTCTGAACGGCGAGTTGAGCCAACGGCCAAATGAAATAATTATCCTTAAACTTTAAGGAAACGGACTTCTTAAATTATTTTGCAGAGTTCACTATAATATCAAGAGGGAAAATTTGTACTCATAATTAGCGCTCTGACTCTCAGATAGACGAACAAACGTTAATGAAATGTAGCGAAAAAAATTTCCCCAAATCTTGGCGGTGTAAGATTTGGTACTTTGTACCTCCTCGTGAAGAGAACAAGCTCGGTTTTAGCCGGGTTGACTTCCAAACCTGTGGCGGGTTGTATTCCTGGAGCAGCTCCAGGATGTCAGCTGGGTCCGTTGGCGTCACTGGAACTCAGGCTCTAGCCCTTGGTCGTGAGGAGCTATCACGCGCCTCCACTTCCTTGAGGCGCGCGCCCGGATATACCACCCCTATCAGCGTGACGGTGGCCCTATAGTGGTTTACCGACCTGGCGTCGTCACAGGCAATTAGCTTGACATTGCCCTGGAACCACCCTGCATCGGTGTAAGATGGCGGTGGACCAGGGTTGTCTTTCTTAACCTTAACGGCCACCGTAGCGAGCGCGGCCTCGATCCACTTCCTCTGTTTTTTCGGGATCATGCCATCTTCGCTGCTCTCGTATATAATGCAATGATCTGCCGCCCTTGGCAATTTCGGCGAATGACCGCGTCCAGCCTTCCTGCGTCTTCGCCCTTTTCGGTGCCGTGGGGTTAGATTCATCCATGGACCGCTGGCGTTTCGAGGTTTCATCACTCTTGACTAAAACTTTTAAAATTACTTGAACTAAAAAATTAAAAATAAATAATAGTTTAAAAAACTAAAAAACGCGCTTTTATAGCTAACCGAACTAAAAAATTAAAAATAATTTTCAATTAAAAAGAGTTTATATAACAGTAGTAGAAGGTCAAACAATCATTTATAGTTAATCACCTCAAAATAAAATTATAATAAAATTTAAGTTATTAACAGAATAATTTAATTCACAGTAAAAAGCGTGGGGTGCTTGATATTAAATGTTACAATCATTCTATTTACAACTATCTGAGAGGAAAGATATGAAATGTTCAAATGCACCCACGCTTTTTACTGTGAATTAAATTATTCCGTTAACTTAAATTTTATTATAATTTTATTTTGAGGTGATTAATTATAAACGATTGTTTGACCTTCTAATACTGTTATATAAAGTCTTTTTAATTGAAAATTATTTTCTATTTTTTAGTTCGGTTTGCTATAAAAGCGTGTTTTTTTTTAGTTTTTTTAAACTACTATTTATTCGCAGGTATAATTGTTTAGCAAATTTTTTCTCTTTGTTGACTAGTGGTGGTCCTGATTAGGACCGTTACTTGTATAGCATATTTTCGCTCTTTGTAAACTAATGGTGGTCCTGAAACTAGGAGAACTTACTGCGTCTGGGTGTCACAGCTTATTCGTGGTACATCATGCATATCCGTTTCTGTGCTGCAGCTGTTCCGTGCCAAGTATTGGCCTTTCGCTCCAACGGTGTCACTTAAACAAAAAAAAGCAAACATGTAGATAACTTTCGTTTTTTACAAACTCTTGATTAGCACTGATAAGTGATACATACAATTATATTTAATTGTTTATCTTACAACATTCGTGAAACTGAATATTTACATCAAAGACGGTAAATATAGCGATGGAGTGGAGTTGGGCATACAATTTACTCTGCGCTCCCACAATAAGGTCGCAGGCCTGAAAATGGAGCGAGCAAATTAACCCATTTTGGGGAAGCTGAACGCAACAAGCTTTTCCCAATTTTTCTTCTTCTTTGATATTGCGGGGTAATTCTTTACTTTAGCTCACAACTGCAAAAACTCGGCCAAAAATATCAGAAGGTGTCAAACGATGCGTTTTGGACTCAGGGCGACGAATCCGAAAGCGAAAATTAAAAATTTTATTTCTGTCAAAAAATATTCCCAAAAAACTGAAAAATGGCCCCGGAGCTCTCCGAAACCGGGGGTGGAATCCATAGTATTTTTGCGCAGAACACCTTTCTGCATTGGTGGCCTTCGGCCGCGCTTATAAAAAATAACCCTGGGAGACCAAATCTGTATCAGCGCAAAACACTTTTAAGTACAGTTTTTTTTTTGGGTACACAAAACCATACAAATTACAACAACCACATAACAATTTTCAATTTTGTTTGTAAATATATTTGGAAAGAAATAACATTTTCAATTTCCGTTTTGGGGTTCGTGGTTCTGGGTCCAAAGTGCGTCTTTTGACACCTCTCCCGATATTTTTGGACGAGTTTTAGTAGTTGTGAGCTAAAGTAAAGAATTACCTCTTGCCGGACTGTGAAAAGCTGCACACCCGCTTTCTCCCTTCTAACGTTGCACAAACAACACTCCAATTTTTAAATACACACAAACATAAGTAAATTAAATTTTTTTATAATAATTTGCAAAACATTTAGAAAACACTGCGTAGTAATAAATTTTCACATCAAAAGAAAATAAACAAAAAATGTAAACATAAACAAAGTTTGACATTTTATAACTGGCTTCGAATGAAAACACATGTAAAATACAACTCTACAACTCTGATGCTTTTACCTGGTTATTGTATCATGAGCTGGACTTATCGAACAAAAAATGCTTCAAAGGCCAATTTTTTAGGAATGTGAGATAAATCTAGCAGTTAAAGTGAGGCAAAAATAACGAAAAGCTATATGGGCGACTCTCCGCAAACTCTCAGTTTTGTGTCGCTTGGCGATTTCTAATACTCATTAAGCATTATCAATGAACGCTAAATGTTGAAAAGTGACTTTCTTCAAATAGTTTAGGATAAATTGTTGCATCATATTAAAATTTTATCAAGTTTTCATTGGCAATACCATACGAATGTCACAACCGTGGCATGTCGCCAACTTCAATTCTTGAATGATTTAATTTGGTTCAGACTGAAATCGCTAATAATGGGAATAATAGTTTTTATTTATATTAAATACGTTATTCATTAATAAATATTTCACATTTCTGAGTTGCTGTTATTCATTTCTCGATTCCTAACTCTGCTTTGAAAAGTGTCGATTAGGTTTGAAAAAAATAATGTCGTCCAATTGTTTATGCGAGTATTACTACAGTGCGAGCTTTCCTGCACCATGCAGGGGTCAGTTTCAATCAGCAGGCGTCACTGAAGGTTTTTTTTTTTTTTTTGTTAATATAGCGTTCTTAATCACACCGGTCTTTTTTTTATATATAATCGAAAACCAAAAACGGTATGTTTCGAAAATGCACGTCACAACCGTGGCACTTGCCACTCGGAAAGGGTACATTGTGTGTACTGCAATTTACGTGTTTTTCAACACGTTCGCTAACACAACCTTCGAAACGGTCGGAAAATCTTTTAGCTTGAATTGCATTTTTGTAATGTACAGTTATTCATTGAAATGTCACAACCGTGGCACGCGTCAAATGTCACAACCGTGGCAGGTTGTCTACTTTTGAAGAAAGTGTCACAATTTCGTGAGGTTTTGATGTATAACTCAGTGTTAATATCAATTGAAATTATAGTATTTCTTATGATAAAGACAGAAATATATTTTATATATATTTTCTAAGGAAAATTCTCTTCGTTCGAGCTATTCAACACTCGCTACACTTCGACCAGCATATTGCGTTGCACCTAAAGTTTCAAATCGTGACACTTGTGCTTGTTTGATTCATGAAAATTTTTCACTTTTGATTGTTGCTTTATTTAATGCAAATGTCATGCGAGAAAATTCACTGGAGAAAGTGTTAGGCAGTATTGGTGCGATAATAGGTCTGAAGATTGTCTACGAAGAACCTGTTGTTCATGCCAAAAAAGGGAAGTTCAGTTCAGTTGTGAGATCGGCCAGCATGAACAGGAAATTAGCTATGAACAGTGGAAAACGTCCACAGAAGTTCGAGTCAATGAGAAGACCAAAAATCCTATTTCCGTAAAGTTAACAGCTAAAAAGAATATTACTTGTACTATAGAATGAGCAATTAAAATTTTTCAAGGAAGAAATGGAAAAGTTCATGGGTCACGAATATCGACGTGTACATCAAAAATCTTACCTGGAAAAACTGATTGCGAATGTTTCATGTGAAGAATTAATCGTACTCATCGACTTCAGTGAAAATTATACTGGTAAATATGGAACCGAAGTTCATTCAGTGCATTTTGGGGCAAGCAGAGCTCAGTGTACACTTCATACAGGAATGTTTTATACATCTGCTCATTCCCAAGGATTTGCTACTTTGTCAGAGTCGCTTAGACACGATCCAGGAGCCATCATAGCTCACGTGGGTAAAATTTTGGATATTTATTTTCCAAAAATGTACACGGTGAAAACTATACATTTTATCAGTGATGGATTGAAAAAACAAGCTGATCAACAAGTTAAATATGGACATGATATCCCCGATTTTCAAACGTTTGTCCAAACTCTCCCCTCTCGAGTCAAAAATATATACCTTGACGTCGAGACAAAAGATGATATCGAAATTGTCGTTTCGAAACTCCCTCAAGAAATACCTACTTTCGTAGGTACCATGAAAGTGCACCAATATACTTGGTCGAAACAAAAACCCATAATCGTTTTTTTCAACTCTCTCAGCTGTTCTGAGTGCGCAATTGGCACAGAGTGCGAGCACTATTTCATGGGAAATTTATTATTCAACTCAGCCGAACAGAAAAGTAGAAAAATAACTACACGGAAGACAAAATCCGCACATGAATATAATATTATACACTCCTCAAGTAAGATGCAAAGGAGAAACCACCAGCCTTCTACGAAAAAAAGTAAAACATAAGTGTCAAAAATTCATAATAAAGACATTTCGATTTCGAAAAACATGCCACATAGGAAGAGTTTGCGGTAGGTAATTTATATCTAAGGCCAGTGAATAAATAACTAACTGAAACTTTTTTTTGTCTATTTCAGTGCTCAAAAATGCAACAATGACTGATAATTTCTACTAACGGCATTAAAAGGCGGAAAAAGTTTCATTTTATAAGTTTATTGAATTAAATAATTTTATTTATAAGTTTCTAAATAATTTTTAGAGCTTGATGCTTTTCCGATGTCCAATTTTCATATAAGCTCGAGAATGAAGTGACGCCAATTTTACCCCGTATTTCTCCTGGCGCGAAATACACCAAATAACATAGAAAAATTACTTCATTTTGGTTAAATATTATTACACTTTTATATAAAAAAAAGCGAAGAATGTTAACTATGTCCTGTAATGTATTTTTTTATATCGATTGTTACTAATGTCACAACCGTGGCAATCCGGTCATAACCGTGGAAACGAATTTCAGAGATTTACCTGTCAAATCTTTAAGTTTATACTTTAAGCTTGGTACTTTGACAGTCCATTTCACAAGTATAAATGAACTTTAAAATATCAAAAAATATTCAAAACTCGCACGTTTATTTTTTTCAATTTTGCACTCACTCCGGAGAATCAGCCATACGCGGAAAATATATACTTACTTACTTAATTTGCGCTTAACCGTCTAAAAGGTTATGGCCGTCCAACAAGGCGCGCCAGTCGCTCCTTCGCTCCGCCAACCGGCGCCAATTGGTCACACCAAGGGAGTTTAAATCGTTTTCCACCTGGTCCTTCCAACGGAGTGGGGGCCGCCCTCTACCTTTGCTTCCATAGGCGGGTTCCGATAGGAACACTGTCTTGGTCGGAGCATCATCTTTCATTGGCATAACATGGCCTAGCCAGCGCAGCCGCTGCGTTTTAATTCGCTGGACTATGTTGATGTCTGCGTATAGCTCGTACAGCTCATCATTAAATCTTCTTCGGTACTCGCCATCGCTAATGCGTAGTGGTCCATAAATCTTTCGAAGAACTTTTCTCTCGAACACTCCCAAAGCCGCTTCATCTGCTGATGTCATGGTCCATGCTTCTGCCCCATATAGCAGGCCGGGTACGATAAGTGACTTCTAGAGTATGATTTTCATTCGCCGAGAGAGGACTTTACTTTTCAATTGCCTACCTAGTCCAGAGTAGCATTTATTGGCAAGATTGATTCTTCGCTGGATTTCAGTGCTGATGTTGTTGCTAGTGTTGATGCTGGTTCCCAAATAAACGAAGGAAAATATATATTGTAACGAATATACTGCAAATCCTCTTATTTGCAATCTTCTGGTAAGTTCGAATCACTAAACTGTTGAATAAATAACTCCAATATTTAATAATGCAAAATGGCCTTTATTAAACTACTTCACAATAAATAACTCTACTATTGCCTGGCAGATTGCGTGCTTAATCAAAACTGATTGATAGCTCAAATGAAACTGGACTCTCCCTCTACTGTTGTCGCCTTTTTATATTGTCTGATTTCCTCGTTGCATATTTCTAGGCTTTTCTAATTCTTGTTAGTTATAAATTTCTCAGCTACAACTACAGATGTGAGCGACACTTCCACAGTTATAATTGCATACCTTTAGGAGCATTTCAGATAAGATATCTGCATGTGTTTGTGCGTTGCTTCTCAGCTGCGTGCACGTACATATGTGTAGACATAATGATTGATTCGTTTATGTAGATACAAGTGACTGTCTGCTTTATTGTTGTTGTGACTTCATTTACTTAGCATCAGACTAGGGATGTGAGTATCACTTAGTGTCACTCATAATCGTCACACTGCCCTCCACCTAAGTCATCCCGATCAGACAAATCTCCCGATCTAAACGCCGCTAGCATCTCCAAATGTACCACTCTTCTACTCCGTGGTTTCCCAGTGATTTGTATGCGGTAGATGGTATCACTGATCTTCTTCACAACTTTGTACGGGCCTTCCCAACTGCACCGAATCTTGGAGGGAACACCTTTCCGCCGGTGAGGGTTGTATAACAATACCAAATCTCTATCCAAGAAACCTTCCGAATTATTGTTCTCATCGCACCTGCGTTTCATCTTACTTCTCATTATCCTGGATCGTTCCCTCGCACTCTGTTGTTTGATCAATGGAGAACTAATTCGCAAAGCTTGATCTTGAAGGATTGACTTTGGATCATCACTATCGTCCCGACGCTTCACAACAGTAGTGTGCGCTGGCTTGAAACCACCCTTGCATTCTTTCCTTCGTTTTAGTGCGTCCGTTAGGGCTTTTCAATGCCAGTGTTTCTCTCACAGGTACCTTCGGTTTTTATTTGTTTGGTCCATTTGTTCTATCAACCTTTGCTCGATATACTTTCCTTGACTTTCGTGGTCTCTGTCGAATTTCCTCCACCAGCACTCGCTTACTGCTGAACCCTTTTTCCAAACTGAAGTTAAGTGACATATCCTGGTTCTTATACTGCATAATCCTTCTCTGCATATCGATCCTGATGTCATAGTCAACTAAGAAATCCACTCCCAATATGACTTCATCAACGATCTCTGCCACAACGAATTTGTGTAGAATCATGACCTCCCCAATTAAGGCTTCACATACCACTTCTCCCTGGACTTGGTTATACTCGCCAGTAATCCTACGCAATCTTGCTCCAGGTAATGGCTTTACTCTCCTGTTAACCAAATCAGATCGGATCAAGGAATGAAATGCGCCCATATCGACAGTCAGTACACGTTCTTTGCCATCCACATTTCCTCTGACGTTAAGACTACCCGATTTTCTTCCAATTTGTAAGACAGATATCACAGGACATTCAAAAGCTGGAGCTAGCTCTCGATTTTTACATCTGGCACGCTGTTGCTCATCTCCTCCCGTTTTGCGTTTACGACCATCCAAGTTGGAAGTAGCAGGACCGGTGCTGCAATGACGTGCAATGTGACTTGGGTTACCGCACTTGAAACACTTCATAACTCCGGCATTTTTCTGTTGTAACCCTTCAGTGCTTCCAAAATTGTGTCTACCCAATCTGGCCTTTCCACTTCCACGCGATGAGCTTTGTATGCGGGCTTACTCAAAAGTGACGCTGTTTCCTGAGTCAGTGCAAGGGATACCGTTTCTGCAAATGTGGGTTTTGGGTTTGCATATGTCGCTCGCTTCGTTTCTACGTCCCGTATGCCATTTATGAAACTCTGGATTTTTACCCTCTCGGTGTACTCCACGGGTGCGTCCGCATTTGCCAAATGAGCCAATCTTTCAACATCCGAAGCAAACTCCTGTAATGTCTCATTTGCTTTTTGGTAACGGTTTTGCAACTCAATTTGATATATCTGTTTTCTATGCTCGCTTCCATAACGTCTCTCGACAGCGGCTATCAATGCTTCATAGTTGTCCCGCTCTCCTTGCAACGCTTCTATCTCGGCATCAATTTTGTCCTCGAGTTGTAAAATTTTTGCATCCTGCTCTTCCAGTTTCGCAAAGAGCTGCGATTATACCTGTTCCGAAATTTTTGACGACATTCTAGATATACATACGTGCCTCTTGCGCTTCCAGTTGAGATGACATATATGTCTTCTGTTCTTCCAATTGAGATGACATTTGAGACGCCATTTCTGAAATGCGTGCCTCCTGTGACTCCAGCTGAGATGCCAATGTCGATGTTTGTTCGTCACTGTCTGCGGTGTTTGTTTTTTTCTTCCATTTCTGTTGTTGTTTTGTCGCTATCATAATGAAAGACATACTCCTCAGCATTGATGATTCCTTCAAATACCATAGCTACACTTAGTCGTTTTTGTAGCTGGGTTTTATCGCCAAAAGTAGCCAATCCACGGAATTCAAACTCCTCCTTCGGTTGCTGCATCGCCAATTCACTCAACTTTGCCATGTCCAAGTTTTATTCCCAATTTTCGGAATTTATTCAACAATTCCTCTTCTGACACCAATTGTAACGAATTTACTGCAAATCCTCTTAATTGCAATCTTCTGCTAAGTTCGAATCACTAAACTGTTGAATAAATAACTCCAATATTTAATAATGCAAAATGGCCTTTATTAAAGTACTTCACAATAAATAACTCTACTATTGCCCGACAGATTGCGTGCTTAATCAAAACTGATTGATAGCTCAAATGAAACTGAACTCTCCCTCTACTGTTGTCGCCTTTTTATACTGTCTGATTTCCTCGTTGCATATTTCTAGGCTTTTCTAATTCCAGAACATACTAGTTGGTTATAAATTTCTCAGCTACAACTACATTTGTACAAATTTTATAAATTCTCTCATACCCCATGCGCTTGTATGTGTGAGCGACACTTCCACAATTATAATTGCATACCTTTAGGAGCATTTCAGATAAGATATCTGCATGTGTTTGTGCGTTGCTTCTCAGCTGCGTGTACGTACATATGTGTAGACATAATGATTGATTCGTTTATGTAGATACAAGTGACTGTCTGCTTTATTGTTGTTGTGACTTCATCTACTTAGCATCAGACTAGGGATGTGAGTATCACTTAGTGTCACTCATATTCGTCACAATATACGACCGATTTCTTCGTTGTTTTCAAACAACTATATGTACTATCTACGAAGGAATAAGGTGAAATTTGAAGCTTCAACCCGTTAAATTGGGAGATATATGCTGATGAAACCTTTTGCAGAATGAAAATAGGTATAATGTTAACCGGTATGTTAAATTCTTTTCAGTTTTTCTGGCATAATAACTTCACAAAAATACTCTATTTTGAAAATGTATCAATTAAAAAAATATTTTTTCAAATTATTGTTCCTTTGTGACGTGGTACTGATGAATGTGGTACTGACATTTTTGATTTAAATTAAGATGGCTCTGAATGAAGGAGGAATTAAAATGATGTACATATACTAAAATGTTTCTCAAAATAATACTAGACATACAAGAAACAGGACGACATACCTTCTAATTTCTTTCACTAAAGACTTACGCTATTTAACAGCGGTTTACTCAAAACTTATCAGTACAAATTTCAACTCTTACAATTTCTTCACAAAAGGCTAATTTTATCAGAGTGGGGAATGGATTCGGAACTAAGTTTACTGGGTAGATTTGAAGTAAAGTTATTGTTTCAAACTGTATACTGGCAATATTTTTTATATATGTATATCTCTGTTTCTTTTTAAATTATTTTTTTATGTAAGTACATGTGTAATTTATGTGGTATTTGTTGACATCCCCATTGCTCTAATATAACTTTCTAATAATAATAATAAATTCAAATACTCTAGTATAGTTAGGTTGAACTGACCGGTCCGTGGGGTTATATTAGGTGGAAATGGTCGGTCCGTGAGGACCTCACATAGACTGAACGAGTCGATAGTATTACTCTAGTATGGAGCATATACTATATGTATATCGCACGTTTTATTGTAAACAAATGCAAATCAAAAATTTCCTATTTCGAGATTTTATGATATCTATTTTAGGGTATAGTAAGACTATGATCATATAAATATAATGCTATAAAATTGACAGCGATAGCTATCTTGGAATTGAATTTTTACAATAAACTCTATGAAAAAATGACACTTCATTTGCGTTTTTCCCAAAAATAAAAATTCTGGATTATTTCTGTTTACAATTAAACGAGCGATATGCTCCCGATCTTGATGATTTTTTCAGACATGTGCCGTATACGTAAGCATCTGGTGAAATTTTAAGCTTCTGGCTAACAAAAGGTATGGCAAAAAACCCTCATATCTGAAAAATTGGCTGAGTGTGGGATATATGTACGCTATAGTGGTTCGATTCGGTTGGCTTCGACAAATGTGTAATCGAACATCAGAGATATCTCAAAATCTATGGGCTAGTTTGCATTCAAACAGGCAGACACATCGGGTCATTAGAGCGTACATATGTATATCTCTCATAGAACTGATTTTTCGGATCAGTGGGTCAACATTATTAAGATCTGTCATATATATAATATATATCCCATAAAACCAGTGGCGGATCCACTGGGGGGTAATTGGGTTTGAGTTACATCTGTTTACAATAAAACAGGCGATAGAGAAATATTTCAAGAGCAAGTTTCTATTTTTATTTTGACATGTACCACACAATACCAATGCACTAAAAACCTTGAATGAAAAAGTTAAAGTTTTTCTTTCGTCAAGGTTTAAAAATATAATATAAACGATTTGTTTCGTACCAAGCGTGGAATGCTTCAATAGCAATTATTGTGAACAGCGGGTGGAACATTATCACCTTGGCTGGGCTCTTGAACGCTGCCTTCGTTTCAGAGCACACAGAAGATTTCCCTTTAGAATCGAATCACTCCCTGAGCATCGGTTACCAGGTCGCCCTTTTCGTTCTGACAGAAATTTGACCCGGGTTTAAAACCTTCCATCTTTTTTAGTTACATTTTTTAATTTTTCCTATACTCTGTGCCGTATTTTTCGATCGAATGACAGCCATGTAGCTTCATGGATCTTTTACTGTTTAAACTTTGAGCTGGATATGAAAACATTTCGTGAAACAACGAAGTCGATCGTCGTTACTCCATCAATTAATAGGGGGACTCATGATAGCATATAAACTTATAAGGTGTAAAATTATATCCATTTACACACGCTGTTATATGAACGCACCTAGTAATACTCTTGATAAACTTGATTGTTTATCAGCTGTATTATTGCAGAACAACATTTTTTGATTGTTATACAAATTAGAAAATGCCAAGACTAAGTGAAAAATCAAAACTAAAACGCCTTTTCTTGCTGATGTTGGAGATTTTTGATGAAAATGCCTGCTGTAATGTCTGCAAGGTTGCATTCCTTTGAGTTTACCGCGTTTACACAATGAAATGTGCGCGTAAATTTATACAAATTGTGTAAATGATTTTTCATACAAAATTTGACAGCTCGTGCGTAAACTAGATAAATTTATACGTTTACACACTTTATAAGGCATTTATACGGTTACATGAGTCCCCCTAATATCTGAAATTGCTGTGTAAATATATTTTTATGAATAATATGTGTACATATTTTCATCGCCAAATACATGGGAAAAAGCGGTAGATGCTACACATCTCGAATTTGTATGTGTGTTCTATATGTGTATTTTTCATTTTTACATAGAAAGTGGGCGTGGTAATCAACCGATTTTTTGATTCTTGTCTAGTGCAATTCAATTCTGAAAAGGACTGATGGTTATAAAAAATATCGCAATATCTTCAACCCTTCGATGCAAAGATTTTCAAAGGATCCGTAGTAGACGTCGTCGCGCGCTTGATTTTTCAAGATATTATTATACAGTTTTTAAATGAACCTTATCAAGTTGTTCATATCAAATTTTAGGAGTGTAGCATTATAAATGACGGAAATATCCCGCAAAGTATTGAATTATCACAAGATTCTATTCCATTTTGAAATAATATTTGACTCCTAAGTCGAGATCAGAAGAAGTTGGATGAGTTTCATTACAATATATTCCTTTAAATGAAAGTTATTGCAAAATAAACTAGTGGTGATGACCCCTCGGACAAAGAGGGAATAGGCCGATAAATGGATGAGCAATGCTAACATGAACTATTTTTTCGGATGAGACTACCGACTTTTTTGGTTGCCTTGAGTGGGATATAAAAAAATCGCTGGGCGCTACCACCGATTAAGTCGGTAGGGGCTAATCGGATTTTTTTCGTGAAGTTAATAGCCTATAGAAATTATTGTTCTAATTTCCAAAACCACGTTTTAGCTCTTGGGCTTTGGTATAAAACAACACGCGTAAACTAGTTTCTATTTTTAGATATTATAATCTTTTCGATTTTAATTTAGTTTAAAACCAGAAGTGACACAAGTTTCTATTTTTAAATTTTCAAAAAATTTTTGTTTCGTTTAAAACCGATTTTGAGGTTTTAAACTTATTGTTCAAATTTGGTTTGAGTTGAAACTGAATGAATTTAAGAAAACAAAGTAGTAAATTACGTGGTCCCCAATTTATTAGGAAAATGTTTCAAAAAGAGCTTAAACCACCGACTTTTTTATTATTAAGGCTCCGATTTCTAACCGTGTATGAGGTCTTCAGAACAGGTGCAGACAGTCCCATCCTTAACTGTGTCTTTTTTATTTTATGGGACGTTGACTTCGTTAGTTTCCGTACATAATTTGGGGTAGACGGTGTCAAAATATAATACCTTAGACGAAGTTTAATGGATCTGTTATAGCGGTAGACTTTTTTACACAGATTTTATTCCAGATTCTTAACAAATACTCCTCTGTTTATAGTATTAAACCTTTGGGCCACTTTGCGTCACAGTCCTCACATTCTTATTCACTACTATATAATACCAAAATTTTCACAAAGTTTACTGTCACTCCCTGAAGTTAGTAAGTACTCTCGTATCTATCGAATTAGGGTTCAAACGAGAAAAAAAATATAAATGTTTCAAACGCCGTGGTAAATGTTCCTTAATATATATAATGTTCCTTAAATACGGACATAAATTTTGATTTTGAAATTTTAACAGTAGCTATTGCTCACCTAGAAAATTTTTTATCCCAAATATTACAACCTAATAGAGCCCAAAGCTTAGTTTAAAATTTCAAAACCGAAAGCAAAATATCCAAGTCCGAACGAGTTTTTGAATTTTCACGTTCCCTGGACCACCTAGCAAATTTTTCCCTTCATATTCTGATGTTTTCCCAAGTTTCAAGACTTTAATCAAAAATGGATTACAAGATTCCCAAATATTATACTGAAAAACATAAAACGCGGAAAAAAATAAAACGAAACTGAATAAATTATAATTTACAAATAACTTGCTCTAAAGTAGCTTCCATCTCCGAACCATTTTTGTCAAATACTTAAGGTGTATGTTAGCGTTAACCGAATATGGCCATAATGACCCCTAAGTTATTTTAAACAGTTTTCTACATTGTTTGGTTTAGGTCCGGTTTTTCAGTGCGAGTATATACTCCAGTTAAAGTTGACTAGAGCTTAACACTGCCACTTCGGCCGCTTAAGCTTAGATGAGCAGCAAAATTTTATGTTATCGAACAGTGGCAAGCTTAAACTCTAATCAAATTTAACTGGAGTTTGAACTTGCACTGAAAAACCCGGCCTTAGAGGCATATATGTAAAGGTTGATAGCTACCATAATAGCCTACCTAGAAAGGGGATAGCGCTGCAGATTTGTTATCAAATGCGTCTCAAGTTGATGTTAAAAAATGTTTTGTGGGTATACTTTGAGGCTAGTGATTATAAATGAAGAAATTTTTTTATCTAATAGAATATGTTAAATAACCCAAGGATTTATTCTGAATAAATATATAAATCCATGTGTTTTTTAGTAGATATGTAAATATATGTGTGTATGAAGTTTATTTGGTAATGGACAAATCAGTGCTCATTTACATTCATTACTGATTTCATTTACGAATGATAAATTTGCGGTGCGTACGCCTCAAATCACTTGCAGCACTTGCAACACACAACTCAACCTACAAAATTTAAGCACTTTGCCTACAATTTAATAATGAAATTGAAATCTCGGCAGCCGACGTTCCACGACCCCAGTGACCTATGCCAGTGAGCGTCAACCGCCTCCTTACCAGATAAGAAAACTTTACACACGTAATGCTACTGTAATTCCATCGTCAACAATTACAGCAATAGCTGCCAAGTGACGGTAAACATAGAAAGTGTGCACAATTTATACGCTTGACAGACAATATATAAATCTGAAATTAACTGGTATATTCGGAATTAACATAAGTTCTAAAATTTCAAGGAATAAGGGAGGTTTTGGACAGCAGCAGATCTGAAAATCAACGTTATTCATATATTTGGTAAAAGACGTTGCTGAATGCAGAGGCCCCTTTTGTCATCGATATGCAAATGTAGCCACCGTTCAAAGGAAAAGATGCTAGGTCTAGGGTATTCTAACTATCCTTAAAATCTCCTTAGCTTTTTTAATTAACTATATAACATCACTCGTTTTAAGGAAATTTTTAATATATTTGATTATATTTTTTCTATATCGAACGCGGCTTTGGCAGTATTATAGAGCAAGGGACCTCCTGTTCACTTTCAATACTGCCGTCTGTCAAGGTTGAATTCAGATCAAATTCCGCTTAGGAATTACGTGGTGTGTGTCAACACGTTTACTTTTGCATTTTACTATCTACTGTAATTTATATATGCATATGTACATATGTACATGTGTGTGTGGTTGGTGGTTGTTTCAACGTCTGATAGATGATGATGCCTGGGCGGACGCTAAAACGACTGAAGCACGTGTTCCAATGTCGCTTTGGCTCGCGGTGCACACTTCATAAATTTCGAGCGGGTATAACGGAACTGTAACAGAAACAGTTATTATTACAGTTAGTTATTATTGTAGTGCAGTAATGTAGCAAAGCCAAGTCGAAAAGTTCTTCACATCCGTTTCCGACGCCCCCGTTCAAAATTGCTTGCAGCAAGTGTTGCGTTTGTGTGTGTGTGCTTCTTGGTGGTGTTGCGCTCGGATTTCCACAGTACATTATTTGCTTTCACTTTAAACGCCTTTTGTTGCCGCTTGTTGTTGTTGCTGCAGAAATATTATTATTGTTTACCAGAAGCATTTATTGCTTTACGTTCTGAAGTTTTCCCAAACTTCGGCGGAAGCTAAACCCATCATCAACAGTTGCCAAAGGCGGACGCAGATCCGCAATGCTGCGGAAGGATTCACAATGCGAATTTCAAATTCATTGTTGCTTTTATTGTACGGTGGAATAAAAAGTCAAGAGGGATGAACAATGTGAGCAAGTGGCGGTGTATGAAATGAAAGGAAAATCGTATGGTAGAATTCATATTGTAGAGTCCTGTGTCTCATAAAATCAACGAAGCGACAAACCGCAATGCGCAATATAAATAACTGATTCGAAGAGGGTCAATATTGTTCCGAAAAAATCGCTTCTGAATTCTTCTTATTTTGCTAAGTAAACAAATGTATGCAACTTCCTTTGTCTCTGCCGTAGTTCTTAGACCGCCACACACGTCGCTGCAATCACAACTTCATTCGGCCGCAAGACAAGTTTATGATTTATTTAACCATCTTAATTGACTTTTTCCTTCTACGCATGCTAACGTGGGTGGGGGGTGCTCACAGAAGCTTACATATATAATCATGTGAATGCATGAACTTTAAACAATAGAATGCTAAATCGTATATTCCTTGATATAATCCATTGACATTTTTTCTCTACTTGAACAAAAAATAATATTTTCCTAGTAGTTACTTGTTGATTTTAAAGTGTTAATCAATTCGTTTTAGAGGAGGCTGGACTCGTGTGTAGAAGTCCACGCAAGTGAAAATCGCTTTACGCCAGCGAATGGCCAGGGCATGAGGTTCAAGCAGGTCACTACTTCCGGTCGCTCACGGCAAGTATCCTATGTGAAGCAACTGAACATTCATTTAATGATGGCTAATATAGGAAGGCAATAACCTCGCAAGGCCACTCAGACATAAACGCTAAAAGGTCTAGCTGCGGGAACTTTATCAGCAGCGTCTGGACATATGTAGCGGCTGCAAGAGGGTGTCTGTGCTGGATCAATCGGATCGCTATACAAACTTGGATCATAATACATTCTTCTCCTGTTGAGCGGATTGTGCGCTGGGCTTAGGACCCGCCACTACGATCTAAACGAACAAACAGCCCCGAATAATAAGAAACCCCTTTTTTGATGACGATCCGTGCGAACGTTTAAAGGCTTATGATTTAAAGCTGGACCTATGTCCTCGTGAAAACAAAATCTGCCATCATCGCCATCCAAGAGATGTGTTGTTGGGAACCAGGGGTGGATCCAGAGATACGTTTTGGGGGGAGAGGGGAACTTCAAGAAAAAATATCTGATTTTTTCCGTAGCCTCTTTGAACTTGATCGGGTAGCGACTAGTGATTTTTTTTTTCTACAGCCGATTAAAATCAACCAAAAAAATTGGTTTTGCTTATCCATTTATCGGTCCGTGCGTCAGCCTATCCGTCCGTCAGCCTATCCGTCCGTCATCCCCAAATGATTTTTTGCTATTATGTACTTTCCTTCGAAAAAATACATTATAATGAAATTCAACATACTACTTCTTCTGGGCAGTCACTCCAACCTTTATATCAAATATTATTATTATAAAAAAAAAAAGTTTAAAAAATGTTTACCGCTTGAGGTTGGGAAAAGTTGAAGATTTGGTTTCAAGTTACCATATATTTGTTTAAAATATTACGTAAACAGGTATATTATTAACATACATGAGACAATAAATTTAATTCTGAAAGTTGCGAAAAATTACATTCACCTATACCCTCAGTTTTTGTAGAACTTATTTTATATAAATCGTCGGAATTTGGTTATCAATAATCATATTAAAAGTGAATTTGGAGATTTCCGCGAATGTTGCATTGGAAATTGAGTTTGAAAACTCTGCATATGCTTAATTAGAGGGCTCCGCGCTGTTTGTTTTAAATTTGTGTTCCAATTTACCTGTGTATATTAGCAACAGAGATTACTGAGGTGCTAAAATACCACCTGAAGTTAATAAAATATTTAACAAGTAAATGATAGGCATTGTTGCTAAACGGTTCCACCCACTTTCAGTAAAAAAATATCTCATAACAATGAAAAATAATATACCGAATTTAAATACAAAATCTCAGAAACTACCAAGTAAGGAGAATCTCTAGTTCAAAACTAGTGTCCTTTTACTACATTCTGAACCACTAATAGCTCGCCATCTTCCTCTTTTAAATGCTTTAACTTGCGAATTTAACATGGCGATGCCCTAGGCGGTGGAAATTGTCGCCGCTGCATTACCTTTTCACTAGTTCCTAACTATATACAAATTTTCATTTTAGAGCTAGTTTTAGTTCGACCTATGGCATTAAAATTATTCTAGACGAATTAAATGAAAAAGGGCGGAGTTACGCCGATTTTGAATTTTCTTTTATCTTTGTATTTTGTTGCACATAATTTACTTTTATACTGTAAAGATATTAATTTTTTTGTTAAAATTTGACTTTAAAAAAAAATTTTTTTTAAGTGGGCTTGTTCGTCATCCGATTGCACTAATTTTTATTTAGCACACATATAGTAATAGGAATAACGTGCCTACCAAATTTCATCAAGATATCTTCAACGACTGCCAAATTACAGCTTGCAAAACTTTCAAATTACCTTCCTTTAAAAGTGGGCGGTGCCGCGCCCATTGTCCAAAATTTTTCTAATTTTCTATTTTGCGTCATAAGGTCAATGCACCTACCAAGTTTCATCGCTTTATCTGTCTTTCGATATCGAAAAAGTGCGCGTGGTTGTAGTCCGATTTCGTTCATTTCAAATAGCGATCTGAGATGAGCGCCCAGGAACCTACATACCAAATTTCATCAGGATACCTCAAAATTTACTCAAGTTATCGTGTTTGCAGAGAGACGGACGGACATGGCTAAATGAATTTCTTTTTTCACCCAGATCATTTTGATATATAGAAGTCTATATCTATCTCTATTAGTTTATGCCGTTACGGATTACAGTTATGCGAAAATACAAATTCATTTAGCCATCCCGTCCGACCGTCCGTCTGTTCGTAAACACGATAACTTGAGTAAATTTTGAGGTACCTTAATCAAAATTTCGAAAAACAGAAAAAGTGCGATAATTCATTACCAAAGACGGATAAAGCGATGAAACTTGGTAGGTGGGTTGACCTTATGACGCAGAATAGAAAATTAGTAAAATTTTGGACAATGGGCGTGGCACCGCTCACTTTCAAAACAACGTAATTTAAAAGTTTTGCAAGCTGTAATTTGGCAGTTGAGTATGTAATGTTCGGTTACACCCGAACTTAGCCTTCCTTCCTTGTTTCGTAATAAATCCATTGAGGTAAATTGAAAATTATATAAGGGTTAATGAAAGTGTGGAAAATTTCGTGGACAGTGTTGTACATTACCAAAGTACCAAAATCTTGGTTATATCTTAAAAAGGACCAAGATTGAAAAAAAGCGGACCAAATAGAGTTAGAAATGACCATTTCTGTTGTTTAATTTATCCCCTTTGACGTCAGTCGGAAATGAGAATACACGAAATGCACAAAATAATCCGAGATTTTATGAACAAGCACAAAAAACTACAATAGAAACCACCGAAGAGTTTTGGCTCGATTCAAACATCTTAACTAACCTCTCTTGCTCTCTTGTTTAATTTATGTTGTTTGATCATGTTGCAAAATGCAAGCGAACGAAGTCGTGTTCGAACTTATCCCTTCTCTGCTGCATGCATTGTATTTTCTGTATTTTAAAATCAGTTTAAGTGAAATCCTCCGTAAAAAACTAAGTGTTTGAAAATTGTTTAGATGAAATTGAAAATGGACATCCCTGTTGTGATTTAATGAATATTTCTCTCTCATGCCGCCCACAAATACAGATACACTCAAAGTGAATTTACCAAAGCGTGATTGACGGTTGAATATGATTCTCTTGTAAAAGACTATTATGTCCAGGGCTATTCAAAAATGTTTATATTGAAGTGCAAATCACAATACATATACAAAATTATATGTACATAGAAATTTTTTTTTAATTGAAAAAAAAAAATATTTTAAATGTGATAAATTTGAATATCATACCGTAGTTCCTTGGCTTCATACGGAAGTGCTCTTTCTTTGCACTTTCATATGAAATTCAGGCACTTTCATATAAATCGAATTTATATGTGAGGGCATATGGGAGTGGTATGACAGTTTTTTTTATTCAAAGTGTGAATTTTTATCTGTGTCTATTCTTCTGGGCAAAAAAAAAAAACAAAAGTACTATAAGTGTATAGGGACTGAGCAGCTCTCATTATGTCAAACAAATGTAAACAACTGAATTAACCTAATGTGGTGCATGTACATTAGACATGCAAATTTTTTTTTGATCCTTCGAAACACAGCCGAAAAGGTTTTTTCGTTGTAACTTGGTTATTTGACGTCCGATTTTTAAAATTGATATGCCATTATTTTGGCCTTGAGAAGCTTCACATTTCCGTTTAATGTCCTTTTAAGCTATGAAGTCGTTTTCATATGATTAGGTCAGCTAACAAAATTTTACCCCACCCCCCTAAAGTATGTTTTTTCCTTACCAAACGAAAGTACTTGAAAATTCAAGAAAATGTTCCTTTGAAACCATATTACTAAAATAATAAACAAAGAAGTTATAGCACTTTCAATATTTATCGCAACTGTTATTTTACCTGATTCTTAATATACTTAGACCTGAAACTCATGATATTTTTGGAGGCAAAATTGCAGGGTTTGCATTGAAAAGTTAATATAGATATACAAAATATCATGAATAGGGGAAGTCAAAGTAAATAAGTGAGTCAAACCTGTTGTTTCGTATTTTTAATAATAACAATATGCGACAAAATCACTCTTTTTCTGGGTGTTGGACAAACCCACTTTTTCGTAGAGATTGAGGCTTAAGTAAACAAAGTACAGTCAGACTCTGACTACTGACTTTTCACCTCGTATAATAGCTGTTATACTAAATTTCTCAAAAAAATAATCCAGCCCTTCTAATTAGGGAAAAGGGCGGACCACGCCCACATTTTTACTTGTTCAATTTGCTGAACGCGTTAACAAGAAAATAAAATAAAATTTCGAAATGTAGAATTTCGAACTTTAAACTTCGTAAGCCGATATATATTTTTTGGAGGCTAAGTTCGAAAAACGGAGATAGTACTTTGTTTACTTAAGCCTCAATCTCTACAAAAAAGTGGGTTTGTCCAATATCCAGAAAAAAAGTTGATTTTGTAACATAGTGTTATTATTATAAATACGAAACAGCAGGTTTGACTCACTTATTTACTTTGACTTCCCCTATTCATGATATTTGTCATATCTATAT
This sequence comes from Eurosta solidaginis, assembly GCF_040869045.1. Classification (NCBI taxonomy): domain Eukaryota; kingdom Metazoa; phylum Arthropoda; class Insecta; order Diptera; family Tephritidae; genus Eurosta; species Eurosta solidaginis. The sequence goes on along the minus strand of NC_090319.1, from coordinate 117,239,544 downwards.
TAACTTTTCAATGCAAACCCTGCAATTTTGCCTCCAAAAATATCATGAGTTTCAGGTCTAAGTATATTAAGAATCAGGTAAAATAACAGTTGCAATAAATATTGAAAGTGTTATAACTTCTTTGTTTATTATTTTAGTAATATGGTTTCTAAGCAATATTTTCTTCAATTTTCAAGTACTTTTGTTTGGTAAGGAAAAAAACATAAGTAGGGGGTAAAATTTTGTTAGCTGACCTAATCATGTGAAACGACTTCATAGCTTAAAAGGACATTAAACGAAAATGTGAAGCTTCTCAAGGCCAAAATAATGACATACCAGTTTTAAAAATTGGACGTCAAATAACCAAGTTACAACGAAAAATACCTTTTTGGCTGTATTTCGAAGGATCAAAAAAAATTTCCGAAACCCTCTCAACATAATCATCAAATTTAGGGGCGGACATTAGCAACTTTTTTTTTTTTGTCTGGGGACCAACCCAGTCTAATGTACATGTAGCATTTTATCAGTTATGTTTTTTTGTTTTTGCATTGTCTGTGACTACATCGAAAAGAATATGAGAACTTCAAAAGTCTATCATACTTATTTCAATAAAATTTAACCCATAAGTGACAGTTGTCTATCTTACATAATATTACAGCGTATTTTGCTTAAAAGAAAACATATCTGTTCACAAAACGGTTTTAGCCATTTATTTGTGTACAATTGCCCAAGATTAATGCTTTTCCACATTAATTATCTTCTCTCTTCCAGAGCTATTTTTTTTTGTTAGATTTTTCTAAGTTTTTACATCTAACCTCCTCGAGCCTCGAAATTATTTTCGCAAATGCGAGATGAATTTGTTCATACAACCCTATATTTTCCTCCGATCGCTACCGTCTTAGTTCGCAAGCTTGCGTTTTGAAAAAAAGAACTATTTTGCTGTATACTCTGGGGAGGGGAATCCTGTTACAAATATGAATATATCTTGTGACCCAAAGCTGGAACTAAGGAATGGGGGGCGGGCTGGCATAGGAGGTTCAATGTGGTCAAGTTACATCGTTTCCCAGATAGTCGAGCTTGTGACTTAATGGTTCTTGTTACCGTAACGCACCGGATCTATGTATATCCGGCATAGGACCATCAACATCGATAACACTTCCCAAAACTTTCACCATCGCTACAACAAGAACAACATGGACATGCTAGCTGCGAAGTTTTACACGTGTACATATACTTACTGTTTTTGATGTGTTGCTATCGCAAATTATGGTGTTTTATTTAAAAATACAAATCTTTCACAAACTTAAAACATTAAAATTTAATGAAATTGTCTCCAATGGGTTAAGAATTTTTTCCCTTTGACATTATAGTCCAATTCCTTACGAGAGAACTGTCAAATTAAATCACACTTTGTTCAATACACTTTGAATACAGCTTGCTCAAATTTTCGGCTTTCCCCCCTGTGTTTTAGGTTCCCCCTTTACCAGACACATCAAGCACACAGAAACACACGCTGTCAGCACAGTGCAAATGTGATTCGTTTGCCCGCCCCTAGTCTAGCTCATTTGAATACCGGAAGTTTGGACCCGAAATTGAAACCAGAATCAGAGCCAGTCAGAATCGACGATTCGAAATGAGAGAGAAATATGCTCCCACTGCTTGGTCATATCGTCAGATCTAAAATTTCTCTCAGAGGACAGGTGTGAGAGATGAGTAGAATAATCATCAGCTGTCTGTTTTGTGAGGCAAACTTTCTTTGCTGCACAGAGGCGTGTACGGATCTTGGCTGTAACAACGTAGTGGTCCGAGTCGATATTTTGACCTTGTAAAGTGCGAGCAAAACGAAGTACCTGCTGTCATCGAGCAAAGAGTCAGCGCATATGCGCCTTGGCAACCAGGCTTCTTTTGGCAGTCATAATCTCGAAATAGTAAAAGACTTCGTTTATTTGGGAACCAGCATTAACACTAACAACAACTTCAGCTCTAAAATCCAGCGAAGAATCACTCTTGCCAATAAATGCTACTTAGGACTAGGTAGGTAATTGAAAAGTAAAGTCTTCCCTTGGCAAACGAAAATCATGCTCTATAAGTATCTTATCGTTCCGTCCTGTTATATAGTGCAGAAGCAATGGCCATGACAACATCAGATGAAGCGGCTTTGAGAGTGTTCGAGAGAAAAGTTCTTCGAAAGATTAATGGACATCTACGCATTGGCGAGAGCGAGTACCGAAGAAGATTTAATGATGAGCTGTACGAGCTTTACGCAGACATCAACATTGTCCAGGTAATCAAAACGCCGCGGCTACGCTGGCTAGGTCATGTTATGCGAATGGAAGATGACGCTCCGGCTAAGAAAGTATTCTTATCGGAAACCGCCTACGGAAGCACAGGAAGAGGGCGGCCCCACTCCTCTGGAAGGACCAGATGAAAAACGGTTTAAACTCCCTTGATGTAACCCATTGGCGCCAGTTTGCAGAGCGAACGGCCATAACCACTTAACGGTTAAGCACCAATTAAGTAAGTAAGTAAAGTGCGCACTTCCAGGACACTGGGGCTATGTCTGCCGTCTATCACTTGGTGATCGATTTGGTTTTATCTTCTTCAATCAGGAGACAGCCAAGTAGCTTGATGTATCTTTTTATGCTGGAACCTGGTACTGAAGGTGACCATATTTCTAGCCACGGAGAAGTTAATCAGCGTAAAAGTTGGTGTTGGGAGATTTTACATTGTGGGCCTAAATTTTCCGACTGCAGGACCAAAGACCTACCATGGCGTTAAAGTCTCCCAGCGTGATTTTAATATCATAGCGGGTGCAGTCATTGTTTCTCTTCTCTAGTTTTTAATAGAGAAAGTCCTTATAGTCCGCATCGTCTATAGGTGTGTAAGCACATAGAACCGAGGTATTAAACATTTCGCCTTAATGCGGATCGCGGCAGCATGCTCGTTTACAGCCGTGAATGATTATACTTGGCGGCGAAGTTACTTTCCCACCACAAACCCCACTAAAATCAAAGTCCGTTAAACCGTTGCCATGGTCGTCATCAGAAAAAAGAGTTCTCATCCGTGGCTTTTTGCAATTTTTAATTGGAAAGCGTTTTTTTATGTTGCAGTTCCCAAGCCAAGCGCACAACCAAGGAACGTGATTTGGATTTTAGTTGCCTTTTACGACAGCCATACCTACCGCCGGTGTATTCTTAGCCCAAATAACCTGCAAGGTACACGTTTTTATTTACCGTGCAAAAAATAAATACAGCTCACAGCTAAGTATATGGCACTCGGTTATACCCGGACTTAGGCTACTTACTTGTTTCTCTTTCCACTTAATGGGAAGCATACAAAAGACCATCTAAAAATCGCCACTGGAGAGCTACAATTGAGGCAACTATTAAACAGACCATTGTTTGGTGAAAGAGATATTTTATTTGAGGTTTTCACACAACAAAAAATGCTTAGTTGTTTGCGTAATCAATGTGATGACAACGTACCAACCCCAACAGAAGGGGCAAATAATTTGCCTGGGATAAATGACTTACTGTGCAACATAAATGTCGTCAAACAATTGGAGGTAATTTTGAATGTCGTTACGGTGAGGAAATTCTTGTCACAGCTGATGACAACCAACAACAAAACAAACAAAAAACCGTCAACTACCACGTCACATAATTGATGACGAATAAGGCCATCGCGAATCTAATTTTATTTGCTTACATCAAATAAGTTTGATTATATGATCAGCTTAAAGAAAAAACTACGAATATTAAAGATTTGTATTGCTTGGAGCCTAAGAAAATGCTACCTGGCGCCGAGTTCTATTTCTTATTTTCTGACATCTTATACAATTTGAGCAGACGTTGAAGTGAGCTGAGCTAATCAACTTAAACTTTGAAAGGTTTACAAATTATGATTCGGATATTTTCAGCAAATTCCACGTTGTTTTTTAAAGCAGAGGTCCCTACAAATGTTTAACGTTTTTACAGGATGTTCAATATGGCGGCGCAAACGGCCGGCTATCTTCAGCGGGTGTTAAAAAGAGAAGCAGGATGACCCCACGCTAGTAACTTTAAAAATCGGGTGATCCAATCTATTTGTTATTTTGACGTCTATTCTGAAGACATCACATTTTTTTTATCCACAATGCTATCGATAGTGTCGTTATTCAATAGTTCTAAAACAGTTTCGAAATTATAGCATTTCAAATGCTGGCCAGATTCAACTTCGAACAATATGTGTAACATATGGGTTTTCGATTTGAAACGTACAGCCTAAGGTGGTTTCAAGATTTGGTTCGGTTAATCCAAGTAAAAGTTATGAGGAAAAATATTATATATATTAATATACGAAATCTCGATGTCTAGTTCATGAACATTGATGATGTAACATCGATTTTACGACTACAAGAGCATGGATACTGTTATGGTCCGCTTGGGATAGTCACCTTTGCAACGCACCTAGTGGCTAGTGGTGGCAAAGGAAAGGACCCATGGCAATTTTAATCGAAAATGGACACTAGAGGTCGCCACGGCCGCGAAAATGATGATCTCTAGGAGGAAACACGCTGTTTCCGGGAAAAAAAAAATTACGGAGCCGGCGGGCAGAGAAAAATCGCGGCAAGGAAAAATTAAACATTCCTTCCGGAAAAAAATCATATATTCTCATTTTCACATGTGATACGGATACTGAAAATATTAGATTCGTGTTTGCAGCTGTTAAGGATACAATCCTTCAATCAAATCTGAAGGAATATAATTTGGTCTGAAGTGTATTCAGATGTACGGACAATTTTTGTGATTTTATTATATTCACGATTCCCTTTTCGTATAAAAAAATTAACTAATTGGGTGCTGGTAGCAGATTTTATGAGCCAAATTAACGAAAACAAACAAGCACTAAGTTATTAGTGAACCGGCTTGGTACTGATGTGGTTTTGGTCCTTTTACGCTAAACAACTTGTATTGCGCAGTCCCATTCCGACGCAGGAAAAGTTGAGAATCAGTCATAAGAAGACAACAGCAAACCGAAGTAGCCAAAAAGTAACACGACCGCGAGAAAATTAAAAATCAACCACTTTGTATATGCTTGGAATTGTCTGGAGCAAAGTTGAATCGAGGAAATCGGCAATTGGAATAAATATTTGTGCAATCGTGGTGAGGTACCACTTCCACGATTGAGTGTATATGGATGTAGGTAATCCCTGTGAGCTGCGCCCGCTTTGCGCCCTCTACACGGTATACAGTATCCTTGTTAACCTATGAATATATATATGGGCACTCTTGTAGTCAGTGTTATAATATCTAAACAACGGTGGGGAAAATGATAGGTGTTCCACATTGATACCCATACCAGCAAGAAGTCGTATCGGGCACGATAGAAATTGAGCATAAAAAAAAAGGCTCCTTAAAATACCCATACTGCTGCACTCACCACCCTAGAGCGCAACCACCACCAACGCCCGACAACCTGCCACCCAAAAGCGGGCGACCACATTTCGATTCCGCCCACTAAACCAGGCGGCCACAACAACACCACGCGCGACCATCAGCTATAATGCCAACGAAAGCACCGGACGTACCACCAATAACATCTACTTTGGTAGCAACAACCAGCAGGGCCTTTAGGCCACTATAACATCGACTGTGACCACAAAAACCAGCAGGGCCGACACATCTAGGCCGGCCGTAACATCCACTGGGGCAACAGCAATCAGCAGACCCAGCCGTGACACCAAGACCAGCACGAAAGCGGTGAGTTCGTTCCGGATACGGAAAACCAAGTTTTTACCTACCTTTAAATTTGATGACTTATGTTAGATTCAGTAGATAATACTATTTAAATTATGCTTAAAATTATGTATATACATGAGATGTAAAGGGGGGGATTTCTTGTAGTTATACCCAGCCAGCATTTTGAAAGAGTATCGTCTGGAGAAGGATGTACCCTGGATGGATGGGATTATTCTTGACCAATCAGTGTCAAGCCACATTTTCTTTTCCCCTTTATTCGTTTCATCACCATATGTGATATGACATTTTATTAGCTTTCACAATTTTTTTATCGTATTTAACAACAATTATCCATCATATAAAGTAATGTTTGGAATCATTGTAATATGATTACGATTCAATTTTCCATCATATTTAGTGCGTAATTCAATATTATATTATAAACATATTTCATCAGCGGATGGGAGTATCCGGAAGCTCGAAGGTGAGCTAATTAAAACCTCAGGTAATTGCCGATAGTTAACTTGAATCAGGCGCACACACGACTACAACATCCAAAATTATCTATGGTCATCATCTTAAATAATGGTAGTGTGATGTTTTAACAAGCGTAACCCATGTAGGATGTTGAAGCCGGAACATATCGAGCTTAAATTACCAGCGGTTCAACCACATCGGAGCTTCCGTACCACGGTTTCATACACTGTAACCTTTTTTCTTTTTTTTTGAAGACGTGTCGACATAAATGCTATCGGACCTCGTAATCTAGGAACAGCATCCACATTTCTTTAGGTCTAAACATATTTTGGGTATAGCCATAATTTTTTTTTTGAATTCATATATTGAGAAGTGTGAGTATAGGAAGGCAATCGGATTTTCAATGAATAGTTGGTTCAATTGTTTAACCAAAAATCGGTATTTAGTCGCAAGAAATAATCAAAGCGTATTGATACGGAAGTAAATTCGTAGGTGGGTATGAAAACCATTTAAGATTTTTCATGTATAAAATTTAAAGGAGTGAACTAGGGTCATTATAGAAGCGTAAATAATTACGACATACCCAATTTGAAATCTCGGATTATTCAATTTTAAACTAAGGTTAACATAGTTAAAGAATTAATGTCAACAGCTGAAGCATGATAAGCCTATTAGTGCGTAAATACATACGAACTTTAAACGTAAATTATGAATAACAAGTAAGGAAGGCTAAGTTCGGGTGTAACCGAACATTACATACTCAGTTGAGAGCTGTGGAGACAAAGTAAGGGAAATCACCATGTTGTAAAAGGAACCTAGGGTAACCCTGGAATGTGTTTGTATGACATGTATATCAAATGGAAGGTATTAAAGAGTATTTTAAGAGGAAGTGGGCCATAGATTTATAGATGGACGCCATTTAGGGATATCGCCATAAAGGTGGACCAGGCCTGACTCGAGAATTTGTTTGTACGATATGGGTATCAAATGAAATGTGTTAATGATAATTTTAAAAGGGAGTGGGCCTAAGTTCTATAGGTGGACTTCTTTTCGAGATATCGCCATAAAGGTGGACCAGGGGTGACTCTAGAATTTATTTTTACGATATGGGTATCAAATAAAAGGTATTAATGAGTATTTTAAAAGAGCGTGGGCCTAAGTTCTATAGATGTACGCCTTTTCGAGATATCGCCATAAAGATGGACCAGGGGTGACTCTAGAATTTGTTTGTACGATATGAGTATCAAATGAAAGGTGTTAATGAGTATTTTAAGAGGGCGTGGGCCTTAGTCCTATATGTGGACGCCTTTTCGAGATATCGCCATAAACGTGGACCAGGGGTGACTCTAGAATGCGTTTGTACAATATGGGTATCAAATGAAAGGTGCTAATGAGTATTTTAAAAGGGTGTGGGCCTTAGTTCTATAGGTTGACGCCTTTTCGAGATATCGCCATAAAGGTGGACCAGGGGTTACTCTAGAATTTGTTTGTACGATATGGGTATCAAATGAAAGGTGTTAATGAGTATTTTAAAAGGGCGTGGGTCTTAGTTCTATAGGTGGACGCCTTTTCGAGATATCTCCATAAAAGTAAACCAGGGTGACTTTAGAATTTGTTTGTACGATATGGGTATCAAATGAAAGGTGTTAATGAGTATTTTAAAAGGGAGTGGGCCTTAGATCTATAGGTGGATGCCCTTTCGAGATATCGCCATAAAGGTGGGCCAGGGGTGACTCTAGAATTTTTGTGTACGATATGGGTATCAAATGAAAGGTGTTAATGAGTATTTTAAAAGGGTGTGCGCCTTAGTTCTATAGGTGGACGCCTTTTCGAGATATCGCCGTAAAGGTGGACCAGGGGTGACTCTAGAATTTGTTTGTACGATATGGGTATCAAATGAAAGGTGTTAATGAGTATTTTAAAAGGGCGTGGGCCTTAGTTCTATAGGTGGACGCCTTTTCGAGATATCGACATAAAGGTGGACCAGGGGTGACTCTAGAATTTGTTTATACGATATGGGTATCAAATGAAAGGTATTAATGAGTATTTTAAAAGGGAGTGGGCCTTAGTTCTATAGGTGGATGCCTTTTCGAGATATCGACATAAAGGTGGACCAGGGGTGACTCTAGAATTTGTTTATACGATATTGGTATCAAATGAAAGGTGCTAATGAGTATTTTAAAAAGGCGTGGGCCTTAGTTCTATAGCTGGACGCCTTTTCGAGATATCGACATGAAGGTGGACCAGGGGTGGCTCTAGAATTTGTTTGTACGATATGGGTATCAAATGAAAGGTGTTAATGAGTATTTTAAAAAGGAGTGGGCCTTAGTTCTATATGTGGATGCCTTTTCGAGATATCGCCATAAACGTGGACCAGGGGTGACTCTAGAATGTGTTTGTACGATATGGGTATCAAATTAAAGGTATTAATGAGGGTTTTAAAAGGGAGTGGCCCTTAGTTGTATATGTGAAGGCGTTTTAGAGATATCTACCAAAATGTGGACCAGGGTGATCCAGAACATCATCTGTCGGGTACCGCTAATTTATTTATATATGTAATACCACGTACATTATTCCTTCCAAGATTCCAAGGGCTTTTGATTTCGCCCTGCACAACTTTTTCATTTTCTTCTACTTAATATGGTAGGTGTCACACCCATTTTACCAAGTTTTTTTCTAAAGTTATATTTTGCGTCAACAGACCAATAAAATTACCATGTTTCATTCCTTTTTTTGTATTTGGTATATAATTATGGCATTTTTTTCATTTTTCGTAATTTTTTACACCAATACAAAGTGAGTTCAGATAAGTACGTGAACTGAGTTTAGTAAAGATATATCGATTTTTGCTCAAGTTATCGTGTTAACGGCCGAGCGGAAGGACAGACGATCGACTGTGTATAAAAACTGGGCGCGTCTTCGACCGATTTCGCCCTTTTTCACAGAAAACAGTTATCGGGCGCAGCCACGCCCATTTTGAAATTTTCTTTTATTTTTGTATTTTGTTGCACCATATCATTACTGGAGTTGAATGTTGGCATAATTTACTTATATGCTGTAAATTAAAATTTGAATTAAAAAAAAAATTTTTTTAAAAAGTGGGCGTGTTCGTTCTTCGATTTTGCTTATTTTTATTAAGCAGACATAAAGTAATAAGAGTAACGTTCTTGCCAAATTTCATCATGATATCTTCAACGACTGCCAAATTACAGCTTGCAAAACTTCTAAATTACCTTCATTTAAAAGTGGGCGGTGCCACGCCCATTGTCCAAAATTTTACTAGTTCTCTATTCTGCGTCATAAGCTCAACTCACATACCAAGTTTCATCGCTTAATGCGTATTTGGTAATGAATTATCGCACTTTTTCGATTTTTCGAAATTTTCAATATCGAAAAAGTGGGCGTGGTTATTGTCCGATATCGTTCATTTTAAATAGCGATCTGAGATGAGTACCCAGGAACCTACATACCAAATTTCATCAAGAAACCTCTAATTTTACTCAAGTTATCGTGTTAACGGACAGACGGATGGACGGACGGACATGGCTCAATCGAATTTTTTTTCGATACTGATGATTTTGATATATGGAAGTCTATATCTATCTCGATTCCTTTATACCTGTATAACCAACCGTTATGCAATCAAAGTTAATATACTCTGTGAGCTCTGCTCAACTGAGTATAAAAAGAGTACTTAAATGTTTTTGAGAAACGTAAGAAGCGTTAATAAGCTTAAAATCTATAGCACTTGCGTTGTTCGCATATATACGGATATGTACATATACATGAAATTACATACATAAAAGTGCATATGTTAATAGACATGCAAACCTTATTATAAATAATAGTAAAAGTAAGCAATTTAAAGACAGTTTCTGAATCTTCCAAACCCAGATACAACTATATATTACAATCAAAATAAATTAGTCATATATGTTCAGACACATTTTTTTTAAAGGCGAATAAAATAAGATAAAATAAAATAAAATAACATAAAACAAAATTAGATTGAATCAAAAGGAAATAAAATGAAATTAAATAAAACCAAGATAATATAACATACCACAAAGTACAATAAAATTAAACCAAATATACCCAAAAATCACAGAATCGAGATAGTAAATCACAATATAATGGGATAACAAAGACTATAAATAACAATAATAAAACCTTTATGCCTTGGCTTACCAATTATCTGTTGGTTATCTACGTATTAAACTATTTTTGGATTTTCACCTTGTTCTCTGTCACGGTTCTGACTCTTAATGTAAACTACTTTTGCCAAATTGTTGTGTTAGGAAGAATTTAATAAATACAAAACACAAATACCAATCAAAGATAGATTAAACTAAAATACCATAAGATAGCTTAATATGCCTCCTAATTGATTATTGCTAGGAAATAAGTCGTACCCTAAGTTTTTGTAACCTTGGATTTTTTTTATAATGATTTGTAAATAAAATATAGTAATAATGGGAATTCTGAATTCCTTATTCATTTAGAACGCATAGGGTAATACAGGTAAGGGGCCACCGAAATTTTAAGTGCGTCGGTGGCCATGGTGGGATAAGCACCTTTTGACCTTTTTTTATTTTAATTTTCAGCAATTTTTTGGATTTTAAATTTTATCAGTTAGTAACCGGTCATTTCCGGTTCGGTTAGTTTAGTCTTCTTTTGCGCTAGATTTTTTTGAATTTCTTTTTTGAATTTTTAAATTTTGAACGTTTAACGGTCTGTCCGTGACATCCGGTTCTGCCGGATGTTGTTTTACTTTGAATTTCAAGCGTTTTGAGTCGGCTCTACGGTTCTGTCAGTTTTTTTTTTTAATTTGACAGCTGAGTCTTGAATAGGCATAATAGGAACTTTTTTGTTATGGCGCAGGACAGCAAGGTTGGCAAGAACCTACCCCAGCCGACATGACTAGCCACTGTGCACCACAATATCATGCCGATTGCCTTCCTTGCTGCTCCCATAGTAGATGCGATTCCGTAACAATACATTGACATTTGATAAAAAAAAATTTAACATCGATGTTTCCAGAAAATTTACAATTGCTCCAACTTTCAAATTCCTCTAAATTATGATAAAAAGTTTTCTAGTATTCCCTTTCATAACTCATAAGTGACAAATTTTGTTCTGAACGCCTTAACAAAAATAAACTAAGAAACGAGGCGCAATACCGCTAACATCGTGAATTAGTGCGGTCCAATCAATAAATATTGATATACAAGATATACGTTTCCTGTGGATAAATACGTCATTCTTAGAAGAAACATTTACATGGGTTGGAGCGGTACACACCGCTCAACCATAAAGCATACAATAAAATGTTCCAATTATGTATATGGAATTCAACAAATATAATAAAATGTAATATTGTTACCATGTCCATCGGCTTGCTTCTTATATAAATAAGGCGCTATCAATCATCTCATTCCAGTTGTTGGCAAGAGGACTTAGTTGCCTCTAGTTAAATCCCCAGGTTAACGCACGTATAAGGGTAATATACTTGCAACATTTAGAAGGGCCTAAGCAGCTAACACATGTTGCAAAGTAAAAACACGTAGCGCAGAGATTGTCTCAGTGTTATTATGTCAAGGGATGTTTGAAAGTCCCTTATTTAGTTCATAATATATATTATTATTATTTGCTTATATAGTTTGTGTTGTAAAATATCATTTATGGTTGTACAGATCAGAATAATGAATGTCCCTCTTAGTTAAGCCATGTGGTTAGTGGAATGAGTATGTATCCGTGGTTTTTTCAAATGTGTATAGCAGCTCAAAGTTCTAACCCGCCTATATTTTTTTTAACAAAAAATGTCTCTATTTAGAGGCTATTATTTATTATATTGAACACGTTCCCATCAAGTTATATTCTTTGAATTTTTCGATAAACTATAAACTACCTGTAATGAGTATAAAAAGTAAATCGTTATGGCGCATCCCAGTTTTTAATATTAAAATTGAAAATTTGCTAAGAAAATTCATGTTCGGTTATGCTGTTTCACCGACGATATGTTTATTTGTTGTAAGTTTGAATTGGGAAGGATCTCAACCTTTACGAGTTACAACATACGGAAAACAGTGTGACATTTCAATTGTTAACATTTAAAATTTGTGATTAATTACCAACACAGACGATATCGGCATAACCATAATTTTCCACAAGGTCGGAATCCAAATATAATCGATTATACGCAGATTGGTCAAATAATCGAAGAGGCAGTTCCACGTTAGTTTTCAAACTTGAACTTGCAAGCTACTCATACAGTCCAAAGAGTTTCCAAGACGACGAAATATTGCAGCACTTTGTGAAGCAGATATTGCGGGGGAAAACTACGATAAAGACTTAAACCCAATATCTAGTGCTACTGCAGTAACCAAAACGCCAAACACCCTTGTTTGTGAAACTGCGACGCTGGAGGACATATGGGGTAAAGTTTATCAACCGTTCCACTTAAAAAGCTTCATCTCTTCACTTAATTTCGCTCCTAAATTTTGGATGGTTACGGAGATATAACCGTCTGAATTTAAAATTTTTTTTGTGGAAGCCTTTTTTCTATAAATCATAAGTCGTGTAATTGGCTTTTTAAGAAGAAATGAATAAAATGGTTTCTAAAGTATTTTTTCCATTCTTTTCGAATATAAATATAAAAAAATTATTTAAAAAATTTAAGTAAAAATTTTATTTAGAAAAAAAATTTTTTTAAATTTTTTTTAAAGAGGGGAATTTTTCATAATTTTATTTTTATTTTTAAATAAAAGCTTGATATTTTTCCTTTAAAATGATATCTATTTTGTTTTGGCACGCGAAAATTTCTTTAATACATTTTTATTTTAAATATATAGAGTTCCAGCTAAAGTTCACCCATAATTTTTATTTTTTATTTATTTTTTTTTCAAGTTTGAACATTTTATGTATTTTTACTCCTATTTTTAAATAAAAGCTAGATATTTTTCGTTTAAAATGATACCTATCTTGTTATGCTGTCCGAAAATTTCTTTGATACATTTTTTTTTTAATTTCTTTGATACATTTTTTTGTTTCGCAATTTACCGGTATTTTAATTAAATAAAAGATCGTTTTAATCAGCTGAACCAATACCTGGAACACAAGAATTTCATTCATTTATTCCTGCTTCTACAACACAGCTTGAAGTAAAAAGATTTTCTCTTCATACTAGCAGCCAAGAATTTCCCAAAAACAAAAAAAAAAAAACATTAGTATGTACAACTCTACTATATTGACTTTGAACTGAATAGATTTTAATGCCAGTATGTATAATTTTATATTAAATTTATTCACTAAACTAGCAATGGTCTGTAAGTACAACCTGTGGAATGAAATAAATAAAATGGTTTTATACACAGAATAATATACAGGTGTTCAAGTGATTATAAAATTAATATAATGGCATTATGTGGGTGAATTTTTATCTGTACCTCTATGTTAAAAAAAATGTATCAAAGAAATTTTCGGGCAGCAGACCAACATATATAGGTATCATTTTAAAAGAAAAATATCAAGCTTTTAACTAAAAATAGAAATAAAAATACATAAAATGTTCAAACTTGAAAAAAAAATTAAAAATAAAAATTATAACATTTATGAATGAATTTTAGCTGGAACTCTATATGTTTAAAATAAAAATGTATTAAAGAAATTTTCGCGTGCCAAAATAAAATAGCGGCCACCGTGGTGTGATGGTAGCATGCTCCGCCTATCACACCGTATGCCCTGGGTTCAACTCCCGGGCAAAGCAACATCAAAATTTTAGAAATAAAATTTTTCAATTAGAAGCAAATTTTTCTAAGCGGGGTCGCCCCTCGGCAGTGTTTGGCAAGCACTCCGGGTGTATTTCTGCCATGAAAAGCTCTCAGTGAAAACTCATCTGCCTTGCAGATGCCGTTCGGAGTCGGCATAAAACATGTAGGTCCTATCCGGCCGATTTGTAGGGAAAATCAAGAGGAGCACGACGCAAATTGGAAGAGAAGCTCGGCCTTAGACCTCTTCGGAGGTTATCGCGCCTTACATTTATTTTTTTTTAAATAAAATAGGTATCATTTTAAAGGAAAATAATCAAGCTTTTATTTAAAAATAAAAATAAAAATATGAAAAATGCCCCTCTTTGAAAAAAATTAAAAAAAATTGTTTTAATAAAATTTTTACTAAAATTTTCCTAAACAATTTTTTATATTTATATTCGAAAGGAATGGAAAAAATACTTTAGAAACCGTTTTATTCATTTCTTCTTAGAAGGCCAATTACACGACTTATGATTTATAGAAAAAAGCCTTCCACAAAAAAAATTGAGAATTCAGACGCTTATATCTCCGTAGCCATCCAAAATTTAGGAGCGAACTTAAGTGAAATTAACACTACTATATAGCACAGTAATTTCACCACATTTCATTCAAATCGGAGCGATGAAGCTTTTTAAGTTGAACGGTTGATATACTTTACCCCATATGTGGAGCTTGTGTCACCAAGAACTCGAAGTTTTTTTGTTATGGCTGAGTCTTCAAGCCTCATTGTGAAAAATGTCTTACCAAAGCAAAAAACTCACAAAAGGGGACATTCGAGAAACTATACAACGTTTAAGCGCTATAAAAAGGCTAGAGGATTGGATCAAATCCTTAATCCCATCAGACCTTCATGTATGGTCTGCAAAATTTTACTCAGTGCTTTAAAGATTTCCCCTAAGAATTTAGATTCTCGTCGGAATCCACGAAGGTCAACCAACCGATTACGTCGCTTTTGGAAATCTTTGCTCAAAACTAAAAAAAAATTATCATTTCAGCAGTTATAAACGAAAAAATTTGCATAAATTGCGTGGGTTCGAGGCTCTCTAAAGAAAATTTAACTAATTTACCAAAGTTTAAGGAAATACAAACAAATGTCAAAACAGCTGATGGCAAACCACACCAAGTATTAGGAATATTAGCGGTTGCTGTAAAATACAAAAATTATACTAAAAAGCTTGATATATACTATGTTATACCGTCGCTAGACCAAAATTTAATTGTTGGTATCGATTTTTGGAAAATCTTTGGCTTAGCTCCAAACATAATTTCTCAAGTACCTTTAGAAACCCCTTCAAGAGAGCAAGATTCCAACTTTTTCAACTCCGATTAGTGTCTGTTGACCCAGGGTCAAAGTCGAGAGGTCGAAGCGGTAAAAACCATTTTCCTGACCTCGAAAAGCAAGGTTTAGGCAATGCGAAGCCAGTTAAACACGATTTCTATCCTGTTTAAGAAGGCAGGTGGTATGTTGGACTTAGTCGTCATTAAAAAATCCATTAGCGCCTGAAGATCACCAACGGGCATATCCATTAAGCCAAATAAAGGTTGCTTATGTCTTGATACGAGAAAAATTAACGAAGTTACACTTCCGTTGATAGAACGTATATTTGTACGGTCGCCAAAAGCAAATATCATATTGTAACGATTTTTACTTGCAAATCCTCTTATTTGCCCTCTTGCTAGGATCGTATCGCTAAACTGTTGAATAAATAACTCCAATATTGAATAACGGAAAAATGGCCTTTATTAAAATACTTCACGATAACACTCAAACTGTGCAACGAATAGCTTAATAACCAAACTGATATCTTAAAGGAAACTGACTTTCAAAATAATAGTGCTATTGCTCGCTAGATATCGTCTTACTCGTAACTGCTTGACAATTCAAATCAAACTGAATTACTTCTTACTCGCTGGCGCCGCTTTTATAGTTTACGCTGCATACTTCTAGGCTCTTCGATTTCCAGAACTTACTAGTTGTTTCGGCTACAAAATCGTCAGCCACAACTACGTGCACAAATTATTGCTCACTCTTGTCACAACTCAGATAAGATATATGCATGGGTTTGTGCATTGCCGCTCCGCTGCTCGTATACGTACATATGTGTAGACGCAATTATTTATTCGTTTATGTAGATACATTAAGATTGAATTATTGATGTGAATGTTTGTAGTTTACAGTCTCTCGCGCGCACATAGGCATATAAGTAAATGCATCTGTGTGTGACATCTCTCTGGGCTGCTTTATATATGTGTATACTTGATTTGATTATTAACGTAAATACTGCTTGGCATGGCCTTAGCATCGCCTTAGTGATGGGATAATTTAGTGATGCTAATATCCGTGACACTGCCCTCCACCTAAGTCTGATCGTCCCGATCAGACAAATCTCTCGATCTAAACGTTGCTAGCCTTTCCAAATGGACCACCTTCATTTTGGTTCGTGGTTTACCGATGGTTTGTATGCGGTACACTACATCGTTGATCCGTTTTACAACTTTGTATGGACCTTCCCAGTTACACTGCAATTTTGGGGACAAACCTTTTTTTCGTTGTGGGTTGTATAGCAGCACCAAATCTCCTTCCTGAAACCCTTCCGAATTAATTGCTTTATCGTACCTTGCTTTCATTTTGTCACTCATAATCTTTGCTCGTTGCCTTACCAGATCGTGTATCTCTCTCAGCTCTTCTTCTAAGACATCAGTGGATTTCTTGACATTCCTCTCCGCATCGGCATCTATCCCATACTTCAAATCAGCTGGCAGTCGAAGGTCATTGCCAAAAATTACCTTTGCGGGAGTTTGGCCCGTTGTGTCATGTACTGCCGATCGGTAGGCCATCAAGAATAATGATATGTGTGTATCCCAGTCCTTATGGTACTTGTCGACTACTTTCCTTAAATGCTCCTCCAATGTTCTATTGAAACGTTCCACCATACCATCGGACTGAGGATGCAATGCAGTTGTCCGTGTTTTTCGAATGCCCAACTTCTTGCACAGTTCTTGGAACACAGCTGATTCAAAATTCCTGCCTTGGTCAGAATGTAACTCCATTGGTACACCATACCTTGCAACCCATTCGTTTTTAACCACTTCTGCTACTGTTTCTGCTTCTTGGTTTGGGATTGGGTATACCTCTGGCCATTTACTGAAATAATCCATAACCACCAGTACGTATTTGTTTCCGCGGTTGCTAGTAGGAAATGGACCTGCGACATCCATGGCGATCCTTTCAAATGGTGCACCTGAAATATACTGCTTCATCTGGCCACGACTTCGGGTTTTGGGCCCTTTCGCTCTGTTGCATACCTCGCAATTGGCAATCCACTCGGTGACCGACTGACGGCAACCAACCCAATAGAATCTCTGCTTAATTTTCTCGAGTGTCTTCGTGATTCCAAGATGGCCTCCACTTGGACCATTGTGCAACTCGCTGAGCACGTCAGGAATCCTCTTTCTGGGAACAACTATAAGTTTCTTCTTGCATTGACCATCCTCGCTCTCCCATACTCGATGCAAGCAACCGGATATCAATTCCAAACTGTTCCACTGTGCCCAATATGACTTCGCAATGGGACTCTCTGCTGACATATCCTCTCTGCTTGGTCTTTCGTTTCGTTCGAGCCCTTGCATAACATGTGACAGATCTGTATCTTCTAGCTGACACTTTCTTAGTTGTTCCTTGTCCCATTCATCCGTACACGTTATAGTCATTAGCCGGACATCTATAATGTCTTCTTTAGCCTCGGCCTTTGAACAGTGCTTGCATTCCAAACAACATGGCCTTCGTGACATTGCATCGGCATTTCCATGGGTACTACCTTTTCGATGCTCAATGGAAAAGTCATAGCTTTGAAGTCGCTCGATCCACCGTGCCAATTGTCCTTCCGGATTACGGAACTGCAGAAGCCATTTCAATGCTGCGTGATCTGTCCTGACATGGAATCGCTGGCCGTAGAGGTATTTGTGAAAATGTTTAATGCACTCTACCAATGCCAACAGCTCTCTCCGCGTAACACAGTAGTTCCTCTCTGGTTTTCCAATCGAACGGCTGTAATATGCAACTACCTTCTCCTGTCCATCGACCAGTTGTGATAAAACGCCTCCTATAGCATATCCACTTGCATCTGTATCTAGAATAAATGTTGCTCCTGGAATCGGATATGCTAACATTGGGGCAGTGCACAAACGCTCCTTCAATGTTTGGAAAGCCACTTCTTGCTCCTTCTTCCATTCAAAAGCTTTGTTTTTTCTTGTAAGCTCATGGAGGCTATGGGCTACGCTGGAAAAATTTGGTACAAATCGGCGGTAATATGTGCACAGCCCAAGAAAACTTCTCAATTCATGTAGGTTCTGTGGTCTTGGCCAATCCTGTACAGCCTCTATTTTTTCGTTCGCAGTGCAGATGCCCTCTGTCGTTACCTTGTGACCCAAATAATTGACTTCCTTTTTAAACAGCGCACACTTTTTGGGACTTAACTTCAGACCAGCGCCAGCTATTCTCTGGAAAACTTCCTCCAAGTTCTTAAGATGTTCATCAAAGTTCTTGCCCAATACGATGATGTCGTCCAGGTACACCAAGCATGTTTTCCAATGTAGTCCTTTCAGTACCTGGTCCATGAGTCTCTCAAAAGTAGCTGGTGCATTACAAAGTCCAAAAGGCATCACTGTAAATTGCCAAAGACCATCACCGACACTGAAGGCTGTTTTCTCTTTATCTTCCTCCTTCACCTCCACTTGCCAGTAGCCGCTTTTCAAGTCCAGCGTGGAAAACCATTTCGTACCAGATAGCGAGTCCAGAGTGTCGTCAATTCTTGGCAATGGGTAGCTATCCTTTTTCGTTACGTCATTCAACTTCCGGTAGTCCACGCAAAACCTCATTTTTCCATCCTTCTTTTTTACAAGTACTACCGGTGAGCTCCATGGACTAGCTGATGGTTCGATGACGCCGCTGTCGTTCATTTCTTGAATGATTTGACTCACAACTTCCCGCTTCGCCAGTGGAACACTACGTGGAGCTTGACGGATCGGTCTCGCATCTCCAGTGTCAATTTGATGTTTCACAACGTTGGTGCGGCCTGGTTTAGAATCATCCTGGTCAAATATGTTCGCGTACTTTAGGAGCAGTTGTTTTGCCTTACTCTGATATGCTTCCTCTAGCCCCTGCATCCATGCCGTGATGTCATTTGAAAGATCAGTATTACTAGCTGAAACGTGTTCCTGGAGCTGTTCACAGTTAATAACCACTTCAGCCTCTTGTCATCTTCCCAAAATAGCTCCTTTAGTCAGTTTGAGTGGTGACTTGAACTCATTGAGTACTCTTACCGGAATACGTCCATCTTGTTTTGTCATAGCCAGGGTTTTTCCTACAAGTATGTTCAGTGCTGATTTATTTGCTGCTTCGACAACCCACAATTTGTTTGTCCCACAATCTCCATCTACCTTTGCCCAGATGACTGCTTCTGATTTTGGTGGTATTTGCTGACTCTCTTCCACCAGCACTCGTTTACTGCTGTAGCCTCTCTCGTAGCCGAAATTAAGTGGCACATCCATGTTCTTATATCGCATCGTCTTGCTTTGCATATCGATCTTGATGCCTTGGTTGATTAAGAAGTCCACTCCAATTATGATTTCATCAACAATACCTGCCACTATAAAATTGTGAAGTACCGTGACGTTCCCAATTGCTACTTCACATTCTACTTCTCCAATTACCTGGGTGTCCTCTCCCGTGGCTGTACGTAATCTTGCTCCAAGCAATGGTCTTATCTTCTTGTTGACTAAATCCGCTCGAATGATGGAATGAGATGCACCCGTATCTACAGTCAGTAACCGTTCCTTTCCGTCCACATGTCCTCCAACAGTAAGATTGCTTGACCTTCTTCCAATTTGCGAGATAGAGATTATGGGGCATTCAATTGAGGGAGCCAGCTGTCGCCCCTTGCGGCTGACTCGCTTTAGTTTAACGATTGAGTGGATTTGGAGATTTGCTCGTCTCCTTCAGCTCTGCGTTTACGGCCACCCACATTGTTGGAACTATTGGAATTGCTACTGCAATGACGTGCAATGTGACCTGGGTTACCGCACTTGAAACATTTCATAACTCCGGCATTTTTCTGTTGTGATCCCTTCAGAGCTTCCAAAATTGTATCTACCCACTCCGGCCTTTCTACTTCCACACGATGAGCTTTGTATGCTGGTTTACTCAATAATGACGCCGTTTCCTGGGTCAATGCATGGGATACCGTTTCAGAAAATGTTTGCTTTGGGTTCGCGTATGTGGCTCGCTTCGTTTCGACGTCCCGTATGCCATTTATAAAGCTCTGAATCTTCACTCTTTCCGTGTATTCCACGGGTGCATCCGCATTTGCAAGATGAGCCAATCTTTCAATGTCCGAAGCAAACTCCTGCAAAGTCTCGTTAGCTTTTTGGTAGCGGTTTTGCAATTCTATTTGAAATATCTGTTTCCTGTGTTCGCTTCCGTATCGCCGTTCTACAGCAGCCATCAATGCGTCATAACTGTTCCGTTCGTACTCTGGAATAGTCTGTAAGATTTCCGCGGCAGGCCCTTTCAGTGCCACGAACAGAGCTGCAACTTTATCTTCAGCATTCCATTGGTTCACTGCTGCGGTCTTCTCAAACTGTAGCTTAAAGACCTGAAAAGGAACAGAACCGTCAAAGGATGGTGTCTTTACCTTTGGATTACTCGTTGAAACTGCTGGGCGATTTAGTTGCAACTGCTCGATACGTCCTCTCAAAGCATCCACCTCGGCCTCGATTTTATCCTGTCGACCACTGAAGCCTTCATGAAACTGGGTTAGTTTTTCTTCCATATGCGCTTCCAGTTTAGATGATATACGGACTTCCTGCTCTTCTAGTTGTGTGGAGATCTGAGATGATATCTGTTCTGAAATTTGTGAAATACGCGTTTCTTGTGCTTCAATTTTCGATGTTATTTCTGACGACATTTCTGCAATACGTGTCTTCTGTTCTTCCATCATGGATGTTATATCTGTCTTTTGCGATTCCAGTTGAGAAGCCACTGTCGATGTTTGAGCAGATATTGCAGCCAAAATCATGTTCAAGTCTGTGCTCGTAACTGTCTGCGATGTTTCGTTTTTCTCTTCAATTTTTGTTACTTCCTCGCCATCAAGATGAAAGTCATACTCTTCCACATCAATTCCTTCCGCTTCCATTGCCTCTCGTAGCCGTGCCTGAAGTTCAAGTTTAACGCCGCTTGTATTCAATCCACGGCTCTCCAACTCCTTCTTTAGTTGCTGGATCTTCAATTCACTGAACTTTGCCATGTCCTTGTTGTCCTCCGGAATTTATTCAACAATTCCTCTTCTGACACCAATTGTAACGATTTTTACTTGCAAATCCTCTTATTTGCCCTCTTGCTAGGATCGTATCGCTAAACTGTTGAATAAATAACTCCAATATTGAATAACGGAAAAATGGCCTTTATTAAAATACTTCACAATAACACTCAAACTGTGCAACGAATAGCTTAATAACCAAACTGATATCTTAAAGGAAACTGACTTTCAAAATAATAGTGCTATTGCTCGCTAGATATCGTCTTACTCGTAACTGCTTGACAATTCAAATCAAACTGAATTACTTCTTACTCGCTGGCGCCGCTTTTATAGTTTACGCTGCATACTTCTAGGCTCTTCGATTTCCAGAACTTACTAGTTGTTTCGGCTACAAAATCGTCAGCCACAACTACGTGCACAAATTATTGCTCACTCTTGTCACAACTCAGATAAGATATATGCATGGGTTTGTGCATTGCCGCTCCGCTGCTCGTATACGTACATATGTGTAGACGCAATTATTTATTCGTTTATGTAGATACATTAAGATTGAATTATTGATGTGAATGTTTGTAGTTTACAGTCTCTCGCGCGCACATAGACATATAAGTAAATGCATCTGTGTGTGACATCTCTCTGGGCTGCTTTATATATGTGTATACTTGATTTGATTATTAACGTAAATACTGCTTGGCATGGCCTTAGCATCGCCTTAGTGATGGGATAATTTAGTGATGCTAATATCCGTGACAATATCTAAAATTGACCTTAAATATGCATATTGTTAGATTGCACTTACTGAGCGGTCAAAGGCACTGACAGATATTAATGTACTGGACCGGCCCCTGTATCAGTTCTTAGTAATGCCATTCGGCTCATCCAACCCCACCCAAACTATTTATAAATTAATGGGTGAGATTATTCCTCCTGATCTAAAAAATGTGTCTTCGAATATTCGGGAATTTCTGAACAATTCTGTTAAGCAAATTTAACAAAAAATTAAAAAAAAAGTCAATTTTGTGTTGCAAAAACTAAATATCTTGGCTATGATATAGGCCATGGCGGAATCACGACTAATCAAGTCGTGAAAAGTCGGAGAAAGTTAAAAAACATCACTTAGGTAAGTATTCGGTTTTCTCAGCTTCGCAGGATGGTATAGCCAATTTATTGAAAATTGGAATTCACTTTCCCAATTTTTTTTTTCTTTTCAACGAAAAAGCAATTCCTGTGGACATAAACTGCACAAGTTGTAGTATGCTATCAAACTACAGCACTGAAGACCTGGAGGTGATCGCAACATAAAGGAAAAAAGTACCGACCCTTATCCTAGCACCTTGCTACATTTCTCATAAAGTGGAAGCCTCACCAAAAGAGTTCAAAAGATCGGTGGATCAGTTTAAGTGCAGAAGACGGCTTGTCATGGGACGGATACGAATGTACATCACAACTTTAGGGTAGGACGATATTAACGATAGAGAAGAGTCGGGTACAGTTGGGACACTTGCTACATTGGTGATGGCCGGTGGAATGATTGTACAATGGCTTAGAACAATCTTTGAGGGTTGTTTTATAAAAAAAATATATAAAAACATATATATTTTTAAGGGTGGTTAACCTTTGAGTGCGGGAACAACCCTCAAAGGTTGTTCTAAGCCATTCTACACTTCGTGCTATATTGGGGATTGCCGGTGGAATGATTGTAGAATGGCTTAGAATATGTTACTCTTATCTTTTTAACTCCCCCAACGGGTTAGGGGGTTAGAATATACCCGCGGTAGGTATGCCTGTCGTAAGAGGCGACTAAAATACCAGATTCAAGGGGTTGTGTAGCGCAACCTTTTCAGGTTGCCAGCGTAATATATAGCTTATCCAAAACCAATTGTCAACCTCACCTTTGAGCGGCGAATCCTGTTTCACTAACAGACGAGGCTCTGGCGTCCCCAAGCTCCTCATGGAACTTGTGGGTGGGGAGGGAGGAATGGCCTGAAGGTTTAATGTGGCCATATAAATCGTTCCCGAGATGGTCGGGCTAGCACCTTAATGGAACTGTGTTACCGGAGCGTACCGGATCTGTATCCGGGAAGGGATCAGCACATCGATAACACTCCCCAAAGCCTTCGGGGAGTAACCTTATCGCTACAACAACAACAACAACATATTTTTAACTCAGAGGTTCTGCAATTAGGCCTAAATGTTCACTGCGAAAGTTTGAGTTGTTCGTTCCGAGTTCGGCCGTACCACAAGTTAAATATATACAATTATTCATTATTTCATTCAAAATAAATTGTTTACCTTCTATGAATTGGTGCCACCAGGTCTGCTGAGTAAGTGCATAGGAACTTGTAATCAACCTTTTCATCCACACACTGAAGCAGACAAAATCAAAGGCAGAATATAATTTCACAATAAAATTAAAACTATCAGTACATTCCTCCTCTTTTTCAATAATAAACCGAAGAACCCCCACTAAGCGTAAAATACACTGTTACAATTTTATGTACAGCTTAAAAGAAATAACTAATCGCACCAAATTTGTTACGTAGTTCATTAATATTAGAATTTTAATTCTTTTCTTAATTTTATTTTAAGGTTTGGGTATTATTATATTTGCTCACTCAGCGTCAATACCTGCCTTTGTGTCTGCCATCTGTTCATCGAATGTTGTGTTGCATACTCAGTGATTGAATGATTGATTATGTCGTCCGTATTTTCCAAAACTTAAGTGCTGCGCAATAAGTAAATTACATATATACCGGTCCAAAAACGTTTACATACAGCAGCGTTCATATTAATAGCACGTATGGAAGAGAAGCTCGGCCTTAGATCTCTTCGGAGGTTATCGCGCCTTACATTTGTTTTTCTATTCTATTTCTTGTGTATCTGCTATGCTTTAATCAAATTTAAAATTGGAAACGATGGAAACAATTCAAATCTAAAAATTTTACATGAGTACGATACTCTTGTAAATTATTAGCTGTGTTTTTTTTTCACGTCCATATACGTTTACGCTTAAACTTTATATGGACTGCTAAGCGACAAACTTTAAATACACCTCTGAAATTGCTACGCATAAAATTAGTACTACTAAATTTCAATACGCATTATACTCAGATGTAACTGAAATATTTGTCTATGTTTCACCCTCTGCACTAATTCCATGTATTCTATGCGCGTCCACTATCTATCACAACTGATTCAGCCATATGTTATACACAGAAATACAACAGAGGGTTGTGTCTCCGCTTTTCATACACCCTGTAGTTGTAGCTAGTTGTATAACCACTGCCGCTAGATGGGTCTCCTAACCATTATCTAAGCGAGGATAGGCGTTTTTTTCACGCGCAAACGAAACGTATACGCGTGTAAAAAAAAAAACACGGCTATAATTACATTTATGAACTAGGCCATGGAGATACAAAAAACGTAGAAAGCGCTCACCATATTTTTTTCCGTAATTCATCGAAAAAAGGACCAAATCCCAAAACAAGGACCAATATTTTTATTGGTATATAATGTATGTAATTAACAGCTGTTTTACCAAAAAATTAACAAAAGTGCTTTTAATCAAACTCTGCCAAAAACAAAAATAAAGTGTCAGTCCTATACGAATATTGTGGTCGCCGTGGGTTCGAGGCCCGGAAAAGCAACATCAAAATCTTTAGAGAAAAGTGTTTCCAACTAAAAAAACAATTATCTAACCGGAATTGCCCCTTGCTAGTTAGGTTGAATTAGCCGGTCCATGAGGACCTCATAGACTGATTGAGTCCGGAGTGTTAATTGTATTGCCCCTTGGTAGTAGTTTGCACACACTCTGTTTGCGTTTCTGCCACTCAAATTTTCTCAGCGAAAATTCTATGCTTGCAGATGCTGTTCGAAGTCGGCACAACACACGCGGTCCCATTCCGCCAATTTGTAGGAAAAATCTAAAAAGTTGCACTACGCAAATCGGAGTAGAAGCTCGGCTTGAAATTCTTCAGAGATATAATTTCTTATCTTTCTTATCTATTTATACGTATATTAATGCGAATTGATTTCTTAAAATTATATGCGTATGAAATATCGAAAATAATAATAACAAGTAAGGAAGGTTAAGTTCGGGTTTAACCGAACATTACATACTCAGTTGAGAGCTATGGTGACAACATAAGGGAAAATAACCATGTAGGAAAATGAACCGAGGGTAACCCTGGAATGTGTTTGTATGACATGTGTATCAAATGAAAGGCTTTAAAGAGTATTTTATGAGGGAGTATGCCATAGTTCTATAGGTGGACGCCATTTAGGGATATCGCCATAAAGGTAGATCAGGGTTGACTCTAGAATTTGTTTGTACGATATGGGTATCAAATGAAAGGGATTATTGAGTATTTTAAAAGGGAGTGGGCCTTAGTTCTATAGGTAGACGCATTTTCCAGATATCGCCATAAAGGTGGACCAGGGGTGACTCTAGAATGTGTTTGTACGATATGGGTATCAAATGAAAGGTGTTAATGAGTATTTTAAAAGGGCGTGGGGCTTAGTTCTATAGGTGGACGCCTTTTCGAGATATCGCCATAAAGATGGACCAGGAGTGACTCTAGAATGTGTTTGTACGATATGGGTATCAAATGAAAGGTGTTAATGAGTATTTTAAAAGGGAGTGGGGCTCAGTTCTAGAGGTGGACGCTTTTTCGAGATATCGCTATAAAGGTGGACCAGGGGTGGCTCTAGAATGTGTTTGTACGATATGGGTATCAAATTAAAGATATTACTGAGGGTTTAAAAGGGAGTGGTGGTAGTTGTATAGGTGAAGGCGTTTTTCAGATATCGACCAAAACGTGGACCAGGGTGACCCAGAACATCATCTGCTGGATTCCGCTAATTTATTTATATATGTAATACCACGAACAGTATTCCTGCCAAGATTTCAAGGGTTTTTTATTTCGCCCTGCAGAACTTTTTCATTTTCTTCTACTTAATATGGTAGTGTCACACCCATTTTACAAAGTTTTTTCTAAAGTTATATTTTGCGTCAATAAACCAATCCAATTACCATGTTTCATCCCATTTTTCATATTTGGTATAGAATTATGGATGGACCAGGAGTGACTCTAGAATGTGTTTGTACGATATGGGTATCAAATGAAAGGTGTTAATGAGTATTTTAAAAGGGAGTGATCCCTAGTTCCATAGGTGGATGCCATTTCGAGATATCACCATAAAGGTGGACCAGGGGTGACCCTAGAATTTTTTGTACGATATGGGTATCATATGAAAGGGGTTAATGAGTATTTTAAAAGGGAGTGGGCCTTAGTTCTATAGGTAGACGCCTTTTCGAGATATCGCCATAAAGGTGAACCAGGGGTGACTCTAGAATGTGTTTGTACGATATGGGTATCAAATGAAAGGTGTTAATGAGTATTTTAAAAGGGCGTGGGTCTCAGTTCTAGAGGTGGACGCTTTTTCGAGATATCGCTATAAAGGTGGACCAGGGGTGGCTCTAGAATGTGTTTGTACGATATGGGTATCAAATTAAAGATATTACTGAGGGTTTAAAAGGGAGTGGTGGTAGTTGTATAGGTGAAGGCGTTTTTCAGATATCGACCAAAACGTGGACCAGGGTGACCCAGAACATCATCTGCTGGATTCCGCTAATTTATTTATATATGTAATACCACGAACAGTATTCCTGCCAAGATTTCAAGGGTTTTTTATTTCGCCCTGCAGAACTTTTTCATTTTCTTCTACTTAATATGGTAGTGTCACACCCATTTTACAAAGTTTTTTCTAAAGTTATATTTTGCGTCAATAAACCAATCCAATTACCATGTTTCATCCCATTTTTCATATTTGGTATAGAATTATGGATTTTTTTTCATTTTTCGTAATTTTCGATATCGAAAAAGTGGGCGTGGTCATAGTCGGACTTCGGCCATTTTTTATACCAATTCCAAGTGAGTTCGGATAAGTACGTGAACAGAGTTTAGTAAAGATATATCGATTTTTGCTCAAGTTATCGTGTTAACGGCCGAGCGGAAGGACAGACGGCTGACTGTGCATAAAAACTGGGTGTGGCTTTAAACCGAATTCGCCCTTTTTCACAGAAATAAGTGATCGGTCTAGAATCTAAGCCCCTACCAAATTTCACAAGGATTGGTAAATTTTTGTTCGACTTATGGCATTAAAAGTATCCTAGACAAATTAAATTAAAAAGGGCGGAGCCACGCCCATTTTGAAATTTTCTTTTATTTTTGTATTTTACATTGCACCATATCATTACTGGAGTTGAATGTTGACATAATTTACATATATACTGTAAAGATATTAAATTTTTTGTTAAAATTTTACTTTAAAAAAAAACTTTTTTTAATTGGGCGTGGTCGTTCTCCGATTTTGCTAATTTTTATTAGGCATATATATAGTAATATTGGTAACGTTCCTGCCAAATTTCATCATGATATCTTCAACGACTGCCACATTACAGCTTGCAAAACTTTTAAATTACCTTCTTTTAAAAGTGGGCGGTGCCACGCCAATTTTACCAATTTTCAAATCTGCGTCATAGTTTCAACTCACCTACCAAGTTTCATCGCTTTATCCGTTTTTGGTAATGAATTTTCGCACTTTTTCGGTTTTTCGATATCGAAAAAGTGGGCGTGTTATAGTCCGATATCGGTCATTTTAAATACCGATCTGAGATGAGTGCCCATGAAAACAACTTAAATTGGAATACTTATATCAGGTGAAAGCTTTATTATAATTACATATTTTAAAATTTCACATCGTTAAATATGGGAAAGGTTCTAATTTTTTAGTTAAAAATTTTTACTAATAGTGTAATGGAAATTTAGCCAACTATCACAGCATAAGCCAATCATGCCAAACTAGTTGCGCCTAAGCCTAGTTCGACCTAGGATAGCATATTGGAATGAATTTTTATTTATTTTTTTTTTAATGTTTTCCTTGCTAATTTCAAATTTTGGGAATGAAATATTTATCTATAAAGCTTTTGGACAAACAATGTTCATATCACATTTTTTAACTCAAAAGGATAGAAAAATAAATAATTTTACATTTTTTCTCCATATTCTTATGCAGCCTTTAGCCAGTTCAATATTAGTATAGTATTTAACTGTTTTCTGGAAAGACTGTTATGAATTTGTTACTTCCGTAGAAAAATCGCATTGACATTGTAAGGGAAAAAATATTCAATTCCCTCGAGAAAAAATCTGCAAATTCAAGTTAAACATTTTTTTTTATTATTCCTCTTGTTAGTCATTATTCCTTTTGTTAGCACGGAATAATAAAATTAAAAATCATTCCTCTTATGGAATAACAGAACCCAATAGCATTCCTTTTTGTTAGTCCGGACTAATTATTCCTTCTTGAATAATAAAATGTAAAAGCATTCCTCTTATGGGACAAACTTTAAATGGTGCTATCTAAAACAACTTTTCTTTGGATAACTTAAATAGTTACCTTGTTTGATAGAGGGTCAAATACTAGGATTTACCTTAAACTTTGTTTTTAAAAACATTGGTCATAACTTCTAAACGGGTAAAGATATTTTAACCATTTTTGCAAAGCAAGTTATATAAAGTGGTAATAATTCGACCTTTACCACCAAAAGAAAAAATTTAGAATTTGGCTATGATATTTTATTTTACGTTTTTTTATTTCATTATTGGACTGTAGTTATTGGTACTATAGAATTTTTGTCATCTCATAAATGCAATAGAATCACTGCAATTGAAGTAAAGTTCGAGCTTGGTGTTCAGCGTTGTATGGAAAGAATTTTAAGCTGCGTTTATTTTGAAGTAGATTTGAAAACAAAATAATATAATGGTCTTACTTATGACTATCAATAGATATTTTACGTGTCAACGCTTTTATTTAATTGTCTGATCAACGCCCTAGATTGATCAGGAGTGTTATGACTATTACCTAGGACCTACCTAATTATTTTGTAGCTTTTAGTATTATTATTACTTCATGTAAGTATTGTTTTCAATAAAACAGTTTAACTTAAAATTTTTTTTTTTAATTATTTTTTCAAGTTTTTATTCTTTATTTAATTGCCTATTATTTTTCATTCTATTTAGTTCATTTAGTGACACATTATTACAACGACTCTTTTTTGACAATTTGTTACAATCTAGGTCCTCAATACATAATCCTTCCAAAGACTTTACTCGACTCTGCGCCACATATGCTTGTCCCTCCTCCAACTCCAAAATATTTTGATGTCACTTCTACCGGACTGTATGTAATAGTTGTCCGAAATATGATCCAAATCGGACATCATAGGTCGTTTTTTATTCTTGTATATATTATGTGTTCCAAATATGACTACAAATACGATTTCTTTGAATATCCTCGCGCCACCTAGCGGCGCTTTTTTCATATGTCGCTTTCTATTCTTGTATGTATTATGTGTTCCAAATATGAGCCAAATCGGACCACAAATACGATTTTTTTTCTCGATCCTTGCGCCACCTAGCCCCGACTTTTTTTTATAGGTTGCTTTCTATTCTTGTATGTATTATGTGTTCCAAATATGAGCCAAATCGGACTACAAGCACGATTTTTTTTTAATATCTCGGTCCTTGCGCCACCTAGCGACGAATTTTTCTTATTATTGCATTGTCATCGGGTTATGAACTATATTCCAAGTATCAAGCTTGTAGCTTATCGGGAAGTTACTTAAATTTCAATTACAAAATTCGTGCCAGCCAGCCAACTAACAAGCCAGACAAAAAACAATATATGAGTTTCAACTCATCTACCAACGCGCGATGCTGCATCGGAACTCTTATGGCGCATAGTCATAGTCAAAATAAAAAAAATGGGTTTTTAATTTAAATGCAGCTCTTTGACACCATTTTCTATTAGCTATCTGTCAGAAAAGCTGCAACATTTGCATGGGGAGAGACAAATAGGCTATTTCAACAGTGTGTGTATTTGTGTAATTACTTCAACAGGTAGAGCTTGTAATGAAAAATCCTTCGAAGCTGAGTTAAGTTCTAAAATGTATTTTAAATTAATTGTTTGAAGTGTAAATTAAGGAAAAGTAAAGAAAAAATTCTTAGTTTTCCTGAAAAATTATACAGTAGAATCGCGAAAAAGTTAACTCTCGAGAAAGTTAAACGCTCGGCTAAGATGACCGAGCTTGAGCGTCCACGTAGCGCTCTAAAAAGTTAACTATTGGTTAACTTTTCTGAGTTTTTTTCAAATTCAACCGTTTGTTTGGCAATAAAAACAAGTGCGGGTATTCCCCTATTCTGTTATTGTCAAAGGTGGGTCGTGTTGACATCAGCATTGACAACACTGAAAATTGGAACGACGTTCAAATTACGGAAGATGACGAAGATTTCAAAGTGTCCGATAATGATAATGAAGGATCAGCTATCGAGGTAGATATGCAACAACAGAAAGTGAGTTCTTCGTAAGCAGTTGGATGCATCAATACCTTGATAAAGTGGTATGAAAACAATAATGATACAAATCAGATATCAGATTTTATTAATATGTGGGCGAAAATTGTCAAAAGCTATTTCATAAAAGAAAAAAAAGCAAACAAGTCTCGACTGCTTCTTTAAACCAGCTCTTACAAATTAATAAGTACATATCGAGGTGCCATACCAAAAGTAACACTTACAAAACTTTTTTCAAAGGATTTCTTTGTAAAAAAATTTTAAAGTGTTACTTTTCATATGGCACGTCGTTATTTACAATGTGAATAAATTAATATGTATGTTCTGTGAACTTGAAATCTGCCAGTACAAATTAAATCTAAGTTTATGCTCTATAATGATTAAAACTAAGTCATTTAAATAAATTCAACGTGTTATATCCCAAAAACTATGTTTATTACTGCATTTTTTTTCAAATTTGAAAACTGCTTGGAAAAGTTAATTTTTCGGAAAAGTAAACTACCCTTGGGACATTTTGGTTAACTTTTTCGCGATTCTACTGTTCCAGCTGCAGAACTTAACCGCTCTGGAACAATCTATATATATAAAAATCTAATTCTGTGTGTGTGTGTGTATTCGCTATGGAAACGTATTTCCCACACTTCACTCATCTCCATATTTTGGTTATAGGTTCCTTCGATCAACGGGAAGGTTTTAGGCTAAAAATAATTTCGAGCTGAAGGCCAATTTAAATAAAAACACAACTTTTTGTATTATAGTTGTATAATTTATTCTTTTCGATATTTCGGCTTTATTCTAAAGCCATCTTTACCCCTAGTACCGAAGATGGCTTTAGAATAAAGCCGAAATATCGACAAGAATAAATTTTACAACTATAATACAAAACGTTGTGTTTTTATTTAAATTTGGCTTCAGCTCAAAAATTTAACAATATATTATTTAATATAAAGGCTATTAATTCTTATCAAAATAAAAATAATTTCGATATATAAAAGGGGCGTGGCACCTCCCATACAAATGAAATCTTTGGTACTGCATAACTTTGAAGAAATACATGCCAGAACATTGAAATTCAGTAAGGAGTTATATGAGGTCAATCCCTTACACCACCAAGAAAATGAGGAATTGGGAAAAAGGGGGCGTGGCACCTCCCATTAAAATGGAATATATCATACTGCATATCTCTGGATGTAGTAATGGTAGGGTAATTAAAATTGGTAAGGAGCTATATGACGTTAAGTCCTGACACCTCCAGTAAAATGTGGAATTGGGAAAAAAGTGGCGTGGCAACTTCCCTACAAATGGGATTTTTCAGAACTATGGCTGCCGTACCAACTTAAGTTATTTTAACACCTAAAGTTTGACTGAATTGTTGAGTTTGGCTGTTATTCCTTTTGGACGTTTAGTAATCTGACGCTGTTAAAAAAATTGATAGCTTCAGTCTATCTACATCTTCTATAAAAATCAAATTCTGTGTGTGTGTCCCTATGGAAACGTATTTCCCACACTTCAATCATCACCAAATTTCGGCTATAGGTTCCTTCGATGAAGACGAAAGTTTTTCATATTCCAGAATAAAGAATTTTAAAATAAAGTTTTTTTTTTTTGACTATGCGAACGAGCAATCTTAGCTCCCAAAAATGAGCATGTTAACAAAGATCGAATTCAAAACCAAATTCCTGGTCAAGTGGCGAAATATAAATCGATCGACACAGTTACAGATAAAGATCAAATTGTGAATTATCCAATTGATTTTCTAAACTCTTTAGAACCACCTGGAATACCTGCGCATATATTAACTTTGAAAATTGGCTCACCAGTCATGCTTCTTCGGAATTTAGACCCACCAAAATTGTGCAATGGAACCAGATGTTGCGTTAAGAAATTGATGCCGAATGTAATCGAAGGAACAACCATCAGCGGTAAAATCGAAGGTTAAGATGTGCTTATTCCACGGACCCCAATGATTCCTACAGTTTTGCATTCAATTTTAAGCTCTTACAGTTTCCTGTACCTAGGCCTTACTTTTGCAATTACAATAAACAAAGCACAAGGACAATCGCTTACTGTTGCAGGATTAAATTTAGAGAGTCCGTGCTTTTCCCTTGGCCAGCTATATGTTGCTTGCTCTAGAGTTGGAACGCAAAAAAATTTGTTTATCTTTGCACCAAACGAAAAAACCAAAAATATTGTGTACCCGCATGCATTACAATAAGATACAATAATAAAATGTTTTAAACGAAAATTTCACCAAATATGCGTACAAAATTCAATTCAATTTACAGACCAATAAACTAAATTATCAACGAACAAAACAGAAAAAATAACGCAACATTCATTCGATCTCGAGCGTTACAACGTACGCCGGGTATAGCTAGTATTCTATAAGAGCGAGGCGTGCAATTACTGGCATATACTAGTGTTGGGAACTTTCGAATGAATTCAACTATCGATAGTTACTTACTGAATGATTTTAACTATCGAATGAATTTTTTCATTCATTCATTTCATCTACTCTTTAGCTAGCCAGAGGCCAGTACCAATGTTTTTTGTAGTATATTTACAATACAAAAGAATAATTTCTGGACGGTTTTGGTTACCCCCCGTGGTAACTAAAGAACAAATCTATATAAGACAAAATGTTGAATGTGGTTAAAATAGTGTAAATTTTTCTTCAATTAAATAATGGAAATATTCAATTTATATGCCTTTGTTACATGTTACATGTATACAAGTCTTGCAGTTTATTTCTTACTTCATTGTACTTGTTTGGTAAGGAATATAATGGCTGAAGCTTTTTTTATATTCTACAAATCCTTCATTTTCAAAGATGTAAAGCGGCTACAAGTCTTTTGTAATCATCTTTAAAAGAGATTCATCTATGTTATTTTTTCTTGCTCTGAGAGCTCAGAACGTGTGCTGGTAACAAATAATTTTGTTTGAACAGTCCTTCTCAAACATCCACTATTTGAAATGTCTTCGACAGGTCCTGTTAAGGAACTACTCGCTGTACTTATTACAGTAGTTGAAGAAAGAGAAGTAGAACTACGTTCTCTTCAGAAATTACAGGCGCTATTTCTCCTGAAGTTACATTCCTTTTTTCTGAGGAAGACGAATGTTTAAGGAGTAGATGGTAATTTAAATTTGATGTGTTTCCAGAAAGTTTAAACTTTTTTTGCATATATGGCATTTAACATCATTGCCATATCTCTTCAATCCAGGCCGCATTATAAATATCTCTACACAAATTAAATAGTTAAAAGCATTTCCTCAGATAAAAATTTTAAATAATTACCACGCTTAGAACGTTTGTCGATTAGATTGAAGTATGCTAAGCGTTAAAATTTATTTTAATGCCTTTTTAATTGTGATCACTAATATATGCACATTAAAAATTTAAGTAGAACGAACGATTCGAAGAAATAGTAATGAGCGAATCATTCATACCAAAAACTAGTAATTCGAAAAAATAGTAGTGAACGAACATTGATATAATCGGCCTGAACACCCGCGCTCACTGTTATTGCTTACGCCAAACTGTAAAGAAGCGAAAAAGATGGGTTTGATGGTTTATGTAGAAAAAACGAACTACCTGCTATCATCAACCAAAGAGTAATATAATTTGCGCCTTGTCAACACGCCACCAGTGTTGCCGTTTAAGTGCGTTTGGAGCCAGATATAGCCCGCTTTTCTGCGCTTAGCTCCTAAAATTCGGGCTTAGCCCCTAGTTCTATTTATGTCCCTCTTAAAAATGTTTGTCCTTTTTTGGCTCCAAACCTATTTGGGCAACTAGCATGGAAATAATAAGTATAGAACTAACAGAATAACGTGGCTAGAAAAGCAGCGGAAAATATATCCATCTCCAAAATTGGAAAGATTTCGACTCTACTTTAAGTTTTTGGTTTGAGGTGAAACAGTATAAGAATGCGTTAAATGAAAACCCTTTCTAAGAGCTTGTCGATCTTGTGCTTATTTATAATTCTTGTGCTATCACTCAGTAAGGCATGAGTTTGATTATAAACAAAGAAACAAAATAAAATGGAATAATTTGTATAAAATGAATTTAATTATGTTAAATTCACTTCTGACAAATACAAATAGTCTTAAACGGCGGAATATACGCTGTCACGATTTTTATACTCAGCTGAGCAGAGCTCACAGAGTATATTAATTTTGTTCGCATATCGGTAATCCGTAACGGCATAAACTAATCGAGATAGATATAGACTTCTATATATAAAAATGATATGTGCGAAAAAAGAAATTCATTTAGCCATGTCCGTCCGTCCGTCCGTCCGTCCGTCCATCCGTCTGTCCGTAAACACGATGACTTGAATAAATTTTGAGGTATCTTGATGAAATTTGGCATGTAGATTCTTGGGCACTTATCTCAGATCGCTACTTAAAATGAACGAAATCGGACTATAACCACGCCCACCGTTTCGATATCGAAAATTTCGGAAAACGGAAAAGTGCGATAATTCATTACCACGGCGGCTAAAACGATGAAACTTGGTAGGTGGGTTGACCTTATGACGCAGAATAGAAAATTAGCAACATTTTGGCAATAGGCGTGGTAACGCCCACTTTTAAAAGAAGGTAATTTAAAAGTTTTGCAAGCCCTGATTTGACAGTCGTTGAAGATATCATAATTTCTCTAGAATACTTTTAATGCCATAAGTCGAACAAAAATTTACCAATCCTTGTGATTGGGCATAGCTTCTATGACGATAACTGTTTTCTGTGAAAATGGCCGAAATCGGTTGAAGCCACGCCCAATTTTTATACACAGTCGACCGTCTGTCCTTCCGCTCGGCCGTTAACACGATAACTTGAGCAAAAATCGATATATCTTTACTAAACTTAGTTCACCTACTTACCTGAACTCACTTTATCTTGGTATTAAGAATGGGCGAAATCCGACTATGACCACGCTCACTTTTTCGATATCGAAAATTTCAAAAAATTTAAAAAAAAATGCCATAATTCTACACCAAATACGAAAAAAGGAATGAAACATGGTGATTAGATTGGTTTTTTGACGCAAAATATAACTTTAGAAAAAATTTTGTAATATGGGTGTGACACCTATCATATTAATCAGAAGAAAATGAAAAAGTTATGCAGGGCGAAATCAAAAGCCCTTGGAATCATAGCAGGAATACTGTTCGTGGTATAACATATATAAATCAATTAGCGCTACCCGACGGAAACCCTCATTAATACCCATTTGATACCCATATCGTACAAGTACATTATAGAATCACCCCTGGTCCGCCTTTATGGCGATATCTCGAAAAGGCGTCCACCTATAGAACTAAAGCCACTCCATTTTAAAATACTCATTAACACCTTTCATTTCATATCCATATCGCACAAACACATTCTAGAGTCACCCCTGGTCCACCTTTATGGTGATATCTCGGAAAGGCGTCCATCTATAGAACTAAGGATCATCCCTTTTAAAATACTCATTACCACCTTTCATGTGGTACCCATATCGTACAAACACATTCTGGAGTCACCCCTGGTCCACCTTTATGGCGATATCTCGAAAAGGCGTCCACCTATAGAACTAAGGCCCACTCCCTTTTAAAATACTCATTAAGCCCTTTCATTTGATACCCATATCGTACAAACACAAAAAGTTCTGCAATTTTACGCCCAATATTCACATGCATATTTCCAAAAGTCGAGAATTTAAAAAGACTTGAAAATTAAATAAAAGGATGATAAAAAAATTTTAAGGACTACCTTTATATATGTGGACCAAAAAATAGAAGGAAATGTTTCCCTTAATACAGACATAGTCTTGTTGAATTTTGACTAAAAAACTTTAACAATAGCTGTCGTAAAAGAATTTTGGGACTTAAAACTATAAAGGTGGAGCGCAATCTTTCAATTTAAGGCATACCATGTACTTGGGATTAACTAATTGATGATTTAAAATTTAAACACGCGCTCTACCTTTATAATTTGAAATCCCAAAATTCTTTTACAAGAGCTATTGTTAAAGTTTTTTAGTCAAAATTCAACAAGACTATGTCTGTATTAAAGGAAAAATTGCCTTCTATTTTTTGGTCCATTTATATAAAGGTAGTCCTTAAAATTTTTTTATCATCTTTTTATTTTCAATTTTTTAGTACTGCCTACAAAAAGGCAATTGCAACTTGGATTATTAATTTAAGTAATTCGTAAGTGATAATTCTTATCTTTATTTATTTGTTAAAAATAGCAAGATTTAAGAAATTAGTGGAATTTTCGCTGACAACACTGGCGAAAAGAACAGAATTCCACTTCGCATTATAACAAGAGAATTCCACCTCGTTTGTCAGCTACTTAATTTGCACAGCTGAAAATCGTGGGGAAATTCGCATACGCCTGAAAGTCTAAAGAATCGTGGTGAAAGTCGCGTCCGCCTAAAAGTATGCAAGAACGTGCATTGAGTTGGGCCTTCAACGAGGTGGAATTCCACAACGCCTGCAACACTCAGGAGGCTAACCATGAAGGTATGGCCTAATCTTCTAAATAGTTCGACTTGTGTGTTACGTAGCTCAAATTTTTTGTTCAAACATTGCACTGTCACCGAGTTTTAAACTATATTTCAGGTTTCAAGTCGCTAGATATGCAGGAAGTTATTTAAAAATCGATTGCAAGTCTCCCAATTTAAAACTACTTTTCTCAATATCTCGATCCATGCGCCACTTAGCGGAATTTTTTTTGTTATAATATTGCATTGTCACCGGGTTCTGACTTACGGCCCAAGTTTCATGTCTCTAGCCCATCGGGAAGTTACTCGAAAATCGATCGGAAGATTCCCCCCGTTTTTAAAGGATTTACAGTTATCTTGACTAGCGCGCCACCTAGCGGAACTTTGTTTTCCATAAGTTGTATTGTCACCAGGCCTCTAACTAAGTGCCAAGTTTCAAGTCTCTAGGTAAACGGGAAGCTAGTTAAAAATGGATTGAAAGATTCCCAAATTAAAATTTGTTTTCTTACTATCCCGATCCGCGTGTCACCTAGCGATTTTTTTTTTTTTTTTTGATCAAATGTTGCATTGTCACCGTGTTCTGACCCACGGCCTAAGTTTCAACTCTAGCTCACCGACAAGTTACTCAAAAATCGATCGCAAGATTGCCATCGTTTTTCAGGGATTTGTAGTTATCTTAATTAGCACGCCACCTAGCGGAACTTTGTTTTCTATAAATTGCATTGTCACCGAGTGTCGAACTATTGCTAAGTTACAAGTCTCTAGGTAACCGGAAACTTAGTTAAAAATAGATTGAAAGATTCCCAAATTAAAATTAATTTTCATAACATCTCGATCCATGCGCCACCTAGCGGAATTTTTTTGATAAAATATTGCATTATCACCGGGTTCTGACTTACGGCTCAAGTTTCATATCTCCAGCTCACCGGGAAGTTACTCAAAAATCGATTGCAAGATTTCCATCGTTTTTCAAGTATTAGTAGTTATCTCACTTAGCGCGCCACCTAGCGGAATTTCGTTTTCTGTAAATTATATTGTCAACGGGTCTCGAACCATGTGCTAAGTTACAATTCTCTAGGTAACCGGGAAGTTAGTTTAAAATGGATTGAAAAATTCCCAAATTAAAATTAATTTTCCTAATATCTCGATCCATGCGCCACCTAGCGGATTTTTTTTTTTTTTTATAAAATATGGCATCGTCACCGGGTGCTGACTTACGGCTCAAGTTTCATATCTCCAGCTCACCGGGAAGTTACTCAAAAATCGATTGCAAAATTCCCTGCGTTTTTCCAGGGATTTTCAGGGATTTTTGCTTATCTCGATTCATCTGCCACCTAGCGGCATTTTGTTTTCCACGAATTGTAGTGCCATTGACTCGAAAACTATGTGCTTTGTTTCCAGTCTCTGGATCACCGAGAAGTTAGTTAAAAGTCGATCGCAAAATTGCCATTTTAAAATTAATTTTCTGTATATCTCGATCCGTGCGCCACCTAGCGGATCTTTTTCACTTGCATTGTAATATCTCTCAGATCTGAATGAACTATGTTCTAAGTATCAAGTATTTAGCTCAACGGGAAGTTACCGAAAAAGACTTTTCCGTGGGTCAAAAATTCGTATGGAAATGAGGGGACAAACATGAAAGCGACTTAATATAAAGGTAAAAAAAATGGTGTTCTGAGTAGATTTTCCATAATTTTGGAGTGCTTAAGAAGGAGAAAAAAGGTCTGCGAAATTACGCCCAGTTATCACAATTTTTCAAAGGTCGAAAAAATTTTAAAAACATTTATATGTAAAAACAAGTAAGGAAGGCTAAGTTCGGGTCTAACCGAACATTACATACTCAGTTGAGAGCTGTGGAGACAAAGTAAGGGAAAATCACCATGTTGTAAAAAGAACCTAGGGTAACCCTGAAATGTGTTTGTATGACATGTGTATTAAATGGAAGGTATTAAAGAGTATTTTAAGAGGAAGTGGGCCATATTTCTATAGATGGACGCCATTTAGGGATATCGCCATAAAGGTGGACCAGGTCTGACTCTAGAATTTTTTTGTACGATATGGGTATCAAATGAAATGTGTTAATGATAAATTTAAAAGGGAGTGGGCCTAAGTTCCATAGGTGGACGCCTTTTCGAGATATCGCCATAAAGGTGGACCAGGGGTGACTCTAGAATTTATTTTGTACGATATGGGTATCAAATGAAAGGTATTAATGAGTATTTTAAAAGGGCATGGGCCTAATTTCTATAGATGGACGCCTTTTCGAGATATCGCCATAAACGTGAACCAGGGGTGACTCTAGAATGTGTTTGTACAATATGGGTATCCAATGAAAGATGTTAATGAGTATTTTAAAAAGGAGTGGGCCTTAGTTCGATATGTGGACGCCTTTTCGAGATATCGCCATAAACGTGGCCCAGGGGTGACTCTAGAATGTGTTTGTACGATATGGGTATCAAA
This sequence comes from Eurosta solidaginis, assembly GCF_040869045.1. Taxonomy (NCBI): domain Eukaryota; kingdom Metazoa; phylum Arthropoda; class Insecta; order Diptera; family Tephritidae; genus Eurosta; species Eurosta solidaginis. Next base: position 117,199,881 of record NC_090319.1, on the reverse strand, counting down.
TTAAAGGTGTTAATGAGTATTTTAAAAGGGCGTGGGCCTTAGTTCTATAGGTGGACGCCTTTTCGAGATATCGCCATAAAGGTGGACCAGGGGTGACTCTAGAATTTGCTTGTAAGATATGGGTATCAAATGAAAGGTGTTAATGAGTATTTTAAAAGGGCGTGGGCCTTAGTTCTATAGGTGGACGCCTTTTCGAGATATCGTCATAAAGGTGGACCAGGGGTGACTCTAGAATGCGTTTGTACAATATGGGTATCCAATGAAAGGTGTTAATGAGTATTTTAAAAGGGCGTGGACCTTAGTTCTATAGGTGGACGCCTTTTCGAGATATCGTCATAAAGGTGGCCCAGGGGTGACTCTAGAATTTGTTTGTACGATATGGGTATCAAAAGAAAGGTGTTAATGAGTATTTTAAAAGGGCGTGGGCCTTAGTTCTATAGGTGGACGCCTTTTCGAGATATCGTCATAAAGGTGGACCAGGGGTGACTCTAGAATTTGTTTGTACGATATGGGTATCAAAAGAAAGGTGTTAATGAGTATTTTAAAAAGGAGTGGGCCTTAGTTCTATGGGTGGACGCCTTTTCGGGATATCGCCATAAACGTGGACCAGGGGTGACTCTAGAATGCGTTTGTACAATATGGGTATCCAATGAAAGGTGTTAATGAGTATTTTAAAAGGGCGTGGACCTTAGTTCTATAGGTGGACGCCTTTTCGAGATATCGCCATAAAGGTGGACCAGCGGTGACTCTAGAATTTGTTTGTACGATATGGGTATCAAATGCAAGGTGTTAATGAGTATTTTAAAAGGGCGTGGGCCTTAGTTCTATAGGTGGGCGCCTTTTCGAGATATCGCCATAAAGGTGGACCAGGGGAGACTCTAGAATTTGTTTGTACGATATGGGTATCAAATGAAAGGTGTTACTGAGTATTTTAAAAGGGCGTGGGCCTTAGTTCTATATGTGGACGCCTTTTCGAGATATCGTCATAAAGGTGGACAAGGGGTGACTCTAGAATTTGTTTGTACGATATGGGTATCAAAAGAAAGGTGTTAATGAGTATTTTAAAAAGGAGTGGGCCTTAGTTCTATGGGTGGACACCTTTTCGGGATATCGCCATAAACGTGGACCAGGGGTGACTCTAGAATGCGTTTGTACAATATGGGTATCCAATGAAAGGTGTTAATGAGTATTTTAAAAGGGCGTGGACCTTAGTTCTATAGGTGGACGCCTTTTCGAGATATCGCCATAAAGGTGGGCCAGGGGTGACTCTAGAATGCGTTTGTACAATATGGGTATCCAATGAAAGGTGTTAATGAGTATTTTAAAAGGGCGTGGACCTTAGTTCTATAGGTGGACGCCTTTTCGAGATATCGCCATAAAGGTGGACCAGGGGAGACTCTAGAATTTGTTTGTACGATATGGGTATCAAATGAAAGGTGTTACTGAGTATTTTAAAAGGGCGTGGGCCTTAGTTCTATATGTGGACGCCTTTTCGAGATATCGCCATAAACGTGGACCAGGGGTGACCCTAGAATGCGTTTGTACAATATGGGTATCAAACGAAAGGTGTTAATAAGTGTTTTAAAAGGGAGTGGGCCTTAGTTCTATGGGTGGACGCCTTTTCGGGATATCGCCATAAACGTGGACCAGGGGGGGCTCTAGAATGCGTTTGTACAATATGGGTATCAAATGAAAGGTGTTAATTAGTATTTTAAAAGGGCGTGGGCCTTAGTTCTATAGGTCGACGCCTTTTCGAGATATCGCCATAAAGGTGGACCAGGGGTTACTCTAGAATTTGTTTGTACGATATGGGTATCAAATGAAAGGTGTTAATGAGTATTTTAACAGGGAGTGGGCCTTAGTTCTATATGTGTACGCCTTTTCGAGATATCGCCATAAACGTGGACCAGGGGTGACTCTAGAATGTGTTTGTACGGTGTAAAGGTGTTAATAAGGGTTTTAAAAGGGAGTGGCCCATAGTTGTATATGTGAAGGCGTTTTCGAGATATCGACCAAAATGGGGACCAGAGTGATCCAGAACATCATCTGTCGGGTACCGCTAATTTATTTATATATATAATACCACGAACAGTATTCCTTCCAAGATTCCAAGGGCTTTTGATTTCGCCCTGCAAAACTTTTTCATTTTCTTCTACTTAATATGGTAGGTGTCACACCCATTTTACCAAGTTTTTTTCTAAAGTTATATTTGCGTCAATAGACCAATACAATTACCATGTTTCATCCCTTTTTTCGTATTTGGTATATAATTATGGACTTTTTTTCATTTTTCGTAATTTTCGATATCGAAAAAGTGGGCGTGGTCTTAGTCGGATTCCGGCCATTTTTTACACCAATACAAAGTGAGTTCAGATAAGTACGTGAACTGAGTTTAGTAAAGATATATCGATTTTTGCTCAAGTTATCGTGTTAACGGCCGAGCGGGAGGACAGACGGTCGACTGTGTATAAAAACTGGGCGTGGCTTCAACCGATTTCGCCCATTTTCACAGAAAAGAGTTATCGCCATAGAAGCTATGCTCTAACCAAATTTCACTAGGATTGGTAAATTTTTGTTCGACTTATGGCATTAAAAGTATCCTAGACAAATTAAATGAAAAAGGGCGGAGCCACGCCCATTTTGAAATTTTCTTTTATTTTTGTATTTTGTTGCACCATATCATTACTGGAGTTGAATGTTGACATAATTTACTTATATACTGTAAAGATATTAACTTTTATTTTAAAATTTGAATTAAAAAAAATTTTTTTTTTTCAAAAGTGGGCGTGGTCGTTCTCCGATTTTGCTAATTTTTATTAAGCAGACATATAGTAATACAAGTAACGTTCCTGCCAAATTTCATCATGATATCTTCAACGACTGCCAAATTACAGCTTGCAAAACTTCAAAATTACCTTCTTTTAAAAGTGGGCGGTGCCACGCCCATTGTCCAAAATTTTCTTACTTTTCAGTTCTGCTTCATAAGTTCAACTCACCTACCAAGTTTCATCGCTTAATCCGTATTTGGTAATGAATTATCGCACTTTTTCGATTTTTCGAAATTTTCGATATCGAAAAAGTGGGCGTGGTTATAGTCCGATATCGTTCATTTTAAATAGCGATCTGAGATGAGTGCCCAGGAACCTACCTACCAAATTTCATCAAGATACCTCAAAATTTACTCAAGTTATCGTGTTAACGGACAGACGGACGGACGGACGGACGGACATGGCTCAATCGAATTTTTTTTCGATACTGATGATTTTGATATATGGAAGTCTATATCTATCTCGATTCCTTTATACCTGTACAACCAACCGTTATCCAATCAAAGTTAATATACTCTGTGAGCTCTGCTCAACTGAGTATAAAAAATTGGTGTTCTGAGTAGCTTTTCAATAGTTCTAGAGCTCCTAAAGAGAAGAAAAAGTTCTGCAATATTTCGGCCACAATCACATTTTTCTGACAGTCGAAATTTTTAAAAACTTTGAAAATTAAAAAAAAAATGCTTTTCAATAGTTCTGGAAAATGTATCTTTTTGGAATCAGAACTGATTTTTCTCAAGTAGTCCTTTTGTATATACATCCATATACATACGTGAACAAAAAATTCAATAAAAAAAATGTAAAAAATAAAATAAATGCAAGGCGCGATAACCTCCGAAGAGATTTTAGGCCGAGCTTCTCTTCCAATTTGCGTCGTACTCCTTTTAATTTTTCCTACAAACTGAAGGGACGGGGCCTACTTGTTTTATGCGACTCCAAACGGCATCTGCAAGGCAGACGACTTTTCATGACAGAAATACACTCGGAGCGCTTGCCAAACACTGCCGAGGGGCGAGCCCGCTTAGAAAAATTTTCTTCTGATTAAAAAACCTGTTTCTAAAATTTTGATGTTGCTTTGCCCGAGGCGTGAACTCAGGATATTCGGTGTGGTAGGAGGAGCACGCAACCATCACACCACGGCGGTCGAAAAAGTTCAAGAAAACCTTTATATAAAATGATAAATAGATGTAACAATTTGAAAAAAATCCCTCTTTCTGATGACGTACAAATTATTACAACTATATGCAGACACCGGCATAGTCCAACAAATCAAGACAGCGGCTACGCTGGCTAAGTCATGTTATGCGAATGAAAGATGATGCATCGTAAAAAAATATATTTTTATCGGAGCCTGCCTATAGAAGCAGACGAAGAGGGCGGCCCCAATCCGCTAGAAGGACGAGATGGTAAACGACTTAAATTGCCTTGATGTGACCAATAGGCTTCAGTTAGCCTAACGAAGGATCGACTTATTGGAGGGATATAACAGTTAAGCGCCAATTAAGTAAAAAGTAGTTTACACTGATAAATTTTCCAATCAATTTCTGAAGGAAATATGTGAACCACGAATTAAAAGATTGTTCATCAAGTATTTTTATACTTAGTTGAGCAGAGCTCACAGAGTATATTAACTTTGTTTGCATAACGGTAAACCGTAACGGCATAAACTAATTGAGATATATATAGACTTCTATATATAAAATGATCTGGGTGAAAAAAGAAATTCATTTAGCCATGTCCGTCCGTCCGTCCGTAAACACGATAACTTGAGTAAATTTTGAGGTATCTTGATGAAATTTGGAATGTAGGATCCTAAGCGCTCATCTCAGATCGCTGTTTAAAATGAACGAAATCGGACTACAACCACGCGCACTTTTTCGATATCGAAAATTTCGAAAAACGAAAAAATGCGATAATTCATTACCAAAAACGGATAAAGTGATGAAAATTGGTAGATGCGTTGACCTTGTGACGCAAAATAGAAAATTAGTAAAATTTTTGACAATGGGCGTGGCACCGCCCACTTTTAAAAGAAGGTAATTTAAAAGTTTTGCAAGCTGTAGTTTCGCAGTCGTTGAAGATATCATGATGAAATTTGGCAGGCACGTTCCTCCTATTACTTCACTAAGGCTCACCTATCAATGGTCATTGGGGTTTTGACAGGGCACTGTCCCATGGGTATCCATGAGGTACGTCTCAATATACTGGAAACTGCATCCTGCTGCAGCTGTATGGAGGATGATGAGATGGAATCACCAAATCACTTTATGCTTGATTGCCCAGCTTTTGCCAGAACTAGGCGAAAGTACTTCGGTCGCGACTCACTTGGATCTCCCGAGGATTTATCCAAAGTTGAGATCGGTATCATTCGGAGCTTTATCGTTGCTAACCAACGATTCTCTAAGTAGCTAGATCTAAGTCACCGTTATTTTTGGTGTATGTGGTATCACAACGGACCTTCTTGTTGTCCAAGTGAGCTATCCTGATCAGGGCAGCTATCACCTAACCTAACCTATCCCTATCCTATCCTCCTATTACTATATGTGCGCTAAATAAAAATTAGCATAATCGGATGACGAACACGGCCACTTTAAAAAAAAATTTTTTTAAGTCAAATTTTAACCAATAATTTAATATCTTTACAGTATATAAGTAAATTAAGTCAAAATTCAACTCCAGTAATTATATGGTGCAACAAAATACAAAAATAAAAGAAAATTTCAAAATGGGCTTGGCTCCGCCCTTTTTCATTTATATCATCTAGAATACTTTTAAGGCCATAAGTCGAACAAAAATTTACCGATTCTGTGAAAATGGGCGAAATCGGTTGAAGCCACGCCCAGTTTTTGTACACATTCGACCGTCTGTCCTTCCGCTCGGCCGTTAACACGATAACTTGAGTAAAAATCGATATATCTTTACTAAACTCAGTTCATGTACTTACCTGAACTTACTTTATCTTGGTATAAAAAATGGCCGAAATGCGACTATGACGACGTCCACTTTTCGATATCGAAAATTACGAAAAATTAAAAAAATGCCATAATTCTGTACCAAATATGAAAAACATGAAACATGGTAATTGGATTGGTTTACTGACGCAAAATATAACTTTAGAAAAAACTTTGTAAAATGGGTGTGACACCTACCATATTAAGTAGAAGAAAATGAAAAAGTTCTGCAGGGCGAAATCAAAAGCCCTTGAAATCTTGGCAGGAATACTGTTCGTGGTATGACATATATAAATAAATCAGCGGTACCCGACAGATGATGTTCTGGGTCACCCTGGTCCAAATTTTGGTCGATATCTCGAAAACGCCTTTACATATACAACTAAGGCCCATATATACAACTAAGGCCCACTCCCTTTTAAAACCCTCATTAATACCTTTCATTTGATACCCATATCGTAAAAACACATTCTAGGGTCACCCTTGCTCCACCCTTATTGCGATATCTCGAAAAGGCGTCCACCTATAAAACTATGGCCCACTCCCTTTTAAAATACTCTTTAATACATTCCATTTGAAACCCATATCATACAAACACATTCCAGGGTTACCCTAGGTTAATTTTGCTAAATGCTGATTTTCCCTTATTTTATCTCCAAAGCACTCAGCTGAGTATGTACTGTTCGATTACACCCGAACTTAGCCTTCCTTACTTGTTAAGTGTGTAAATTGTTGTAAGCTTGTACATACATAAAAAACTAGTAGACGCGGATATACACCATACTGCCATACTGCCTTTAGTTAGGAATGCCCCGCATATAAAAGATATATTGAAAGTAAATCTAGAACTAGAAAGTAGCAATCAAGAAATCAATATCCCATTTGTCTTTATCTTAATATTAATAGTATTTTAGGCAATAAAGAGGAACTCGAAAGACTTATTGAAATAAAAAATCCAGCTGTAATATTATGTGCTGAGACATGTACCACAAATGAAATTTCAAATCCATAGTTAAATATACATACTTACAAACTAGTGCGATGCGATTCACATAGTAGACATACTGACGGTGTGCTGATTTGCGTACATAATTCAATTGAATATAACATTAAATTCAACAAAGCAATAGATAAAAATTTTCGAACTGTCTGATAGCAATATTCATGTAGGTGATTTTAATATCAATTTGAATAATAGCTCAACTTATATCATTCAACTAATTGATCTATTTAAATCATATTCAATGAATCAAAAAGTTGATTTTGATACCCGTATAACTGAAACATCAAAAACTGAAATTGATTTACTCTTTTCGAATACTGACGATATCGTATGTGAAAAGTTAGATGAACACCAAATATCAGATCATGAAACCATCCAATTTAAAATTAAAAGCAGTCCTAGGGCAAAAATGAGAAACCTTAAAAAATTATTTCTTTGGAGTATTATAATATGGAAGCACTTATTAATCAATTGCGCTTGTGTGATTTTAGCAACTTTAATAGAATCGATTTAGAGTCCAAAGTAGTGCTGGTTAATTGCAATGTTTTGAATGCCAATCGAAACTTAACTTATGAAAAGGTAGTACACTTAATGTTAATTAATAAATGGTATGACAATGAGTTAGCCAACATGAATAAATATAAACTAGAACTTTATAAACTAGCTCAAATATCCGGAGAATGGCATGAGTATAGAAACATAAAGAAAGAATATAAAAAGCTGGTAAAAATTAAAAAAATCAAGCATATGGTGCATAACATACAGATGAATAATCATGATAGTAAAGCGATGTGGAAGACTCTTCTTTCAAGAAAATTTTGATAAATGGTACAGCATATATGAATGAATCTGAAATTGCTAACAATCTAAATAAATACTTTGTTGATAGCATTGAGGATGTTTGCAGTAATATTGTTACGAATATTAGCAACACTAAGGGGTAATGCCATCTCTAAGCCGATGCTAATCAGCGCCTTGTATGCACATCCATAAATCAATCATTATGTATCTACATAAACGAATCATTATGTCTAAACATATGTACGTACAGGCAGCGGAGAAGAGATGCACAAACACATGCAGATATCTTATCTGAGAAGTATCGCTTACAAATACGAGCGCATATGGGAAGCTATACACGTGCATCTGTAGTTATAATTATATGGCGGTAACTAAATAAATTCTGGAAGCGCCTAGAAGATGCAGCGAGGAAATCACAGAGTATAAAAGCACCAAAGGTAGAGGCGCTACAATCAGTTTTCGATTAAGCACGCTATGAAGTGAATATATGAAGTACTTTAATAAAGGCCATTTTGCATTATTAAATATTGGAGTTATTTATTCAACAGTTGGTGTCAGAAGAGGAATTTGAATAAACTCCGAAGACTTCGAATACAACTTTTACATGGCAAAGTTAAGTGAATTGAAGATCCCGCAACTGAAGAAGGAGTTGGAGATCTGTGGATTGAATAGAACCGGCATTAAACTCGAACTTCAGGCACGACTACGAGAGGCAATTAGAAGGAATTGACGTGAAAGAGTATGTCCTTCATCTTGATGGCGATGAGACAACAAAATTGGAGGAGAAAAATGAAACACCGCAGACAATGGCAAACACGGACTTGAGCATGATATTGGCTGCAATATCGGCACAAATGTTCGAAATGTCATCACAAATATCCACCAACATGTCATCACAACTGGAAGAGCAAAAGACAAATATAACATCCCAACTGGAATCACGTATAGCATCCCCACTGGAGTCGCAAGAGACACGTATAACGTCTAAGATGGAAGCACAAGAGGAGCGCTTATCATTGCAGGTGGCGCAAATGTCTTCGAAGTTGGAAGCACAGGAAGCAAGCGTAACATCAAAGCTGGAAGCACAGGATACTAAAATTGTGCAGCTCGAGGACAAAATTGATGCTGAGATAGAAGCTTTGAGAGGTCGTATACAGGAGTTGCTATTAAATCGCCCAGCTGTTTCAGCAAGAAATCTAAAGGTAAAAACTCCATCTTTTGACGGCTCTGTTCCTTTCCAGGTGTTTAAGATTCAGTTTGAGAAGACCGCAGCAGTGAACAACTGAAGTGCTGAAGATAAAGTTGCTGCACTATTCGTGGCATTGAAAGGATCTGCTGCTGAAATCCTACAGACTCTTCCCGAGGGAGAGCGGAACAACTACGAAACATTGATGAGCGCTCTAGAGAGGAGATACGGAAGCGAACACAGGAAGCAGATACACCAAATAGAGTTGCAAATCCGCTACCAAAAAGCTTATGAGACTTTGCAGGAGTTTGCTTCGGATGTTGAAAGGTTGGCTCATTTGGCAAATGCGGACGCACCCGTGGAATACACTGAAAGGGTAAAGATTCAGAGCTTTATATATGGCAAACGGGACGTCGAAACAAAGCGAGCTATATACGCAAACCCAAAGCCAACATTCGCAGAAACGGTTTCACAAGCTCTGACTCAGGAAACAGCGTCGCTTCTGTGTAAGCCAGTTTTCAGAGCACGCCGTGTGGAAGTAGAAAGGCCAGAGTGGATAGACACAATATTAGAGGCGCTGAAAGGATCGCAAAAGCGGAGTGAAAAAGTTATCAAATGCTTCAAATGCGGGAAGCCCGTTCACATTGCACGTCATTGCGATCTTGATCCTAGTGGTTTCAACAGCATGGGTGGTCTTAATAACCAAGCTGGAGGGGATGAGCAAGAGCGAGTAAGTTGTAGAGATCGAGATCTAGCTCCAGCTATTAGCTATTGAATGTCCTGTGATATCTGTGTCGCAAATTGGTAGAAAATCGAACAGTCTTACCGTCAGAGGGAATGTGGATGGAAAAGAACGTGTACTGACTATAGATACGGGCGCATCTCATTCCTTAATTCGATCTGACTTGGTCAACAGGAGAGTAAAAACGTTACCTGGATCAAGGTTGCGTACGGTCACTGGCGAGTATAACCAATTCCAGGGAGAAGTGGTATGTGAAGTCTTGATTGGAAAGGTCACAGTTCTACACAAATTCGTTGTGGCGGAGATCGTTGATGAAGTCAAATTGGGAGTGGACTTCTTGGTTGACCATGACATCAAGATCGATATGCAGAGAAGGCTGATGCGTTATAATAACCAGGATATACCACTTAACTTCAGTTTGCAGAAAGGGTTCAGTAGTAATCGAGTACTGTTGGAAAAGACTCGACAAAGACCACGAAAGTCAAAGGCAAAGGTTAATAGATCGAATGGGCCAAATAAAGCAAAATCAAAAGTACCTGCGAGATAAATAATGGCATTGACAAAACCTAATGGACGCGCAAAAACGAAGCAACGAATTCCCAGAAAAAATGCGAAGGTAGTTTCAAGCCGGAGCGCACTTCTGTTGTGTAACGTGGGAACGATACTGATTATGCGAAGCCAATCCGTCAGGCGCAAGCTCTATGAAATAGTTCATTGGCCAAACAACAAAGTGTGGGGGAACGGCCCAAGGTAATGAGTAGTAAGATCAAAAACTGGCATGAGAAGAACTTTAATTCGGAAGGTTTCTTGGAGGGAGATTTGGTACTGCTATACAACCCTCTCCGGCGGAAAGGTATTCCATCCAAGATTCGGTGCAGTTGGGAAGGCCCGTATAAAGTTGTGAAGAAGATCAGTGATACAATCTACCGCATACAAACCATTGGGAAACCACGGAGTAGAAGAGTGGTACATTTGGAGATGCTAGCGGCATTTAGATCGGGAGATTTCTCTGATCGGGCCGATCAGACTTAGGTGGAGGGCAGTGTTACGAATATTAGCAACACTAAGGGAGACTGCCATCTCTAAGCCGATGTTAAGCAGCGCCTTGTATGCACATCCATAAATCAATTATTATGTATCTACATAAACGAATCAATCATTATGTCTACACATATGTACGTACAGGCAGCGGAGAAGAGATGCACAAACAGATGCAGATATCTTATCTGAGATGCTCCCAAAAGTATGCAATTGTAATTGTGGAATTGTCGTTCACAAATACGCACGCATATGAGAAGCTATACACGTGCATCTGTAGTTATAATTATATGGCAGTAACTAAGTAAATTTTGGAAGCGCCTAGAAGATGCAACGAGGAAATCACAGAGTATAAAAGCACCAAAGGTAGAGGCGCTATCAGTTTTCGATTAAGCACGCTATCTGGCGGGCAATAGTAGAGTTATTTATTGTGAAGTACTTTAATAAAGGCTATTTTGCATTATTAAATATTGGAGTTATTTATTCAACAGCTTAGTGATTCGAACTAAGCAGAAGGTTGCAAATAAGAGGATTTGCAGTAAATTCATTACAATATAGAAGAATTTTATACAGAAGTAAATTTTCCTAATCAATTAAATGGGATTTTAAAATTTTTAAAAGTTAGTATAGATGACGTCATCGAACTTGTCATGACGTTTAAAGCTGAGCGAGGTGGTAAAAAGTTGTTATCAGATGGTGTTGTTAAAGACATGATATCATATTTAGAATACTTTTATCCGCAAATCATAAATGAAAGTTCAAGTAGTGGCATAGTTCCGGGTATTTGGAAAACTTCTACAATTGTGCCAATCTAAAAAGTTAATAACGCAATCAAAGCAGAGGAGTTACGTCCGATAAATACACTGGCCAGTGATGAAAAGATTTTAGAACTTGTGGTAAAAACCCAGTTGGTTCAATACTTGGAAGAAAAAAATGTACTCATACCTCAACAATCGGGATTTAGAAAAAAACATTAAATTGCTTTGATATGGTTTTAGGTGAATGGAAAAAGAACTTAAAAATAAAAAGGCGATAATAGCAGTTTTCATTGATCTTAAAAGAGCTTTCGAAACTATAGATAAAAAAATATTATTAGGAAAATTGGAAGGAATTAGTATTAGAGATGTTGGACTGGATTGGTTTAAAGATTTCTTAACAAATCGCAAAGAACAGTAATTGGTTCGAAAATATCAGACGAAGTGGATGTTAAGATTGGCCTACCCCAAGGCTCTGTTCTTGCTCCAATTTTATTCAACCTTTATATTAATGATATAAATTCTGTTTTAAAATTCAACTCCATTAAACGTTTCGTTGATGATGCCCTAATTTCTATAAATATCAAAAATGAAAATGATATAAGAATCAAGTTACAAAGTCACTTAAACGCACTTTATATCTGGCTGTGTACTAACAGACTTAAAATTAATATAGAAAAAACTAAATACATGCTTATTTCAAGAAAAAACATTGCTAATCTTGAAACTATTACAATAAATAATATTGAAATTGAAAAGGTAAATACGATTAAATATTTGGGTGTTCAAAGTGATTGCAAATTAAAATGTGATGCCCATGTTGACTATACAGTAAGTAAAATAGCAAAAAAATTATGGGTTATTCAAAGAACTTGTAAAAACTTAAGTAATTATTACAAAGGTTTCTAAATCCATAGTTCAGCCTTACTTTATTTATTGCTCAACAATATTTTTTATTGTGAAAGATTCGCAAATTGATAAGTTGCAAAAAATGCAAAATAAAGCAATGTGCTTTATTTTAAGCAAACGTTATGATACTCCTATAAAAGACATGCTTCTAAGTTTAAATTGGATGAGTGTTAAACAACAAATATTATTCAACACAATGAAATTTATTTGTATCTAACTACCCGTTGCCCGGCGTTGCTCGGCCTAATTCAATTGGAAAATTAAAACATATATTTTTGTTCAGTGCCCTTAGCAGATTTAGAATTGTTGTTTATTTATTCAAATGACTCACGGTCTCAATATTTAAATTATTTATACTCCAGTGCTTTTGAATACACAATATTTCTCGTTGTTCCATTTGGTGCATAACCAAACAAATCAGATGGTTTTCCTACTCTTGAGCATACTACATATAGTTGGCCACGTGAGAAGCAAGGATTTTCTAGATTTAATCCACAAACTTGTAATGATTGTCCTTGCGCTTTGTTGATGGTCATTGCAAAAGCCAGTCGAATAGGAAATTGTGTGCGTTTAAACTCAAATTGCATCATCAGTAGGTATCATTGGTTTCTTGGCAACAATACATCTTCACCTTTGAATTTCCCATTCAAAATTGTCGCTTCAATAAGATTATTCATCATTTTTTCCACGTCAGTCTAGTTCCATTGCAGAGATGCGGTGGATTAATGTTTCGGAGAAGAATAATGGGCACTCCTATTTTCAACTTCAGTAAATGTGGTGGTTATCCTGGCAAATCTAATGAGTTCAGAAATTCAGTTGGGTAATTCACTGCTTTCTATTGCTCTATAACTGTGTCAATCGATTTATATGTTGTAGGTTCTCCTGGCATACTGAATTGAATGCTATTGTTAATGTCATTTACATCGATATTCTTCGCGGCCAATATTGCTCGGGCACTCAACCAATCGTGATTTTTGTAATTTTCGATGATGTTTGGAAAAACTTCCTGAATTAACTCTTCTTTGGCATAGTCAAACTGCAAAAATCTGGTGGGAAAGTGATGCAATTGGTGGTAACACTCGCATGTTGGTAGTTAATGCTAATTTATGCACTCGTGACCATAGATTTGATGCTTTTAGACATGCGTTCAATTCATCAGCAGGTGTCGAACGTGGAATAACGGCCAAAGTTTGACGGAGATCACCTGATAATAAAATGAGTGCCCAACCAAATAACTGTTGATTACTACGAAGATCTTGCAATGTTCGATTGAGCGCTTCCAATGATTTCTTATGTGCCATGGGGCACTCATTCCATACAATGAGCTTGCACGTGCTGAGTACTTTACCTAATCCAGAATTTTTGGTAATATTGCATGTTGGTATTTCAGTGTATTGCAGATTCAATGGTAATTTAAATGCGGAATGTGCCGTTCTACCACCGACTAATAAAGTTTCTGCAATTCCAGATGATGCGACTGTCAAGGCGATATGGTTTTGCCATCGTATTTTGGCCAATAATAAAGATATGAGGAATATTTTGCCTGTACCACCAGGTGCATCCAAGAAATATAACCCACCGCGTCCGTTCTCAACTGCTGTAATTACTGTATCGTATGCATCCTTTTGTTGGGTGAGCAATTTCGGTTCATTCGATTGCACAAACGTATTCAGATCATTCATATTATAGCCTTGTTCTCGTCGCAAATCACGATCAAAAATACCGTTTGCTGATCGATTTGATGGTACCATTCCTAATTGTATTAAGGCTTTATTTACGACTGTCAAACATTGATCCTCAAGCAAAATCAACGCCTCATTGTAGATTTCAGGAGTCAACTGCATTTCGTTCTCTCTACTTGTTACACGTAATCGATGTAATATGTCGTCACTCATGAAGTCTTTATGTTTTTCCCATAGATCTTTTGGGTTTGAGGGGAAACATGTAGTTAATATGACTGCGAATAATGTACGTATCTGATTTGGTGAAGAGGTTGTTGTTGCATCGGTGAGGCACGCTTCCCAATGTGCATCATTTTCAAGTAATTTCAATTTTTGACAGGCTTCTCGATATGTTTCACACAGGTCACAGGTCATCAATTGTCTTCAACTCTTGAAATGATGTTGGTTCACGAACGTTAACCATTAGCAACCGCAAATTAAAGCTTTCTGCATTATTCGGATGAACAGTATTAATCCGGCCTAGTGCATCGGACGAAAATACATTTGCATGTGTTTCAACTGGTTTACCTTGTTTGTGTCGTTGGAATTTTTTCACTGAAGCATTCCACGTGAAATATGTTGGGACTTCAGAATAACGTAATGTTTTTGCGAACAGATCCTCTTGACATAACTTAAACAAATGCAGTTAATGTTGTTGATGGTGGTTGTGTAAATATGGACGAACATATGAGCGAACAAATGTCATTGCATCTTGTGCATATTCGTGCATATGACGTGGACTGCCCGTAAATGTTGCGGAATCACCATTCTTCCCATTTCATTGACATTACCGTCATTGATCACGGCATCACGCAAATGAATGTATTCTTCTGAATGCAATTTCGATTGATTGAGTGGAATGAAAAGTAATCGTTCCGTTTCAATTTTTGGGTACATATCGACAATGTATTGGTGAAACAATTGCCGGCATTTCAATATGTGGTTGTCCACGCCTTGTCGAATCATCAATTGATAAGAATAGTAATTCATGTCACTATCGTTATGATACTCCTATAAAAGACATGCTTCTAAGTTTAAATTGGATGAGCGTTAAGCAACAAATATCCTTCAACACAATGAAATTTATTCATAATATAAAGCACGGAATTTTGCCAGAGTATCTCAGAACAGGTATTACATTTAACTACGAGTTCCATGATATAAATACAAGGCTGAGAAATGATTTTAAATTGTCAAGTTATAAAACCGAATCGGAACAAAATAGTCTTTTTTACAAAGGGTTAAAATACTTCAACGAACTACCTGAATATATAAAAATTGTGATAGAAACTTATTCCAGAGCCGGTTGTATGATTACACCAAATCTAGGCCTATTAAATGATATAGTCGTTGAGATTTAAATACATGTGTCATAATCAAATTTTTTTTTATTTAAAAATTTAGATTAAGTACACATTGTTAATTAATGCAATCATATTTTTAAGTTTTTGAACTTGACTTTTGGAGTCGTAATAAATAAATAAATAAATAAACATAAATTACATACAATAAATTTGGTAGGTAGCCTACTTTTGAATCAACTCAATTTTTGATTCATACGACCCTATACATTTGCCTACATTTGTAGATTCGTTAACACAATTTTATAAATAGAATAAACTTTAAGACAACTTTTAAAAATGTATATCTTATTTGGGTAAATAACTGCCATCAAAGCAATAAAAACATGCCAATTTAAAAAATTTTTATAATCGCTTAATTTTAGTCTTTTAAATAAAATAAATCCAAAATATTAATCAGATGTGTAGGTATGAATGTGGTTGCCTTTTGTATTGCCGGACATAGTTCTGTAGGAGCTTGCACGCACATATCCGGCCTGTTTTGCCATGATTGCACGAATTCTTGTCTGCGGTTGGGGATGTTGTGGCGCGCATTTTCTAGACTTAATTTGATAAACACGCACCGTTTTCCAATTTAAAATTGGCCGTGTTCTTGAGCCGCGCACCTTAAGTTTCAAATTTAGCCATAGAGCATTTTTAGATGGACCTGCGATGGGTTTTGTTCGTACGTCTACTACAAATGCGGAAACCGTTGTTTACTATGTAGTTTGGCAGCTTAAATTTATGTTATATAGCGAATTGAGTGGAAGGTAGTCGAATTGAGTGAAAGGAAGAACAGCAGGAAGAGCAGAGTTGCATTGCATCAATATATCTTCAATCTTTGTATCAATATTAGAGATGAATGTAAAAAAATATATTGATAATCGAAACTGTTTCTCTTAAAAATAAATGTAAGGCGCGATAACCTCCGAAGAGATCTTAGGCAGAACGGCGTCTGCAAGGCAAATGAGTTTTCACTGAGAGCTTTTCATGGCAGAAATATACTCGGAGTGCTTGCCAAACACTGCCGAGGGGCGACCCGCTTAGAACAATTTTCTTCTAATTGAAAAACCTTGTTTCTAAAACTTTGATGTTGCTTTGCCCGGGGCGTGAACCGAGAATCTTTGGTGTGGTAGGCGGAGCACGTTACCATCACACCACGGCGGCGCACAGTGTGCTGGATTTGGCTTTCAGTGGACTTAGGGAAATGAAAAAAATATTAGTTAATAACACAAAAACTTTGACGGGGATCGATTTTAAGTCTCATTACTTGACGTTTATATGTATATATGAGTATTTTTTCATAAAGTCTTAAACAAAAAAATTTTAGCAAATAAAAAAAATTTATGTATTGGAAAAATCACATTTTTACCGTTAACTCATTTTCCTCGCAATGTACTCGGTTTCATGGTTCGAAAAGGTTCTTTGTGTTTTTTTTTAGTATTGCGAATCACTTTTTAATTTTGGGTAGAATTTAAAAACAAAAATATTTTTTTGTTTTTTTTTCGTTTTTTTTTGTTTTTTTTTTTTGTTAATGTTAATATTGCGAATCACTTTTGTAATATTTAAAAACAAAAATATTTGATAATTGATATTATGCATTTCATTTTTTTATATTGAATTTGCACTTAACAATCGAAAAAAGGTTCAAATCAAAAATTTAGCTATTCCAGCTTGTTCGTTAGCACCAAAAGAATACTTAAAAGCAAAAATTATTCGATCGGTCTATAGTCCATGAAATCTCCAAATATACATAATTCAAAAAAAAAAAAAAACACTAAAAAAAAACAATTTTTATTATTTTAAGTAAATGTTGCGTTTCATATGTAGTATGTATGTATATTCGTACCCAATTAAAATTGAGAAACTAAAATATTTAGTTTTCTGTATCATAGCCCAGGTTTTGCGGTAGGAGTAGTAGAGATTGCACTTCTTCGGATATTTCCTCACTACTAGGTAACTTCGATCTCCTCGATGAAATAAATGGGTCAGAAGATACTTGGCTTGGATATCATAAGTGGTTTCAGGCTCTGGATCAGGGACTGATATCAGTCTTAGACCGGCCATAGTGACGAATGTCACGCGTGATTAGTTATCACGTCCTGCACGAGGTGCCCCTGCTTCTACTGATAATGGCGGATCTAGAGAGGACAACTCGATAAAACCCGCACCCCTTGAGTCATTGTGCCGAGCTCAGGGGAGGGAGAGTCAAGATCGGTACACAACGGTGACGAACTGGACTGTTTAAGGACTTTGATTTCACTTTACATTTGGGCTGGTAGGTGCGGTATTCTGCCACTTTAGTAGGTCGGGGTGAAACCCTACCAAAATGACTGGTAGGCTAATGCTGCACCTGCCCACGTCCCGTTAAAACCGTGGCGGGCCTCAAGGTACGTTCCGGCTCCGTCGCCGTTAAGTTGGTGGTGTAGGTGCGGTTGAAGATTTTCCCGCTTCGCGTCTGGTCTGGCTCTGAACGCATTACTCATAAGGTAATGTGTCAACCCTCGCGTGGCCTCCCTGCGTAGCATAGATAACCACGAGATCGTTAAAGGGCGACTACACAATCGGCTCCGGATAGCGGCCTTGAGGGGGGACTTTTTTTAGAATGGACAATACTAATACGAATCCGCCAAGGATGGGGTGCGGAAGAAGAGCGCTTTTGATGGAAATCCGTCAAATCAATCTTCAGCACTCTAAGACGGCTTCCGCAAATTTGTTGCTCTGCCTTGAAAAAGGCGGAGTGGATATAGTCCTTGTCCAGGAGCCGTGGCTGAGTAGTAACGGCAGTAAGATTTCTGGATTAAGGACTGGAAAATTCAACACCTTGGTGCATGCGGAGGCAAGTAGGCCTAGATCCTGTGTGCTTGTTAAAAAAGAGATTAAAGCTTTTATTCTCTCTAATTTCAGCAATGCTGACGTAACCACGGTCTGCCTCGAGCGAGGAAGTAATGAAATGTGGGTGGTCTCAGCGTACATGCCCCACGGGGACGTAGTGGGACCACCACCTGCGATACTGGGTGAAATCACCGCTGAAGCAAGGCGGAGAGGTGTTGGCGTAATCATCGGTGCCGATGCAAATGCCCATCATAGCATTTGGGGAAGCTCGGATACCAACACTAGAGG
This sequence comes from Eurosta solidaginis, assembly GCF_040869045.1. Lineage (NCBI taxonomy): Eukaryota > Metazoa > Arthropoda > Insecta > Diptera > Tephritidae > Eurosta > Eurosta solidaginis. The sequence goes on along the minus strand of NC_090319.1, from coordinate 117,181,487 downwards.
TGAGTCTTTATTTACTTTTATTGTAGATGAGGGACTTTGTATATGTAATAGGGGGAATGACCCGACTTTTATTACTGCGTTAAGGGAGGAGGTCCTGGACCTCACCCTGGTTAGTAGAGAACTGGAAGGTCGGATATCTGGATGGAGGGTTCTCAACGAGCACTCCTTCTCTGATCACCGATATATTCAGTTCTCAGTGAACGAAGAACGTCCCGGTAAAATATCTTTTAGGAACCCTAAAAGTACTAACTGGGACTTGTATTGTAGGAAGCTGGGAGAGCTACTGCCTGCGGTGCCTATCATTAGTTCGGGCCTGTCCGAATCTGAGATAGACGTTCTGGTGGAAAACTTCACCTCGGCAAGCAATAGCGCCTTTCAGCTGTCCTGCCCATTGAAAACTTACAGGGGGAAGGGCAAGCCGCCCTGGTGGTCGGATTCTCTTGACGACCTAAGAGCGTCCAGTCGGCGGCTCTTCAACAGAGCCAGGAGGAGTAAATTACCCTCGGACTGGGAGCTCTATAAGGTGAGTCTGGGGATTTATAAATATGAAATAAGGATAGCCAAGCGAGATGCATGGCGAAGCTTCTGCGAAAACGTAGAAGGCTGCAATGAATCCGCGAGATTTAGAAAAATACTCTCTAGGAACCCCGCTCCTCTGGGGTATCTGAGAGATGATGGTGGGGACTGGTCGATGAGTAGCGAGGAGTCCCTAAGGCTTTTACTGGACAATCATTTTCCCGATGTCCGAGTTGCGCAGGGATCTTCGCCTGCATGGTCGGCGGTCGTTGGCCATGCAGAAGTGCCTGCCATTCCAATACGGGAAAGTCAGATAACCTGGGCTATAGGGTCGTTCAAGCCCTATAAGTCTCCGGGCCCGGATGGAATCATTCCTGCGCAGCTTCAAAGGTCTTTGGGGATTTCCTGCCGCTGGTTGGCCATCACATATACTAACTGCCTCAGGCTTAACTATATCCCGAAGTCTTGGCACACGGTTAGGGTTATTTTCATTCCGAAGGCCGGCAGAAGCTCTCATGTATCACCTAAGGATTTCAGGCCAATCGGTCTCTCGTCGTTTCTTCTTAAGACGTTTGAGCGGTTGATTGACCTGTACCTACGGGAAAGGATACCTCGGGGGTTACTGTCGGCTTCACAACATGCGTACTGCAAGGGCAGATCGACGGAAACGGCTCTCCATTCGATTGTAAAGCAAATAGAGGGGTCCCTAGAACACAAAGAGTATGCTCTGGGTGCCTTTCTAGACATCGAGGGAGCTTTTAACAATGTCTTACCGGGGTCAATCGAAAGAGCTCTGGTGGGTTTAGGAGTCGAGGCGGCTCTGGTTGAATTTATTAGCAAACTTCTATGCGGCAGAATTGTCGCAGCGGAGTGGGGAGGGGCCATAATTAAGAGGAAGGTGTGCAGGGGCACGCCACAGGGGGGTGTCCTATCTCCTCTCCTCTGGGTTGTGGTAGTCAACGAGCTTCTTGTGGAGCTGGAAGCCAATGGTTGTCGGGTGGTTGCCTATGCAGATGACCTCGCTATCCTAGTCAGAGGCAAATTTCTGGGCGCCCTGCGCGATGTTCTTCAGGGCTACCTGGATACTGTGGCTAGGTGGGCTGAATCATGTGGATTGGCGGTCAACCCGGGAAAAACGGAATTGGTCCTTTTCACAAGAAGATATAAGGTGCCCGATTTCAGAACTCCCTCGATTGCAGGGGTACCGTTGGTACTTTCTGATAGGGTTAAATATTTGGGGATTGTTTTGGACAAGAAACTGTCCTGGAGACCCAATGCGGAAGATCGGGCCAGGAAGGCCGCCATTGCCTTGTACTGCTGCAGAGGAGCTATCGGAAAGAGATGGGGACTCTCGCCAAGAATAGTACACTGGCTTTATGAGATGGTGGTCAAACCGATTCTGCTATATGGGGTGCTGGTCTGGTGGAAAGCACTGGACACGGCGATCACCTCCAAAATGTTAGTGTCAGTGCAACGGACGGCGCTGATCGGTATCAGTGGCGCTCTCAGAACAACGCCTACCTTGGCACTGAACGTCATGCTGAACATATACCCAGTAGATATTGCGGGAAAGGCGGCCGCGGCAAGGTCGTTGGTCAGGCTTCGTGATATGGGATATAGACTTTCTGACCGCGGACACTCTAGCCTTCTTACCAGTTTCGACTTCATCCCGGACAGAACGGACTACTGTATGCCGATAACAGCTCCCTATACAACCTTCACCCCAGTTATTCCAGAGAGAGAGGATTGGGGAAGAGGAATTATCTGGGGCATGGGACCGGTTAACTTGTTCACGGATGGGTCAAAGCTGGATGGAAAGGTTGGTGCGGGGGTCTTTTGTCAAGAGCTAAATTTAAGCCGCAAGTTTAAGTTGGCTGATCACTGCAGTGTATTCCAAGCGGAAATTGCTGCGATTAAGGATGCGGTGGATGGAATGCTATCCAGTGCTACCACGGTTAGGGAATTTAACATCTACTCTGATAGCCAATCGGCTATCAAGGCCTTGAGCTCAACTACAGTGCGATCGAGGGTGGTCTGGGAGTGCCTGACCTCGCTTGCGATTGCATCGAATTATTTTACAATTAAGATTATCTGGGTCCCGGGCCATAGTGATATCCCGGGTAACTGTTAAGCGGATCTCTTAGCCCGCATCGGTACAACTGAACCGGATGAAGATGGCTGTAGGGACTTCGGGATCCCGCTGGCCACCTGTGGATTGCTCCTCCATAGCTGGGCCTCGAATCAGCTCAGCAAACGTTGGGCGGATACCACGTCTTGCAGGGTAGCAAGATCTTTCTGGCCGAAAGTGGATGGCAGGAGGTCTGCTGAAATAATTGGGTTCACTAAGGCTCACCTATCAATGGTCATTGGGGTTTTGACAGGGCACTGTCCCATGGGTATCCATGCGGTACGTCTCAATATACTGGAAACTCCATCCTGCTGCAGCTGTATGGAGGATGATGAGGTGGAATCACCAAATCACTTTATGCTTGATTGTCCAGCTTTTGCCAGAATTAGGCGAAAGTACTTCGGTCGCGACTCACTTGGATCTCCCGAGGATATATCCAAAGTTGAGATCGGTATCATTCGGAGCTTTATCGTTGCTACCCAACGATTCTCTAAGTAGCTGGATCTAGGTCACCGTTATTTTTGGTGTATGTGGTATCACAACGGACCTTCGTGTTGTCCAAGTGAGCTATCCTTATCAGGGCAGCTACCACCTAACCTATCCTATCCTAACTAACAAATTATTTAAAATGTCCTCATTTGTGGCTTTGCGGCAAATTTTTCTTGCATGGTCTAGACGATATGCTCTAAAATCTTTATTTCTGGATTCAGCGGCTTCTTCGGACAACTCTCCGATAGGAATGGAACCAAAATGCTCTATTATTGAAGCTCCGTGTACTAAAATTTTATGTACACTTGAAGGTATGTAATACCATTCATACATTTCGACGTAAACTCGAATGGTTTCTCAGGCGTACATGTTGAACTTTTGTACATTTATTGGACACCCACATGAAAGTGCCCCTAATATTATAGAAAATTTTTAAATGAGATTTTCACTAACACCAGTTATAGAGGCGGTAGTTTTAATGTCAGCGAAAAATCGTCAAGCGGTATTTCCATCTTTCGTTGTACCGTTTTCGTATTCGTTTACCACGTCTACCAATAAACCAGTCTGAATAGTAAAAATTATTTTAGTGAAGCCAAAATTGCTGGAAATTGGAAAAAAATACCTAGATGTACACATATGCTCGTTAGGGTATGTCGATATGAAAACCGGTTAAATGTACATTTTCGTATTCTGTGATCTTTTTGCATAATTTATTGTTATATAACATTTTTTCGTAGAAGTTAATTTAAACAAGTAAGGAAGACTAAGTTCGGGTGTAACCGAACATTACATACTCAGTTGAGAGCTGTGGAGACAAAGTAAGGGAAATCACCATGTTGTAAAAGGAACCTAGGGTAACCCTGGAATGTGTTTGTATGACATGTGTATCAAATGGAAGGTATTAAAGAGTATTTTAAGAGGAAGTGGGCCATAGATCTATAGATGGACGCCATTTAGGGATATCGCCATAAAGGTGGACCAGGCCTGACTCGAGAATTTGTTTGTACGTATCAAATGAAATGTGTTAATCATAATTTTAAAAGGGAGTGGGCCTAAGTTCTATAGGTGGGCGTCTTTTCGAGATATCGCCATAAAGGTGGACCAGGGGTGACTCTAGAATTTATTTTTACGATATGGGTATCAAATAAAAGGTATTAATGAGTATTTTAAAAGAGCGTGGGCCTAAGTTCTATAGATGTACGCCTTTTCGAGATATCGCCATAAAGATGGACCAGGGGTGACTCTAGAATTTGTTTGTACGATATGAGTATCAAATGAAAGGTGTTAATGAGTATTTTAAGCGGGCGTGGGCCTTAGTTCTATATGTGGGCGCCTTTTCGAGATATCGCCATAAACGTGGACCAGGGGTGACTCTAGAATGCGTTTGTACAATATGGGTATCAAATGAAAGGTGCTAATGAGTATTTTAAAAGGGTGTGGGCCTTAGTTCTATAGGTTGACGCCTTTTCGAGATAACCCCATAAAGGTGGACCAGGGGTTACTCTAGAATTTTTTTGTACGATATGAGTATCAAATGAAAGGTGTTAATGAGTATTTTAAAAGGGCGTGGGTCTTAGTTCTATAGGTGGACGCCTTTTCGAGATATCTCCATAAAGGTAGACCAGGGTGACTTTAGAATTTGTTTGTACGATATGGGTATCAAATGAAAGGTGTTAATGAGTATTTTAAAAGGGAGTGGGCCTTAGATCTATAGGTGGATGCCCTTTCGAGATATCGCCATAAAGGTGGGCCAGGGGTGACTCTAGAATTTTTGTGTACGATATGGGTATCAAATGAAAGGTGTTAATGAGTATTTTAAAAAAGCGTGGGCCTTAGTTGTATAGGTGGACGCCTTTTCGAGATATCGACATGAAGGTGGAACAGGGGTGACTCTAGAATTTGTTTGTACGATATGGGTATCAAATGAAAGGTGTTAATGAGTATTTTAAAAAGGAGTGGGCCTTAGTTCTATATGTGGATGCCTTTTCGAGATATCGCCATAAACGTGGACCAGGGGTGACTCTAGAATGTCTTTGTACGATATGGGTATCAAATTAAAGGTATTAATGAGGGTTTTAAAAGGGAGTGGCCCTTAGTTATATATGTGAAGGCGTTTTAGAGATATCTACCAAAATGTGGACCAGGGTGACCCAGAACATCATCTGTCGGGTACCGCTAATTTATTTATATATGTAATACCACGTACAGTATTCCTTCCAAGATTTCAAGGGCTTTTGATTTCGCCCTGCACAACTTTTTCATTTTCTTCTACTTAATATGGTAGGTGTCACACCCATTTTACCAAGTTTTTTTCTAAAGTTATATTTTGCGTCAATAGACCAATAAAATTACCATGTTTCATTCCTTTTTTTGTATTTGGTATATAATTATGGCATTTTTTTCATTTTTCGTAATTTTCGATATCGAAAAAGTGGGCGTGGTCATAGTCGGATTTCGGCCATTTTTTACGCCAATATAAAGTGAGTTCAGGTAAGTACGTGAACTGAGTTTAGTAAAGATGTATCGATTTTTGCTCAAGTTATCGTGTTAACGGCCGAGCGGAAGGACAGACGATCGACTGTGTATAAAAACTGGGCGTGGCTGCAACCGATTTCGCCCTTTTTCACAGAAAACAGTTATCGTCTTCGGAGCTAAGTCTCTACCAAATTTCACAAGGTTTGGTTAATTTTTGTTCGACTTATGGCATTAAAATCATCCTAGACAAATTAAATGAAAAAGGGCGCAGCCACGCCCATTTTGAAATTTTCTTTTATTTTTGTATTTTGTTGCACCATATCATTACTGGAGTTGAATGTTGGCATAATTTACTTATATGCTGTAAAGATATTAACTTTTCTTTTAAAATTTGAATTAAAAAAAAAATTTTTTTAAAAAGTGGGCGTGGTCGTTCTTCGATTTTGCTTATTTTTATTAAACAGACATAAAGTAATAAGAGTAACGTTCCTGCCAAATTTCATCATGATATCTTCAACGACTGCCAAATTACAGCTTGCAAAACTTCTAAATTACCTTCATTTAAAAGTGGGCGGTGCCACGCCCATTGTCCAAAATTTTACTAGTTTTCTATTCTGCGTCATAGTCTCAACTCACCTACCAAGTTTCATCGCTTAATGCGTATTTGGTAATGAATTATCGCACTTTTTCAATGTTTCGAAATTTTCGATATCGAAAAAGTGGGCGTGGTTATTGTCCGTAATCGTTCATTTTAAATGGCGATCTGAGATGAGTACCAGGGAACCTGCATATTTTTGGTCATATATCTATATATATATTTGGAGATTTCATGGACTATTGACCGATCGAATAATTTTTGCTTTTAATTATTCTTTTGGTTTTAACGTACAAGCTGGAATAGCTAAATTTTTGATTTGAACCTTTTTTTGATTGTTAAATGTAAACTCAACATAAAAAGTTAAATGCATAATAAGAATTATCAAATATTTTTGTTTTTAAATATTACGCAGAATTAAAAAGTGATTCACAATACTAACATTAAAAAAAAAAAACAAAAAAAAAAAAAAAACGGGAACATTTTCGAACCATGAAACCGAGTACATTGCATAGTATTGTGACGAATATTAGCAACACTAAGGCATGCTATCATCTCTAGGCCGATACTAAGCAGTCACTTATATCTACATAAACAATTCAATCATTATGTCTACACATATGTACATACAAGAAGCGGAGAGATATGCACAAACACATGCATATATCTGAGATGCTCACAAAAGTATGCAATCATCGGTCGAAGTATCACTCACATATACACGCGCATATGAGAAGCTATAAACGTACATCTGTAGTTTATAGCTGGTGAGTTTATTGCTGCTAAACAAGTAGTAAATTCTAGAAGGAGAAACGCCTAGAAATATGCGAACGAGGAAACCGAAGAGTATAAAAGCAGCACCAGCTGAGGCATGCGAATCAGTTTGATTTAAGCCCGCTATCAGTTGCGAAGTATAGGTGTTATTCTGAAGTGTTTTCAAAGTAGTATAATAAATACCATTTTGCATTATTGAATATTGGAGTTATTTATTCAACAGTTTAGCAATACGAACGTTAGTAGAAGGTTTCAAATAAGCGGAATTTCCCTAAGTTCGTTACAATTGGTGTCAGATGAGGAATTGTTGAATAAATTCCGAAGATTTCGAATACAACAGGGACATGGCAAAGTAGAATAAACTGAGGATCCAGCAACTGAAGAAGGAGTTGGAGAGACGTGGATTGAATACAACCGGCAATAAACTCGAACTTCAGGCACGACTACGAGAGCCAATGGAAGCAGAAGGAATTAACGCGGAAGAGTATGTCATTTATCTTGATGGTGATGAAACAACAAAATTGGAGGAGAAAAATGAAACACCGCAGACAATGGCGAAGACAGGCTTGAGCACAATTTTGGCTGCAATATCTGCTCAAACATCGACAGTGTCATCTCAATTGGAACCGCAGGAGAACCGTATAACATCCAAGATGGAAGCACAGGAGGCAAGCATTTCAAAAATGTCGTCGCATATGTCATCTCAACTGGAAGAACAGAAGACATATATGTCATCACAACTGGAAGAACAGAAGACATATATGACATCTCAGTTGGCTGATCAGTTGAAAGCACAAGAGGATCGCATATCCTCGCTGCTGGAGGCACAGGAAACAAAACTCTCATCGCAGCTGGAGGTTTTTAGTGAAAGACAAGATAGAATGGAGGCGGAGATGGATGCTTTGAAAGATAAGATTCAGAAGTTACAATTGAACCGTCCCATCATTTCAGCGTCTACTCTGAAGGTAAAATCCCCAACGTTTGATGGTTGTGTTCCCTTCCAGGTATTTAAGCTCCAATTTGAGTAGACGTCAGCAGCGAACAGCTGGAATGCCGAGGATAAAGTTGCTGCATTGTTCGTGGCTTTAAAAGGACCAGCTGCTGAAATATTACAGACCATCCCAGAGTACGAATTTAACAGTTATGAAGCATTGATGGCCGCTCTAGAGAGACGATACGGAACCGAGCATAGGAGACAGATATACCAAATGGAGTTACTGAACCGCTTACAGAGGGCTGGTGAAACATTGCAAGAGTTTGCGTCTGATTTTGAAAGGCTGGCACATTTAGCGAATGCGGACGCACACGTGGAATACAGCGAAAGGGTAAAAATCCAGAGCTTTATAAATGGCATACGGGACGTGGAAACGAGGCGAGCGACATACGCACACCCAATACCTACATTCACAGAAATGGTATCACATGCTCTGATTCAGGAAACAGCATCGCGTCTGTGTTAGCCAGCGTTCAAAGCACGCCGTCTGGAGGCAGAAAGGTCAGACTGGGTCAACACAATATTGGAGGCGCTGAAAAGATCGCAAAAGCGGAGTGGAGGAGTTATCAAATGCGGGAAGCCCGGTCACATTGCACGTCATTGCGATCTTGATCCTAGTGTTTACAACAGCATGAGTGGTCTTAATAACAAAGCTGGAGGGGATGAGCAAGAGCGAGTAAGTTGTAGAGATCGAGATCTAGCTCCAGCTATTAGCTATTGAATGTCCTGTGATATCTGTGTCGCAAATTGGTAGAAAATCGAACAGTCTTACCGTCAGAGGGGATGTGGATAGCAAAGAACGTGTACTGACTGTAGATACAGACGCATCTCATTCCTTGATTCGATCTGATTTGGTCAACTGGAGAGTAAAGCCATTACCTGGAGCAAGGTTGCGTACGGTCACTGGCGAGTATAACAAAGTCCGGGGAGAAGTGATCTATGAAGTCTTAATTGGGAAGGTCATGGTTCTACACAAATTCGTTGTGGCGGAGATTGTTGATGAAGTCATATTGGGAGTGGACTTCTTACTTGGCCATGACATCAAGATCGGTATGCAGAGAAGGGTTATGCATTATGAGAACCAGGATGTACCACTTAACTTTAGTTTGGAGAAAGGGTTCAGCAGTAATCGAGTACTGGTGGAGAAGACTCGATAAAGACCACGAAAGCCAAAGGTAAAGGTTGATGGATCGAATGGGCCAAATAAATAAAAACCAAAGGTACCTGCGAGAAAAACACTGGCATTGACAAACCCTAATTGACGCAATAAAACGACTGAAAAAATTTTCCAGAAAGAATGCAAGGGTGGTTTCAAGCCAGTGCGCACTACTGTTGTGAAACGTCAAGACGATACTGATGATGCAAAGTCAATCGTTCAAGATCAAGCTCTGCGAAGTAGTTCTTCATTGGCCAAACAACAGAGTGCGAGGGAACGATCCAGGATAATAAGTACTAGGATGAAACACAGTTTCGAGAAGAACAATAATTCGGAAGGTTTACGGGAGGGAGATTTGGTACTGCTATACACCCTCACCGGCGGAAAGGTATTCCATCCAAATTTTGGTGCAGTTGGGGAGGCCCGTACAAAGTTGTGAAGAAGATCAGTGATACCATCTACCGCGTACAAACCATTGGGAAACCACGAAATAGAAGGGTGGTTCATTTGGAGATGCTAGCGGCGTTTCAGAAAATTTGTCTGATCGGGACGATCAGACTTAGGAGGAGGGCAGTGTGACGAATATTAGCAACACTAAGGCATACTATCATCTCTAAGCCGATACTAAGCAGTCAATTGTATGTACATAAACAAATCAATCATTATGTCTACACATATGTACATACAAGAAGCGGAGAGATATACACAAACACATGCACATATCTGAGATGCTCACAAAAGTATGCAATCATCGGTCAAAGTATCACTCACATATACACGCACATATGAGAAGCTATAAACGTGCATCTGTAGTTTATAGCTGGTGAGTTTATAGATGGTAAACAAGTAGTAAATTCTAGAAGGAGAACCGCCTAAAAGTATGCGAACGAGGAAACCGAAGAGTATAAAAGCAGCACCAGCTGAGGCACGGGAATTAGTTGGATTTAAGCACGCTATCAGTTGCGCAGTATAAGTGTTATTGTGAAGTATTTTCAAAGTAGTCTAATAAAGGAAATTTTCCATTACTGAATATTGGAGTCATTTATTCAACAGTTTAGCGATAGGAACGTTAGTAGAAGGTTGCAAATAAGCGAAATTTCCCTAAATTCGTTACAGTATATAACCCTAACTATATAAATAAATTACTCACGTTTTGAAGAAATGCGAGGAAAATGAGTTCACGGTAAAAATGTGATTTTTCCCATACATAAAATTTTTTATTTGCTATAACTTTTTTGTTTAAGACTTTATGAAAAAATACTCATATATTAAAAATGTCATGTAATGAGACTTAAAATCGATCCCCATCAAAGTTTTTGTGTTATTAACTAATATTTTTTTCATTTCCTAAGTCCACTGAAAGCCAAATCCAGACCACTGTGCGGCGTGTCCTAAATGCCATATATTCCAAAATTATCAGTTTATGTATATATGTTTGAAAATTTAACTTGAACTGATCAGCTGTTAGTTACGCCTCTTGTTAAGGATGACAATGGCAGAAGCTTTGAGCATTTTCTTTTAATTATTTTTTGTTTGCCTTTTAGTAACATTTAATTCAATTAATTTTCCAAAAAATCGATCAATGTAAACGGGTGACACAATATTTTATAGAAAATTGAACAATGTAAACACCCCAACCCTTTTGTAAGTAAACAAACAAAATTTCTTTTGAATTAGTATTTTTATGGCTTTTTACCAGTCTCCTTGTAAACAAACATATCATTTTTTGGGAATGAAATAAGAATTGCCATTTTTGTTTGAAATATATATGTACATGTATATACATATATGCATGTATTTTTATACTCAGCTGAGCAGAGCTCACAGAGTATATTAACTTTGTTCGCATAACGGTAATCCGTAACGGCATAAACTAATCGAGATAGATATAGACTTCTATATATCAAAATGATCTGGGTGAAAAAAGAAATTCATTTAGCCATGTCCGTCCGTCTGTAAACACGATAACTTGAGTAAATTTTAAGGTATCTTCATGAAGTTTGGTATGTGGGTTCCTGGGCGCTCATCTCAGATCGCTATTTAAAATGAACGAAATCGGACTACAACCACGCGCACTTTTTCGATATCGAAAATTTCGAAAAACCGAAAAAGTGCGATAATTCATTACCACAGACGGATAAAGCGATGAAACTTGGTAGGTGCGTTGACCTTATGACGCACAATAGAAAATTAGAAAAATTTTGGATAACGGGCGTGGCACCGCCCACTTTTAAAAGAAGGTAATTTAAAAGTTTTGCAAGCTGTAATTTGGCGGTCGTTGAAGATATCATGATGAAATTTGGTAAGCGCGTTACTCCTATTACTGTATGTGTGCCTAATAAAAATTAGCGAAATCGGATGACGAACACGCCCACTTTAAAAAAAAAAAATTTTTTTAGTCAAATTTTAACAAAAAATTTAATATCTTTACAGTATAAAAGTAAATTATGTCACCATTCGACTCCAGTAATGATATGGTGCAACAAAATACAAAGATAAAAGAAAATTTCAAAATGGGCGTAACTCCGCCCTTTTTCATTTATATCGTCTAGAATACTTTTAATGCCATAAGTCAAACAAAAATTTACCAATCATTGTGAAATTTGGTAGGAACATAGACTCTATGACGATAACTGTTTTCTGTGAAAATGGGCCAAATCGGTTGATAAAAAAAAAAACAAAATAATAAATGTAAGGCGCGATAACCTCCGAAGAGATATAAGGCCGAGCTTCTCTTCCAATTTGCGTCGTGCTCCTCTTGATTTTCCCTATAAATTGGCCGGACGGGACCTACATGTTTTATGCCGACTCCGAACGGCATCTGCAAGGCAGATGAGTTTTAACTGAGAGCTTTTCATGGCAGAAATACACTCGGAGCGCTTGCCAGTCACTGCCGAGGGGCGACCCCGCTTAGAAAAATTTTCTTCTAATTGAAAAACCTTATTTCTAAAATTTTGATGTTGCTTTGCCCGGGAGTTGAACCCAGGGCATACGGTGTGATAGGCGGAGCACGCGGCCATCACACCACGGTGGCCGCCGGAAATCGGTTGATATACACAGTTTATCACGCACAGTTTATACGCAGTCGACTGCCTGTCCTTACGCTCGGCGGCTAACACGATAACTTGCGCAAAAAACGATATATCTTAAGTAAACTTAGTTCACGTACTTTTACTTTTACTTTATCTTGGTATAAAATATGGCCAAAATCCGACTATGACCACGCCCCCTTTTCCGATATCGAAAATTACGAAAAATTAAAAAAATGCCATAATTCTGTACTAAATATGAAAAAAGAGATAAAACATGGTAATTGGATTGGTTTATTGACGCAAAATATAACTTTAGAAAAGACTTTGTAAAATGGGTGTGACACCTGCCATATTAAGTAGAAGAAAATGAAAAAGTTCTGCAGGGCTAAATCAAAAGCCCTTGGAATCTTGGCAGGAATACTGTTCGTGGTATGACATATATAAATAAATTAGCGGTACCCGCCAGAAGATGTTCTGGGTCACCCTAATCCACATTTTGGTCGATATCTCGAAAACGCCTTCACATATACAACTAAGGGCCACTTCCTTTTAAAACCCCCATTAGTACCTTTAATTTGATACCCATATCGTACAAACACATTATAGAGTCACCCCTGGTCCACCAATACGGCGATATCTGGGAAAAGCGTCCACATATAGAACTAAGGCCCACTACGTTTTAAATAATCATTAACGCCCTTCATTTCATACACATGTCATACAAACACATTCCAGGGTTACCCTAGGTTCATTTTGCTAAATGGTGATTTTCCCTTATTTTGTCTCCAAAGCTCTCAGCTGAGTATGTAATGTTCGGTTACACCCGAACTTAGCCTTCCTTACTTGTTATACTCACTTGAGCAGAGCTCACAGAGTATATTAACTTTGATTGGATAACGGTTGGTTGTACAGGTATAAAGGAATCGATATAGATATAGACTTCCATATATCAAAATCATCAGTATCGAAAAAAAATTTGATTGAGCCATGTCCGTCCGTCCGTCTGTCCGTTAACACGATAACTTGAGTAAATTTTGAGGTATCTTGATGAAATTTGGTATGTAGATTCCTGGGCGCTCATCTCAGATCGCTATTTAAAATGAACGATATCGGACTATAACCACGCCCATTTTTTCAATATCGAAAATTTCGAAAAACCGAAAAAATGCGATAATTCATTGCCAAAGGCGGATAAAGCGATGAAACTTGGTAGATGGGTTGACGTTATGACGCAGAATAGAAAATTAGTAAGATTTTGGACAATGGGCGTGGCACCGCCCACTTTTACAAGAAGGTAATTTAAAAGTTTTGCAAGCTGTAATTTGGCAGTCGTTGAAGATATCATGATGAAATTTGGCATGAACGTTACTACTATTACTATATATGCGCTAAATAAAAATTAGCAAAATTGGATGAAGAACACGCCCACTTTTTAAAATTTTTTTTTTTTAAATTCTAATTTTAACAAAAAATTTAATATCTTTACTGTATATAAGTAAATTAAGTCAAAATTCAACTCCAGTAATGATATGATGCAACAAAATACAAAAATAAAAGAAAATTTCAAAATGGGCGTGGCTCCGCCCATTTTTATTTAGTTTGTCTAGAATACTTTTAATGCCATAAGTCGAACAAAAATTTACCAATCCTTCTTAAATTTGGTAGGGCCATAGATTCTATGACGGTAACTGTTTTCTGTGAAAATGGGCGAAATCGGTGTAAGCCCCGCCCAGTTTTTATACACAGTCCACCGTCTGGCCTTCCTCTCGGCCGTTAACACAATAACTTGAGCAAAAACCGATATATCTTTACTAAACTTTGTCCACGTACTTATCTGAACTCACTTTATCTTGGTATAAAAAATTGCCGAAATCCGACCATAACCACGCCCACTTTATCGATATCGAAAATTACGAAAAATGAAAAAAATGCCATAATTCTATACCAAATACGAAAAAAGGGATGAAACATGGTAATTGGATTGGTTTATTGACGCAGAATATAACTTTGGAAAAAACTTTGTAAAATGGGTGTGACACCTACCATATTAAGTAGAAGAAAATGAAAAAGTTCTACAAGGCGAAATCAACAGTGTTTGGAATCTTGGCAGGAATACTGTTAGTGGTATTGCATATATAAATAAATTAGCAGTACCCGACAGATGATTTTCTGGATCACCTGGTCCACATTTTGGTCGATATCGCGAAAACGCCTTCACATATACATCTAAGGGCCACTCGCTTTTAAACCCCTCATTAATACCTTTAATTTGATATCCATATCGTAAAAACACATTCTAGAGTCACTCCTGGCCCACCCTAATGGCGATATCTCGAAAAGGCGTCCACCTATAGACCTAATGCCCACTCCCTCTTAAAATGCTCAGTAACACCTTTCGTTATTTACCCATATCGTACAAACATTCTAGAGTCAGCCCTGGTCCACCTTTATGGCGATATCCCTAAATGGCGTCCATCCATAGAACTATGGCCTACTCTCTCTTAAAATACTCTTTAATACCTTCCATTTGATACACATGTCATACAACCACATTCCAGGGTTACCCTAGGTTCATTTTCCTACATGGTGATTTTCCTTATTTTGTCTCCATAGCTGTCAACTGAGTATGTAATTTTCGGTTACACCCGAACTTAGCTTTCCTTACTTGTTATTTTTGATTTAAGTCTTTCACATATTCAAACCTAAATAACTGTAAAATGTATTCATAAGAATTATTGTAAACATATTCTCATTGGTGGCCTCTTAAAAGAGTTTCGCAAGTATGGACTCAAAGCATACAGTAGCAAAGTACCTCCGAATTAAAACTTATCACAGACATAAAATTATTATTATTAGCAAAATCTTCCTCATGACTTACGCCGCTTTTGATTAACAACACGTACACAACGTAAAGAGACAGACAATTCTGTATCAAATAAAAGCATTTCTAAAAGTAATATAAATATAGGTAAACAAAAAACTAAAAAACTCGCTTTTAAATATTTAGTTTTAGTAATTATAGTGTTTTTGGCGACCTTTTTTTATACTCAGTTGAGCAGAGCTCACAGAGTATATTAAGTTTGATTGGATAACGGTTGGTTGTACAGGTATAAAGGAATCGAGATAGATATAGACTTCCATATATCAAAATCATCAGGATAGAAAAAAAATTTGATTGAGCCATGTCCGTCCGTCCGTCCGTCCGTCCGTCCGTTAACACAATAACTTGAGTAAATTTTGAGGTATCTTGATGAAATTTGGTATGTAGGTTCCTGAGCACTCATCTCAGATAGCTGTTTAAAATGAACGATATCGGACTATAACCACGCCCACTTTTCGATATCGAAAATTTCGAAAAACCGAAAAAGTGCAATAATTCATTACCAAAGACAGATAAAGCGATGAAACTTGGTAGGTGAGTTGAACTTATGACGCAGAATAGAAAATTAGTAAAATTTTGGACAATGGGCGTGGCACCGCCCACTTTTAAAAGAAGGTAATTTAAAATTTTATGCAAGCTGTAATTTGGCAGTCGTTGAAGATATCATGATGAAATTTGGCAAGAACGTTACTCCTATTACTGTATGTATGCTTAATAAAAATTAGCAAAATCGGAGAACGACCACGCCCACTTTACAAAAAAAAAATTTTTTTTAAAGTAAACGTTTAACAAAAAATTTAATATCTTTACAGTATATAAGTAAATTATGTCAACATTCAACTCCAGTAATGATATGGTACAACAAAATACAAAAATAAAAGAAAACTTCAAATGGGCGTGGCTCCGCCCTTTTTCATTTAATTTGTCTAGGATACTTTTAATGCCATAATTCGACAAAAATATATCAATCCTTTTGAAATTTGGTAGGGGCATAGATTTTATGACGTTAACTGTTTTCTGTGAAAATGGGCGAAATCGGTTAAAGCCACGCCCAGTTTTTATACACATTCGTCCGTCTGTCCTTCCGCATGGCCGTTAACACGATAACTTGAGCATAAATCGACATATCTTTACTGAACTTACTTCACGAACTTATCTGAACTCACTTTATCTTGGTATAAAAAATGAACGAAATCCGACTATGACCACGCCCACTTTTTCGATATCGAAAATTACGGAAAATCAAAAAAAAAAATGCCATAATTCTATACCAAATACGAAAAAAGGGATGAAACATGGTAATTGGATTGGTTTATTGACGCGAAATATAACTTTAGAAAAAACTTTGTAAAATGGTTGTGACACCTACCATATTAAGTAGAAGAAAATGAAAAAGTTCTGCAGGGCGAAATAAAAAACCCTTGAAATCTTGGCAGATATTACATATATAAATAAATTAGCGGTATCCAACAGATGATGTTCTGGGTCACCCTGGTCCACATTTTGGTCGATATCTGGAAAACGCCTTCACATAATACCTTTAATTTGATACCAATATCGTACAAACACATTCTAGATTCACCCCTGGTCCACCTTTATGGCGATATTTCAAAACGGCGTCCACCTGTAGAACTAAGGCCCACTCCCTTTTAAAATACTCATTAACAGCTTTCGTTTGATACCCATATGGTACAAACAAATTCTAGGGTCACCCCTGGTCCACCTTTATGGCGATATCTCGAAACGGCGTCCACCTATGGAACTAAGGATCACTCCCTTTTAAAGTACTCATTAACACCTTTCTTTTGATATCCATATTGTACAAACAAATTCTAGGGTCACCCCTGGTCCACCTTTATGGAGACATCTCGAAACGGCGTCCAACTATGGAACTAAGGATTACTCCCTTTTAAAATACTCATTAACACCTTTAATTTGATACCCATATCGTACAAACAAATTCTAGAGTCAACACTGATCCACCTTTATGGCGATATCCCTAAATGGCGTCCACCTATAGAGCTATGGCCCACTCCCTCATAAAATACCCTTTAATACCTTCCATTTGATACCCATGTCATACAAACACATTCCAGGGTTTCCCTCGGTTCATTTTCCTACATGGTTATTTTCCCTTATGTTGTCACCATAGCTCTCAACTGAGTATGTAATGTTCGGTTACACCCGAACTGAACCTTCCTTACTTGTTTTTAAATAAATTTAGTCAAACATAGTCTAATTAGTATGAGTTTTTTAAGCGGGGATTACCCTTATTGCTTTAAATGTATGAAAACATTTATTTGAAGCAATTTTTAATTTATAATTTATTTAATAATTTGGGAAAATTTTAAACAACGTGACTGATGTACGTGCGTTGAACGTCGGTGAGTTTTCGTTTACATTGCACATTCATGAGACGTTTTTTGTACGTACGTTCGTGGCTAACTGCAGCTTAAACCTTATTCTATTTTTGGGTAGCGACAGTAAGTGACCTATTTATTTTGTCAACAAAAATTAAAATATAAGTAAATAGCAAATAGTAAAAACTAAAATAACTCTTTTGGGCGTTTTTTAACATAATTAATAAGTTATTCTTAATTTTTCGCTACTGCATGCTATAATTAATGTATAAAGTAATCAAGTAGCCAATGCTTGGCTACGGTTGCCGTCAAGCTTTTCTTTATTGTAGTTGTGGTGTGTAGACGCCTTGTTGAATGTAATTAGCCCTATTGTTTGCAGAAGCAATACCGCACTTCATCGCTTAGTTAGGTTGATTAAAGGCTCGACTGAGTTATTCTTATGCTCCTTCTATTGCTAATAATCTCCATTTAATGTTTTCCCCAAAATAAACCAGAATCAACGCGACAACAACAATGACTCAACCTTATTGGCAACAACTTTCCATCTAAGGCTACGATAGCAACTAACTACGACGCACCATGAGTAGCTGTTGTTCATTATGGTCGAGACACAATGAAGTTTTTTTTATAGATGCGTTCAACTCAACCTTATGTATGCCAGTAACATCGCCACAATCACGCAAGATGTTGCGTTTGTAAATATGAAGGAACTTCGAACTTGGCAATTGAAGTTTATTTCGCGAAGTACTGTTATAAACATTTTCACCATACAAGAAAAATACTTTCTTACATATTTTGTGTCGTATTCATTTTTAAAATTGCAGTTTTTAACTGTGAAAAGTACTAAAGAGTGGAAATATAATTTCACTTGCAAAGTGTTACAGCACCCTTAGGCAAAGCAAATGTCAAATTCTTCTCCTTATGCTTTGATTGCAAAAAAAGTTGGAAGTTGACTACTTTTTCATGTCAGATAGCGCCAGTGACGTTCAATTTACCGTTCTCCATAAAAATACGTGCAGTCTACTCATAATGCATAAGATTGAGTTAAACGCATGTATACAAAAAAACTGCTTATGTGACGGGGTTTTTACTGTTGCGCTCGAAAGATGGGATACACACACGGTTGCTAAGTACTAAAACTCACAAAAAAATTTCTATCACCAAACGCTGCTCCCTGTTTTCTTAATATTAATCGATTTTCCCTCTGTTTTGATACTTTCTTGTTTTTGAAGGATTTTAAATAAATTTTATAGATAAGCTAATTTTATAATACTGCTACTGGTTTTCGACGCTTAGTTTCGTACCAATATTAATTATTTTCTATGCATTTAGGTCCCTTTCTTTCTCCCCGTTCTTTATCCTTGAAACACATTTTCTCCGTTTTGGAAAAACATTATGCTTGAAAAATTTCCTGACTGTAATGGTTCATTATTATTTACCACTTCCTCAACCAACTTAAGCAATTTTAGCGGCCTTTAAATAGAAATATTTATTTTATACTTTTTTACTCAGATAAAGCTACGATAACTGTAAGTGTGAAGAAGCCAATAGAAGGCCCAGAATGGATCACACTCTATAACAGTATTTTACCCATAATGATCCAACCCATACACTGTGCACTTTCTTTTCGGAACATTCCCTACATATTTTCAAATAAAATACATATATAATAGATATAACAACTAAAATTATCAAATAAAAAATATCAACTTTGGCTCACAAGAGGAAAAAATTGTCACACAATAGTCTCTGTGTGCCGATAACTGTCAGGGTTAAATTCGAAAGTGGTAAGTAGGCTGGAGTGCCCAAAGTCAAAAGGCCCATAGCCCATATTAAGAAGCCTGAACAACAACCGGGTCGCGTCTGCCCTTTCCGCAATATCTACTGGATGTATGCCCAGCATGTCATTCAATCCCAAGATAGATGTTGATCTAGGATCGTCGCTGATACCAACTGACACTAATATTTTGGTGGTGCCCGCCGCGTCTAGTGCATTACACCAGACCATCACCCCATAGAGCAGAAGCGATTTAACTACCATTTCATAAAGCCAGTGTATTACTCTTGGCGAGAGTCTCCACATCTTCCCGATAGCCCCCCTACAGCAGTACAAGACAACCGCTGCCTTCCTGGCCCTATCTTCCACATTGGACAGTTTCTTGTCTAAAATAACCTATTTAACCCTATCAGAAAGTACGAACGGTATCACCCAACTGAAGGAGTTCTAAAACATGATTCAGCTCACCTAGCCACTGTTGCCCCATACTAGAATAGCCAGGTCTTCCACAAGGACTACCACAACTCAAAGCATAGGAGATAGACAAACCCATGTGGCGCACCCCTGCACACCTTCCTCTCGATTGTGACCCCTCCCCACTCCGCATCGCAGAATCTTACTTACTTAATTGGCGCTTAACCGTCTAAACGGTTATGGCCGTCCAACAAGGCGCGCCAGTCGCTCCTTCGCTCCGCCAACCGGTGCCAATTGGTCACACCAAGGGAGTTTAAATCGTTTTCCACCTGGTCCTTCCAACAGAGTGGGGGCCGCCCTCTACCTCTGCTTCCATAGTCGGGTTCCGATAGAAACACTTTCTTGGCCGGAGCATCATCTTTCATTCGCATAACATGGCCTAGCCAGCGCAGCCGCTGCATTTTAATTCGCTGGACTATGTTGATGTCTGCGTATAGCTCGTACAGCTCATCATTAAATCTTCTTCGGTACTCGCCATCGCCAACGCGTAGAGGTCCAAGAATGGAAGGATCAGCCTTGTCAATAAATGCTACATTGGAATATGTAGGCAGTAAAGTCCTCTATCGGCCAGCGAAATCATGCTTTACAAGTCACTTATCGTACCCGTCCTGCTATATAGTGCAGAAGCATGGACCATGACAGCATCAGATGAAGCAGCCTGGGAGTGTTCGAGAGAAAAAGTTCTTCGAAGGATTTACGGACCTTTACGCGTCGGCGATGGCGAGTACCGAGGAAGATTTAATGACGAGCTGTACGAGCTTTATGCAGACACCAACATAATCCAGCGAATTTAGACATAGTGGCTACGCTGGCTAGGTCATGTTATTTGAATGAAAGATGATGGCCCGCTGGTTCTCAAATAAACGAGGTCTTTTACTATTTCGAATTTATGGTTGCCAACAGTGGCGTGGTTGCCAAGGCGCAAATACGCTGTTCTTTGTTCGATGACAGCAGGTACTTCATTTTGTTCT
Organism: Eurosta solidaginis; assembly: GCF_040869045.1. Classification (NCBI taxonomy): domain Eukaryota; kingdom Metazoa; phylum Arthropoda; class Insecta; order Diptera; family Tephritidae; genus Eurosta; species Eurosta solidaginis. The sequence continues at coordinate 117,160,865 of NC_090319.1, read as the reverse complement.
CATTCACAATGAAGCCCATCCTTCCGCTTCATTTTATACTCAGCTGAGCAGAGCTCACAGAGTATATTAATTTTGTTCGCATAACGGCACTCCGCAACGGCATAAACGGAGATAGATATATACTCCTATATATCAAAATGATCTGGGCGAAAAAAGAAATTCATTTAGCCATGTCCGTCCGTGCGTCCGTCCCTCTGTCCGTAAATACGATAACTTGAGTAAATTTTGAGGTATCTTAATGAAATTTGGTATATAAGTTCCTATGCACTCATCTCAGATCGCTATTTAATATGAACGAAATCGGATGATAACCATGCCCACTTTTGCAATATCGAAAATTTCGTAAAACGGAAACAATTCGATAATTCATTACCAAAGACGTATAAAGTGATGAAGGCGTATAAAGTGGTGAATAGGTTGACCTCATGCCGCAAAATAAAAATTTAGTAAAATTTTGGAAAATGAGCGTGACACCACCTCCATTTAGTAGAAGAAAATTACAAAGTTTTGCAGGACGTAAATCAAAAGCCCTTGAGAACACACAACTGGGTATATAATGTTCGGTTTCACCCGACCTTAGACGTCCTTACTTACTTCAAATTATGACTTATTCGTTAAAACGAATTGATAGCTGAAGAAAGATAGCAAAGGCAGTTGATACACTTTTTAGTATTACCATTTGTATGTATCCATGAAAAAGACAGTTTTGTGTCCAAAGCTCTCATACTCAGCATGTAATGTCCGGTTATACTCGAACTTAGCCTTCCTTACTTGTTCCAGTTAAGAGCAAGCAGAACTTACAGCTCTGGTGTTCAGGTCGATGATATCAGTGTCGTCAGCATACGTCAGTAATTGTACGCTCTCATAAAAGAGTGATCCAGAGCGGTGAAGTTCTAAAGCGTCAAATTAAAGAAATCGCACGCTAAACTGTCTGAATCCTCGTTTAGTTTCGAACGGCTCGGAGAGGTCCTTCCCAATTCTGACTGAGCTGATGGTGTTGCTGACTGTATAAGTTTTTCGGGGAACCAAATTCAAACATAGCGGCATATATACATATCCTTATAGTAAAGTCGAAGGCGGCCCTAAAATCGACGTAGAGGTGATATGCGTCAATTCTTTTTTCGCTATTTTTTCCAAGACTTGAAGCATGTTAAAATCTGGTCGATCTGGTCTGGTCGAAGCAGCACTGATAAGGCCCAATCAGCCGATTCACAGTGCGCTTCAATTTTTCGCACAATACGCTTGACAGGACTTTATATGCGATTTTAAGAAGGTTGATTTCGCAATAGCTGGCACAGTTTGCAGGATGGCCATTGTTGTGGTCTAGGCAAATATTACTTATATTCCAATCATCGGCATGCTTTCGTCCAACCATATTTTGTCCAGCGCCACGAACTTGTTGGTTTTTAATCTGGTTATTGAAGAATAAATTTCCCCGGAAGATGATGGCCTTGTCCTTGATGCTGGTGGGGAGTATCGAATGAGGTATAATGGTGACCTATGTACTTCGATATTAATTCCGCTATAAGCAGGACATTTCTGATCTGTTACAGAACTATTTCGGAATGGAAGTGTTATCGGTATCCGTTTGATAACAAACCGATGAATCGTCCATAACGTAGTTATAGATAACAAATTGACTACTTTCCTTTCCTTTGCTTTCGTTTGCTTTCATTTAATTTTCTTTAATTTAATTTAATTTGAATTAATTTCTTTCTTTTCTTTTTTTTTCTTTTCTTTCCTTTACTTTTTTTCTTTTCTTTTCCTTTCTTTTCTTTTCTTTTCTTTACTTTTCTTTTCTTTTTTTTTCTTTTTTTTTTCTTTTACTTAACTCCCACCACTCAAACATATTACACCTACACCCTATACTTACATTAAGGATTCCCCCAAAAAGCATACCATACACACAAATTACGCTTACACTTATGTTTAGGATTCCGTCATACTTTGAGTAAACATGTTTACACATCAAAAATGTATGAATCCACTTCATTGATATCTTATCCTAAAAATAACTTTGAAACTTGTTTTTGTGGTAATGGTGGTAATGGTGCTTCGCCCCATTCAATAGGTGCGACCACTCACAAATTGTCATCAAAGTTCTCTAACGGGCAATGAAACTAGCAGGTTCGTTTTGTTGTGTTAACTAGCAGGTTTAGACCATAGGGATGTTGCTGTCAGGGGCGTAGGTTCCACATCACAATTGAAAAGATGGTTGGTGTCATAAGGGAACACATCGCATCCAGGATATAGACTACATTTGTCGGGGTTGATTCTGGACGTTTAAGAGTCTGTTACATTAGCCAGAGCGAAGTTGGACGAGAGTGACTGGTGTCTCCTTTCTTCTTCTGCAAGGGTTGGATGGTGTATATTGATAACGGGGTTCACCGGCCGTGGCTTAGCAAAGGTGTTTAATGATTCTGTGGGGATTAGTCTTAGGGCTGGTTAGGCAAGTGCCGAATCTCATCATAGTGCTTACGGAGGTATTTCCTTTCCCCTCTTGGGGGCTGGACTAGATCAAGCAGTTGTTTCCCGAGGTGTCCAGGTTTGTGACAATTTTGCAAAAACTGTCGTTGATAGTTTCGTTATGCTTTTTTATGTTGAGCGTAGACGATGTTGAAGGGTCATAAGAAGACATATGTGGTAGTTCTGAGGGCCGGCTAATTTTCCAACGTCTTCACTTCTGGCGAGAGGAGTAATATCGGTAGATATGACTCACCTTTCTTAGCTGGTTTTGTTTTTTTTTAAGGACGTTGTGGCTAACCAGGCTAATTCTGTTCACGCGATCGATTTAGATGTATATATAATAACTTTTTTTTTGTTTTTGTTTTTACCGAGTCTTTGATGGGCAGCGGTTTTTCAAGCGTCGAGATCTGAGACTGATCAGCTACAGAAGAGATTTCATCAGCCAAGCGTAATACTTAAAGAGAACAGAAGCAAACATATTATTCATTAATAATTAAGAGAGGTAAGAAATTAAACAGGTAGTAGTGGAATTATCCTTGCCGTTTTCCATTGAACGGAAATCATAAAAGAACTTCAACGGCATGTTGAAAATGTTAAGTCAGGTAGCTTACCCCTTCTTCGCTATTGTGTTGCAACATTGGCATGTCTATACCGTCTGGGCCTACTGTCTGACACCTTCTTTATTTTATAAAAGCTGAAATTTCGTCAACGCATACTCCAACGTGCAGTAGGAATGGTGGCATGCTATGAAGCTTGATCATAGTAGCTTTAGCAAATATCGCAAAAAAGGGACCTTACTTTTGTAACGATATAAGAAGTCACTAGCCTCATTGCCAGACACTTTTCACATTGGCTTTCTCCAGCCAGACACCTTTCGCATCTTGAAACTGTACTATTTCGGAACATGATAAAAGCTGACGGCCGCAGTGGGGTGGTGGTATCGTGCTGCGCCTACCACACCGACTATCCTGGGTACAATTCCCGGGCAAAGCAACATCAAACATTTAGAAACAAGTTTATTAAATGGAAAAACGTTTTTCTAAGCTGGGTCGCCCTTCTGCAGTGATTTGGCAAACTCTCCGATTGGTTATTTCTTCTATGAAAAGCTTCTCAGTGAAAACTCATCTGCCTTGCAGATGCCGTTCGGAGTCGGCATTTGATTCCCACCAATTTGTATTAGAAAATTTAAAATGGGCACTTCATACTATTCCATCATTCCTTCTTCCTTTCCATTCCAAGTATGCGCTAACGAAATGTCAGCTTTCAAAGAATTATGAAAATCTGGCATTCACGGGGTCTTAGGGCCGTTTTATAGAAAAAGAAAGTGTCTTTCAAAAGTTAGTGGAAGAATTTAAGAGCTTAATATAAAGCCAAATATACATAACATAGAGACGTATTTACTACCTGTTTAATTTGTCGACAGGATATATATAGCGAGCATTTCATGGAGAGATAAATAGATAGCTGTGTTGTATAATCACAGCTTTATGAAAACGGAATTGGTGATGTGAGAACTGACATTTTATAGAATACAAATAAGATGCGTAACTCGTATATGGCGATTCGCATCGTGTGCGTCGTGGTTTACGCCGATCACTCTGCCGGCAGCGGCGGCGTAGTGTCCATAAGATACCGGCGTGTCGGCGTTCAGGCAGATTTACCATAAATAATTTACTTATCTTATTTAAAAAACTTATATTCAAAAGATGTTTTGTTTATGTGTATTCAAGAAAACGTGTATTAAGAAATCAATTATGGACCTCCCACGACAGCCGTTGCTATATACAGGAGTGACTCGGGGTTGGCATCAGTGTTGCCATTTTAGCTTTTTTGTTCTCCGTTTAGCTTCAAAAATTACGGTTTAGTTTCAGCGTTTTTCAGAAATTTTTTAGCTATTTTTAACTTATTTTGAAAAATTTTGGAGTATCTAGATAAGCTGTTGAATGGTGTAGACTCAATTTTAAGAACATTGAATGCATTTCAGCTTGATGTTGAAAATTTTAGGGGCTTAAGTAGCGTAGGTAGAAATCGAGGCGTAGTAACTTTATTAAAGCGACATGAACATAATATCGTTTTTGGTCCGGGTATTTCCCATTCTATTCGCTGTTTCATCTACTTCGAAACTATTTCCGAGCGAAGTTGAATTTTTTAAGTCAACTTTTTAAGTAAGATAAAGTGACCTTAAAATTTTTCATACAAATACACATACATATCTACACTCTTCTACAAAAGTCATCATCACTCAGATTTTTCAAGTTTTTACTAAGTTTTGCTTCGACCTTCATTATTTTCAATATTTTTACAAAAATATGTATTATTTTATAACACCAACAATCCAAATATACACTTAAGACTTCTTAGAAAATTCGGGAAAATTCCGCGAATTTTCATGCAAATTTTTAGCTTTCAGTAAGAATTTTTAGAATTTATCTCTCACTTTGTTTTGGGAAACTCCTCATTTTTTATTGATCTTGATGAGAAAGTTTATGTTTCATGAAAAATGTACGCTTATTGTGAACCCTAACAGCCTGCTGGAAAGGATATCTTATTATTCCGTTTCTTCGGGTCGTGTATTGAAAGCTCTTATACAGGTTTTGAAACATTATAAATGTGTCAAATAGGCTAATTCACGACTATTTTTATACTCAGTTGAGCAGAGCTCACAGAGTATATTAACTTTGATTGGATAACGGTTGGTTGTACAGGTATAAAGGAATCGAGATAGATATAGACTTCCACATATCAAAATCATCAGGATCGAAAAAAAATGTGATTAAGCCATGTCCGTCCGTCCGTCCGTTAACACGATAACTTGAGTAAATTTTGGGGTATCTCGATTAAATTTGGTATGTAGGTTCCTGAGCACTCATCTCAGATCGCTATTTAAAATGAACGATATCGGACTATAACCACGCCCACTTTTTCGATATCGAAAAACCGAAAAAGTCCGATAATTCATTACCAAAGACGGATAAAGCGATAAGACTTGGTGGGTGGGTTGAAAATATGACGCAGAATAGAAAATTAGTAAAATTTTGGACAATGGGCGTGGCACCGCCCACTTTTAAAAGAAGGTAATTTAAAAGTTTTGCAAGCTGTAATTTCGCAGTCGTTGGAGATATCATGATGAAATTTGGCAGGAACGTTACTTCTATTACCTTTTTCATTTAATTTGTCTAGGATACTTTTAATGCCATAAGTCGAACACAAATTTACCAATCCTTGTGAAATTTGGTAGTGGCTTAGATTCTAGGACGATAACTTATTTCTGTAAAAAAGGCGAAATCGGTGGAAGCCACGCCCAGTTTTTATACACAGTCGACCGTCTGTCCTTCCGCTCGGCCATTAACACGATAACTTGAGCAAAAATCGATATATCTTTACTAAACTCAGTTCACGTAATTATCTGAACTCACTTTGTATTGGTATAAAAAATGACCGAAATCCGACTATGACCACGCCCACTTTTTCGATATCGAAAATTACGAAAAATGAAAAAAATGTCATAATTCTATACCAAATACGAAAAAAGGGATGAAACATGGTAATTTGATTGTTTTATTGGCGTAAAATATAACTTTAGAAAAAAACTTTGTAAAATGGGTGTGACACCTACCATATTAAGTAGAAGAAAATGAAAAAGTTCTGCAGGGCGAAATAAAAAACCCTTGAAATCTTGGAGGTATTACATACATAAATAAATTAGCGGTATCCTACAGATGATGTTCTGGGTCACCCGGGTCCACATTTTGGTCGATATCTGGAAAAAGCCTTCTCATATACAACTACCACCACTCCCTTTTAAAATACTCATTAACACCTTTCGTTTGATACCCATCACCCCTGGTCCACCTTTATGGCGATATCTCGAAAAGGCGACCACCTATTGAACTAAAGGCCACTCCCTTTGAAAAAGACTTATTAACACCTTTCACTTGATACCCATATCGTACAAACAAAGTCTAGAGTCACCTCTGGTCCACCTTTATGGCGATATCTCGAAAAGGCGTCCACTTATAGAACCTAGGCCCACTCCCTTTTAAAATACTCATTAACCCCTTTCATTTGATACCCATATCGTGCAAACAAATTCTAGGGTCACCCCTAGTCCACCTTTATGGCGATATCTGGAAAAGGCCCACGCCCTTTTAAAATACTCATTAACAGCTTTCATTTGATGCCCATTTCGTACAAACAAATCCTAGAGTCAGCTCTGGTCCACCTTTATGGCGATATCCCTAATGGCGTCCACCTATAGAACTCCCTCATAAAATACTCTTTAATACCTTCCATTTGATACACATGTCATACAAACACATTCCAGGGTTACTCTCGGTTAATTTTCCTACACGGTTATTTTCCCTTATGTTGTCACCATAGCTCTCAACTGAGTATGTAATGTTCGGCTACACCCGAACTTAACCTTCCTTACTTGTTATTAGTTATCTTAGCTGAAAAGTACTAAAAGTTTATCCACATTTTTCATAAAGTTCATTCAAATTTCTATTGATAGTCATATATAAGACCAACTAACTTTAATCAGGTTATGCCGCCTCACATTTTAATTTGACGCGCCCAACGCTTTTATTTAATTGTCTGATCAAGGCCCTAGATTTATGAGGAGTGTGATGGGTAGTACCTAGGACCTACCTAATTATTTTCTAGCTTTTAGTATTATTATTACTTCATGTAAGTATTGCTTTCAATAAAACCGGTTAACTTAAAAATTTTTTTTCAATTATTTTATTTCTGCTGATTTTATCCACAGCGAAACAAATGGAAATTGGAAAAGAATATATAGCTAAACTCGAAAAGACGTCCACCTATAGAACTAAAGCCCACTCCCTTTTAAAATACTCATTAACACCTCTCGTTTGATACCCATATTGTACAAACGCATTCTAGAGTCACCCCTAGTCCACCTTTGTGGCGATATCTCGAAAAGGCGTCCACCTATAGAACTAAGCCCCAAGCCCTTTTAAAATACTCATTAACACCTTTCGTTTGATACCCATATTGTACAAACGCATTCTAGAGTCACCCCTGGTCCATCTTTATGTCGATATCTGGAAAAGGCGTCCACCTATAGAACTAAGGCCCACTCCCTTTTAAAATACTCATTATCCCCTTTCATTTGATACCCATATCGTACAAACAAATTCTAGAGTCACCCCTGGTCCACCTTTATGGCGATATCTCGAAAATGCGTCCACCTATAGAACTAAGCCCTACGCCCTTTTAAAATACTCATTAACACCTTTCGTTTGATACTCATATTGTACAAACGCATTCTAGAGTCACCCCTGGTCCATCTTTATGGCGATATCTGGAAAAGGCGTCCACCTATAGAACTAAGCTCCACGCCCTTTTAAAATACTCATTAGCACCTTTCGTTTGATACCCATATTGTACAAACGCATTCTAGAGTCACCCCTGGTCCACCTTTATGGCGATATCTCGAAAAGGCGACCACCTATACAACTACCACAACTACCTTTTGAAACCCTCATTAATACCTTTAATTTGATACCCATATTGTACAAACGCATTCTAGAGTCACCCCTGGTCCATCTTTATGGCGGTATCTGGCAAAGGCGTCCACCTATAGAACTAAGGCCCACTTCCTTTTAAAATACTCAATAACTCCCTTCATTTGATACTCATATCGTGCAAACAAATTCTAGGGTCACCCCTGGTCCACCTTTATGGCGATATCTGGAAAAGTTGTCCACCTATAGAACTAGGCCCACGCACTTTTAAAATACTCATTAACACCTTTGATTTGATACCCATATCGTACAAACAAATTCTAGAGTCAGCCCCGGTCCACCTTTATGGCGATATCTCGAAAAGGCGTCCACCTATAGAACTAAGCCCCACGCCCTTTTAAAATACTCATTAGCACCTTTCGTTTGATACCCATATTGTACAAACGCATTCTAGAGTCACCCCTGGTCCACCTTTATGGCGATATCTCGAAAAGGCGACCACCTATACAACTACCACAACTACCTTTTGAAACCCTCATTAATACCTTTAATTTGATACCCATATTGTACAAACGCATTCTAGAGTCACCCCTGGTCCATCTTTATGGCGGTATCTGGCAAAGGCGTCCACCTATAGAACTAAGGCCCACTTCCTTTTAAAATACTCATTAACCCCTTTCATTTGATACTCATATCGTGCAAACAAATTCTAGGGTCACCCCTCGTCCACCTTTATGGCGATATCTGGAAAAGGTGTCCACCTATAGAACTAAGCCCACGCACTTTTAAAATACTCATTAACACCTTTGATTTGATACCCATATCGTACAAACAAATTCTAGAGTCAGCCCCGGTCCACCTTTATGGCGATATCTCGAAAAGGCGTCCACCTATAGAACTAAGCCCCACGCCCTTTTAAAATACTCATTAGCACCTTTCGTTTGATACCCATATTGTACAAACGCATTCTAGAGTCACCCCTGGTCCATCTTTATGTCGATATCTGGAAAAGGCGTCCACCTATTAAAATACTCATTAACCCCTTTCATTTAAAATACTCATTAGAATACTCATTAAAATACTCATTAGCACCTTTCATTTGATACCCATATCGTGCAAACAAATTCTAGGGTCACCCCTGGTCCACCTTTATGGCGATATCTCGAAAAGGCGTCCACCTATAGAACCTAGGCCCACTCCCTTTTAAAATACTCATTAGCACCTTTCATTTGATACCCATATTGTACAAACGCATTCTAGAGTCACCCCTGGTCCATCTTTATGGCGATATCTGGAAAAGGCGTCCACCTATAGAACTAAGGCCCACTCCCTTTTAAAATACTCATTAGCGTCTTTCATTTGATACCCATATTGTACAAACGCATTCTAGAGTCTCCCCTGGTCCATCTTTATGGCGATATCTGGAAAAGGCGCCCACCTATAGAACTAAGGCCCACTTCCTTTTAAAATACTCATTAGCACCTTTCGTTTGATACCCATATCGTGCAAACAAATTCTAGGGTCACCCCTGGTCCACCTTTATGGCGATATCTGGAAAAGGTGTCCACCTATAAAACTAAGCCCACTCCCTTTTAAAATACTCATTAACACCTTTAATTTGATACCCATATCGTACAAACAAATTCTAGAGTCAGCCCTGGTCCACCTTTATGGCGATATCCCTAAATGGCGTCCACCTATAGAACTCCCTCATAAAATACTCTTTAATACCTTCCATTTGATACACATGTCATACAAACACATTCCAGGGTTACTCTCGGTTCATTTTCCTACACGGTTATTTTCTCTTATGTTGTCACCATAGCTCTCAACTGAGTATGTAATGTTCGGTTACATTCGAACTTAACCTTCCTTACTTGTTATTAGTTATCTTAGCTGAAAAGTACTAAAAGTTTATCCACATTTTTCATAAAGTTCATTCAAATTTTAGGATTAGGACGATCTTATAGATTATACATACATAAAAGCTAAAAATTTTAAGATTTTATATGTAACTAGCAGACCCGGCAGACGTTTTTCTGCCCTAAATTTCGCCTATCGGCATACATTTTAATATACTTTTTCCGTCTAACTCTGCCCTACCCCTCTGCACATTTTCCTAATCTTTTTATTCATTCCGTCTTTTTCGCTTCATCTCCATCTTCGTCTCATTCTATCTCTTTCTCAGTCTCCTTCTCTCTTTTATCTTCTCTCAAGTTTTTCTTCTTCTTCTTCATCTCTTATTGCCAGTCCTAGAGGGTGGTATGTATTTTGTTCCAGTCCCATTCCGAGTCTCAGTCTCAGTCCCAGTCGTAGTCCTAATCCCAGTCCCAGTCCGTCTCTGGTATACTTTCCGGAAAAAAGCATCGTAAATACTAATATAGGCAAATTTATATACGAAATTTCAGGCAAATCGAATAGGACGTATGTAAATAGATATGTGGGTATTATTAATTCTTGTCTTTATTTCGGCTTCGCATGCATATTTATCAGTTTTGCCAAGTTGATGCGACTAAATCGAATATCACAATGAACTTTAGAGCTCTCAGCAACAGCTTCATTCGATATCCATAATACACACACATTCTAGGGGTATCCAGGTCCATGTTTTAGCCTATATCTCGAGACCCTAGTCACTCAGCGGTGTAAAACTCACTCTGTATTATAGAACACATCAACAACATCAATTTGATACCCATAAAATAAAAACACATTCTAGGTGTATCCGGGTCCATGTTTTGGCCTATATCTCGATACCGTAGTCACCCAGCTGTGTAAAACTTACTCTGTACTAAAGCATACATCAACAGCTTCAATTTGATATCCATAATGTAAAACACATTCTAGGTGTATCCGCCACTGCTTTGCGAGACATACCTCAAGCTTTAGGTCTAGTCGAATATACGAAATCTGCATGCTTGGATTTTCGAATGCGCCATCAAAATCCGGAGTTAGGGGCCAAAACCCCCTTTTCATAAGCGGAGACATCTACTGACATATAACTTTCCATTTGTTTATTCTTCGATGTATGCTTATGTCATTCAAATGAGTAAATTTGTGTGCTTCTAATAAGTTTTTTTGACAGAAGTATTTGAGAAACAGTAGAAAATAAACCAAAAATTTTAATTTGTGCATTGTGAGTAACATTCGAAAGAAAAATGCCAGGTAGTTTCTTCTGCTTCTTTGAATACACCAACCCCATTTAATCTTTATAACCCGTATCTTGTTGGAATCAGAACTGATTTAAGATTTTCCCCAAGTTTTCCTTTGTATATATACGTAAATAAAAAAGGCAAGAAAATATTTATACAAAATGAAAAAGAGATGTAACGATTTAAATTTTCGTTATATTTAGTAAGATTTCTCAATTATTTCCAAAAGGGCAAAAATTCCTTCTTTCTGATGACATATAAATTTTGTTGGTAGACTATACAGAAATAAGGTTATAGACCAATATATAAATCAACCTAGAAAAGGGTACGGACGCGACAAATTTTGAGACCAATAATATATTGTACCGAATTTGTTTGCAAATCCTCTTATTTGCCTTTTTGCTAAGTTCGTATCACTAAACTGTTGAATAAATAACTCCAATATTGAATAATGGAAAAATGGCCTTTATTAAAGTACTTCAATATAACACTTATACTTTGCAATTAGCTGGCTTAATAACCAAACTGATAGCTTAAATGAAACTGGCTTTCAAAATAATACTGCTATTGCTCGCTAGATATCGTCTTAATCGAAACTGCTTGACAACTCAAATCAAACTGAATTACTTCTTACTCGCTTACGCCGCTTTTATAGTTTACGCTGCATACATCTAGGCTCTTCTATTTCCAGAACTTACTAACTATTTCGTGTGTTTATAGTTCTCATATAGTTTCTACTTGTTTACAATTCAGCGTATCTCACATGTATGTGAGTTTGTAGTTTACAGTCTCTCGCACACACATAGGCGTATAAGTAAGTGCATCTGTGTGTGACATCTCTCGGCTGCCTTATATATGTGTATACATGATTTGATTATTGACGTAAATACCGCTTAGCATAGCCTTAGCATCGCCTTAGTGATGGTATAGCTTAGTGATGCTAATATCCGTGACAATATGTTAGTGGAATTTTCAGAAAAAAAAAAGATTTTATTTTTTAACTAAGTACACATCTCAGAAGTACACATGGATTTCATTTTAGGTTCATTTTAACATATGTAAAATCTTCGAAAAACTCAGTTTCGAAAAATATGTTGGTTATGGCCTTTGTAAATTATATGGGAACGAATGAAAAAGTTTTAGTTTTCGTATGGCAATATTAAAACTTGCAAAAGATTCTTAAGTTTAAGCTGAGCTTTTAAGAACATAGGAAGCGCACGAAAAAAAACCAAGAACATATTAGTGTAATAAGCAACAAATAATTTAATGAACAGATACTAAGGTAGATTGGAACGCGGCACTCAAAATAATATTGGTTTTATGTGCGAAAATATACAAAAGTATATTTAAGCGTATTTATGAGAACTCTCTACTGAACCAGAAGAAGAAAGTACGTAGAAATAGAAATGTATGGATGACTAATAACCTTAAAATTTTGTGCACTAATCGGGATGAGCTTTATAAAAAATGGAAATTAAAGCCTGAAACAAAGATATGGAATTCGAATATAATATATAATAAGTTTAGGAACCATGTCAACAAAGAAATACATAATACCCGGAATAATTACTACAAAACCAAGTTTTTGGAGTATAGGCACGATATTCGGAAAACATGGCCATTAATAAATGAGATTGTAGGCCGTAAGGGTGTCAGCCCGGACGAACAAATCGCACACAACTTTAGAAATGTCGATGTTGATACAATTTGTAATAATTTTGCAAAAATATATAGCGAGGACGTTAGAAGAGCGGTCCACATCTGTGATGTTAGGACTTTGAATATAGAGCCCTACAAAATACCGAATTCAATATATATCGAAGAAATAAGTGATGCTGAGGTATTATCTGTCATCCAAAAACTTGACGTTAGTATGGGCCCTGAATCCGACGGAATTCGACCGAAAGATCTCAAAGCAATAGAATTGCCCATGTTTTAACAAAGCTTATAAATATTAGTTTATCCCAATGCACCGTGCCCAGTGGTTTAAAACTTTCCGTTATAAAACCTGTTTTTAAAAGTGGCATCAGATCGGATCCGCGAATAGCTATTCCACCAGTCATTGGGAAAATTATGGAAGAAGTCATCGCAAGTAGACTAACTGATTTTATCATGAAATATAAGATAGTAGATCAAAGGCAATATGGGTTTCAAAAAAATAAGAACATAAACCAGCTACTAGGCAGATTCGCTAGCAAAATTAATGAAAACCTATGGAAAAGCTACCATGTTTGGCCTTATTTATAGACTTCAGTAAAGCGTTTTATACCCTGTCACATGCGAAAATGATCGAAGCCTTAGACAATGCCAGAATAAGGAGTGATTGCTTGAAATGGTTTGCAAGCTACTTAGAATTGAGAAGTTACAGAGTTATACTGTTTTCACACAGACGGCTTATTGAATAATAAAGGCAGTTTTCTACATTAAGACGCTTATTGAGCTCAATCTTCCCTACAAAATTCGAATCTATTATTATTTCATTAGTAGCTAATCGAATGCCTAATGAAGTCAAAAGCACAATGCAACTCTGTTGGCAGCGTTCCGCTTCCGTTTCCGCTTCTTAGTTTTCAAAGAAAATGTCATTGTCTGCATGGCGGAACGATACAAGGTGGCCGCATCGAACAGCTGATTATAACCTTTTTTATTTGATTTGATACATCAACTACCGGCGCAGTACGATTTTGACATTTGTCCATCGAATTTACAAGTACATGGAATTTTTTTTGTTTGTAGGTATGTCACCATGCTCCCACCTTGTATCGTTCCGCCATGATTGTCTGCCTCATCCTTCATACTAATCGAGCAGTTACTTCTGTGTGAAAGCAAAAAATTTACGATTTCATTAGAAGGTGGAAAGAGATCATTAAGTTTCTGTGTGAAAACAGTATTAAAGTACTAAATAAATGTAGCAATCAAACTGACATCTCTTTTGCGGTTCCTAGGGGTTCTAAATTAGGCCCAATCCTATTTATAATCCACGCTAATAGCATGCTTAGGGCACTGAAAAATTGTGAAGTATTTGCATATGCAGATGACACAGCCGTTTTGATACCGCATCGAAATCTGCAAGCCGCAATACAAATTAGGCAAAGGAAATTAGATCTCATAGCAAAATGGTCGCATGCTTACTACCTATAAACGTATCAAAAACTAAGTTAATGGACATTAGGCCTCCACACATTAGCCGAACAAGAATTGAGCTTACCTTTCACGATTGCGCATGCAACACGTTGATAGATACAGTTGACACTTACAAGTATCTCGGTGTAATACTTGACGAAAACTTTATATGGAATGCGCAAATATCACACCTGCAAAAGAAACTTCGATCATCCTCTTATTTCTTAAAACATCTGAGTTACTGCACCAGTTACGACGTTTTACATCAGGCATATTTAGCTCTATCGACTCAATTTACCAAATACATTGAAAAGAAAATAACTATTTAAAGATCATTTTAAAACCTTACTATAATAAAGCTCTCAGCTTAAAAATATATAAAGCCGACTATGCAAATTATGTATAAAAGCTCTTTAATATCACTTAATATTGTTTAAATATAAATTTTGTAAAAATTCATGTTCACATTTTCACATGAAGCTATTATTTCACAATTGAAAATTTATGTACACATATAAATATCTTATAACTTTAAAGGCTTCGTTTCCTCGGAAGCGGTGCCGCTATATAGCGGCCGTTACATAGCGGTACAGTATGTTGTCAAAAATATTGCAGTGTAAAAGGAAATATGTGGAAACGGTGAAGTTCACCGTAACGTAATATAACGGCAGGGCATAAAATATTACGGCCGTCATGACGGTAGAAACTAGTTCATCACCGTTTTTTGCCACCGCTATTGTCAAAACGGTGAACATTTTGTCAAATAATTGAAATTATTTATAAAAAAAAAAAACATTTTTGAATAAAAATTTTTTTCTTGTACGTTTATTTAATGAAAATAATAAAAACAAGTAGGGAAGGCTAAGTTCGGGTGTAACCGAACATTACATACTCAGCGGAGAGCTTAGAGACAAAATAAGGGGAAATTACCATTTAGCAAAATGAACCTAGGGCAACCCTGGAATGTGTTTCTATGACATGTGCATCAAATGAAAGGTGTTAATGATTATTTAAAACGTAGTGGGCCTTAGTTCTATAGGTGGACGCCTTTTTGAGATATCGCAATAAGGGTGGACCAGGGGTGACTCTAGAATGTGTTTGTACGATATGGGTAACAAATTAAAAGTATTAATGAGGGTTTTAAAAGGGAGTAGCCCTTAGTTGTATATGTGAAGGCGTTTTCGAGATATCGACCAAAATGTGGACCAGGGTGACCCAGAACATCTTCTGTCGGGTACCGCTAATTTATTTATATATATCATACCACGAACAGTATTCCTGCCAAGATTCCAAAGGCTTTTGATTTCGCCCTGCAGAAATTTTTCATTTTTACATTTTTCACAAGGATTGGTACATTTTTGTTCGACTTATGGCATTAAAAGTATTCTAGACGAATTAAATGAAAAGGGCGGAGTTACGCCCATTTTGAAATTTTCTTTTATCTTTTTATTTTGTTGCACCATATCATTACTGGAGTCGAATGTTGACATAATTTACTTTTATACTGTAAAGATATTAAATTTTTTGTTAAAATTTGACTTAAAAAACAATTTTTTTTAAAGTGGGCGTGTTCGTCATCCGATTTCGCTAATTTTTATTTAGCACACATATAGTAATAGGAGTAACGTGCCTACCAAATTTCATCATGATATCTTCAACGACTGCCAAATTACAGCTTGCAAAACTTTTAAATTACCTTCTTTTAAAAGTGGGCGGTGCCACACCCATTGTCCAAAATATTTCTAATTTTCGATTTTGCGTCATAAGGTCAACGCACCTACCAAGTTTCATCGTTTTATCCGTCTTTGGTAATGAATTATCGCACTTTTTCGGTTTTTCGAAATTTTCGATATCGAAAAAGTGGGCGTGGTTGTAGTCCGATTTCGTTCATTTTCAATAGCGATCTGAGATGAGCGCCCAGGAACCTACATACCAAATTTCATCAAGATACCTCAAAATTTACTCAAGTTATCGTGTTTACAGACGAACGGACAGACGGACGGACGGACGGACATGGCTAAATGAATTTCTTTTTTCACTCAGATCATTTTGATATATAGAAGTATATATATATATCTCGATTAGTTTATGCCATTACGGATTACCGTTATGCGAACAAAGTTAATATACACTGTGAGCTCTGCTCAGCTAAGTATAAAAACTAAAAAAAAAAAAAAACAAGCAAAAGTGCAAAATAAAATTTTGCGAATCGTCTGCCGTAACTGTTCGTAGTTTCCAACAAAACGGTGCCGAAGAAAACGGTGAGTATGCCGGCCGCTCTTTGGCGGTCGTAACATAGCGGCACCGCTTTTGGAGGAAACCGAGCCTTAACCGAGCAAATTTTTTTTTGTTTGTATAGCCGAACGATCTCGGGAACGGCTCAACCGATTGAAATGAAATTTGGCACAGAGGTAATGTATCACCTTCAAAGACTTTCTACCTAGGTGTTGCCACTCAGAATGTTTCACAAGGTTGCCACCTATTCGAAATTAAAAAAAATTGCATGAGATATGCCGATATAGATATAAAACGAAAGGTATTTCACTCCGCATTACAATAGGACCATTTTTGAGTAGGGTTGCCATTTAGGGTTGCCAACTATTCGAAATTTAAAAAAAAGTGCTTAAGATATGCCGATATGGGTACCACTCCGCATTACAATAGGGAGATTTTTGAGTAGGGTTGCCACCTATTCGAAATTAAAAAAGATTGCATGAGATATGCCGATATGGGTATCAAACGAAAGGTATTTCACTCCGCATTACAATAGGGACATTTTTGAGTAGGGTTGCCATTTAGGGTTGGGGTAGTTAGACGAAATAGTACTCTACTTACCCATATTCTATTAAAGCTTTAAAGGAGAACATTAAAGCTAAAAATCTTCGTAAAGAAAATCTTACACATGATTCGACTTAATTTTCTTAATTTCACACACGCTAATAAAATTGAAATGCAATATCAAGGCACCGTGGCATATTCTAGCAAAATATATTTAAATGCATGTTTTTGGCAAATATGAATTGAATAATTGCAATTTCTCACAGATTACTATTAGAAAGATTTCTCACCATAGCAAAAATATACATATCTCACCATGGTAATTTGCTACCGTTGAACCTAGAGGCATATGTTCAATTTGAAAACGACATCTAACCATTTAACTTCTTACCAACAGATGGCGCTTAGGAAAGTAAGTTGACATTTCAGTAAAGTAACCGGTAATTGTCGTTCGTGAAATTTACAAGTTTTTGGAATGTAATAAAATTGTGAGATTTCATAGTTTATAACTAAAAAAATGTTTGAAATTAATAATTCGGCGCATGAGGATACTCGACATAAGTAACTTAGTTCTCGATTTCACTAATTATCACAACAATCCCTTATATTATAGGCTGGAATAACCCATTTCAAATTTTTCATTCCAGTTCATTTTGCGGTTAGTGTTTGATACGTTTTTAAAATCTATTTCTAAGGAAATCAAATATTGGTAAGTAAAAATATACAATATATGTACATACAAAAAAGTAGAGTTTGATTAATGATGACATGTAGAACAAAGTATGTTATGCGGCATACTCGAAGATTGCCGAGCAAAGCTCGGTCGCCCAGGTACTTTGTATTTAAACCTGCAGACAAGAACTTAAGCTTCGCGTGTTTTATCGTATGTTGTTTTTGTATTTGTAAAACGAGGAAAAGTTTAGTAAATTCAATTCAAAATTAAAATTCAAAAAATTCATACAACTCATTCCAAAAGATATAGGTGGACGATAATGGAACATATGGTCCTAGTCATTTAGGTTCGGTATAGGCCTCGGCATTTTTCTTAATTAATTGAGCTAGTCAATCACCAGTAATTCCTTTTATTTTAAACATTTCGTTGTTTTTTTTTAATGTTTCTTAAAACGGGCTACATATTACATTTCAAACTAATTAATCAGAACTGTACCCAAAAGGGGTATCAATTATGCCCCAATGTAGACACAAAATATCAATCGGATCTCTTTAGGGATCAATCGCACGATTTTTTGCAGAGATGCAAGTAGTAGAATATTTCAAATTCGTGACTTTAAACAACTTTTCTAAAAACGACAGACTGCATTTGTAATTTATTTTATTTACTTTTTATTAAATTGAGCCAAACAATATTTCTTTTTACTAGTTGAAAGAAATGTTTGTACTGTTGTGTTTTTTTATAAAAAAAATTAATAAAACGCTTGACTTAAAATGTTAGCTTTTTTAGCTTAAACAATTTTTAATTAGCTTTCTTTTAGCTTTTATTTTTTAGCCACATAGCCTTTTTTCTGAAAAAGTTCTGGACGGACTGGTTGGCATTTCATTGTAACGCGTCTTCTTCCAGGGGACTGTACCTCATTCACTTACTGCAGGGAAGTATCGAACCTAACCCCGGCTAGAGAGTAGCGTTGCGTCTACCTGAAAAAATAGACATGCTTTAAACAGTCCAATCTTATCTGTATGCATCGTGCAAAGCGTGGTTTCAACGAGGGAGATGTTATGGGCTAATCCTCAATACTTGCCGTCGCCGCGATTTCGAGCACCTCTGCTTCTCACCGTCTGCCATAAGCTCCTGGGTCCTCACACCATAAATCTGCACTATAATCATAGAACTGCGACATCGACTTCATGCCACTGTCCACGGCATTTCTAGCTCTGGCTGTAGCTACGAAGACCCCCTTTCAGATGAGGCAATACTCGACATATAATCTCTGCGCAAATATAAAGAAAGGAGATTTGTGCAAACAACAATTTTGACATATGTACATGATTCAAAAACACTGCACAATATGCGAGCTATATGAAATAGCATCACTCATGATACAAAAATGGAGGTAGTTCAGCTTACTTCAACGTTAGCTACTTGACTTTTGAGGGTACAATGACATTTTCATCAAAATCATGGTATTTATATTTGTATTTATTTAATTTTCCAACACAACAATTTGACAAAATTATTTTATAGTGCAAGACAGAACAGCATAAGATAAAAAAAGTAAAAATTTAATAATATTTCAAAAAATAAACTCATTAAAAATAGGTAATTTATAAACTAAGACATTTTGTTTACAAAGTGTAAATATTTATAAATTTATGGAACATTTTTTTTACCTATTTGTAGTCTCTTTGCCCTTCTGAGAACCTATAACGGTATTTCTCCTGATACCCATCATATTCTTATTCTTTGCGCCTTCAGAGCAATTTTGACATCATCCGCTGTAAGGCATACAAATGCCGATTTTGTACAGCTGGACCCTGTACGTATACGCAGTTGGATCAAGTCGTTCAATCCGGCATTGCTGATGGATCGCATCACAAATCTCTTCGGACTTTTCTTCTAAAGTAAAAAATCTCCTTTTGCCGTTATTCTTATAGCTTTAATGTCACTCCTCATGGCTTTTAATTCATCCCAACTCCTCACTTTTCGCGATGGGGGCGACAATTATTTTCTTCTTTAACTCCTTTAAGTTCTCCAAAGCGGATTCGGTGTACAATCCCTTGATTATGAAGGCTAAGCGCTAAATTTCTGCGTGTATATTATTACGCCCTTTAAAATACCCAAACGGATCATCATTTCATCTCCCTAATTAGGTTTTCTTATATTCGATCCCTCCTGAGGCCCCAGGATCTTGAAGTTCTTCCGCTGCCTTCTTAATGCGGCTACTCAATGAAGGAGTGCCTGTTTAAGCCCTCGTAGTCACAGACGGAGATTCTCCTTTCCATGCTAATAAAAGCCTTAAAACGCCAGAGAATAACCATTCGGCCAGAGATGAAACCCCTGAAATGGTAAGCTGTCTGAATGGGTATTATTGCGCAGCTCATGTGTGAAACACATGTAACCCTCGGAGACTCTGAGGTGGGCGGTGTATTTTTTTTGCTGAAATTGAATGGGATCATAAAGTTTACAGGTCTGATTTAAATGACCTTGGTTGAGCCAAAAGACTGTCTTAGGAAAGCTTCGGTTTTACCACTTTCAGTCTTCTTGGGGGTTGTCAGAGCCTCACCTAGTAAATTTATGTGCCTACATATTCAAACTGGCTAGGCCACTCTGACATAATCGGTTTAAGGGCTAGCCGGGGGAGATCTCATCGGCAGCGTCTGTACACCTCTAGGTGCGGCTGCAAGCGGCGTCTGTCTTGGGGCAAGCGGCACGCTATATAAACGTGCAAGTAATATTTTCACCCCCGCTGAGCGGGTTGTGCGCTGGGCTTGGGACCCGCCCCGTAAAACCATACTCCAATGAAATATAACAAGTCTCGGATAAATACACTCTCTATTAATGACGACCATGGCAAACGTTTGAAGGACAATGAATTGAGGGCATGCAGCTGGAAAGTCCGCTCCCTGAATTCGATTGGTGCAGATGCCCGGCTGGTTGATGTCCTCGTCAAAGCAAAATCTGACATCACCGCCATCCAAGAAATGCGTTGGATGAAGCAAGAAAGAAAGAAGATAAAAAATTGTGACATCTATTGGAGTGGCCATACGAATAAGCGCAGTTTCGGCGTCGGATTCGTGGTGGGAGAGAGACTTTGTCGCCAAGTGCTGGCGTTCACGCCTGTGGACGAGCGTCTCGCCGCTATCCGAATAAAAGCAAAATTTTTTAATATATCATTCATCTGCGCCAATGCGCCGACAGAGGAGAAAGACGATGAGGTGAAAGACACTTTTTATGAACAATTAGAATGCACATACGAGCGCTGCCCCCGTCATGATATACAAGTCGTACTTGGCGACTTTAACGCCAGGGTGGTCGGAAAGTTCAGCCTACACAATGAAACTTCTCCTAACGGACTGAGGCTAATTGACTTTGCCGGTGCTCGAAACATGGTCATATCCAGCACGAGGTTCATGCATAAAAGGATACATCAAGCTACATGGCTGTCTCCTGATCGAAATACTCGCAATCAGATCGATCACGTTGTGATAGACGGACGGCATGCCTCCAGTGTTTTAGATGTGCGCACGATCTGAGGACCTAGCATCGACTCGGATGATTATCTCGTTGCAGCCAAAATACACACCCGCCTCAACGCGACTAAAACCAAGGAACAAAAAACACAATCACAACAGACTGCCAATGATTTCGCAACTCGACTCTCACACCTGCTCTCTGAGAGCACAACTCATCCTGAAGGAATACAGGAGCAGTGGGAGCATATCTCCAAAGCACTTCGCACTGCCGCCGAGGAAAAAATTGGTTACCGGCGGCCACGAAAAAACAACTGGTACGATGAAGAATGCCGCGTTGCAACCGAAAGAAAGGACGCTGCCTACAGGGCTACGTTAAAAGCGAGCGCGAAAAGAGGAGTGTGTGAACGCTATCGTGAGTTGAAAAAGGAAGCGAGACGCCTTTTCAGGAAAAAAAAAATTAGAAGCAGAAAGGTGTGAGTGCGAGGAGCTTGAGCTGCTAGCCACCAGGAATAACGCCCGAAAATTTTACCAAAAAATACGGTGACAGACGGAAGGTTTTAAGACCGGGGCAAACTCCTGTAAGAACGAAAACGGCGACCTTGTAACTGATGTCCAGAGAGTGCTTAGATTATGAAGGGAATACTTCTCTGCTCTCCTAAATGGAGGCAGCAATTCACCGCGCAGAGATGAAGAACCCGATCCAGCAATCGATGATGATGGAATATAGTCCCCCCGCCCGATTATGACGAAGTTAGAATAGCAATAACCAGATTGAAAAACAACAAGGCCGTGGGCGCTGATGGATTGCCTGCGGCGAGGAGTTGGTAAGGCACATGCAACAGCTGCGGCTTCAGACCTGGTAAATTTACCATCGACCAGATTTTCACAATGCAAAAAACCCGTGAAAAGATAATCGACACACATCACCTCTTCGTCGACTTTAAAGCCGCCTTCGACAGCACGAAAAGGAGTTGCCTATATGCCGCTATGTCTGAATTTGGTTTCCCCGTAAAACTTATACGGCTGTGCAAAATGACGTTGAGCAACACCATCAGCTCAGTCAGAATTTGGAAGGACCTCTCCGAGCCGTTCGAAACTAAACGAGGTTTCAGACAGGGTGACCCCCTATCGTGCGATTTCTTTAATTTGATGCTGGAGAAAATTATACTAGCTGTAGAACTTAACCGCACTGGAACAATATACTATAAAAGCGTGCAATTACTCGCATATGCTGATGACATTGATATCATCGGCCTAAACACCCGCGCTGTTAGTTCTGCTTACTCCAAACTGGAAAAAGAAGCGGTAAAGATGGGTTTGATGGTGAATGAGGACAAAACGAAGTACCTGCTGTCATCGAGCAAAGAGTCAGCGCATACGCGTCTTGATAACCATGCTACTGTTGGCAGCCATAATTTCGGAATACTTAGTAAAAGACTTCGTTTATTTGGGAACCAGCATCAACACTAGCAACAACATCAGCACTGAAATCCAGCGAAGAATCAGTCTTGCCAATAAATGCTACTTTGGACTAGGTAGGCAATTGAAAAGTAAAGTCCTCTCTCGGCGAACGAAAATCATACTCTACAAGTCACTTATCGTACCCGTCCTGCTATATGGGGCAGAAGCATGGACCATGACAACAGCAGATGAAGCTTCTTTCGGAGTGTTCGAGAGAAAAGTTCTTCGAAAGATTAATGGAACTCTACGCGTTGGCAATGGCGAGTACCGAAGAAGATTTAATAATGAACTGTACGAGCTATACGCAGACATCAACATAGTCCCGCGAATTAAAAAGCAGCGGCTGCGCTGGCTAGGCCATGTTATGCGAATGAAAGATGATGCTCCCGCCAAGAAAGTGTTTCTATCGGAACCCGCCTATGGAAGCAGAGGTAGAGGGCGGCCCCCACTCCGTTGGAAGGATCAAGTGGAAAACGATTTAAGCTCCCTTGGTGTGACCAATTGGCGCCGGTTGGCGGAGCGAAGGAGCGACTGGCGCGCCTTGTTGGACGGCCATAACCGTTTAGACGGTTAAGCGCCAATTAAGTAAGTAAATAACATATTCAAACTTATAACGGCAGTCGCAACGTGTAGCTGATGTTTGCACTTGGGATCAAGGAGACTCACACAAATGGATAAGTAGAAAGTAGTGCTGCCAACTTAAAAAATTCCAAATCCGAAGATTTGGGTTTTGGTAATGGTCAAGTCCGAAAATCGAAATGAACGTTTCAGACGTAATTTTATAGTTTCGTAAATAAACCGCAGAAACACATTTTCAAAGGTTCGGGAAACAGATAAGTCTCAATTTAGTATATCTTCAGTTTTAGTATGAGGTGAGATTCATTTCGAACGAGTATAAATTTCCTTGAAATCTGATCACATTTCTCAATTGAGAGCTACCGAAAATTCCACTAGTATCTCAAACAGTAGAAACGAGCGGTTGAGTGTTGCTATTAAAACGGATTTACATAAAATAACAAGGTGCAAGTATGTATTAAGTTTTGATTTATAATGCCTCCAGATCCGGAGATTATAGTTCGAAACCTGAAAAAAAACCCCCTAAAATCCGGTGTCTTTGGAGAATCTGGCAGCCCTATGTGGGAGTATCTTGGCGGCCACCGTGTTGTGATGGTAGCGTGCTCCGCCTACCACACCGTATGCCCTGGGTTCACACCCCGAGCAAAGCAACATCAAAATTTTAGAAATAAGGGTTTTCAATTAGAAGAAAATTTTGTTAAGCGGGGTCGCCCCTCGGCACTGTTTGGCAAGCGCTCCGGGTGTATTTCTGCCATGAAAAGCTCTCAGTGAAAACTCAACTGCCTTGCAGATGCCGTTCGGAGTCGGCATAAAACATGTAGGTCCCGTCCGGCCAATTTGTAGGGAAAATCAAGAGGAGCACGACGCAAATTGGAAGAGACGATCGGCCTTAGATCTCTTCGGAAGTTATCGCGCCTTACATTTATTTTTTTTATGTGGGAGTAACTGTAAAATAATTGTATAAGAAAAGAGATTAATTTGGAGCAACCCTTTTTTATGGAAGGGCTACACATTTTTTTGCAGAGAGTCGGCGTGCTATATGTAGGTCTTCCCATGTCAACTGAGTCTACTAATGGACTTTGCATCATCGCTTTCGCTGAAACTTAGGCAACTTTTTGCACTCTTCTAAAAATATGTCTGTGATTTGTTCAAGCTTTTTCTCCTAGCCAATTGGGAAATATGATTTTTAGAAGAATCGGCAGCTTTTAATTAAACTTGGTAAAAACTGTTCAACTTGGCATTTCTCCCATTTCTTTTGTACCTTCGGACAGTAAGCACCAACAGAAAAAAAAGAAAATTCAAATGCTTAAAAAAATCAAATATTTAAAAAAAAATTTTATTAAACGGTTTTATCGAAAAAAAATAAAAAATAAAAAAATACTTACATGAAGTAATAATAATCCTAAAAGCTAGAAAATAATTAGGTAGGTCCTAGGTACTAGTCTCACACTCCTCATCAATCTATGGAGTTGACAGACAAATAAATAAAAGCGTGAGCCGCGTCAAATTTCTATTGATAGTTAACCGCTCATATCTTTACAGATGATGTTTTCATTGATATATAAGAGAGAATTAATCAGTTTATGCAACGCCTCACTTTTTTTTGAATATCTCGATCTTTGCGGCACCTAGCTGCGATTTTTTCATAGGTCGCTTTCTGTTTCTGTATGTAATATGTACTCCAAATATGAGCCAAATCGGACCTCAAATACGATTTTTTCAAATACATATATGGATCCATGCGCCACCTAGCGGAGTTTTTTTTTTTTCTTTTTATTGCATGGTCATCGGGTTCTGAGCTACGTCCCAAGTTTCAAGCTTGTAGCCTATCGGGAAGTTACTTGAATTTCAATTACAAAATTCGTAAACAACGCTACACAGACTCAAGCTAAATAAAACCATTTAATAAAATAAAGTGAACAGCGAAACAGTATAAACATGTGGTTTAAATCTGTTTACTTGTCTATGATCCGCTTAGTAAGTAAAACGTTCTTGATTTTCGTTAAAAAGCTCCATGGTAATTTTATTACTGTGAAACAATTTTTATGTTCCTGTTATGTGCATCCTATTAGAAAAACAAGCAAGGAAGGTTAAGTTCGGGTGTAACCGAATATTACATACTCAGTTGAGAGCTATGGTGACAACATAAGGGAAAATGACCATGTAGGAAAATGAACCGAGGGTAACCCTGGAATGTGTTTGTATGACATGTGTATCAAATGAAAGGTGCTAATGAGTATTTTAACAGGGAGTGATCCTTTGTTCCATAGGTGGACGCCGTTTCGAGATATCGGCATAAAGGTGGACCAGGGGTGACTCTAGAATGTGTTTGTACGATATGGTTATCAAATTAAAGGAATTAATGAGGGTTTTAGAAGGGAGAGGTGGTAGTTGTATATGTGAAGACGTTTTCCAGATATCGACCAAAATGTGGACCAGGGCGACCCAGAACATTATCTGTTGGATACCGCTAATTTATTTATATATGTAATACCACGAACAGTATTCCTGCCTACATTTCAAAGGTTTTTTATTTCGCCCTGCAGAGCTTTTTCATTTTCTTCTACTTAATATGGTGTCACAACCATTTTACAAAGTTTTTTTCTAAAGTTATATATTGTGTCAACTAACCAATCCAATTACCATGTTTCATCCCTTTTTCGTATTTGGTATAGAATTATGGCATTTTTTTAATTTTTCGTAATTTTCGATATCGAAAAAGTGGGCGTGGTCATTGTCGGATTTCGGCCATTTTTTGTACCAATACAAAGTGAGTTCAGATAAGTACGTAAACTGAGTTTAGTAAAGATATATCGATTTTTGCTCAAGTTATCGTGTTAACGGCCGAGCGGAAGGACAGACGGTCGACTGTGTATAAAAACGGGCGTGGCTTTGAACCGATTTCACCCTTTTTCACAGAAATAAGTTATCGTCCTAGAATCTAAGCCCCTACCAAATTCCACAAGAATTGGTAAATTTTTGTTCGACTTATGGCATTAAAAGTATCCTAGACAAATTAAATGAAAAAGGGCGGAGCCACGCCCATTTTGAAATTTTCTTTTATTTTTGTATTTTGTTGCAACATGTCATTACTGGAGTTGAATGTTGACATAATTTACTTATATACTGTAAAGATATTAAATTTTTTGTTAAAATTTGACTTAAAAAATTTTTTTTTCAAAAGTGAGCGTGGTCGTTCTCCGATGTTGCTAATTTTCATTAAGCGTGCATATAGTAATGGGAGTAACGTTCCTGCCAAATTTCATCATGATATCTTCAACGACTGCCAAATTACAGCTTGCATAAATTTTAAATTACCTTCTTTTAAAAGTGGGCGGTGCCACGCCCATTGTCCAAAATTTTTCTAATTTTCTATTCTGCAGCATAAGTTCAACTCACCCACCAAGTCTCATCGCTTTATCCGTCTTTGGTAATGAATTATCGCACTTTTTCGGTTTTTCGAAATTTTCGATATAGAAAAAGTGGGCGTGGTTATAGTCCGATATTGTTCATTTTAAATAGCGATCTGAGATGAGTGCTAAGGAACCTACATACCAAATGCAATCAAGATACCTCGAAATTTACTCAAGTTATCGTGTTAACGGACGGACGGACGAAAATTGCTCAATCAAATTTTTTTTCCATCCTGATGATTTTGATATATGGAAGTCTATATCTATCTCGATTCCTTTATACCTGAACAACCAACCGTTATCCAATCAAAGTTAATATACTCTGCGAGCTCTGCTCAACTGAGTATAGTAAAAAAAGGTAAAAAAAATAGCACATCGATCGGAAGGATCTTTGAAATCAAAAATTTATGCTAATACTTAAATGCTATTAAATACTATTGTAATCAATCTGGCCTAAGAGATTTTATCGTTTCAAGCTTCGCCTTCGAAGCTCATGATTTTCCCACTTTGCTTCTGCATAATTTACTTTACGCAATATACAATAAGACGCGTGCCATATATCACACTGTCACCGGCATAACAAAATTCAATGTCAAATGTAACGAGAAAATCATATAAAAAAAAATTTCCACCCACTTCGCAGCATAACATTTTTCTATTTTCTAGTAATTTTTGGGGTGTGTTGCTGTGTAATTTAAACGCTTAAGCCCATTGTGGGAAGTTTAACATATGTTTAGCAAGGTTTACAATTTGACATTTGCATTGTCACCCCTTTTTTCTTATTCGCAAGTCAATATCCGGTAAATTTATGTTAATTTAGTATGTAATTTAATAAACGTTCTGTGGAAAGTACCGATTTAGACACGCCGTTAGAATTTGATAAGATTTAAAGAAAACACTTTGACTTATTTTCCGTTACGTAATTACTATATTGAATATAACCTTATCCCAATAAGAAAAGAGGGTTATTTCAAGTTAATTGTAAGGCTCGAAGCACACAAGAGATATACGCCGCCGCCGCTGATATTGTCCCAAGTGTTATCAACGGACGCGCATCACTGCCGGTTTTAAAAATGCGACAAATAGAACTCGTTAGATCCATAACTTATTTTAATATTTAGAAATAGTTTGACAGTTGCGTAGTTATCGCTTGAGTGATAATGGTCTTCATTCACTGATCGTAACACGTAATTCGGGCCCATATTGCGAAATTTAACGATTTCATCAAGTTAAAAAAAAAACCAAAAAAAAAAATCATTTAATAAATTTGAGTTCTGACTTACATAACAATACAGAAAATTAACAAATGAACAATAAATTCAATTCACACGCATTGCCGCTCGCAGCGTCATACACTTGCAATCCGCTTAAAGCGCGGTATCACAATAAACTTACATATATGAAACTACTTTATTTTGTTTTGGCGAGACCAATATTCTCCCAAATTAATGATTTTCGCAGGCTTTTGTTTATGTCATCCTTTGTTAAATTTGGTTTGGAGACAAGCCGGTATCGGCGTTGCGCCATCATCAGTGTAAACAGTTCGTTTGTCTCCAAATAAAATTTGACAAGGGGTGAAGAAAAATCGTTCTAATATATGTACATCAGTTAACCACCCTTTCAACAAAGCGAACCTGTTAAGGCATAGTCTCCTCGAAGGCGGTGCCGCTATATAGTGGCCGTTACATAGCGGTAGAGTAGATAAGTTGACAAAAATGATGCAATGAAAAAGTGATTATGTGGGAACTAAGAAGACGATGAAGTTCACCGTGACGTAATATATCATATCGGCGGGGTTATAAACATTAGGGCCGTCAAGACGGCACAAACTTGTTCATCAACGTTTTTCCCCAGCACGGTTTGGAGAAGAAAACGATCGAGCACGCTTTGTGCTCGTGTCCTACGCTTGCCAGACTAAGGCTCCAGCTATAATAAGTGATTAAGCTGTCAGATCTAGAAGCTGCAAGTGACATAGGTCCAGAAAGCTACTAGTATCTACTTCAGAGGGCGGTGTTTTACTAACATAGGTCCTGGTTTTTGATAGAGTTTTTCAGTTTGGTCGTTAAACCTTCTTGTAACACTACGGAGTCATTCAGTCTATGTGAGGTCCTCATGGGCCGGCCAGTTCAAGCTAACCTAACATAGGTTCGCAAATTTCGCAAAAAGTTTTATTTTAGTTGTGTTTGTGCACAAAAGTTTCAAACTTAAAACAAAATTTTCATTTGTGAGAAAATATGTGGAGGTCCACACCAAAATGAAACATTTACATCGTAAGTAATTTCGAAAAAATTTACAAGGTTTATTTAGTGGTAATACCAAACGAAAGTTGTTTTTTATAAGGAGTAAGTTTGCCTTAATAAGTATAACACGAAGAGACTACTTGTATTTTAAATTGATATGTCCCTTAAGCCATCATAAGCGTCTAAAAAATGTAAATGTTATGTTTTTTGATATGAATCTCCACACAAATAGGAAAAAATCAAATTGTTGCAAAAAGTATACAACCTACAGATTAGCGACCTTGCTATTTAGGCGATTAATACCTTAGTAAAAAATAGTTTAAATCTATATAAATGGAAACTAGTGAGAAATAGTCCTACGTGATGGTTTGAAATCAACGTAATGAAGACCTGGTTGAATTTTTTAAATTCGCCATTCGAAATTTCGATAGATAGGTTTCTGCAAGTGGAAATGAAGAAAAAACAGCCAAGTGTCATAAAAACCCAACGAAATACAAACTAGCTTGTTTGTTTTTAATGAGCTAGGTTGTATTTTTCTTGTATGCCTTTAGTTTTTTGGAATATATGTAGTTCACACACTTACACCAATACTGAGACGGTATAAGGAGAGAGGGCGACATCATGGACGGTCTCAACTCGATTGAAGTTCATCCAGCTTTACAAAATTGGATCTGCTCCATGTTAAGCTGCAGAATGAACACATCGCAATGGAGTCTGTGCCAGGTAACGAATTTTGTAATCAGAGGAACGACGAATGGTGGGGTTTATCACCAATGTCCTGGACGCTGGTTATCAAGCAATTGCTTATGCGGTGCGACGTAAGACCAGTCAAAATTACGGCCTATGCAGATGACGTTTCAGTCATCATCAGCGGCAGATGCCTAACAACAATTAGCTCTCTGATGGGCATCTGGAGTCGGGTTAACCGCCAACGCGGAAAAAACCGATCTAGTATTATTTACTAGGAAGTATAAGGTCCCTAATTGAACTAAGCCTACACTTGGAGGGGTAACCCTGTAAGAAGAAGCAAGAAAGCGACTATCTTCGGCTGTGCCGAAGACTTCATACCTTTCATGAATGGGGCTGAACAATAATCTTATCCCATTCGTAATATCCCAATAATCGGCCGTATAACATAAGAAATATATAGTGAAGAGATGTACATACCCAAGCGATTGTTAAGATAAATATAATATAAACAAGTAAGGAAGGCTAAGTTCGGGTGTAACCGAACATTACATACTCAGCTGAGAGCTTAGAAAAACTACCCCAACAGCCTCATTGCATGCCATTTTACAAATCCCGTCTGCAGACCTTAAGGCAAAAAATATAGCGTTAGAAACTGTTACAAGGATTAATTATCTAATAACTAGATTTTATAAATTTAGGTCGATATGTAGTCTGACTTTCTGTATACATAATTAAAAGAAAAGCTGATTTGGAACACAAGTGGGCGATTCATGGCACTGCAATTTAATAACACTGGATCACAAATTCCAATTTTTTTTCTGCACCAGAGACGCCATTATCAAATTCCTATATAAAATCATCCCCTGATTCCGAAAATCAAGGTTATTTTTAATTCTATGCTAACGTGTTTAATATATTTACAAATTACCGTTATTTCAAAAAAAAAATAAAAATATTGGGTCCATTTAATCATATATATCTCACGAACGAATTGAGCAATTCCAAAACGGTTTGAAGCATTTAAAAGGAAACAAAATTTGCTATAAACTATTCATACAACACTTTTTGCACCCTAGACCCTGCAGTTTCAAATATAACGAACAATCATTACGGATTTTTTCAATTTTTTTGTAAAAGCATAACAAATTTGTATTTTGCAAGGAAGGATCTCGAAAACTTTTTACTTTTTTTTCAGATTTTTTTTCTCTCTAAGCTCTGTTTTATTACAAAAAATAAGCTTTAATTCAACAAAGTCGATGAACTAATGCAATAGTTATAAGCATTCAAATAAATATATCCATTTAATAATTAACTTACCGTACTTACCGTACATATGTGTTCGTATATCAGTTAGTTAGCAGGTAGATTTTCGAAGGGTTATTAGATCCAAAAAACTGTTAGTGTCGTTTTCTCAAACCCAAGTACATTTCAAGCAAGACCATATTTTTAAGGCAGGTAGTGTTTTGTTTGCAGAACTAGGAACCTTTTTGTCTAGGTAGGCTTGAATTTTTACTTGATCTAAGTATAAATAATAATACATGCGCCTTGTTCCTTTATAATATCTGCAAGGCTCGCCGGATACTGTTCAGTTTATAACCCGCCATTTACTTAAAAATATAATAGGAATAAAAGGGAGCGAGACTTTGAGTGTACAATTCGTTCTTGAGATATATATGATTAAGTGAACCAATTTTTTTTTTTTGAAAAACGGTTATTCGTAAATATCTCGAAAACGTTACCATAGAATTAAAAATAACCTCGATTTTCTGAATGAGAGGGTGATTTTACATAGGAATTTCATAATGGCGTCTCTGGTGCATTTTGGCTGTAAACCAGTGTAATCGTGTGTAAAAAACCTTTCTTCCATTCGCGACAGCAGGGATGCACCTTAACGTTAAGCTATTCGTTTATCAAAAAATTTCCACCATTTCCGTTGAAACACTTCGAAATATTATCGATAAAGAAATTATCAAGATAAATTGTATCTCGTTTTTAACCGAAACGAAAAGCTTTCGTTAACGTTAAAAACGTTAACAAAAACGTGATACTTTATGTTTGAATTGTGCTGGCGAGCGGAAATACACACAAATTCCATGTAATTTGTTTGTGTAATTCGTTGATTGTAATGTCCAAAATACTCTGAGAAATGTTCGTACTGTCAAAATTCATGAGAAAAGTTGCAATCAGTTTGGCTAATGCTTTCACCTTTAATGACTCCGCCATCAATCAGCTTTGCCAGCATAGTTTAAAATTAATAATCAACATAAACGATTTGATTTCGTTTTGATATGGCAGAAAACGAAACAAAATCATTTCGTTAATTTGACGTTCTTAACGTTAATAAACGAAACGAAATGACTTTGTTTCGTTTATTAACGTTAATTATCGTAACGAAATGATATCGGTTCATTGGTTGAGCATGCCTGCGCGACAGCCGTTCTCCCTGTCAGCTATTATCTGACAGGTAGGTATGGCAATGGAGGTATATAAAGATTTTTCTCTTGTAAGAATTCACAATGATCATGATAAAAAAACAAGTTAAAACTGGTGACAGCCAATGACGTTTAAAAAAACTTTGATTTCCTCCCCTCTCACAGTTTTAAATTTTATTTTGGTTCTATTTTCCTTACAAAAAATATAAACACAATCATTTGTTTTCAATAAATTTTCTTAAATATTTTCACAAAATTTTTTAACAAAATTCCTTATCGTTGGAGCATAATAGTTTTTGTGGGAAAACCACCCTAACGGCTGAGCGAAGACCTCAAGCTGCCGCCCGTGCCTTGCATTGGTAGCTTAATGCATATCTGGGTTAAGAGGCGTGGTGTATTTCCGCGGAGCATCGCTAAAGAAAAGCAGGGATACGCTTTCTGTAATATGCTACCAACACCCCTAACAGTGACTTTTTTATAATCCAGCACTAGTAAAACTACTAGTTTTCTTAGACCTCTGAAATATGTGAATGATAATTTCCTGAGTTACTGGAAGGATAAATCGGAGCGAATCAGTGTTATAACAACAACAAATATGCGATAGACGGGCCCAAAAGAGACTGCAGCACATGACATCAAAATCGGACTTTCCATCTTAACGACAGAATGGAAAAACTGAGTCGTTGATCGGAAAATTCAGTCTACGCGAACTAAAATCCCCTTAAGAAGTTGAATTTGTCAGCTACAGGGAACTGCGAAAACTCTGCTGGTGATGTTAAGTAAGCTCCCATTGATGTTAGCGAATTATGGTCGATCGGGAACTCCTTGTGTAAACTTATTTAACAACACTAAAAAAATTATAACCTTTATTCCACCATTTATAATGGTAAAACCTCCTCAATCCGTGGAGAGATATCTTTACACAACGAACCAACAACTTGCCACAGGAACAACCAGTGCATCACTTGCTACCTTCTCCAGAGAAGTAAAGAAAGCCCTGCAGGACGTTAAATCTTATAAATTTTCAAAAAATCGGATCGTTATAATTCAATTTTTTTTATTTATTATCATTTTTAATATACACATAGTTTTCTTTGGTTTGACCTTTCTACAGAGTTTTGGAGAGTGATTTGAAATTTTTTTTTAAATCCAAGAACAATTATGGCCGCCGGGATGAGAAAATGGTTTTACCTTCTAATACTTTTATCATGATCTATATTATGTAGAGCGTTTCTGTGGACGAAAATTCTGATGAGTTTCTCTTCGAATTAACAAAACTATAAAATTGTTTCGGCCTATTCAAATATTGGATCTTACAATGGGTTAACCAACAACAACAATCATTGTTCGTTAAAACGATTAAAGTTTGAATTAGCAACTAAATATTTTGAAAACCCCGAAGAAGCCATTGAGAGAACTTTAATATGTATATAGAAGTTGCTGGCTCGACGTCATTACGCGCCTCATAAAAACATTTTCAAAGGGATCGAGATTTTACTTTTGTTGCAAAAAACAACACAGGCCTAGCAAAATCAAGTATCGCATAGAGTAGGATGTAGTAGATCTTCTGGAAGTGATTTTTTTAATCTAGATTTAGCTTCTTTTTCTCCGTTTAGTTTGCAAAGTTGCGATTTAGCCTTAAGCTTTTTTTCAGCTTTTTTTAAACATTTTGTATTGCTTTTTGGCTTTTTTCTAAAATTTAACAAAATCTAGATAAACAGTTTTACGTAGATTCAATTTTAAGAACCCTGCATGAATTTGGGCTAGATTTAAAAAATTTGAGGGGCTAAGGAACAGATAATGTTGGCATTATAGTAAGCAGAAATCGAGGCGTAGTAACTTTATTAAGCCAACATCAACCTAATATCATTTTCGTTCCGGGTGTTTGCCAATCGATTCTATGACTGTTTTATCTCCTTCGAAACCGCTTTCGAGCGAAATTGAATTTTTGAATTCAGAAATATTTAACTGGGTGTATAGGTCCACATGTAGACAAAAGAGCTATGCAATGATACATACATATATTCTGCGTAAAACGACCGACTCGACCCGTTGCAAATCGCATTCACACGAATGGGATAACTCCTTCACGGTGGTCCTCGGCCATTTTTAACCGTTGTGAGCTTGCACCTCCGATTTTCTTTCTGAACATGATTAAGGAACACTTCAGGAAACTGTTCCTATAGGTCATAAAATCGAGCATTTGGCCCTTTTTTTTTAAATGCATTTTTTCCCAAAAGTGCATTTGCTGGGTATGCATGGGCATATATTCTGAGCAAAATAAATTTTGACCATGATTATTTATGTTTTTTTGTACGCTGATCATGAAAATGATATTCATTTTACCAAAAAATGGTGGGATCAATAGTTATTAACCCCCACGGTGGTCCTCGACCAACTTTAACCGTGATGACAGTGAAAATGCTGTCAAATAAAAATAAAACTTTCAAATTATAAGCATCCGGAGAAGCAAGATGACGCCTAAGATAGGAAAGCAACACGCTTGTTCTCATGAAGAAAATCGGCGTATTATTTGTTTATTGTGCTGGTGGAAGAACAAAAAATGATTTATCTAAGTGCAAATTTAAAATCAAAAATTGTGAATTTATTTGGAAGCTATGATGATAAAAATGAGTACCTTCCAAAAGTTATATGTCCGTCGTGTAAGAAGAATTTGTATCAATCAAATATCGGTAAAGAAAAAGTTTCGAAAACTGACTTTTCGAAATTCCAATTAAAGAAATCAACAAGACAAGAGAAAAGCTTGAAGTGTATGTGTTTTTTCTGTGAGTTCGCAAGGAAAAAGTGTAAAAACAAAGTTGTTCCAATAAAAGTATTTTCCTCTGATCTTAAGAGTGATACAAACAGCACAATAAAAAAAATGAAGAAGTTATTAAAACGGGGTCACCGAAAACATCAAATGAAGCATTTTTTACCTCTGAAGACTTTCAAAATATTCGTACTACCTTTAATTTAAGTTATAAAGTGATAATTGGAATTGAAACAGCGATTCGCGTGGCAACAAAAAATGCGAAAGCGATCGAGCCAAGTTTAAAGAAAAAATTATTAAATAAAAATCATTTATTAGACAATTTATTTGAGGGCAAAGTTTTTGATGTTCAACGTGTAATTGGTAAAAATAGTTCTTTAGCGTCTCTGTTCATTACGACTTTTCTGCAACTTGGGCCAAGTATAAAGTATCCAAAAATCATCCGGATTATGCAAAGAAATTATTTAGAGCCGTATGCGAGTATAATTCTCAGCATGTTTAGTATATTATATATATAATTTTTTAACATTATAGCTTTATGTCCTTTTATCAAATAATACGTTGTTATATGCTTATATGTATTATAAATACGTATGTGTAACAATTTCTGATAGTAATATTATTTAGTATAATAAATACTGATAACAAATTCCATTAGTATATTATATATATAATTTTTTAACATTATAGCTTTATGTCCTTTTATCAAATAATACGTTGTTATATGCTTATATGTATTATAAATACGTATGTGTAACAATTTCTGATAGTAATATTATTTAGTATAATAAATACTGATAAAAACGCTGCGATTTTCAAACATTGGAAATATGAGATATTAATTAATTGTTAATGTCGTAATCATCATTTGTCTAACTTTGAGTTTATTATTAGTTAACTAGTACATCAAGTTTTTTTTTTTTTTGCTTTTTATTTGAGTTTTAATAGGACCTACATAAATCTGATACAAATATTTTTTTCTCCAATTGAAATTTGGGCATAAAGGGGTTAATAACTTTTGATAGCACTATTTTGTCGTAAAATGAATATCATTTTCGTGATCAGCGTACAAAAAAAAACATAAACAATGATAGTCAAAACTTATTTAGCTCTGAATATATGCCCATGCATACCCAGCAAATGCACTTTTGGGAAAAAATGCATTTAAAAAAACAGGGCCAAATGCTCGATTTTATGAGCTATAGGAACAGTTTCCTGAAGTGTTCCTTAATCATGTTCAGAAAGAAAATCGGAAGTGCAAGCTCATCACGGTTAAAATTGGTCGAGGACCACCGTGCCTTGTTTTTCTGTACTTATGTCAACAGGTAAAATATATTTGAAATATATCGTTGTGTGTAAGGCTTAAAGCTCATATAAAGTAAAATTTACCAAGGAATTATTATTAGCTTTAAGGTAGAATATAACAACTTTATTATTATGAAAAAACAAAAAGAAGGCTTACTTACATAAGGCCTTATTAAAATAAACTACATGCTATATTAGGATCTTTTATGTATTGTTTCGTGGCTGACTGTTTGGATGGCGAGGAGCGGCGGCAAGCAGGTATGCTTGCGGGCCCAGGCTAGCTCGTCGTCTTGGGCGGGGTATTTCACCACCGTCCTTACCCACAGCCACATGAACAAAAAAAGGGTTCATACCTGCATGTGTTTAGAAAGGAAAGCTGAAACAGATAGAAATAGTCGTGAGGGGCAAAGTTATAGAGGGGAAAGCATAAGGGGCGGAAAAAGGTGAAGGCCTGTCTTGTCAGGTGGAGTCTACCATCCCTCTGCAGTGCAACCTGCACCGCACCCTGGGCACTGTGCTGACTCCTATTTACTTACAGTGCCCCCAAACCTGACATGAGTCTGTCCCCTGTCACTCAGTCATTTTCCCTAAACACTCACCTTCACCTAACCTTTCCGCGCACAAGCGCAGCACCAACACCAACTTAAAACTTTAGCCCTGCATAATGAATGTATTAAAATTTCATCCAAACATAATTCTTATAATTTATTTACAAAATTTTTGGTTTACAAATTACCGACTAACACCCTACTACCAGTTCAATAGTTTCAATAAAACTTTAAACTCAAAGTTTACTACAAAATAATTTTCCAAGGGTTTCAAAAGTTTACTCAAAGTAACAATAAAAAAATTGCTCAAACTTAATGCTAAATTTTATTACTGGCGAACATTAAAAATTCATAAGAGTGCAAGAAGAAGTAGATACATTCCAAATTCAATTCTATAAAAAAATACCTACGACTAATAGACAAAGTGTTTGGCCTCAAATAAAATAATTTAAACTTTTAGGGCCACCCTAATGCAATATTATTATAAGGAGCTAATTCTAAATTCTAAAGATACAAATTCAAATAAAATAAAGTAAAAGGGCGAACAAAAAAAAATCAAGTACCCTAATTCCTGATCTACCGCAACCGCTCAAGTAAACAGAAGATCAATTATGTACATAGCAAAAGTAGGTCATCAACGTAAAAGAATTTATGTGTAGATGAAAACAAAAGGTATGTATATAAGTGCAAATGTACGTTTGTGACGTTTTTCATGCATGTACATATGTTCGTTGCAATCTGTTTTTATTTTCTGATTTGCTAATTCCTGTTCTATTTTTGCAAGAGCAGGAATCTGTAATAACACATGTACATGCACTCAAATATGTGTATTAGCAAAAATATTGTGCTCAATTTTCACTCACCCATATACTCGTACTCCAACGGCGCCGGTGCAGTTGAGTGGATGTGCTGAATTTCCTGAAAAAAAAACTCATAACATGCATACGTACGCTCACGGTAGCCGTCCTTAATCACTCAACCAAGAGCACTCGCTAGTGATCTTTGGTAATGAGTGCTTTGGTAGTATCAATTCTACCAGCGTGATGATGAAATGCGAGAATAAAAGAAAATGAATATTCGACAAATAAAATGTCTTTAGTGCTGAAGGCACAAAATCATGTGTAATCTCGGGGTGTAATGTTGCGATTGATTTTGCCAATAATGAAAGTAAGTATAAGAAAAAAATATAAAAAAAAATATTGGCAAAAAAAAATTCAAAATTCGAAGATTTTGAGTTGATACTACCATAGGTAGCAGAAAACATGTGCAAAAAAAAAATTGTGTATATGGTAGAAGATGGGGATATAAAAATACTAAAAAAAAATTAAATGTCAAACTGAAGTGGAAAAATTAAGAAAATGATGACACGAAAAAGAAAGAAAACAAAAAAATGATGGAGGCAAAAGTGCCACCATTAACTCCTGACATATGGGGTTAAAGTAAAACTCAGGCTTTATATGCGCGAAACGAAATGCTTGGCCCCGGAGATATAATGCCCCCTTTTTGCCCGTTCCACGTACAAATTATGCCCCTTATACCAATATTTAAATAAACTTAATAATATATCCCAAACATACAAATTTCAACATATAACCTAATGTGTTGTTTTGAAAAGCTCCTCCTTCGTTGTGTATGGTGTAGTGGCTGTTGTTGTTGCGGCTCAACTCCGCCAGTGAAAGATGTTATGTGTAAATTCCAAGTCCTTGTAGGTGATTCTGTTGTTGGGCGGTATGTCGCCAATATGAATAATTTGTTGTTTTTGTTGATGGTGTGGTGCACGCCGGTAAAAATAAAAACGTAACGTAGTGCTTTTGGATGCGTGATAATTGTTGTTGGCCGGAATGCCACCAATATGCAATATGGTGTAGTTGTCGTTGAGCGTTATGCCGCCAATATAAAAACGTTGTTGTAGTGTTGTTGGGCGATATGTCGCCAAGAAAAAAATGAATACCGGTTGTTGCGCCGCCAATATAACAAAACTGGTGTAGTTGTTGTTATGCCGCCAATATAAAAACGTTGTTGTAGAGCGCTACGTCGCCAATATAAAGCAGATGCTATTGTGGTTATTGCGGCCGTGTATTGCCAATAAAAAAGGCGCTGTAGTGGTTGTTGTTGTGGTGTGCGCCACCAAATTAAAAATGTAGTGTAGTGCGTGGTAGTTGTTGTTGCCGAGCGGTATGTAGCTAAAATTGACGTGCCCAGTGGTGCTTTCCAAAAGTGGCCTGGTAATATACAAAAAACGTTATTCTTCAAGAATTGCTAGTGTGGAAAACTGGTGATGTTGAATATATATCTTTGTCTGCATTATTAATATACACTGACACATATATGTCTGTATGTGGGCGTGTATACATGCATGCAAGTTTGCTCTTGGCTTGCTTGGAAAATTGGCTATAAGAAGCCAGCTTCCCAGTGGGCATGCCAAGTTGGAGGAAGACAAAAAAAAAACCCAGGGCAGTGAAAACCATCAGACTAACCTGGTTTTAGTAGTGGCGATAGCCTTTGTGGTCTAATTTATTTTTGCTGCAACGGTCAGGATCGGGAGCTAGCTGGCAAACCAGATTTGCCTGGTTCTAGCGGTCGCGAGACACTTTTCGCCGCGCACTACACAATTAAAAAGAAGCTACTTGGATACAAAATTTAGTAAACAGGCTTTTTCGGTTTGAGGCGCGCACTAAAAACTTATTGAAACATTTTTTATTTTGTTTTTTTTTTTTTTTTTTGTTAACCCTTTCCACTTACACTCACTGGCACTGATGAAATAATACTTTGGCCCGTTGGCTCATTTTGCCCCTTCTTATAGCTACGGCCGTGGTAAGGAACGTTACCCAGAAACGGAAAATTTTTACCATTACATGTCAAACTTTCTTTTCGGCTTTCCCGTATTTTCCATCTATACAATCATGCACTCATATATTCATACGCTTGCCGCTCCACACAACGAACACCTACACAGATACATTTGGTTCGTGCCTTCACCGCTAGCACTGATGCAATCACACGCTCATAGCCTTTCACAAATACACATCCACATACATAATACCGAACAGAACAAACACATAGCACATAGTATCATTCGTCAAGGCTGCTAGGTTGTTAGCAACATGGTGAAATTTTACTTATTATAACAACATGATGCCAAGCGCAACATCTTACTTCCGCTGCAACATTGTGTTCACTATCGGTACAATGTTGTCAATGTTAATGTTATTATCAAAGAGTATATATTTGTTAAGAGGCGTCACTCGATACTTTGTTGTTACCAAAGCAACCCTGTCATGTCGAATGTGATTCTCAAGGAAGTTTTGTTTAGTTTTTTTTAATTGAATCCTATATACATAGTTATGCGTTAAAGTGACTTTGCATAATTACGATTTTTTGAAAGAGAATTAATTAATTAATTTAATACAATCAATAAAATAAACACAAATACCCCACGAAAATATATAGAAGGCGTTTTTATAAATACATCTGATAAAAAAAACCAACGACTACCTTGAGAAAACATGTTAATATTATTTTAATGGCAACATTGCGGCTGAGGTACGGACCTGGACACAAAACACATAAACACATAGACGCATATACACTCTGCCACTCATTTAAGCCAGTATGGAGATAGGCTGTCGTTACAGTATGGCTTTTATATAGCCTACCCAAAATCAGGCTTATATAAGCTGTTATAATAAAGAGGTTGAGTAAGGATTGGTGTACCATAGTATAACCTTATTATAAGTTTTATTGCATATATTAAATTGCTTGGACTTATAATAAGACACCATCTGACTTCATATTCCTTTATTCATATTCATAATAACTTATTTCGAAGCTTTATTTAACCGGGGGTCACTCATCGGCAGTGGTTCCGACAGCCAAGAAAGCGTCAGGAAAATATTCCCTCCAAAAATTCATTTGTCAGATATCGTTTGGAGTCGGTCTAAAACACATACAAAAAACTTGAAAAAGATGTTCTCAGACAGTGTGGAATGTAGATTTTACATCTTTCATGGGTTCCCTAAAAGGACAAAAACTAGATTTCCTTATTGAAAATAGTTTTATCGGCGTTCTTATTTTCCAAATAAAAACCATTTATCTCAAACATATTACGAAAACTTGTAGACTATATGTAGTGGTATTTATTATGTATCCCTCTTAAATTAAAACACAGATGGCAAAAAAAGTTCTGGCAACTCTGGTTATAATGGGGGGAACTAGTTTGAGAGCGGTGTCCACAGGGTCATCCGCAAATACCAAATTCAGCGCCACTACGCGATATCTATCTCGCAACTGAGAGTATATACGAGCAGCAAATAAATAAAATTAAACTACAAAATGAGGCTTCACTGCTATAAATTCAATAGCATTGTCGTTGTTCTTACTTACTTACTTACTTAATTGGCGCTTAACCGTCTAAACAGTTATGGCCGTCCAACAAGGCGCGCCAGTCGCTCCTTCGCTCCGCCAATCGGCGCCAATTCGTCACACAAAGGGAGTTTAAATCGTTTTCCACCTGGTCCTTCCAACGGAGTGGGGGCCGCCCTCTACCTCTGCTTCCATAGGCGGGTTCCGATAGACACTTTCTTGGCCGGAGCATCATCTTTCATTCGCATAACTTTTCTCTCGAACACTCCCAAAGCCGCTTCATCTGCTGTTGTCATGGTCCACGCTTCTGCCCCATATAGCAGGACGGGCACGATAAGTGACTTGTAGAGTATGATTTTCGTTCGCCGAGAGAGGACTTTACTTTTCAATTGCCTACCTAGTCCAAAGTAGCATTTATTGGCAAGATTGATTCTTCGCTGGATTTCAGTGCTGATGTTGTTGCTAGTGTTGATGCTGGTTCCCAAATAAACGAAGTCTTTTACTATTTCGAAATTATGGCTGCCAACAGTAGCGTGGTTGCCAAGGCGCGTATGCGCTGACTTTTTGCTGGATGACAGCAGGTACTTCGTTTTGTCCTCATTCACCATCTTATCTTCTTTTTCCAGTTTGGAGTAAGCGGAACTAACAGCGCGGGTGTTTAGGCCGATGATATCAATGTCATCAGCATATGCCAGTAATTGCACGCTTTTATAGTGTAACGAATTTGCTGCAAATTCTCTTATTTGCAATCCTCTGCTAAGTTCGAATCACTAAACTGTTGAATAAATAACTCCAATTTGTAATAATGCAAAATGGCCTTTATTAAAGTACTTCACAATAACACTCAAACTGTGCAACGAATAGCTTGCTTAATAACCAAATGATAGCTCAAATGAAACTCTACTATTCAAAACAATACTGCTCTTGCTCGCTAGATAGCGTCTTAGTCGAAACTGCTTGACAACTCAAATCAAACTGAATTCCAGCGCCTCTACAATTGCCGCCTTTTATACTCTTGGATTTCAACGTTCGCATCTTCTAGGCGCTTCCAGAATCTACTAGTCCAGCAACTCTCAAACTTCTCAGCTGTAACTACAATTGCACAATTTTATAGTTTTTCTCATTGCATACTTTAAGGAGTATCTCAGATATATGCATGTGTTTGTGCATTGAATCTCCGCTGCTCGTATACGTACATGGTACATATGTGTAGACGCAATTATTGTTTCGTTTATGTAGATACATAGTAATTGATCTATGGATGTCAATTCACGTCACTGCTTAGCATCGGCTTAGAGACGATAGCATCGCTCAGTGCTGCTAACATTCGTTACACTGCCCTCCACCTAGGTCTGATCATCCCGATCAAACAAATCTCTCGATCTATACGCTGCCAACCTTTCCAAATGAACCACTATCATTTTGGTTCGTGGTTTGCCAATGGTTTATATGCGGTAAACTACATCGTTGATCCGTTTTACAACTTTGTATGGGCGTTCCCAATTACACTACAATTTCGGGGACAAACCTTTTTTTCGTTCTGGGTCGTATAACAGCACCAAATCTCCTTCCTGAAACCCTTCCGAATTAATTGCTTTATCATATCTCGCTTTCATCTTGTCACTCATAATCTTTGCTCGTTGCCTTACAAGATCGTGTATCTCTCTCAGCAGGGGTTTGGCCCGTGGTTTCATGCACTGCTGATCGGTAAGCCATCAATAATAATGGTATGCGGGTATCCCACTCCTTATGGTACTTGTCTACTACTTTCCTTAAATGCTCTTCCAATGTTCTATTGAAACGTTCCACCATACCATCGGACCTGTGACATCCATGGCGATCCTTTCAAATGGTGCACCTGAAATATACTGCTTCATCTGGCCATGACTTTGTGTTTTGGGCCTTTCGCTCTGTTGCAAACCTCGCAGTTGGCAATCCACTCGGTGACCGACTGACGGCAACCAACCCAATAGAATCTCTGCTTAATTTTCTCGAGCGTCTTCGTGATTCCAAGATGACCTCCACTTGGACCATTATGCAGCTCGCTGAGCACGTCAGGAATACTCTTTCTGGGAACAACTATCAGTTTCTCCTTGCATTTACCATCCTCACTCTCCCATACTCGATGAAGGCAACCGGATATCAATTCTAAACTGTTCCACTTTGCCCAATATGACTTCGCAATGGGACTCTCTGCTGACATCTCTTCTCTGTTTGGTCTTTCGTTTCGTTCGAGCCCTTGCATAACACGTGACACATCTGTATCTTCTAGCTGACACTTTCTTAGCTGCTCCTTGTCACATTCATCTGTACATGTTATAGTTATAAGCCGGACATCTATAATGTCTTCTTAACCTCGGCTTTTGAACAGTGCTTGCATTCCAAACTACATGGTCTTCGTGACATTGCATCTGCAATTCCATGGGTACTACCTTTTCGATGCTCAATGGAAAAGTCATAGCTTTGTAGTCGCTCGATCCACCGTGCCAATTGTCCTTCCGGATTACGGAACTGCAGAAGCCATTTTAAAGCTGCGTGATCTGTCCTGACACGGAATCGCTGGCCGTAGAGGTATTTGTGAAAATGTTTAATGCACTCTACCAATGCCAACAGCTCTCTCCGCGTAACGCAGTAGTTCCTCTCTGATTTTCCAATCGAGCGGCTGTAATATGCAACTACCTTCTCCTGTCCATCGACCAGTTGTGATAAAACGCCTCCTATAGCATATCCACTCGCCTCTGTATCTAGAATAAATGTTGCTCCTGGAATCGGATATGCAAACATTGGGGCAGTGCACAAACGCTCCTTCAATGTTTGGAAAGCCACTTCTTGCTCCTTCTTCCATTCAAAAGCTTTATTTTTTCTTGTAAGCTCACGGAGGCTATGGGCTACGCTGGAAAAATTTGGTACAAGTCGGCGGTAATATGTGCACAGCCCAAGGAAACTTCTTAATTCATGTAGGTTCTGTGGTCTTGGCCAATCCTTTACAGCCTCTATCTTTTCGTTCGCAGTGCAGATGCCCTCTGTCGTCACCTTGTGACCCAAATAATTTACTTCCTTTTTAAACAGCGCACACTTTTTGGGACTTAACTTCAGACCAGCGCCAACTATTCTT
Organism: Eurosta solidaginis; assembly: GCF_040869045.1. Lineage (NCBI taxonomy): Eukaryota > Metazoa > Arthropoda > Insecta > Diptera > Tephritidae > Eurosta > Eurosta solidaginis. The sequence goes on along the minus strand of NC_090319.1, from coordinate 117,116,799 downwards.
TGTAAAACTTCCTCCAAGTTCCTAAGATGTTCATCAAAATTCCTGACCAATACGATGATGTCGTCCAGGTACACCAAGCATGTTTTCCAATGTAGTCCTTTCAGTACCTGGTCCATGAGTCTCTCAAAAGTAGCTGGTGCATTACAAAGTCTAAAAGGCATCACTGTAAATTGCCAAAGACCATCACCGACACTGAAGGCTGTTTTCTCTTTATCTTCCTCCTTCACCTCCACTTGCCAGTAGCCGCTTTTCAAGTCCAGCGTGGAAAACCATTTCGTACCAGATAGCGAGTCCAGAGTGTCATTTCTTGGCAATGGGTAGCTATCCTTTTTCGTTACGTCATTCAACTTCCGGTAGTCCACGCAAAACCTCATTTTTCCATCCTTCTTCTTTACAGGTACTACCGGTGAGCTCCATGGACTAGCTGATGGTTCGATGACGCCACTGTCGCTCATTTCTTGAATGATTTGACTCACAACTTCCCGCTTCGCCAGTGGAACGCTACGTAGAGCTTGACGGATCGGCCTCGCATCTCCAGTGTCAATTTAATGTTTCACAACGTTGGTGCGGCCTGGTTTAGAACCATCCTGGTCAAATATGTTCGCGTACTTTAGGAGCAGTTGTTTTGCCTTACTCTGATGTGCTTCCTCTAGCCCCTGCGTCCATGCCGTGATGTTCCTGAAGCTGTTCACAGTTAATAACTACTTCAACCTCTTGGCATCTTCCCAAAATAGCTCCTTTAGTCAGTTTGAGTGGTGACTTGAACTCATTGAGTACTCTTACCGGAATACGTCCATCTTATTTTGTCATAGCCAGGGTTTTTCCTACATGTATGTTTAGTGCTGATTTGTTTGCTGCTTCGACAACCCACAATTTGTTTGTCCCACAATCTCCATCAACCTTTGCCCAGGTGACTGCTTCGGATTTTGGTGGTATTTGCTGACTCTCTTCCATCAGCACTCGTAGCTTGTAGCCGAAATTAAGTGGTACATCCATGTTTTTATATCGCATCGTCTTGCTTTGCATGCCGATTAAGAAGTCAACTCCAATTACGATTTCATCAACAATTTCTGCCACTATAAAATTGTGTACTACCGTGACGTTCCCAATTGCGACTTCACATGATACTTCTCCTAGAACCGTGCTGTATTCTCCAGTGGCTGTACGCCACTGCTCCATGCAATCGTCTTATCTTCTTGTTGACTAAATCCGCTCGAATGATGGAATGAGATGCACCCGTATCTACAGTCAGTAAACGTTCCTTTCCATCCACATGTCCTCCGACAGTAAGATTGCTCGACCTTCTTCCAATTTGTGAGATAGAGATTATGGGGCATTCAATTGAGGGAGTCAGCTGTCGCCCCTTGCTGCTGACTCGCTTTAGTTTAACGATTGATTTGTCTTGGAGATTTGCTCATCTCCTTCTGCTCTGCGTTTACGACCACCCACATTGTTGGAACTGTTAGGGTTGGTGTTGCAATAACGCGCAATATGCCCTGGCTTTCCACACTTAAAGCATTTGACTGCATCATTATTCTTCTGCTGCGTACCCTTCAATGCTTCCAAAATTGCGTCTACCCAGTCTGGCTTTTCCACTTCCACGCGATGGGCTTTGTACGCTGGCTTACTCAAAAGTGAGGCTGTTTCCTGCGTCAGTGCATGCGATACCGTTTCAGCAAATGTTAGTTTTGGATTCGCATACGATACAAAGCGGGCTACATCGTTTCCACATCTCGTATGCCATTTATGAAGCTCTGGATTTTTACCCTTTCAGTGTATCCCACGGGTGCGTCCGCATTTGCAAGATGAGCCAATCTTTCAATATCTGAAGCAAACTCCTGCAATGTCTCATTTGCTTTCTGGTAGCGGTTTTGCAACTCAATTTGGAATATCTGTTTCCTATGCTCGCTTCCGTAACGTCTCTCTAAAGCGCTCATCAATGTTTCGTAGTTGTTCCGCTCGTACTCTGGGATGGTCTGTAAGATTTCCGCAGCTGGTACTTTTAACGCTACGAATAGAGCTGCGACTTTATCTTCAGCATTCCAGTTGTTCACTGCTGCGGTCTTCTCAAACTGTAGCTTAAAGACCTGGAAAGGAACAGGACCGTCAAAGGATGGTGTTTTTACCTTTGGATTGCTTGCTGAAAAAGCTGGGCGATTTAATTGCAACTCTTGTATACGACCTCTCAAAGCATCCAGCTCGGCTTCGATTTTTTCCTCAAACTGCGTTATTTTCTCGTCCATACGCGCTTCGAGTTTTGATGATATACGCGCCTCTTGCGCTTCGAGTTGTACTGTTATGCGTGCCTTTTGTTCTTTCAGTTGTGTCTCAATCTTTGATGTCGACATTTCTGACATACGCGTTTCTTGTGCCTCAATCTTCGATGTTATTCGTGTCCCTTGGGATTCCATCTGTGGTGACATATACGTTTTCTGTTCTTCCAATTGTGATGTTACTTGCAATGTTTGAGCAGCTATTGCAGCCAATATCATGTTCAAGTCTGTGCTCGTAACTGTCTGCGATGTTTCGTTTTTCTCTTCAATTTGTGTTGTTGTCTCGTCCCCATCAGGATAAAAGACATACTCGTCCACATCAATTCCTTCTGCTTCCATTGCCTCTCGTAGCTGTGCCTGAAGTTCGAGTTTAACGCCACTTGTATTCAATCCACGGCTCTCCACCTCCTTCTTCAGTTGCTGGATCTTCAATTCACTGAACTTTGCCATGTCCTTGTTGTCCTCCGGAATTTATTCAACAATTCCTCTTCTGACACCAATTGTAACGAACTTGCTGCAAATCCTCTTATTTGCAATCCTCTGCTAAGTTCGAATCACTAAACTGTTGAACAAATAACTCCAATTTGTAATAATGCAAAATGGCCTTTATTAAAGTACTTCACAATAACACTCAAACTGTGCAACGAATAGCCTGCTTAATAAAAACTGAATTCCAGCGCCTCTGCAATTGACGCCTTTTATACTCTTGGATTCAACGTTCGCATCTTCTAGGCGCTTCCAGAATCTACAAGTCCAGCAGCTCTCAAACTTCTCAGCTGTAACTACAATTGCACAATTTTATAGTTTTTCTCATTGCATACTTTCAGGAGTATCTCAGATATATGCATGTATTTGTACATTGACTCTCCGCTGCTCGTATACGTACATGGTACATATGTGTAGACGCAATTATTGTTTCGTTTATGTAGATACATAGTGATTGATCTATGGATGCCAATTCACGTCACTGCTTAGCATCGGCTTAGAGACGATAGCATCGCTCAGTGCTGCTAACATTCGTTACAATAGTATATTGTTCCAGTGCGGTTAAGTTCTGCAGCTAGTATAATTTTCTCCAGCATCAAATTAAAGAAATCGCACGATAGGGGGTCACCCCGTCTGAAACCTCTTTTAGTTTCGAACGGCTCGGAGAGGTCCTTCCCAATTCTGACTGAGCTGATGGTGTTGCTCAACGTCATTTTGCACAGCCGTATAAGTTTTGCGGGGAAACCAAATTCAGACATAGCGGCAGCTTCTTTTCGTGCTGTCGAAGGCGGCTTTAAAGTCGACGAAGAGGTAATGTGTGTCGATTCTCTTTTCACGGGTTTTTTCCAAGATTTGACGCATTGTGAAAATCTGGTCGATGCTAGATTTACCAGGTCTGAAGCCGCACTGATAAGGTCCAATCAGCCGGTTCACGGTGGGCTTCAATCTTTCGCACAATATATTCCATTATCATCGATTGCGGGATCGGGTTCTTCATCTCTGCGCGGTGAATTGCTGCCTCCATTTAGGAGAGCAGAGAAGTATTCCCTCCATAATCTAAGCACTCTCTGGACATCAGTTACAAGGTCTCCGTTTTCGTTCCTACAAGAGTTTGCCCCGGTCTTAAAACCTTCCGTCAGTCGCCGTATTTTTTGGTAGAATTTTCGGGCGTTATTCCTGGTGGCTAGCAGCTCAAGCTCCTCGCACTCACGCCTTTCTGCTTCTGATTTTTTCTTCCTGAAAAGGCGTCTCGCTTCCGTTTTAAACTCACGATAGCGTTCACACAATCCTCTTGTCGCGCTCGCTTTTAACGTAGCCCTGTAGGCAGCGTCTTTTCTTTCGGTTGCAAAGCGGCATTCTTCATCGTACCAGTTGTTTTTTCGTGGCCGTCGGTAACCAAATTTTTCCCCGGCGGCAGTACGAAGTGATTTGGAGATATGCTCCCACTGCTCCTGTGTTCCTTCAGGATGAGTTGTGCTCTCAGAGAGCAGGTGTGAGAGTCGAGTTGCGAAATCATTGGCAGTCTGTTGTGATTGAAGCTTTTCGACGTATAGCTTTCCTTCTGTTTTTTTGTTCCTTGGTTTTTGCCGCGTTGAGGCGGGTGCGTATTTTGGCTGCAACGAGATAATGGTCCGAGTCGATGTTAGATCGTGCGCATATCTAAAACACTGGAGACATGCCGTCCGTCTATCACAATGTGATCGATCTGATTGCGAGTATTTCGATCAGGAGACAGCCATTTAGCTTGATGTATCTTTTTATGCATAAACCTCGTGCTGGATATGACCATGTTCCGAGCACCTGCAAAGTCACTCAGCCTCAGTCCGTTAGGAGAAGTTTCATTGTATAGACTGAACTTTCCGACTGTAGGGCCAAACGCCTTCTTTGCCCACCCTGGCGTTAAAGTCGCCAAGCACGACTTTTATATCATGACGGGGGCAGCGCTCGTATGTGCGTTCTAATTGTTCATAAAAAGTGTTTTTAACCTCATCGTCTTTCTCCTCTGTCGGCGCATGGACGCAGATGAATGATATATTAAACCATTTTGCTTTTATTCGGATAGCGGCGAGACGGTCGTACACAGGCGTGAACGCCAGTACTTGGCGACAAAGTCTCTCTCACACCACGAATCCGACGCCGAAACTGCGCTTATTCGTATGACCACTCCAATAGATGGCACAATTTTTGATCTTCTTTCTTCCTTGCTTCGTCCAACGCATTTCTTGGATGGCGGTGATGTCAGATTTTGCTTTGACGAGGACATCAACCAGCCGGGCATCTGCACCAATCCCATTCAGGGAGCGGACGTTCCAGGTGCACGCCCTCAATTCATTGTCCTTCAAACGTTTGCCATGGTCGGCATTAATAGAGAGTGTATTTATCAGAGACTTGTTGTTATATATCATTTGAGTATGGTTTTACGGGGCGGGTCCCAAGCCCAGCGCACAACCCGCTCAGCGGGGGTGAAAATATTACTTGCACGTTTATATAGCGAGCCGCTTGCTCCAAGACAGACACCGCTTGCAGCCGCACCTAGAGGTGTACAGACGCTGCCGATGAGATCTCCCCCGGCTAGCCCTTAAACCGATTATGTTAGAGTGGCCTAGCCAGGTTGTCGCCTTCTCACATTAGCTCACCGCTAAACGGATGTTTATCAGCTACCCAGAAGATACTGGCCGCAAGCGACCGGCAGTAGTGAGCTGCTTGAACCGCATGCAAAAGAATCGATCTGGCCATTCCCATGTGAATGGCGGTCAGAAGCTTTCCCTACTTTCGTGGACTTCTACATACGGCTCCACCCTCCTTGTTCAACAACGACAATTCCGATGGAATGCTAGAGTCAATAAAAATAAGGACTCCACCTTCTTAAGGTACACGACCGCGCCAATAAACGACATATCGATGGGTGAGTACACACTTGTGCTATGTGTCTATTTGACCAAAACTGAGTTAACTGCACTTTCTGAAACTTCAGCATCATGCCTACCTAGTGTGCATTTTTTGTAAGCGAGTTATCAATTCTTCCGGTAAAGGTTATACATGAATATGATCGGTTCCTAATCACGAGTTTTTCCAATATCTTAACCGCTGCGCTGCCAAAGCAATATTGCTTTTTATTAACACGCTTTTATTAGCTTGGCCGGTATCTATCTATGTATCCATGTATGTGTGTAACGGAATCTTTGAGCTTAATTTTCACCGGTTTCTAGAAGTCTGATTAATTTGAAACTTTGCATACATATCAAGGACCGATGACAATGCATTAATGTGATGGTGTGGTGACATAAGGTCAACGAACATAAGGTCAATTAGCCTTATTACCACTTTGAATTGCCATAAGTTCGATTGAAACTTTGCACACCTATCAAGGCTCGATGACAATGCAATAATGTGATGGTGGGTGACATAAGGTTAACGGACATACGGTCAATTGAACTTATGACTACCCCAAATGGCCATAGATTTGAAACCTTGCACATATGCGAAAAACGCATTCCTTTATTAATGATAGAACTGGATGCATGGCACATCTACGAAAGAGCATACTGGAGCCCTTTATAACACGCTTTCACTAGCTTGGCCTGTATCTATCTATGTATCTATGTATCCATGTATGTATGTAACGGAATGTGGAGTGGAGCCGAGAGCCCCGGTAATGCAGAGTTCCGAACTCCGTTGCACCTTTTGAAGCATTTTAAGATAGATACTTTTAGCTAGTGCAGGCCACCAGACCAAGGCACCATAAAGAAGAATCGGGCGCAGAATGGCTGTGTAAATCCAGTGCTGACCTTAGAGGAGAATCCCCAGGAGGTGGCAATTTCCCTCTTGCAGGTGAACAGCTCTACTGCTGCCTTCTTGGATCGCTCTACTATATGGTCAGTACATAATAGCTTCATATCCAGAATGACTCCCAAATACTTGACTTGATCGCTAAACGCTAAGAACGTACCCCCAATTCTTGGCGGTGTAAGATTGGTACTTTGTACCTCCTCCTGAGGGGGACAAGCTCGGTTTTATCCGGGTTGACATCCAAACCTGTGGCGGGTTGTACTCCTGGGGCAGCTCCAGGATGTCAGCTGGGTCCGTTGGCGTCACTGGAACACAGGCTCTAGCCCTTGGTCGTGAGGGGATATCACGCGCCTCCCCTACCTTGAGGCGCGCGCACGGATATACCACCCCTATCAGCGTGACGGCGGCCCTATAGAGGTTTACCGACCTGGCGTCGTCACAGGCAATTATCTTGACATTGCCCTGGAACCAGCATGCATCGGTGTAAGATGGCGGGGGACCAGGGTTGTCTTTCTTAACCTTAACGCCACCGTAGCGAGCGGGGCCTCAATCGACTTCCACTGTTGTTTCGGGATCCTGCCATCTTCGCTGCTCTCGTCTATAATGGCAATGATCTGCCGGCCTTTGGCAATTTCGGCGAAAGACCGCGTCCAGCCTCCCTGCGTCTTGGCCCTTTTCGGTGCCGTGGGGTTGGATTCAGACATGGACCGCTGGCGTATCGAGGTTTCATCACTCTCGACTAAAACTTTTAAAATTACTTGAACTAAAAAATTTAGAATAAATAATAGTTTAAAAAACTAAAAAAAACACGCCTGAATAATTTAATTCACAGTAAAAAGCATGGGGTGCTAGATATTGAATATTAAAATCTTTCTATCGGCAACTATCTGGGAGGAAAGATATGAAATGTAGTCAAATGCACCCCACGCTTTTTAATCTGAATTAAATTACTCTGTTAATAACTTAAATTTTATTATAATTTTATTTTGAGGTGATTAACTATAAATGATTGTTTGACCTTCTACTACTGTTATATAAACTCTTTTTAATTGTTAATTATTTTCTATTTTTTTAGTTCGGTTAGCTATAAAAGCGTGTTTTTTTTAGTTTTCTTAAACTATTATTTATTTTGTTTCGCTGTAGTATGCACTGGTTCCGTATTATACCCCAAGTTCAACGTCTCTAGCTCAACGGAAACATAGTTTAAAAATTTTAAAGTTCCTGACGTTTGGTTCGCAATTTATTAACATGAGTGTAGTAGTAATACTCTAGCCAAAGCCATCAATATTTTTTTAGCATATTTAGATTCAGAATGCATCAATTCACCGTTGGGAATCATAATATCCCACAAAAAAATTAACGTTTACAGGCAATCGCCTCTAAAAGACAAAATATGCTCTCCTGAAATCCTTGAAATTTGTCACTTATCACAAGTATGCGCTCACCCATCGATATGTAGTTACTGACGAAAAGCTGTGAATTAAAATTATCTTCCTTCAACTTAACGAAAACTGTTAAGAATATATTAACTCAATTTACACCGTAAGCCAAGAACATTTTGATAATATGTTCTTTTGCGATATTCTTGCAATAAGAATAAGAGGCTATACCATATTTAAACTTAAATGTATAAACATTTGAGTTGTCATAGACTTAACAAAGTGTCTGGGTTGGACATTGGTTGTTTATACTACCTACTACGCTTACCGTGGTGTGGAGGTAGCTGCTCGCCTATCACACCGAAAGTCATAGATTCAAGTCCCAAGAAGAGTGAGTAGTATTTAGAAGAGGCCTGTATGACTTGCCAGAGCTACATGCTGCGAGAGAAAAGTGACCAGGGTGAGCTTTGTAACAAATTTACTTAGGCAATATAGAAGAGTATGTTGATTGATAAATAATACTGAAGTTGCACTTCCACGATTTTCTTTGATTTATGGTCTATACCATTTTGTTTATTGCATGTCACTAGGTAAATTGGAATAAATTTCGATTAATATACAAGTAGTTAAATCTTTACTGCCTATAAAATAATGAATATGATGAACTTATGCTTCATACCAAAACCCATTTATATATACCTACATAGTATGTATTTATATACATATGTACGTGTAAACTTTTTTGTTGGTTTTTATTGTTTACACAAAAGGGACTTCGACGGTACTAAAACAATAAAAGCGAATGTTTGACAAGCAAGATTCAGATGTTTGCAACCACCGCATATACAAATTAACGTGTATACATACAAACACACTTCACACAGCATACATATATTAAGCATCGATGGTGACGGTGAAAACAAATAAAGGGATTGCGCCATGTACAACGATAAAAATCTTTAAAATGTTAATGATCAATGTTAATAAAAATTTTAAATACTACACAAGTATTGGGCCACATCATTTGGTTCCCATAAACAATCGCGTACACCAAAACAGGCTCAGAAATAAGCGCGACTAAGTGCCCAATTTAGTGCTAAGTTGGGATGAAATTCAAAGATACAAGAAATGTAAAACGACATGCGACAGAGGCGTTTACTTTCGACTAACTGGCGGATTGATCAAGTTGAAAAGAATAAAAATTATTATTGGATCGTCATTTAACACCGCACCGTGAACAATCAGATTCTAATCAACATCAGTTCGGGATCATTGTCAGATGCGTTACCCAATTTGATTACGATACCGCACGGCGTTTACATTAATGTCGCGACAGTGAATTGATATATTTATTTACATACAAATGTACATATGAGCCTGCCTGACAAAGTATTACATTATTACATACCAACTACTGTAGCTTATTTTGAAATGGGCAGGCAGACAAGATTTCAAAAACGATCCCGCGATATGTACAGGCGGATCAGATAGAGGATGAAAGAAGTGAAATAAAATTTGTATTGAATGGATTTGCTAATGACCGAAGATGATTAACGCACGAACATAAACGATTCTCTTTGCCCTAACCCCGGCTGCCACACCATGTTTTCATTTTGGACCAAAATTCATCGAAAAAAAGGTCCAAATCAAAAAAAAATTGTGTTTTATTTTATTGTTTTACAAACAATTCAGCAATTAACTAGTGTCGTATTCGTTGTAAAATGTAAACATTTTAGGATATTTCCATGGTTTCCTATATACAATTTTTATAAATATAGCGAACAGTTATGTGTTTTTCTTCAAATTTGTTTTTTATTGCATATTTTATTATCACTATATAGAGGCCACATTTCTGCATATGCCGTTTTTTATACTCAGTTGAGCAGAGCTCACAGAGTATATTAACATTGATTGGATAACGGTTGGTTGTACAGGTATAAAGGAATCGAGATAGATATAGACTTCCATATATCAAAATCATCAGTATCGAAAAAAAATTTGATTAAGCCATGTCCGTCCGTCCGTCCGTCCGTCCGTCCGTCTGTCCGTTAACACGATAACTTGAGTAAATTTTGAGATATCTTGACGAAATTTGGTATGTAGATTCCTGGGCGCTCATCTAAGATTGCTATTTAAAATGAACGATATAGGGCTATAACCACGCCCACTTTTTCGATATCGAAAATTTCGAAAAATTGAAAAATTGCGATAATTCATTACCAAAGAGGGATAAAGCGATGAAACTTGATAGGTGCGTTGAACTTATGACGGAGAATAGAAAATAAGTAAAATTTTGGACAATGGGCGTGGCACCGCCCACTTTCAAAAGAAGGTAATTTAGAAGTTTTGCAAGCTGTAATTTGGCAGTCGTTGAAGATATCATGATGAAATTTGGCAGGAACGTTACCCCTATTACTATATGTATGCTTAACAAAAATTAGCAACATCGGAGAACAACCACGCCCACTTTTAAAAAAAAAAAATTTTTTTAAGTGAAATTTTTACAAAAAATTTAATATCTTTACAGTATATAAGTAAATTATGTCAACATTCAACTCCAGTAATGATATGGTGCAACAAAATACAAAAATAAAAGAAAATTTCAAAATGGCCATAATGCCATAAGTCGAACAAAAATTTACCAATCCTTATGAAATTTGGTAGCGGCTTAGATTCTGGGACGATAACTATTTTCTGTGAAAAAGGTCGAAATCGGTTGAAGCCACGCCCAGTTTTTATAAACAGTCGACCGTTTGTCCTTCCGCTCAGCCATTAACACGATAACTTGAGCAAAAATCGATATATCTTTACTAAACTCAGTTCACATAATTATCTGAACTCACTTTCTATTGGCATAAAAAATGGCCGAAATCTGACTATGACCACGCCCACTTTTTCGATATCGAAAATTACGAAAAATGGAAAAAGTGCCATAATTCTATACCAAATACGAAAAAAGGGTTGAAACATGGTAATTGGATTGGTTTATTGATATAACTTTAGAAAAAAACTTTGTAAAATAGGTGTGACACCTACCATATTAAGTAAAATAAAATGAAAAAGTTCTGCAGGGCGAAATCAAAAGCCCTTGGAATCATGGCAGGAATACTGTTCGTGGTATTACATATATAAATAAATTAGCGGTACCCGACAGATGATGTTCTGAGTCACCCTGGTTCACATTTTGGTCGATATCTCGAAAACGCCTTCACATATACAACTACCACCACTCCCTTTTAAAATTCTTGTTAATACCTTTAATTTGACACCCATATTGTACAAACACATTATAGAGCCACCCCTGGTCCACCTTTATGGCGATATATCGAAAAGGCGTCCACCTATAGAACTAAGGCCCACTCCCTTTTAAAATACTCATTATCACCTTTCGTTTGATACCCATAATGTACAAACGCATTCTAGAGTCAACCCTGGTCCACCTTTATAACAATATCCCGAAAAGGCGTCCACCTATAGAATTAAGGCCCATTCCCTTTTAAAATGCTCGTTAACACCTTTCATTTGATACCCATATCGTAAAAAAATTCTAAAGTCACCCCTGGTCCACCTTTATGGCGATATCTCGAAAAGGCGTCAACCCATAGAACTAAGGCCCACTCCCTTTTAAAACACTCATTAACACCTTTCGTTTGATACCCATATCGGACAAACAAATTCTAGAGTCATCCAGGTGGACCAGGGGTGACTCTAGAATGCGTTTTTACAATAAGGGTATCAAACGAAAGGTGTTAATGAGTGTTTTAAAAGGGAGTGGGCCTTAGTTCTATGGGTTGACGCCTTTTCGAGATATTGCCATAAAGGTGGACCAGGGGTGACTCTAGAATTTGTTTGTACGATATGGGTATCAAATGAAAGGTGTTAATGAGTATTTTAAAAGGGAGTGGGCCTTAGTTCTATAGGTGAACGCCTTTTCGGGATATCGTTATAAAGGTGGACCAGGGGTGACTCTAGAATTAGTTTGTACGATATGGGTACCAAATAAAAGGTGTTAATGAGTATTTTAAAAGGGAGTAGGCCTTAGTTCTATGGGTGGACGCCTTTTCGAGATATTGCCATAAAGGTGGACCAGGGGTGACTCTAGAATTAATTTGTACGATATGGGTATCAAATGAAAGGTGTTAATGAGTATTTTAAAAGTGGGTGGGCCTTAGTTCTATGGGTGGACGCCTTTTCGAGATATCGCCATAAAGGTGGACCAGGGATGACTCTAGAATGCGTTTGTACAATATGGGTATCAAACGAAAGATGTTAATGAGTATTTTAAAAGGGAGTGGGCCTTAGTTCTATAGGTGGACGCCTTTTCGAGATATCGCCATAAAGGTGGACCAGGGGTGACTCTAGAATTAATTCGTACGATATGGGTATCAAATGAAAGGTGTTAATGAGTATTTTAAAAGTGGGTGGGCCTTAGTTCTATGGGTGGACGCCTTTTCGAGATATCGCCATAAAGGTGGACCAGGGGTGACTTTAGAATTTTTTTACGATATGGGTATCAAATGAAAGGTGTTAACGAGTATTTTAAAAGGGTGTGGGCCTTAATTCTATAGGTGGACGCCTTTTCGGGATATCGTTATAAAGGTGGATCAGGGTTGACTCTAGAATGCGTTTGTACATTATGGGTATCAAATGAGAGGTGTTAATGAGTATTTTAAAAGGGAGTGGGCCTTAGTTCTATAGGTGGACGCCTTTTCGTGATATCGTTATAAATGTAGACCAGGGGTGACTCTAGAATTAGTTTGTACGATATGGGTACCAAATAAAAGGTGTTAATGAGTATTTTAAAAGGGAGTGGGCCTTAGTTCTATAGGTGCACGCCTTTTCGAGACATCGCCATAAAGGTGGACCAGGGGTGACTTTAGAATTTTTTTACGATATGGGTATCAGATGAAAGGTGTTAAGGAGTATTTTAAAAGGGTGTGGGCCTTAATTCTATAGGTGGACGCCTTTTCGGGATATCGTTATAAAGGTGGATCAGGGTTGACTCTAGAATGCGTTTGTACATTATGGGTATCAAACGAAAGGTGATAATGAGTATTTTAAAAGGGAGTGGGCCTTAGTTCTATAGGTGGACGCTTTTTTGATATATCGCCATAAAGTTGGACCAGGGGTGACTCTATAATGTGTTTGTACAATATGGGTGTCAAATTAATGGTATTAATAAGAATTTTAAAAGGGAGTGGTGGTAGTTGTATATGTGAAGGCGTTTTCGAGATATCGACCAAAATGTGGACCAGGGTGCTCCAGAACATCATCTGTCGGGTACCGCTAATTTATTTATATATGTAATACCACGAACAGTATTCCTGCCATGATTCCAAGGGCTTTTTGATTTCGCCCTGCAGAACTTTTCATTTTCTTTTACTTAATATGGTAGGTGTCACACCTATTTTACAAAGTTTTTTTCTAAAGTTATATTTTGCGTCAATAAACCAATCCAATTACCATGTTTCAATCCTTTTTTGGTATTTGGTATAGAATTATGGCACTTTTTTCATTTTTCGTAATTTTCGATATCGAAAAAGTGGGCGTGGTCATAGTCAGATTTCGGCCATTTTTTATACCAATAGAAAGTGAGCTCAGATAATTATGTGAACTGAGTTTAGTAAAGATATATCGATTTTTGCCCAAGTTATCGTGTTAATGGCCGAGCGGAAGGACAGACGGACGACTGTGTATAAAAAATGGGTGTGGCTTCAACCGATTTCGCCCTTTTTCACAGAAAACAGTTATCGTCCTAGAGTCTAAGCCGCTACCAAATTTCACAAGGATTGGTAGATTTTTGTTCGACTTATGGCATTAAATGTATCCTAGACAAATCAAATGAAAAAGGGCGGAGCCACGCCTATTTTGAAATTTTCTTTAATTTTTGTATTTTGTTGTACGATATCATTATTGGAGTTGAATGTTGACAAATTTACTTATATACTGTAAACATATTAAATTTTTTGTAAAAATTTCACTTTAAAAAAATTTTTTTTAAAAGTGGGCGTGGTCGTTCTCCGATTTTGCTAATTTTCATTGAGCATACATATAGTAATAGGAGTAACGTTCCTGCCAAATTTCATTGTGATATCTTCAACGACTGCCAAATTACACCTTGCAAAACTTCTAAATTACTTTCTTTTAAAAGTGGGCGGTGCCACGCCCTTTGTCCAAAATTATACTTATTTTCTATTCTGCGTCATAAGTTCAACGCACTTACTAAGTTTCATCGCTTTATCCTTCTTTGGTAATGAATTATCGCAATTTTTCGGTTTTTCGAAATTTTCGATATCGAAAAAGTGGGCGTGGTTATAGTCCGATATCGTTCATTTTAAATAGCGATCTCAGATGAGCGCCCATGAATCTACATACCAAATTTCGTCAAGATATTTCAAAATTTACTCAAGTTATCGTGTTAACGGACAGACGGACGGACGGACATGGCTTAATCAAATTTTTTTTCGGTACTGATGATTTTTATATATGGAAGTCTATATCTAGCTCGATTCCTTTATACCTGTACAACCAACCGTTATCCAATCAAAGTTAATATACTCTGTGAGCTCTGCTCAACTGAGTATAAAATCGGTTATGCACTTACTCACTAGCTTATATTTTTTTTTTTAATCGCTGGCGAAAGTGCTTTGACTTCAATGTAAAAAATAATTACAAACCATCTCGCTTCCCAAGGCGGCCGGTTCAATGAACCGGAGCAACTTGATATTTTTCCCGACCAAGGGCTGTCATTTCAGTGTAACCACATTTAATTTGTTGCGCCCCTCCCACAAATTGTCATCCTCTCAGCAGATCCTTACTGCGTGACCGAAGTATGTATGTATGTATGTATTTATTTAATGATCAAAATTATTAGTACAATAAGATTTGAGGTGTTTTTATAGTACAACATGAAAGGAAAGATAGTTATAAGTAGTAGTACAAAAAGAAAATAAACAGTTACATGATACTGAAATAAACAGATATGTATATATATATTGTAAGCCTATCCATAAAACCTAATTTGTAATTTGTAATTTATTCTAGTATCGTGATCAAATACACGGCCAGTCTACATACTATAATCAGAAAAATAGTTATAGATAACATTCTTATAGTTGCTCCAGGTACGTATAGTGTTCACGAAGAATAGTCTAGTCGACGCAACAGATTTAAATGTGGGTACTATAAGGTCGTTTGAACGAGCGGATCTTGTGAAAGAAAGCTTATTATAAAGATATAGGGGCGTCTTAGTGAGCATGAGTCGGAAAAGGAAAATGCAGCTCCTGGCTTTGAGATAGTCGGATATTTGACATCCCAGAAGGCTAGATTTCTAACGGGATATGTGGTCGAACTTCGAAAGCCCACACACATAGCGTATTATGTGGTTAAAGGCCATGTCTAACCGATGAGCCGAGTGCGAGTCTAGCTTATTGTATATCAATTCGGAAGATGTCAAATAAGGTAAAATTAATTGGATAGCCAATTTATGGCGGATGTTACGAGGAGTAAACATCGCCGATAGCCTTAGATTTCGCAGTGCGCCATACACCCTTCCTATAACCTGGTTAATGTGGTCAACACAAGTCAAACTGGAGTTGACTACAAAGCCAAGGTTTGTAATTTTACTCACCAGTTTAATTTGGTCGGTAGCAATACAAATCGGTGGGATACCCGTCTCAGCCAACTTTACCTTTGATATAGGTAAGACGTAAGTTTTATTTGCGTTAAGACGAAGCCCGTTGTGATTAGCCTAATGGAAAATTTCTGAGATGTCAGCGTTAAGTTTAGAACACAGATTATCGACGTCATCAATACGACTAGAAAGGTAAAGCTGAACATCGTCTGCATAGGCGTGCATAGTACCAAATTTACAGACTGTAAAAATGTCGTTGACAAATAAGCTAAACAGCAACGGCCCAAGAATTGACCCCTGAGGCACACCGCAGACTACTGCACTAAGTCGTGACATTTGGGACCCCATAATTATCCTTTGGTATCGGTTGGCTAAATAACTTTTAATTAACGCTAATGAATTGTAACTAAAAGCAAAGTAGGACTTCAGCTTAGCGCAGAGCAAATCGTGGTCAACTGAGTCAAATGCCTTGGAAAAGTCAAGCAGACACAGCAACGTTAGTAAGTTTTCATCGAAGTGACTACGAATATCGTCGAGGATCTGAAGCATAGCTGTTGCACATCCATGATTAGCCCAAAATCCAGACTGCAAAGGTGACAGAAGTTGATATCTCTGCACGTGGTTTGAGATTTGTTCGGCTATTAATGCCTCAAATGCTTTGGACAGGACAGGTAGTATACTAATAGGACGGAACTCAGAAGGAGTGTCGGCATACTTCTTCTTTGCAATGGGTCGAACTGATGCAATCTTCCATTGATTAGGGAAACAAGACGAAGTAATGCAATGATTCACAATATGAGTTACGGCTCCAATGAGGAATGGTAACACCATTTTTATAAATCTTATGGGAATCCCATCCACACCAGTAGCATTCGATTTAATTTTTGATATACACTTTATGACGTCCAAGTCCGATACAGCTTCAAATTCAAACGTATTACTGGAATATCAGGCATTATCGGGGGGGATAAACGCACGTTGAGCGCCGGGTGTAGGGCAGATAACAAAGGCTTCATTAAGCAGGTCAGGATCTAGTGTGTAAGCTTCATCATTGTCCCTACCACATACACGCAGGCGTTTAAGGTTACGCCATAAAACATTAGGAGGCAGGGAGGGGTCAAGCTTGGCAACATAAAAATTACGCTTTTCACATCTGATAACGGAAGTTGCTCTGTTCCTGGCGGCTTTGAACGAATTCCAGTTAGACTGGTAAGGGTTTGCTTTCCATTTAGATAAAGCCTTGTTACGCGCCTTGATTTCTACCAACACTCTAGGCGTGAACCAGTGCGATACCGATGATTTTTTCTTACCAAATCGCTCGGGGACATGCTTGTTAAAAATACTTAGCAGATTCTCATTTAGGAACTCAAGCTTATCATTAACACTACTAAAATACCAACAATTGGACCAGTTCACAGAGCTATCATCCATAGCCAATAAGTTCATGTCAATGTTTCGAAAGTCCCTAAATGAGAACGTGACTTCAGACTCACGTTGTCCAAGATTTATGTCAAGTGTACAGAATATTAAGTCATGATCCGATATAAATGCAAATTGGTCAAACGCGGAGACAGAGGAAAGTTCAGAGACAATAAAATAGTCCAATAAGCTTGGGTTATTTATGTTGGAATACCTTGTGGGAATGGATGAATTTACTACAGAGAGACCAAACACAGACAAATTGTTCAACAAGCTAGAAGTATTGGAGTCACGAACAAGAAGATTAACGTTAAAATCACCGCATAAGATTATACTTTGGTAATCAACAACAAGCGGAGATAGGGAGGCAAAGAACGGCTCAAGACTTATATCCATTTTTGGGTTGTATACGCAAGACAGGAGGGCTTTGGAGAATCTGTCAGACAGCTCAACAAACAAATATTCTACAGCACAGGGCTCAGATCGGGATAATACTTTCATATTAATATTATTTTTACAGTAAATAGCTATTCCGCCTCCTTTTTTAGTACATCTGTCATGACGAACCATTGTATAATTTTCAAGGGAAAAGTGCATGTCATTAATGCAACTTGAGAACCTAGTTTCAGTTACACAGATTACGTCGACCGCAGAACACTCAAATGCATATCTAACAATATCAATTTTTTCTGGATTAAGACTCCTAGCATTAAAGTGCACAATATTGAAGCCTTTATGACGATTGCAAAGAATGTTTATAATGGCTAGGCTATTCTCTCGAACACCATATCCGACGTTGTTAACAGTGAATATCATCAAAATGTTGCATACTTTTAGGCAGCTGGCCTGTGGATACGGTCCACAACTTTGTATTTGTTGTTTACTATTTGTTCTTCTCACTTTCCTTATCGCTATGAGGCTTCTGTGAAAGTTATTGGTATTTTCTTGTAAAGCGATTTTCCGCACTTGCTCACAAAATTATTAATTATACACACGAATTGAACAATGTCACTGGCGATTATTAGAACAATAACGTGGATGACTATCAGGTTATCACCTAGAAGCCATTCTATTGATAAAATTACGTGTTTTTCACGAAGGTATGAATATTTTTAGAAACCATTTGAGGACACTTTGCAATTTCACTTCTTTGCCGAACAGTTCCAGGGCCACAACAGCAATTGCGTCCTGGCCTACCTCAACTCACCTACCCCCAGAGAGACGACGTCTCTCCCGTTGCACTTCAGAATTCTGCAGTTAAACTGTAATGGGTTAACTGGGCAGATCACGGAGATAGTTGATTTCATGAAGCTCTGCAGACCAACTCTGGACATAACGTCCACAGAAAAGATCGCTACAGCGGAAATGCAATCGGTCTCGCGTTTATCACCCACCTCACAGTGCAATACAATCTATTTCATCCACACATCGGCATTACGGTACCGACTGTCTTACATCCTAAAATCTTGGGTGTGACGTTCGATCAGTATCTACATTTTGGATTGTATCGAAAATCCAGAGCCGTAATAAAATCCTCAAATCTCTTTCCGGCAGCACTTGGGGTAAAGACAAAGAAACGTGCATTACTACTTACGAAGCAATTGGCCGGCCGATTGCATGCTACGTGTCCCCGATATGGTCGCCAAGCCTAAAGGTTACTCACTGGAAGAAAATACAGGCCTGCCAAAATACTACCCTCAGAACCGCGGGCTGTTTTCTTATGTCCCCAGAACACCACGTACACAATGAGGCGAGAGTACTCCCCGTTAGGAAGAGAAATGAAATGCTAAACAGTTTCTGTTGAATACCCAGAAACCTGGGCATTCCATCAGACATCTGATTGATGAAGCTACACCTCCCAGTGGCTTAAGGAGTAATCTCCATAAGCATTATGGGGAATAACGGTAAAAATTGCAGGCATTTCACTACCGCCAAAAGCAAATTTGAATCATGTTTGGAAGCAGCTATGTGCTATAAAACGGCGCAAATATTTATCACGTCGTAATGGGTTAAAAAACATGATTTTGTCCTTCACACATAAATAACGTACTTTCCATAAAATATTTCAAAAATACGACATTTGCAAAATTTTGCAAATGGACACCAGAAATAAGTTTTTTTGATCTCCTGAAAAGTTACTGAAAAACACATAACTGCTTTTGTGAGCGCAGCGACGAAAGCCGTGCTAAACTAATATGTCCATATTTTTGATGTTTTCATTCACCCTTATCGCGAAGTTCACGCGGAAAAGTGTTCGCCTTCAATTCTTTTGTTCGGGTGAACTTTTTCCGCCTATCGGCAATTTCGGGCGAACAAAAGTTCACTTCGAAACAGCTGATGCTAAATTTTGTAACCAAGCACATATTTCCTTAAAAAATTAATAAAATAATGTTTAGTATTGCACTTAGGTTGGTATTGATTGAGCGCGAGGCAAATATATATGTGAAAGCGATTCGGAGGCAATTAAGGGACAGTTCTAACCCTTTGGAGCTAAATGATTCACTGTAAGCTAAAAATTACTATTTTCAGCACTTTGGAATAACAAGTTAATTTTTTTCAATTAGCTTTCGCCAATATTACAGACTAAAAAAGCTGGCATTATAATATTTGCTAGTTATTCTTACCAACTCCTTGCCACCATTGAAGCAAAAATTTGGAGTTCCACCAATTGAAAAGTTGGGTAAATGTCATCGTTTTTTCGCATAGGGAAAACGCGTTGGAAAGGACCATGAAGTGGGTCTTAGGTAATCTTGTTTCAGTGAGGTGATCAACATTTTGGAACCGTTGCTTTGTCCACAATGGATAACTTGGCCGACTGATACGTTATGAAAAAATAGAATTTACATACTTAGCAATACAGGAATTTCACTTTTTCACTCAGCTTCCGATTGTGTATTATTTATTGATTTATTTCTAATAATAGAAGTACATATAATTATAAGAGTATCAAATTTCAAAACAAAAAATTAATTACATTTTGTTTTCCTCTCGTTCGCCTGTAAAATATAAGTGAACAAATTTTGGTTTCCCCGCTTTTCATTACGCCCGAACAAAGAGTTGCCGATAAGGTGAAATCTTTTTCGAACATGAAAAATTGTTTCGCCACCCTCTGGCGATAGGGTGAACAAAAACTGTGAATATTTTCGGGTGAAAATAAAACTCGCGATAAGGGTGATTATATATTGTAAAGTAACAAAAACAACCCTGCTGATATTAACAAAAATGCATACCTGCATTCATAGAGAAGATGTACTAAAATATATTTATATAAAACCGCGATTAACTTCTGGATATGAATGGCGTCACTTATTAGTTTAAACCAACGAAGAACGATCTGGATAAAATTGGATAAGCTAAGAAAAAAGTGAAATAAGCAGATATATTAAATAAAATCCTAAAAAAATCGAGTTTTTATAATATGTTTAATTTGTTCCCAAAAAAAATTGAAACAGGTCTTTGTTGAAACAAACTATTTGCATTCACGTCGTATTCAACCAATGATCTTCCCCTGTACAGTGCCAGTGAAAACTTTCAAATAATGTTTTTCTCGTTCCTAAAAGAACACCAAAATTGTCGTATTATACCTTAAGCTGCAGACATTGGTGCTATATCGGTAACCGTATCGGTAACCTTATAACAGCTGATTCGACCAACCTTATGAGAAGCAATGCAATCGATTATTGGTGCCGCTAAGGTCGTAACCGTATCGTAGCCAACCAATTGGCTTTTGGTTTACCGTCATAACGATAAACAGCTGACCAAAACCTTCGGGGAGTGTCTTTATCGTTAATGCAACAACAACAACATCTTCTGGCTCTAGGCCGACTGCCGCTGGGCTAGTATATACCCTGACATATTTTGGTAAATAATATCTTGGTAACATAAGTAATACATCATGAATTCAACTGTCAAGAAATTTTGGGGCATCTTCTGATTAAGTTTGTTATTTTTATTTGGAAGAGCATATGTTTTACTCTCAACGACAAATCAACGAAGCATATGAACATGTCAATGAATTTTAAGGGATGGAAACATATTTAAGAGTATCACGATCACTTCCAAGTGTGACTGTAAAACTTTTCATCGAACCCGGAACCCATTTCAGTTCCGTAAAAGGCAGAAAAGTTCAACTAAATAACTGACGTATGTATATACCTACAATATATGACTAACACATGTTTCTTTTAATGTCCGGGTTTTCAATAAAAGTTTCAACTGCAGTTGAAGTTGAGGCCAGTTACATCCATCGAATTTTCCTGCCCATCACAGCTTAAGTGGCCAAATTGAATTCTTTATTTTTATTCGAAGCTAAAAGTAATGTAAACTCGCACTGGTCCTTTGTATTCAATTTTAAATGTGTGATAGGTGGCACTGATATGCTGAAAAAAGCAGTTTCTGTAGTGGCTTTCGTAAAAAGGTATTTATTTTTCTACACCTATTTATTCAAAGCGGATAAAAATTGTACCCTCTTCTCACCGTCGAAAATACATCCCTACAGTTTCAAATAGCGTACATCTTCTGCCTTTTTTTATTTACTTCACCTGGTGATTCCACCATGGGCCTCGCCTAAATTATCTCCTAAGTGAAATTTCAGTGTTCTGGTACATTTTATTAACTGAGCAATTTTTGCTGTAAGAATTCCATTGAAGTAAATTTAAAATTATATTTGGGTTATTGAATGTGTGGAAAATTTTGTGAGCAGCATAATGTAATGATAGAAGGTGGAGGATGTTTTGACAGCTGTCAAATCGACTCCACTTAGTTGTATTTTGGAAGTACACAAGAATGGGGGCTTAAAAGATGGTCTCTTTTGAAATATTCCTTAATTAATACTTTTTAAAGAATGATAGAATATATATGTAGCATGATTTTAATGCAATTTTATGATGAAAACTATGAAATTAAGTTTGTTTTATTCATTTTTGAAACGTTTGGAGCTTATCGAGGTCGACTGCTAATACACTGCCAAAAATATTGGAAAAAGGTTTCAAAAGACGTGTTCTGACCTCGATATCAATAACCTGAAAATAAAGACTTTACTAATGTCAAAAGATGTTTGCAAAAAAAACCTATTTAAATTTTATGCTGAAAGGGGTTCTTCGACAAAAGACTATGGATCGTACTCCTGGTCTTGGAGCGGTTGAGGGTCATTGTTCGGATTTAAATACCGAGGCCAAAACGTGTCTTTTGAACACGCTCCTGTCAGTTTTGAACGGGTATTAGCAGTCTACCCCTGTCCTGTAGTACAACTTACTTAATTGGCGCTTAACCGAATAAACGGTTATGGCCGTCCAACAAGGTGCGCCAGCCGCTTCTTCGCTCTGCCAACTGGCCCCAATTGGTCACACCAAGGGAGTTTAAATCGTTTTCAACCTGTACACATAGGAAAAAGTCACCCATATTTCCTGCGAGAGCTTAGCACCAGGGAGCATTACGCCCCGAACATAAGCCAGAAACATATACCCAGAAACCTGGCCATCCCAACAGACATCAGATTGATGAGGCTACACCACCCAGGGGCTTAAGGGGTCATCTCCGTAAGCATTATGAGGAAATACGGCGGCCGAGAACACAGCCGTATGAAGCTAAAAAGCACAAGCAGCTCCTAAGTGAAATCCCCAAACAGGCGTCGGACCTCTATACCAGGAATTGCCCGGCGAATCCAGTACTTAAAGAACAATACCCAAAACTAGCAGATTAGGAACGCACTCTCCCTAGAGAAACGCGCGGCACTCTAGCTCAACTTCGATCTGGGTACTGTAACAGGTTAAACTATTACCTATCCAGAATCAATCCCGACATACATAATGTATGTTCTGCTTGCAATATTGGCCCCTCCTGACACCAACCTTCTCTTCAATTCCAATGTGGAACGTGCGCCTCTAACACCCCTCTGACTATGGTCTACCCCTGTTGAAACAGCAAGCAAGTTTCCTTTTGAACTCCCGTTAGAGGACATTGATGACAATTTGTGATTGGTCGCACTTATTGGATGGGGCGAAGCACTACTACAACAACAACAACAAAAAACTGCGAAATTGCAGAACCAATAGCAATATAATGACAAATGAAAGAAAGTTCAAAATTTTCAAATGCAGTCAATAGATACATTTCGCAACGCTTAAGATTTGCTTTTAGATACAGCAGCTTCTCTTTCTATAGCTCTTTGCTACGCCTTTTCATATATGGGCATTAATTGACCTTGCTCTCCCAACATTTTAAGTAATTCAACTATGAATGGTAAATAATTGTGCTTACGCCGAATGTTTTCAATCTTATAGCGTTTCCGTATTTCCACTTCATATTCAATTTTTGAGCGCAATTTCGTTATTTCCGTCTGACGATCTTCACCATCTCCTGCATCCATAGCATACCCAGCAGTCGCCAACATTTTATCGATTTTCTGCTGATATATTTTCAATCTATCTAACATTAGAGCCATAAGATTAAAATGTATTTCACCTTCGCTATATGTATTTTTGCATACGCTTCTCAATTATTGGGCGTACAACATCAATCCTATTTTGTTCCAATTCATATATCGTGCAAACGAGTTGCGCACTGAGCTATATTTTGGTGCATTACTTAGAGTAGCCTTTTGTATAAGGAACAAATGATAGAAAAAATTCTTTGAATTCAGTAAGTGTTGTTCCCAGCTTAATGTCTTCATGGTCACAGTTCAACAGAATGCTAAGTATTGCCTGTGTTGCGCATGCATTGTTAATGATTTGCATTGCAAAGAATATATTATCTAGACGATCATCGCGTACAACGGATCTACTAGATGAATCATCATCCTGCACCCATTTAAAAAGGAAATGAGCCCATCTATGGGTTCGAGGTCTTTAAATAGGTCAGGATCTAAACTCCAAATCTCCTCCACTTTAATGCCATCACATCCAAATTCACGTATTAATTCAGTAAATACACCTGGATCGCTCTCAATTAAGCACCAGCTGCCCGCGGCGTCGGACATTTCGTTTCGATTTGAATAGTATTACAATGATTTTTGTGAAATTTTAATTGAATTCAGCAAACTTTTATGTTCATTAAAATCAAAGATGAAGAAAAAGCCATCATTTAATGCCGAAATGTGCGAGTTTTGATACTTTTGTTTAAATAAACAAAATTATTAAATTAGAATTATCTCACGTTTGAATGATATAAAAGTCAACACAGAGCCACTAAAGGGGCGGGTGTTCAGGCCGATGATATCAATGCCATCAGCATACGCCACGCTTTTATAGAATACGAGCCGGACCCGTGCGCATATTGCGCAACCAATATAAAAGTGTCTTATCAAATATCAACAGAAATCAGCTGTCAATCAATTAAAACTTACCAGCTTGCGTTGCCATCTGGCGTGTGGTAGCAACTGCCGGCAATGCAGTGCAAATATTCACAATAGGGCCATAGTACAAATACATTTCATCGCACGAAACGTCGTTTAGTTTCGAACGGCTCTGAGCTGATGGTGTTGCTCTCAACGTCATCTGCACAGCAGTATAAGTTTAGCGGGGAAACCAAATTCAGACATACCGGCATATAGGCTCCTTTTCGTGCTGTTGAAGGCGGCTTTAAAATCGACAAAGAGATGATGTGTGTCGATTCTTTTTTCGTGGGTTTCTCCCAAAATGTGGCGCATTGTGAAAATCTGGTCAATGGTAGATTTACCAGGTCTGAAGCTGCACTGATAAGGTCCAATCAGCCGATTCACGGTGGGCTGATTCCGCGATAGTTGGCACAGTTTGCAGTATCCCCTTTCTTGTGGACTGGGCAAAGAACACTTTAACTTAAACATATGTATAAACTTGCATACAATTATGATTTTAAAACAAACCCTAAAAGTTTGAACTTGCTGTTGAAGACAAAAATAGAAGCAGCATTGCTCATTCGATTAATTTTATTTAGGAAAACTACCACAAGTCATTTGACATGAAATTTTGAATGAATATTTTAGAGAAGACACGTGAAGAGGATTTAAAAAATTTTAAATTATGATATCTTACAATATATTTTTATATCAGAAAACCTTGTTCTTTACAATATCACCCTAAACACAAATTTTACCACTTTTCTGGTTTCTCGCAAATTATATATCATGGAAAATTTGTGAATATGAAGAATTCCTAAGAAAAAATTTGACTATCTATAGATGTTATAGAGGCCCGATACATTACCACTATCCTCCCATTTCCCAAACCAAAGGAAAACAAACTATTCACACATTATTTTAATTAGTATTGGAACAAGATTTAATCCATTACAAAGCCGTGTTTTTTTACATTTATGTATGTACTTCTACACTTGCGCGTAAAAAACGCTTATCATCACTTAGATAATGTATGTACAACAACAACAAAAATATATATGTTTTAGAAAAAATATTTATATGAGTAATATTAGTTGCTTTTTTTGCAAACGGGCTTGAAAACAAATGCTTCAACTAGCTAAGCAGTTTCATCATGGAATAAAAAAACTCTTTTGTTCGCCAGGTATTCGTGATTCGAATAATATTTATTCAAACTTTTTATTTGTTTATTCACTACAATTCCTTTCCTTATTATTCGAATAGCGCGTATCGAACTATTCGAATAGTGTGCCAGCTATTCGAAAAGTAAAATAAAATAGTTTAAAAAAAATTTTAAGTTAAACTGTTTTATTGAAAACAATACTTACGTTAAGTAATAATAACACTAAAAGATAGAAAATAATTAGGTAGGTCCTAGGTACGAGTCATCACACTCCTCATCAATCTAGGGCGTTGATGCTACAATTAAATGAAAGCGTTGGACGCGGCTAATTTCTATTGATAATCATAAGTAAGACCAACTAACCGTTAATCAGGTTATGCTACGCCCCACATTTTTAGAAATTTCACGCGCACAACGCTTTTATTTAATTGTCTGATCAACGCCCTAGATTGATGAGGAGTGTAATGACTAGTACCTAGGACCTACATAATTATTTTTTTATCTTTTAGTATTCTTATTACTTAATGCAAGTATTATTTTCAATAAAACCGTTTAACTTACAAATTTTTTAAAATATTTTATTTTCAAGTTTTTAGTCTTTATTTAATTGCCTATTATTTCTCATTATATTTAGTTTATTTAGTGACTCATTATTACAAGGACTCTTTCATGACAATTTGTTACAATCTAAGTCCTCAATACATAATCCTTCCAAAGACTTCACTCGACTGTCACTTGTCTGATCAACCCCCTAGATTGATGAGGAGTGTGATGACTAGTACCTAGGACCTACCTAATTATTTTTTTTATCTTTTAGTATTCTTATTACTTAATGCAAGTATTATTTTCAATAAAACCGTTTAACTTACAAATTTTTTAAAATATTTTATTTTCAAGTTTTTAGTCTTTATTTAATTGCCTATTAATTCTCATTATATTTAGTATTATTACAAGGACTCTTTCATGACAATTTGTTACAATCAAGTCCTCAATACATAATCCTTCCACGTATACTTGTCCCTCTTCGAACTCCAAAGCGTTTTGAAGTCACTTCTATTGGTTCCAAATATGAGCCAAATGGACCACAAGTACGAGTATTTTTAATAGCCGTGTTTTTTTTACACCCGTATACGTTTCGTTTGCGCGTGAAAAAAAACGCCTATCCTCGCTTAGATAATGCTTAGCAGACCCATCTAGCGGCAGTGGTTAAACAACTACAGCGCACAGGGTGTAGCGGAGACACAATCCTCTGTTGTATTTCTGTGTATAACATATAGCTGAATTAGTTGTGATAAATAGTGGACGCGCATAGCACACATAGAATTAGTACAGAGGGTGAAAGATAGACATATATTTCAGTTACATCTGAGTATAATGCGTATTGAAATTTAGTAGTACTAATTTTATGCGTAGCAATTTCAGAGGTGTATTTAAAGTTTGTCGCTTAGCAGTCCATATAAAGTTTAAGCGTTAACGTATATAGATGTGAAAAAAAAACACAGCTAATATCTCGATCCTTGCCGCACCTAGCGGGATTTTTGTTTCATAAAGCGATTTCTATTTCTGTATGTAATATGTGTTCCGAATATGAGCCAAATCGGACCACAAACAGGATGTGTTTTATATCTCGATACCTGCGCCACCTAGCGGCGATTTGTTTCATAGGTCGCTTTCTATTCATGTATGTATTATGTGTTCCAAATATGAGCCAAATCGGACCACAAATACAATTTTTTTAAATATTTCGATCCATGCGCCACCTATCGAAGTTTTTTTATCATATTTTTGCATTGTCATCGGGCTCTGAACAATATTTCAAGTTTCAAGCGTGTAGCTTATCGGGATATTACTTAAATTTTAATTACAAAATTCGTTCACAACGGCCTGTCAATTCAAGCTAAATAAAACCGTTTAAAAAATCCTGTTTATCTTACGCTCATCGAAAATTCATAGGAAATCCCTCATTACAACTGCGTGACGTAATATCCCCTAAGCTCAGAATCTCACGCAACTTTGAAGTGGCCATTGTAGACAGGACCCACTGGGAAATAGGGAATCCTTATAACGACCCTGACTAAGAGGTCTACTACACGGATGAATGGAAGTTCGATGACGGAAGAACGGGAGCTGGCATCTATGTGCCAAACTTCAAAAAATCGATACCAATGGGATGTTACTCCACCATATTTCAGGCAGAAATTCATACAATAGAGGTCTGCGGTAGAGAATGTCTGCGGAGAGGCTCAACATCGAAGGGCATATACATTATGTCGGACAGCCAGGCGGCACTGCGTGCCTTGCAATCCTACACAGTTACATCTAAGCTAGTGGATGAATGCACTGAAATCCTTAATGCCCTGGGAGCCAAAAACAAGGTTTTGTTGGGATGGGTTCCCGGACATCAGGGACATGAAGATAATGAACATGCAGACTACCTAGCAAAGCAGGGTGCTACATCAGCATTCCATGGTCCAGAGCCCTTTTGTGGACTCACAAAAGCACACACCAGGGAAATTATAAGTAACTCGGAAACTAAACAATTCAGACGTCACTGGATTGATTGCCCAGGGCAAAGGCAGGCGAAACTGTGTATACTTCCGGCAACGAAAGTATCAGCCAAACTCATTAACCTAAGCAGGGAGGACCTAAGAACTCTTACTGGGTACTACACGGGACACTGCGGTCTACGATATCACCTAAGTAAATTAAATCTATCTGATACCCAAATTTGTCGTTTCTGTAAGCTGGATGATGAAACGCCGGTTCACATTCTCTGCGAATGTGTCGCCATAGCTAGGCAGAGACTATCCCATCT